>NC_042616.1:72711339-73311339 GCF_901001135.1 Rhinatrema bivittatum | reverse complement strand
CACAGTGGTAAATGGCCACTGTGCCGGGAGCCTCTGCCCCTATCTCCTGGACCACCCTGCCCCTTTTCCGAAGCCCGGGGACTTACTCGTGTCCCGGGGCTATACGCGCGTGGCCGGGCCTTTTTAAAGTAGGCCCGGCGCACGTAAGCCCTCCTATATGCGTAAATCCACCAGATTTACGTGCGTAGGCCTTTTAAAATCCGGGCCAATATGCTTTGTCTAACAATGATGGGAGAAGCTTATTGATTATATACCATTATGAGGTGGAATAAAAGAGAAAATATATGTTGAACAGAAATGTTATATGAAATCACAATAGATATTTCTGCAGAGCACTGCTCAGCCTTGAGCTGTCATTAGATATAAGTACAGTATCAAAAGTGGTACCATGGTCAAAGGATCAACATTCTAACAGAAGAAGATGGTATTTGATTAGCATCATCTATTTATTAGAGACTTATAAATTATAGTGCCTTGTGTTTTTTTTTAGAATGATTTAGGCATAGCATGCATAAATAGTGGAGATGTTGTAGGTTGAGATACATTTTAAAAGACCAATAAAAAAAAAGAGTGGTATAACACATGTCCTTTCAAGATTGGATGACATCAAAAGCTCATACACTTGAAACTTCATGTCACTATCTTTTTTGTTGATCCTTTAATAGGTGTCAACTTCTAAAAAGATTCAGATATACTTAAAAAATGTGATGCTCTGCAGAGAATGTTATGTTACATAAATAAAATGACACCAGCTTCAACATTTGTACTGGAAAATCACAAAGAAATAAATTAGAAACTCAAGAACAAACAGATCCAGGTGCAGTCGTACAGTGAGTTACTGCAAAAGCAACAAAAGGATAATTTTATCAGAAAGTACCAACAGCGGTAAACCTACAGACCTTGGGTTAATTACACTTATTGTGAGGGTTATTGTTATGTAGCATGATTAACACAGCCAGAGCTCTGCGTTCCTAATCAGAGAAACTCAGCTTAAAATATGTCATAGATTGTGGTGCAGCATACTAAGTTAATTTATCATTTGACCTGTGCTACACATTTAAGCTATCTAATAAATGATTAGACTTGATTGTGGAGTTATAGAGAGAGATTGTGAAATATAGAACCAAGAAGTTGATCATGAGTTTACTCATCTCTTCATATTTTCTCTTAGTTTCCTTTGAGACTGTGTATCAATAATCATTTCATAGAAATAGTATGGGGTCAATATTTAAATGGTTTGTTTAGCTAAGTTCCAGTCTTGCAGATAAACAAAAATGTTAAGGTATATATACAGGTATAAGGTATAGATGCTATAAACTTCTAATATTCAGGCCGATACAGTAAAAATTGCGGGAGAGCCGGCACGCGCACAGGCCACTCTCCTGTGGGGGCGATTCAGAAAAAAAAAATATTCAAATTAGAACCCGCAGTAAAAAGAGGCGCTAGGGACACTAGCGCGTCCCTAGCGCCTCTTTTTTGACAGGAGCGGCAGCTGTCAGCGAGTTTGACAGCCGACGCTCAATTTTGCCGGCGTCAGTTCTCAAACCCACTGACAGCTACGGGTTCAGAAACCGGATGCTGGCAAAATTGAACGTCCAGTTTTCAACCCGCGAGCCACGGGCCGATTTTAAATTTTTTTTTTTAAATTATTTTTAACTTTTGGGACCTCCGACTTAATATCGCCATGATATTAAGTCAGAGGGTGTACAAAAAAGCAGTTTTTACTGCTTTACTGTGCACTTTCCCGGTGCCAGCAGAAATTAACGCCTACCTTTGGGTAGGCGCTAATTTCTGAAAGTAAAATGTGCGGCTTTGCTGCATATTTTGCTTTCTGTATCGTTGCGGGCACCATTAGTTTTGGGGGGGGGGGGGTTGGACACGCGTTTTCGACGCGCTATTTTTACCCCTTACTGAATAAGGGGTAAAGCTAGCGCATCGAAAACGCGCGCCCAAACACGGGTTAACAGTGCGTTCCGCTGGAGCACACTTTACTGTATCGGCCTGCAAGTAAGGACTCCACTATGCCATCTCTCATTAGAATTCCTTCCCAGTTCGCTCCAATTAAGCGGACTGGGAGGAAACTTCCCTAACCCTAATCCTACCCATCCTACCTTTCTCCCTCTCCTCCCCAGCCCCTAACCTAAACCTAACTATACCCCTTTTTTTTCATATTTACTGCTCCTCAGGAGCAGAAGTATCTTTCGTGCGCTGGCTGGCTGCTGGTGCACGCTTCCCAGGGAAAGCATCTAATGGCGCTGTCCTGGCCCGCCCCTTTCTTATGGCCTGGCACTTTGGTGTGTATCGGGGGTTATGCACATAACTGGGCCCTGCACGTGCTGCATGCATCTTACAAAGGGCCTCACCACGCTCATAACCCCCAAAATTTACACGTGCAGGCCTTTTAATGCACAGACTTCATGGAACAGTTCTGGCCCACCCATGTTCCGCCCAGACCAAGCCCACACCTCACTGCTATTGGTGAAAAATTTTAATGTGCAGGTACCGGGAGGTACGCCGTGCCTGTACCGGTGTTAAAAGCCACGTGGCGTGCCGCATTGAGTCATGCGCATATCGCTCAGCTTCAGTGCGCATAGGGGGGTTTAAAATCTATGTTGCTGAATATCTCCATATTCGGCACTAATTAGCCAAATAAGTTATATCTGCCTATCTTTGGCAGGTCTAACAACTGGATAAGTATGAATATCACTTGTTAGCCAGTTAAGTAGCGCAGCTTCGATCCACCCACTGCCCGCTCATTAGATTTCTGGCTAACTACTTATAAGCGGCTTATCTGGCTAAGTGGAGATTGCTGAACATTGCCAGATATTCAGTGGCCACCCCTTATCCAGTTAAGTAGCATTAAATATTGGCCTCCCCATATGTTAGTATCTCAAAACTAACAGAGTTATGCAAGATGTGCTGCTTGCTCAAACTGCTGTTGCAGTTGCTTGTGCAAAAATGACCACATACAGGTTTATGTAGTCTGTGCACGAGCAATGCGTATTTTAAAAAGCAGAAAATAAGTGTGTATTTATCTGTGCATGGGTAAGGAATAAGGGGGTAGGAAAGCATGGGCATTCTGGGGCAGAACCAAGACTTACATGTGTGTAACTCTGAATTTTAAAAATGAAACCCACAGCATGTGTACGCTAGATATCCACATAACTTTACTGCTCCTCCTCATGAGGAGCAGCTCTGTAGAGCTCAGCTTTTAGGGCTTATAAGAACAGGATGAATGGTCTGGGTCAACTGGACAGCGTGCAGGGTGAAGAACCCGAGGGGGTCTGAAAGACCTCACAATTAACTGGACAAACTGGTGGACTCATTGTAAAACTGGGAATGTGCCTCAGGCCAGCATGTTTTAAAATTCACTGACAATATGTGCATAAAAGCTGACATGGTCTTATTGAGAACACATGCACGCTAGCTGTGCTCGAGTAATCTCTTAAAATTAGGAGCATACACTTATGGACGATTGGCACATTTTAAAACATAGGCGCATACATGTATGCACGATTAAAAATTCTAATGTATCCTCGCTCGCCCACCAATACGTGCACGTATGGGTGCATGTGTGCTCATTTTAAAATCAACCTCTTGGTATCTCCTAGGTGTAGCCAAAACACAGGATACAAAAACATTCTTCTGAATAGAAAGAGCCTGACTTCCTAAGTTTGTGTTTTTGCCATACGCACAGAAGTGGAGAAATAAGCTCAGCTAATACAGGTCCTAAATATGACTCTGGAAGGATATACAGCCCAGTATTCTCCTGCATTGCAGAATTGCCCGGAGAATTCAAAGTCATTTGTATTATAAATACATTTTTCATCAGTGGGAATAAGGAGATATAGAACTCAAAAAGAATAGACGTAGACCTCTAGGGGTTTGGAGCTAAAAAAAAAAAAAAAGTTTTGTTTCTCTCATTTTATTTTTTAAGGGTTTTTTTTTTTTCCACTTTTTTGTTGTTCTTGTTTTAGCATTCACTAAATAAATGCAATACTCTCTAAAACCCTTTTAATGTATATTAAATGGCGTTAACTTGCACTGAATCAGTTTTGGTATGTCTGCAAATCCTTTTGTTTTAGCACAAATCCTAAGTGAAATAGCCTGCATACTAAATGAAAGAAAACAGCACCATAAAATATGTGTCCTCCGTTAATGTGATGCTAAATACAGTTTGCCCCTGCACCAAACTAACATTGTGCTTCATTTTAAAATTTCTGCTTTTATTAGTACATTTAGGGGTAGATTTTAAAAGGTGCGTGTGGGCGTACGTGTGCGTGCACTACCTGGCGCGCACGCATGTACGCCCGATTTTATAACTTGTGCATGCAGGCACGCGCAAGTTATAAAATCGGGAGTCAGCGCATGCAAGGGGGTGCACAATTGTGCACCTTGCGCGTGCCAACCCCGCGCCGGGCTGTGCTGCCTTTCCCTGTTCCTTCCCAGGCCGTTCCGAAATCAGAGCGGCCTCGGAGGGAACTTCCCTACCCCCCCACCCCACCTTTCCTTCCCTTCCCCTACCTCCCCCGCCCTTTCCCCCCTAACTTTTTTTGGGTTTTTTTTCTTGTTTTAAAACTTACTTCAGCCCTGGGGCTGAAGTAAGTTGTGCGCGCAGGCCAACTGCCGGCACGCGATTCTCAGCACAGCAGCAAACGGCCACTGTGCCGGGAGCCTCTGGCCACGTCCGTGTCCCGCTCCCGGACCGCCCAGTCCTGCCCCCTCCTCACCCCCAGACCGCTCCTTACACACATCCCGGGGCTTTATGCGCATCGCCGGGCCTTTTGAAAATGGGCCCGGTGCGTGTAAAACCCATTTACGCGTGTAACCCTTTGGAAATCCGGCCCTTAACTTGCATAGACTTGATTAAACATTGTTGCACTTCATGCCAAAAACTTTGAAGTTAATATTACCAGCAAATACATCCCAAAACCTTCGTAAGTAGTACTCAAAAATAAACACTCAGAGGTCAGCTCTCGAGCAGGCCGAGGAGCAGGAAAGTTACTCGGGTGAAATTACCCAGATAACTTTATGTAGATATTCAGTGGAATATAACCAGATAAGTGTTCTCCTGAAGATACCCAGTAAACATCACCCAGATAAAGTTGTCCAGGTAACTTTAGGACAGGTATTTTTCCTGACCAAACTTAGCCCGCTAATTTTGGCTGGGTAGCACTGAATATCAGCTCTCGCCAGCTAAAATGTAATCATGACTAGGGTTGCCAACTGGCTCCAAATTTTCAGGAAAGGTTGATCCAGTCCTGGTTTTACTCCCCTGCATGGAGATACTTACAGTTTTGCTTTTCTTAGGGAATGCAATAGAGAAATCAGAATAAGTCCCACAATGCAATGGGGTAAAACCAGGACTGGATCAACCTATTCTGACTATCTCGAGCCGGTTGGCAACCATAACAATGTCCCCAGAACACCTCCATCAAAGAGTTACTAGATAAAATTTAGCTGGACAATGAGAGAGTAATTTTAATATTGGCTTTTGTCCAGGTAACTTGAAATGATACCCAGAGAAAATCTTTAAATATTGACTTCACAAGTCTTCTTTGTTGATGTTGTTATAACTCCTTCCTACATTCTGTTTCAAATATTTTTAGTTTGCATAAACTTTAAATTAACTGTTTTCTAAAATATATCTTTCGTAGATTTCAAAGTCAACATCAAATAATGTTTTCAGATTTTTTTTTAAATGATTTTTAAAAAATGTTGCCTTATTAGCTGTATTCTCCTTTTGTTTGCAGGTAACGTCTCTAAAATGTGCACCAGTGAAGGCTGGACAGAAATGTACCCTTCTAGTTATGGAGCAGCTTGTGGCTTTGACAGCAACAATACACGAGTTGAAGAGGTGTGTAAGAAATCTAATAGTTCCATCTACTGATTAAAGACCATATTTAAGTTTCACAGAAACACATTTATTTTCTGTGAAATATTTTACTTTCCTGGAGTTGCAAGAAATTTAAACCTATGAACAAAATCTATTTGGTAGTTCAAATTTCTGCAAGCAGATTGACTTGATAGGCCTTTCTTCTATTTTTTGGTCCAATCTTTGCCTGGAATCTAAATCCAGCCCACATAGTGTTATCATTTTCTTGGCAATTGCATGACTGAGTAGAATGAGTTACATTGAGCAGACTGAAACCATTGCACACATGTCTTTTTCTAATCTAAAATACTGTGAGGTCAATATTCAAAGGATTTTGTCCAGGTAAATTTTGACCCTATACCTGGGCAAAACGTGAGATTAGAGTTTTTCCCTCTACTATCCAATTAAATTTTGTCTAGGTAACTCATTATACACACAAAATTCAGCTGGATAAAAAAAGGCAATGAAGGAGGCATTCAGGGGGCATGGTTACATTTTAGTCAGTGGGTGCTGATATTCACTTCTACCCAGCTAAAGTTAGATGGGTAAGCCTGGGCAGAAACCTACCTGTACTACAGTTATCCAGATAACTTTCTCCAGGTAATTTTAACCAGACATATTCAGTGAAACACTTAGGGGCAGATTTTCAAAGGGTTACGCGCGTATATTACGCTCATAACCCTGAAAACCCGCTCCTGCACGCGCCGAACCTATTTTGCATAGGCTCGGCTACACACGGATGCGTGTATGTCCCGGGGCTTGAAAAATGGGGCGGGGTCGGGGCAGGGGTGGAGCCTCCAAGCACAGCGGCCGGCACAACTTATAGGATAAAGGTAAGGGGGGAGGTTAGATAGGGCTGGGGGGTGGGTTAGGTAGGGGAAGGGAGGGGAAAGTGGGAGGGGCAGAAGGAAAGTTCCCTCTGAGGCCGCTCTGATTTCGGAGGAAGGCTGTGCGGCTTGGTGCCCGCAAGTTGCACAATCGTGCACCCCCTTGCGCGTGCCGACCCTGGATTTTATAACATGCGTGTGACTGTGCATGCATGTTATAAAATTGGGTGTACATTTGAGCCCATGCGTACCTTTTAAAATTCAGCCCTTAGTCTGCTTATGGTTCCACTGAATATCTACCGGCCTGCTTAATAGCGACCTCTATGGTTTAAATGAAGATTTGTTTTAATAAATAAATAAATAAATAAATATCCAATTCTGCACTTTCTGTTATACAGACCCTTTCTATGCCCACAACTCATGCTGAGTCTAAACACTGGACTAGGGATGGGAAAGAAAAAAAAAATTCATTTAGCTTTGGAGGGGTTCATTTTTCACAAATTTCATTTCGTCTAATAGTTATTTCATTTATTTAGTTAAAAAAACAAAATTAACATTAAAAAAAAAAGAAAAACTAAAAAAAAAAGAAACGGGCCTCCTGAGGTCTCCCATGCCCTCAACCATCCCTCCCACCCAAAAAAATGCCAAGGCCTGGATCCTTCTCGGCCCCCACTTACCCGGTCCAGTGGGGATGCCTGGGCCTTGCCTGGGTCCAACGCCATGGCCTGGTCCAGAGACCAGTTCCTGAGGCTTGATCCTGATACCTAGGCCTCAGCCTGGACCCAGGCCCAATGCCTGTGCCTTGGCCTGGGTACAGTGTCTGGGGCCAGACACGGATGTCTCGGCCCAGATAAGGGCCTGGCCCAGAGGACGGGTTCCAATGCTGGGGCCTTGGTCCAAAGTCAGGCCCAGGCTCAGCACCCAGACCTCAGAGTTCTTCATTACCATCTTCTTTCTTCTTTGACAAAATGATACCATCTACTTGGGAGTTAATTGACTCCTGCACATTCTACCCAGCAGAGGTTGCTATCTTCTTTCTTCTTCATCAAAATAGTATCCCCCACTGGGGAGGATGCGCAGGAGTTAATTAACTCTGGCGCCTCGCAAGTGGATGGCTTCATTTCATCTAAGAAGAAAGAAGACAGGACCGAACACCTCTGAGGCTTGGATACTGGGCCTGGGCCTGAACCTGGGCTGAGGCCTTGGCATCAGAATCTGGTTTCTGAATTAGGCCTAGGCCCAGGCTTCGGGACCCAGCCTTCAGGTCAGGTCCTGGATCCGGTCCAGGCCAAGGCTCCAGTGTCAAGACTTTGAGTCTGGACAAAGCTACAGCATTGGGCCTGGAACGCAACACTGGATCCTCGATGGAGCAGGTAAGTTTGATCAATTTTTGGGGTCTCGGCTGAGTCTCTGGCATTGGGCCCGTGTCTCGGCTGAGACCTCGACATCACGCTCAGGTCTAGGCTGCAGGTCCTGCATCTGGCCTTTGACTTTTTCTAGGTGAGATCCCAGTCTTGGGCCTAGGCCCAGGTTCCGGCTGCAGGTTCCGGCTTTGGCCTTCCACCTATTCCCTGGGACAGTAATTTTAAACAGGTGTACATGTGAATGCATTTGTCAGTCTGCGCCCAGGGATGTGACCATTTTATAACTTACACATGTAAATGTGTGCATTTTATAAAATAACCTGAATGTGCACACACATGTGCACGCAATTTTAAGGGGATGCATGGAAATGGCTCTTCTATTGTGTAATTGGGGAGATTTTAATAGACACATATGCCGATGTCGTTACCAGTTTTCACAGTTCACCCAGGTTAGGGATAGGACTTTCAACCCCACCTAGTTTAATAGCCACTCTTCTCCCCTGTTAACCCCAACCCTTAAAACCCCACCAATTGATCTGTTTATCTTTATTTTATTACTTTCATGTCCTTCATAGCATCAGTAAAGTTATGCAGCTGGGGATGCTAATTTAAAGTTGAAATCCAGGAGTGCCCATGCCCCCCCACCTTCTCATTTATGGATGCAGCGGGAGATATGGTATATTTGGGCAGCTTTTAAAATCTACTCGGCATGCACTGGCCCAACATATATCATGTATCTCCCAGTTTTGGCGTGCGTCGGGCTTTTAAAATTCAATTTTAAGTGAGGCCCCGGTTTTGTACCTGCGCCTAGACCCAACAGATCAATTTTTCTGTTTTCAAAATGAAACATGAAAACTAATGAAATTTCATCAGATTTTCAAATGTTTCACTTTGAAAATGAAATGAAACAAAATAGGAAATGTTGTCTCATTTCCTATTTTATTTCTCCCAATTGCCCATCCTTATACTGGAATAGTATTTTCCTAATCCCCAGTTGCTCGCCCTTGTTATAATGTAACTTTTGACGCTGCCAATATCTGCCTCTTGTAATATGTTTATTGGCTACGTTATTGTTAAAACTTTTGTTCGATGTAAACCGAGTTGATTTGATCTGCATCAAGAAATTCAGTATAGAAAAACCTTAAATAAATAAAATAAATAAATAAAATAGTGTTGAGTCCTGCATGCCTGTTAAATATTCTACATATTATTACTTAAGTTACATAATTTGATTTATAATCTTCTTCTCCCATAAGCTCAAAATGGGTTGCAATAATCAAGAAAGAAAATATAATCTTCATCAATACAGCAGAGAGATGTTGAGGCCTAAAGATTAGAGCATTAGACAGAGAACCAGGGAAACTAGGGTTCAAAACCCATTTCTGGGTATGACATTCCTTGTGACCTTGGGCAAGTCACTTTTTTACCCAATGCTTCAGGGAGTTGTAGTTTTCTAATAATGATGTGAGCCACCTTGAGCATCATTTGTAAAGGCTGGATACATTTTATATATATATATAAAATTATATATGTAAATGTTTATTGTAAAGCACTGTTGCATATGTTTGTTCTAGTTCGCACAGCTGCAATGTTTCTGTTATCTGTGAACTGATGTGAGGTTACTAAACAAATGTCGGTATATAAAAACTGCAAATAAATAAATAAAATAAATAAATATAATAAAAAAAATAAATATAAAAAAGTTCAAAACCAACAATAAAATTAACAGTTAACGAAAACCAAATACAAATAAAGCTTACTTCTAATTAATAACATCAGCACTACTTAAAATTTTACTAAATTACAAAGCACCTCAGAGCTGTCAAAGTGAGGCTGCCCTTACCATCCAGGGCTGATGAGGACAAGAGTGGGAGCAGGGCTAGAGATGCTGGGCCTCCACGAACAGGCCGAGATTGACTCTGGCTGCTCAAATTAAAGTCCTAGAGAATATTAAAAATGAAAAGTCTGATGTATGCCCAGGGAAAACAATTCAATACTACAAAAAGTGGGTCCCCTTAGTATTAATAAGTGATAGGAGTACTCATACAATAATGCAGAAAGAACTGTCTTTGTCTTTTTTGATTATTCATGGGCAGTTCATATGAGCATTTTAACTTCTATGAAAATTATGTTATCCTGGGGTGAGATGCTCAACATAATAGAATTCCATAGCTCTCAAAAACAAGAAAACATATTCTAAATGCTACTTAGCTTCACATTCCTTCATGTTGCTGTATGGGGCTTTAGGTTGCTTTACTGCATCTCCTTATGCAGCTGCATTTTGGCCCCAACCTGGGTGCCTGGTTAAGAGGAAACTTGAATGTCTGTCAGCCAGATTTACAATCTCGCTGGAGAATATTTATTACGTGCTCCAACTTTGAGAAGAAAACACACAGCTATTTATATGCTCAAATAAAAAAAAAAAAGATTCACAGTCCTTAGGAACAGAACAACCAGTCATAGATGGGTCCCAATGATATAGATGACCATCTAAAGGATTACATAAATTTAATAGAGCACTTTCCCAAAGGGATGCCAATCTTCACAATTTTTCAGAAGTCTGAATCTCAGACTAATTCCTATAGGGTGCATGCATTAAGATTCAAAAATCCAGCATTGTTCAATCTAGTGAGGAGGAAAGACCTGTCTCCAGGAATCACCAGCTTAATCCAATATAAAATCACAAGAGATGGAAAAAAAGAGAGAGAAAAACGAGCGCTGAGTTTTATATTTTGTCATTAAGATAACTAGTCTTATGAACAATATATAGAATAAAAAATTATAAAGCAAAGACTCTTGACCATATGCATTTGATCTCTGATAATGGGATATTGTTCATAAGGCTGGTACAGTTTTTACACTGGAGCTAGGGCTGGGTTAAAAGACGGGCAATTTTCCATAGCTCAAGTGACATAAGGGGCCGCCTTTGCAAAGGTGAGTGATGACAAGGAGGCAGAACTTCAGTGCGCCTGACACTGGCTGGGCCTACTTTTTAGTTTGTACCTTGGGCCCCAGTGTGTCTAATGCTGGCCCTGACTGGAGTAAAATAGGTACAGAACTGTGATAAATGGGCCCCAAAGTCTGTCAGTAATTTAGATCAGGGATGGGCAAACGTTTTTATTCTGGGCCACATTACAAGTAATTAAGTGCAACGAGGGCCATAGGGTAGAGTAGAGCGGGGCGCAGCAGGGCGAAGCAGTCCCCCTTGGAGCTCCTCGACACAGCAATCAAATCCCCACCACTTGCCGCAGGCATTTCAGTATCCAGCACGCTTAAGCGGCATCATTTTTAGCACCCAAGGAGCCCCTTCAATCATAAATCTCAGCCTCTACCAGAATCAGAAAAACCTTCAACCCAACAGGTACAAGGCCTTTTCCCAGCTAGCAGACCACCTAACCTCAGTCACAAATGCAGGCCATAAAGTATAAATAGTAAGGTGCAGACAAAAATGTGGACTGGAAATGCTAAAAGTCAAACTCATATGCAGTACAATAATGCAAAAGCAGAAATATCACCATTCCTCTTCAAACAGTCAAGAAATATAAATCGATCACAACAGAGAGGAAACCATACTAATAAAAAGCATATTGCAAAACCGATGACTAATAGAACACCCAATAATTAAAACTAATAAGGATAAAAAAAAAAAAAATTCCCCCCTCTCCACACCTGGAAATGTTTCATTTCCAGTCATCCTGAGATTGTAGACTTGGATTAGTAGGGGAAAGAAGAGGAGAGTATACACAAACTTTCTCCTCTCTCTCTCATATACACACACGTTCATTCACATACACACACGTTCATTCACATACACATACACACACACTCATGCACTCTTCTACCATCTCTTCTTCTCACTCTTCTTTTCTACTTCCTTCCTCCCTTTGCCCTTTCAACTCATTCATCTTCAGTCATTCACTCTCCTTTCCTCTAGGTCACTCAACCCCCTCATCCTCTTCCCTTCCTCTGTAACTCACCCTCCCATTCAATCGCTTACCTTCCTTCTGTCACTCACCCACTCACCCCTTTTCCATTTCTTTATTACCCTTTCCTTTCAGTCACTCACCTTTAGCCACTCTCTCCCATTCACTCCCTTCATTTCTCTCCCCTCCCATTCCTACCCTTCCCTCTGTCACTCACCCTCCCACTCAATCTCTTTCCCTCTTAGTCACTCACCCCTCACTTCCACTAACACTCTTCTGTTTTTCATTCTCACCCTCTTCCCACTCAGTCATTTGCCCTTTCTCCCACTCACTCACTCACTCACTCATTCCCTTCCCTGACACTCACGGCTTCCCTCCCAATCACTCACCCTCTCCTTCCCGGTCATTCTTATCCCTTCCATTTCACTCACTCACCATACTCACCACTTTCCCTTTCTTTATTCTCTGTCCCTGCCAGGCCTCCCTCTTTATCCTTTCCCTTACTCCCTTATTACTCACAGCAGCACAGGACCTCTCCTCACTGGCGGCAGGTGGGAACCCCGCCAGCACCGACAAACAGTCTCTCACTGGCAGAGGGTGGGAACCTCGCTAGCATACGGACGAACAGAGTCTCTCCTTGCAGGTGCCAATGCTCCAACCTGCATATTCAAGCATTGAGCGTCATCAAGGGCAGTAACTTGGCCTTTGATGATGATGATGATGATGATGATGATGTCAAACACATCAGCAGGCCTCACAGTGTCCCAGTGGTAGGCAGAATCGCATTTGGCTCGCAGGCCATAGTTTGCCCACCACTGATATAGATAATGGATAGAAGATGAAAAAAAATCCAAACCAAAGCAGACAGAAACAAACCTATTATTGTCAAAATATCTTGCTTCACTTACGCTAGGTCCTCCAGTTTATCAGTTACCACTGGCTCAAAGACATTGTCACAGCTTATTAAGTGGTTCAGGACAGGCAGGTGTTCTGAAGTCTCTCTTTTGGTTTAATCTGAGCTGGGACTGGTGTTAAGATATTTTTTATGATTCTATGATTTTTTTTTGTTTGTTTTATTCTGTATTTGTTGGTTATATTTTATTGTACACCACTTTGAACAACCTTCTGAAGGATGGAACACTGTATAAAAACAGAAGAATCAATAAAAAAAAAACAGATCTCCAGGTTATCAATTTAGATTCAACTCAGTCTGTTGGGGTTTTTAAATGGTGTCTTATCTGAAATGAGTTAGCAGTCTATATAGGAGGGGCACTCACATCTTGGTCCATGACAGATTCCTCTGAATTTGTGGTTTGTTCTGCATGCCATGGCACTGATTTGTGACAAGGACATGAGAAGAGCGAGACTTTTACAGAAAGCCATACATGTAGCAGGCATATTTTTCATGGTTCTTGAGTAGGTAGATGGGGCAGGGTTCTACAGTACAGGTCCCTGCCCCTGTTGCGTTCGCTGCTCGCGGGCCCCGACCGCGAGCAGCCTCACTCATCCCCTGGCCCTACGCCGCCGGTTCCCTGCTCCTGATGCGGCCCGACGCTGCCCCAGACTGCTGCCACTTGCTGCTGCCCTCACCCGGCCTGATGCCACTGCGGAGTGGCAGGAGGGGCCGCAGCAGTCTTCACTCTTCGCGGCATTGGAGCCACTGTCGTCCGCCTTCCTTCGCGGCCCGAGTGCCGCCGGCCGTTTCTCCTTGCAGCAGGGACACCGCTGATGCTGCCTCTCTGCCTGACCCGGCTCCTGCATAGGCGCATGCGCGGCTCTGCTCTTCTTTTAAAGAAGTGCCACGTGCCATCTGGCGCATGCACATGGACGCGCCGATTTTATAACATGCGCGCGCCGGCATGGCACATGCACTTCTTTAAAAATCTACCCCTTAATACTTTTACTATCAGTTTGGAATAGCACAATAGATATAGCACTGATAAGGCAGGAATAGAGGCAAACTTGTTCTAATGGAGGGGCAAACCAATACAATGAAGTTAGGTATAATTTATCCAGTAATGGTATGGTACTTAAGAGGTGCTAAGTTAGCCACGGCCATACTGATCATTAAGAGCAATAAAGAAAATGCCTGCTTGGCTATATCTATACCAATTTATACCCCAAAATCCCTTAGAGTAACTTTACACACTTGCTCACAAACATTATTTTAAAATCCACGCGCGTATGTTCGGACAGCGAGCACAAGGGGGGAGGGTAAACTTAAGCAAACTTTGCGCGGCGACGCATCACAGCCTTCCCCATTTCCTTCCCAGTCCGCACCAATTAAGGAGCGGACTGGGAGGGAACTTCCCTACCCCCTACCCTAACCTTCCCCTCTCCTCTCCTCCCCACCCCCTAAACCCCTTCTCCTACTTTTTAAAAATTGTATTTTGTTGCTTACTGCTTCGTTGGAGCAACGGCAGTCCCTTCCCCAGTACAGCGGCAAATGGCCGCTGTACCAGCCGCCTCCAGCCCCGTCCCTCCCCGCCCCCCGGACTGCCACTCCCTGCCCCCCGGACTGCCCCTTTATCTGGGCCCGGCACTTCAGCATGTAACGGGGGTTACGCGCGTGGCCAGGTCCCTTTGAAGATGTGTGCGGCGTGCGCAAGGCCCGGCCACATGCGTAACCCCCGTTTTTTACACGCGCACGTGAATTAAAATTTGGGGAAAGTGTTTACAGTGGAGTGATGCTTTTTTCTTTGCTGTACCCCATTCCCAGGTCTGGGGTATAAACCACTGGGAAACAGAGAAAAGTGTATCAGGGCACTGGGATTATCTATCCCAGAGTCACTAATGTAACCCGCAACTCTCCATTCTGTCCCCTCATACGTTGGGTGCAAGTGAGGGTTATTCTTCTTGTACAGTTCTCTCCCTTGGCACAAAGTAAACATAGAGAAGGGTGTTACATAGGGAGATGGCAAAGAGAAGTGTTTTAGAGCATCCATACTAATTTTTCTGAGAATCAACCTCATGACTTTTAGTCTAGAGTTTCCCTTTTTACCACTCCAGTATTTACAACTCTTGTTGTTCCTTCAGAAATAAGAAATTCCCTATTTAACATACATTGACTGTTTTCAATATCCATGTAGCTAGTTTAAAACTTCATTATCTTCTTTTCGTGACAATATATAAGGGACCACATACATTTATAATAACGTAGCACCACATGGCCTGTAATGAAAAAGGTCTGTATTGAAAGACAATTTAACAAACACCCCCCTCCACCCCCCCCAAATCTTGAAGGTTAAAACTCTAAAGACGTGTCATCTAAAATTTCACATCAGACTTCTGCTTAGAAGTATATCTTCAGTATAATTCATTACTCAAAGCACAGTGCAGGCTATTCTCTTTCAAAATAGGCAGCCCCATATCTAGAAATAACCACTGTCCTAGCGATGCAGATTATCTTAAAGCATGACCCTCAACAGTAGGGAAGAGAAAGGGGGAAGCTTAAAGTCATGCAAGAAACCTTTAACAAAAAAATGTTCCCATCTTGAGAATACCCACCAAGAGACGTCCGCATTTCTTCACATCATCAAAGAGCTTTCCAGTCCAACAGTACAATGAATGTCACATGACTCCTTGGAAATATTTGAGCGTATTTAGTCAGCATTGATAAGGTGAATTGTAGTCCACACAGAAAGCAGTGAGAGAGCCTACAAAGAAGTCTGATCTGCCATTGAAAAGTAAGAATAAGTCAGTTGATGGTTGGCCATTCCTTTGAGGTCCCTTAGAAAAGAGTTCTCAAGATTAGAACTGGCATGGTTTCCAGGTTCAGAAGTACCTTGTTCTGACTCAGGAATGTGAAAGGCCCTCCTTTGAGACACTTAATTCACTTCTGACCACAATGAGATTTTGGAATTTTTGCTGCTTTTCTAAGAACAACTGGACTGTAGCATGCAGCTAAACACTGTTACTAAGAAAGCTTGTGCTGTTTCTAATTCCTTCTTGATTAATTTCCTAAACTCATGCAGTTTGTGATCCCACCTGGGCAAAGCAATTATATGCAATATGTTTATTTCTTTGAAATTGAATAAAGTATTGCATGTTCATTGTTGAAAAATATTCACATTTCTAAGATGCAAGCTTTTTAAGAGGAGGGAAAACGAGAAAGGAAGCCTTAGAGAGATGAAGGTACAGTGCCATTCCTTCTTTCTGGAAGTTTGCTACAACTTACATAGATTCATACAATTGCAGATTTTACCATTAAAGCCAGTGACGAATGTTGCAAGTATCTAAAATACTGGTCCTGGGGTGCTTGCACCCTTTAGGGAGCTGGTAATAATGCATATGCCTAGTGGTTAGAGCAGCAGGTTATGAACCACAGAAACCAGCATTCAAATCCCAGTGCTGCTCTTTTGTGACCTTAGGCAAGTTACATTACCCTCCTTTTCCTCAGTTATAAACTTAGGGCCTGATTTTAAGAAACATGTATTCGAGAAAACCGGGTTTTACTTGAGTAAATACATTTTACTTGAGTAAGTGAGCTTATTAAAATTGCTACAATAGAGTTACATTTATGCGCGTAACTCCTTTAGAAAATTATCCCCTTAGATTGTAAACCCTTTGGGGACAGGGAAATACCCACAGTACCTGAATGTGATCTGCTTTGAAATGCCTGAAAGCAGAGTATAAATTAAATAAATAAAAATAAAATAATTGCAGTTTTAGTGTCCATAAGGATAATTTGGCAACCGCATAAAGAAGATTAAACAACCAAGTACAGAGTCCATATTCTTTATCTCTTTATTCATACTTCATATAATTAAGATCAAACTTATTTAAACAATTTGCAATTTATTTCAGGAGTTATACTTAAAATTCACATTACAGGACATGTGTCTTCATTTAGGCACAGCAGACATCACAACCTTTTTGGGGATATGACATAAATTTCAGATGCTCGTAAGGAGTGGTTTAGCTTTAGATAAATAAGGCCAGTTGATGGAAGGCACCATGAGAATCCCATCTCAGAGAAGAAAACTTCTGCCATACCAACTGCTTTTGAATGTCATTACTATAATTTTATTTTATGTATATATGTTTTACATATTATTATTAACAGTTAATGATCTGCATAAATTGTGTTGTAGAATTGTATTAGATTTGTTTGGATATATGTTTTTGTTGTTCATTAGGTTTTTCCTTGACCAGGTATAGGTTGTGATCTGATTTTTAATTCCATTTCTAGCTGAGATTTTGTTGCTAAAGGCAGGTGGTGAGGTCCGCAGGATCACAAGTGATAAGGTTTGCAGGTGGTTAGGAATAGGTTGGTGGATTCACCCGGCTGACCGTGGGTCCGCAGGTGGACTCAGTCTGCTATCCGCAGGATCGCAGTCAGCAGTCCAAAGGTCCACAGTCCACACTCTGTGGTCCACAGGTCCTCTATCCGCAGACCGTAGTCAGAAAGTCCACAGTTCGCCATATTTATTTATTTGTTTATTTATTTATTTGTTAGTTTTTATATACCGCCGATCATCAGAGATATCACGTCAGTGTACAGAGAACAAAACATACGCCATAGTGTTATACATAAAACAGTATGGAAACAAATGAAAACCAATACATAAAACAGCTAATGCAGTAACAGTGAATAACTTAAATAATTAATAGAAACAAGGTGTAGCTATTACAACACAACTTAATAAATTAACGAGGTATAAATTAGGGCAAAGCTTAAGGGAGAAAAAATAACTTAAATTGATGGAAAGCTGAGGGGGGGATGGGCAGGAGGAAAGAAAGATTGAGAATTAGGGTGCAAGACTATGACGGACGTTGCATCTAAGAATAGGCATAAGAGTGGGGTAATGAAGCATCAAGGGAGCCGAGTAGTGATTATATACAGGGAAAGCGATTACATACAGGAAATTCGAGAGTTACATGGAGTAAAAAAGATGAGGGTGAGGGAGGCGACACATAAGAGATAATGATTATTGTGAGTGAGGGGAAGGGTAAGAGAAGGCTATAATGGAGCAGGTAGAGATCATGTGTAGGCTTGAGTGAATAGCCATGTCTTGAGCTTTTGTTTGAATATCTTGGGAGACAGTTCAAGACGTAAATCAGTAGGCATGGAGTTCCATAACATAGGGCCAGCAAGGGACAGGGCACGGGCTTTAGTAGATGCATATTTAAATATTTTTGGTGAAGGGGTTTGCAGAGTGGCTATGTACGGATTTCTAGTTGGTCTGTTAGAGTTATGAAATTGTAAGGAGTTAGAGAGCCAATTCATTTCTGGATTGTGGAGAACTTTGTGGATGAGTGATAATGCCTTGTATTGTATGCGAGAGTGAATGGGGAGCCAGTGTAATCCCTTAAGGATGGGGGTGATGTGCTCCTTTGTGGAAGTGTTGGTAAGAATAGAGCTGCAGTATTCTGCAGGATTTGTAGCGGGTGTATGGAGTTTTTGGGCAGGCCCAATAGCAGTGCATTACAATAGTCAATTTTCGAAAAGACCATGGCTTGTAACTCAGTACGAAAATCAGAGAAGTGCAATAGTGGTTTAAGTTTTTTGAGTGTGTGGATCTTGAAAAAACACTCTTTGAGAGTAGCATTAATAAATTTTTTGAGTGTCATTTGATCATCCAATAAGACTCCTAGATCCCGGACTTGTTGGGAGAATTGTGTGTGTGTGGCAGAATAATACATGTTGTGGGCATAGTATGTAGAGGTGTAGGGGGTGATATGACCATGAGTTCCATTTTTGTAGAGTTAAGGGCAAGTTGGATACAATTTAAGAGGTTGTTAATTGAGGTGAGAGTGGTATGCCAGATTTCAAGGGCTTTCAGGATAGACTCAGTAATGGGAATGAGAATTTGTACATCATCAGCATACAAATAGTGTGGTAACTTAAGGTTGGAAAGGAGTTGGCAGAGGGGTAGAAGGTAAATATTAAATAGAGTGGATGAAAGTGAAGAGCCTTGGGGGACTCCCTGCGCAAGGGGAATTTCCTTAGATTCGTAGTTGCCAAATTTGACTCTGTAATTTCTGTTGCAAAGGTACGAACTAAACCAATTGTGGGCAGGACTCACATATGACCATAGTCAGCAGGTTCGCAGTCCATAGGTCCGCAGGTGGAGAGGTCCACAGGTGGAGAAGTCCGCAGGTGGAGAAGTCTGCAGGTCTGTAGCTCTGCAGTCTGCAGTCTGCACTCTGTGGTCCACAGGTCCTCAGTTCGCAGTTTGCAGGTCCCTGGGTGGAGAGGTTCGCAGGACCAAATGTGTACTGCAATCAGCAGTCTCAGCATGTTCAGGAATACTTCTGTCCTGCACTCAGCCGGCGCAGGTCCCGTGCTTAGCCGGCAGACTCAGTTTGTTGCAGGCCCAATGCTATGCCAATGGTTTTAGTAGGCATAGGACTCACATATGACCAGAGAACTCAATCAGCGTAAATCCCACATGTGGACGGTGGTCTCAGGTCAGCTCAGGCCCAATGCTTTGCCAGTGGTTAAAACGGCACAGGTCCTAAGCTCAGGCAGTAGTTTAAGTTGGTGCAGGTTTGATGCTTTGCCTGCAATCTCAGGTCAGTGCAGGGCAGCATGGGATGAAGCAGGTCGGCGGTCTGCTGACTTAGTGTGGGACCGGCAGACTCTGCCTGTACAGGTTGGCTGACTCAGCACAGGACTGTGCAGGTTGGCGGACACAGCCGACACAGACCGGCTGACTCTGCCTGCACAAGTCGGCTGATTCAGCCAGAGGGCTCGGGGGGGCTCTGGCAGGCACACACAGTGGATGTTGGCGGATCGGCGGCCTCAGCTGGTGCATGCTGGGCCCATGACTTGCGGTTCCCAGGGCTTGAGAGGGCAGCTGTTTTGGTAGTCGATCCTGCACTCTCCAGATCCGGGGTGCACAGCAGAGCAGGTTGGCACTCTCGGCCAGTGCAGGGGCACGTTGGACCCAGAAAGATGTGACTGGATTAGATTGACCTCTGTCCTTTGTTATCCCAAGGGTTACTCTTTTTTTTCTTTAATAGATTTCTATTTGTAAGCTCTTTTTCTTTTCCCTGGGCCTGTGCTTCCTGTTTCCGCAATCTGGGTCTCAGTTAGGGTCCCAACCAGTGTTTCCTTGAGTCTAGGAAGAAAGAAACATAGGCCTCTTCCAGGATCTGGGCCAGTTATAGTTGTAGTCTTTTGGGGTTTATAGCCAGCCCAAGGCCTGTTGACAGTAGAAAGGAGTGGCGAAGACATTGTGTGTTCTCTGGGATCATCTATTTAATGGAGATTTATATGAATTTGAATGGCAATGTTCACAGATTCTTCTGGATAAACCCTTGGACCGACCCAATATGGCATTTCTTATGTTCTTATGACATTGTTACACACTTCTCTGGATGTGGAGCAACTGTATTTTTTACAGTCTTTGTAAAAAAATGAGATTGGTGGAAATAATAAATACATATGGTATGATAAAAAGGCAAAGACATTATTACAGTATATCATAAACCACTCAATATTCATTGATTTAAGGTGGATGAAAATACTTTTCACTTTGGGCAAGTAAAGAAATGGAATAAATAATAAATATTTTTCTGTTTTTCATGGTAAAATCAATTTTCAGGATGAAATCATTATGTCAGGCTCCAAGCAATGCTAAATAACCATGGCTGGACTCTGTTTTCAAAGGAAGTGGATGTGCAGTTCATTGACATTGGAATTAATTTCCTGCTCCACGGGGGAGAAGAAAAAAAAAAGAGTGTAGATTGCTATTTCAAGTTTAAAATATTTCACCTCACCTAAACTACAGAATACCAGCTAATTTGGGGTGGGGTAGCGTGGGATGGAGAGAGAGAGAGAGGGGAGTAGAGGGAGGGGTAAGGACAACTGCATCATTCACAGATAATTGGCTGGTCACACGCTTCAGTCGTGAAAATGCTGCTTCAAAAATGAGTATAACAAATGCAGAATCATTTGAGCACTTTAAAATCTTGCAAACTCCCTTAATTTCAAATAGTCATATACTTAATAAAGAGCAAAAAGTTAAACAAATGATCCAGATAAAGTGCCTGACTCATCCTTTTGCTTCAGCATTTGTTTTGCTCCATTTTTAAATCTGAGCCCTATCTATATAATCTGTAGACCTCATTAAAAAGTTGAAGCATCTTCTGTCCTGGATAAAATGAAAATGGACAAAATCATTTGTGAGAGAAAAAAATAACCTTTCATAACAAAGTGCATTACAAATGTTTATTTCCATTAATGAAAATAATAATTTTGGTGATAGTAATTTAGAAATGTTCACAGTAACTGATTTCCATGAATTAAATGTATATACAAAAACACACAGTGGAGAAACTTGTCAAACATGTGCTATCTGTCTCACTCACACACAGAGATTCATTTTCACACATAATAACTCACATGCACAAATACTCTCACACACTCCTCTCTCATACAGTCTCTCTGTAATTCATCCTCACTCAAGTTCTTCTCTCACACACTCTTGCAAGCTGTGCCACACACTTACTGATAGACAGATAACTTTATTGGCCTGATAATTTTACAAGTTTTGCCAAAATAATTCATAGCATAGCTTAAAATAAAAAGGGAGAGAAAACTATTACAAAATAACAACACAACATGCAAATCTCAGAGCCCTTTTCACTCTCCAATTATAAAAAGATATACAAATAAGAGCCAGAAATATGGTTAAGAAACAACATGCCACATCACTGTTCATTAAAACACCACAAATCCTCCTTATCCCCAGATGCCTGGGCGACCTACCACCACAACCCAATGGCAGGCATCCTTCAGTCCACCAGGGCACTTCCAGCAATTGCCTGCCATAAATACCATGGCCCAGCATACAGGGGTTCCCCCCAGATATGTAGGCAAAAGGAATATTTGAAGATTTTCTCATTAAAGCTCCCAGCCTTTAGTTACCAGGGACTCCTAAATGTTACCATTATCTCATCTCATCACACACCTGCATCTCTTATAATGGAGAAGAACGTACATAAAAATAACACTTCAGAGTTTGAATGAAATCACCTGAAGCAAGGTGAGAACTATACGTTCTCTCAGCTGCTTCCTATCTAGACATAAATTACACTAAATGGCATATTTAAGTTAAATATAGCAAAGGAGACCATCTAGAAAGTTACACGCTGAAATCTTCTAATGCACAGGTTTCAGACACTAAAAAGATAAGTGATCTGTGATAATTGAAAGGCTTCACCATTTCTTTCTTTTATAATTTATATTTTATTAAGATTTTCAACAAATTTTTACATCTGCAAAAATCAGGAAATAGTCTTTTACACTAGAAACAAAAAGAATAAGTAATCAAAATACAATCTGTGTATCCGATAGGGATGTGCAGAGCAAAATTTTATGTTCATATTTTTTATGTCCGAAAGGGGGTCCCACTTGCGGCCAGTATGGACATAAAAAAAATCCAATGAGTTGGGTATATGTACATATGTGCAAAAAAAAAAATTAAACCCCCTCTCCCTCCTTAATCCCCCCCCCCAGACTTACCACAACTCCCTGGTGATCGAGCGAGGAGTGAGGACGTCATTTCTGCAATCCTTGGCGAGAAGCATGTGACGTCGGTGGCACGTCGAGTGACGCGGCGTCACGTGATTCCCGGCTCGTTCGCGCCGGACGGCTCGTTCGGCCCAAAAAGAACTTTTGGCCAGCTTGGGGGGGCCTCCTGACCCCCCCAAGCTGGCCAAAAGTTCTTTTTGGGCCGAACGAGCCGTCCGGCGCAAACGAGCCGGGAATCACGTGACGCCGGCGTCACTCGACGTGCCGCCGACGTCACATGCTTCTCGCCAAGGATTGCAGAAATGGCGTCCTCACTCCTCGCTCCATCACCAGGGAGTTGTGGTAAGTCGGGGGGGGGATTAAGGAGGGTGAGGGGGTTTATATTTTTATTTTGGCTCAACAATCGCGATTTCCCACATATCGAACATATCTATGTTCGATATGTGGGAAATCCGATCGTTTATGTCGAATCAATTTTTTAAGTAAAAAAAAAATATGAGTTGCGTTTTACTAATGCGGTCAATCCGAATGCACACCCCTAGTATCCGACAGTTAGTCCCCAAAACTGGGAGGAAGTTTCAAACAGATAATATAATTATTTAACAAACTTAGTAATATCTACTAAAATGAGACATTTATTTATTCTTTAGCAGTTATTAACCTCTAACACTGTTCCTTGTCAGCCAGGAATACCTCAAGATGAGAGGGGTCTTGGAACACAAATTTATTCTTTTGCAAAATGACTAAGCATTTTCAGGGAAAACGTAAATAAAAAGTAGCCCCCCAAAGCCAAAACCCTTGGTTTTAATTCCAAAAATTGTTTCCGACGTAGCTGAGTGACTCGAGCTACGTCTGGAAATATTTGGATCTTATAACCACAATATAACACATCTTTATTTTTGAAAAATTTTTGCAAAATCGTATTTTTATCTTGTTCCCTACAAAATAAAACTAATAGTGTTGCCCTGGTGGGGATCTCATCCACAGACGCCTCTAAAAAAGATGTTAAATTTGGAGAGTCTTGTTGTACTATATCCATTTCTTCCATCCCTTCCTGAGATTGTATCCTAGACTTAGGTATATAATATAACTTTGAAATACTCTTTTCATCTATTGAGGAAATACAAAGTATTTCAATCAAGTATTTCTTCAATAGTTCTAGGGAAGATAACAATCTGGTTACTGGGAAGTTGATAAATCTTATGTTTTTTACACGATTTTCATTTTCTAACATTTCTAAATGGCGATGTATTATTACACTATCTTTTACAAAAGAATTGTTAACTGCCTGTAATGTAATTACTTGACTATTTATTACTTTATTATTTTCATCAATTACATTTAATCTGGTTTCATGTTTTTCAAGCTTGCTATTAATTTGTAAAACATCCTGTTTAAATTGTACACATGAATTAGCTAAAGTTTTTCTAACATCAACCAAAACTTTCCATATATCACTTAAAGTGACACTCTGAGGATCAATCAATTCTATATTCTCATTTCTATCTGGTAACAATTCTTGTGTAAACACTTCCCTTGTATCATCTTGTAACCTCCCCCCTTCCAAGGCTACACTGTTACTGGGTTGTTCAGTATTTCCTGAGCCCCCAGTCCCTGGTACCGTGGTTTGGTGAATAATCTCCAGTGGTGTAAGTGGTAACTGCTCCTGGGCTGGACTGACGGTGGAACCCGAAGAAAAGGAAATTTCCGGTATAGAGTGCCTTTCCACTTGAGCAAATCGTCGAACCACATGGGAGTCCATAGGTCCTCTGCTTACCGAAGCTGCCGGCGATGATGTTAGCATCTTTGTTTTCCTTTTCCTACCCATATAATAGCAATGGGAGGTAAGGAAATCTGACGATTCAATAAAAACTATTTGGAGAGAAAAAAGAAAAAAATTAGGAGGGGCGCGCCCCTTTGGCGCGCGGCTTCGGCGGCGCGCCGGCGGCTGTGCGCCGCAGCTCCTCCGAATTTATTGGTCGGCACCGTCGCTGCTGGATGACGTCAGCAGGGTATGCAGAAGGTGATATTTCCAGCTCCCTGGGCATCCGAATTTCTCGGTTACCCCCGTCGCTGTCCTCCTGCCGTCCTCTCACAGGGAGAGGTTCGTCTCACCAAGTTCCTCCGGATGAACGCCGCAGCTCCTCCGAATTTATTGGTCGGCACCGTCGCTGCTGGATGACGTCAGCAGGGTATGCAGAAGGTGATGTTTCCAGCTCCCTGGGCGTCCGAATTTCTCGGTTACCCCCGTCGCTGTCCTCCTGCCGTCCTCTCACAGGGAGAGGTTCGTCTCACCAAGTTCCTCCGGATGAACGCCGCAGCTCCTCCGAATTTATTGGTCGGCACCGTCGCTGCTGGATGACGTCAGCAGGGTATGCAGAAGGTGATGTTTCCAGCTCCCTGGGCGTCCGAATTTCTCGGTTACCCCCGTCGCTGTCCTCCTGCCGTCCTCTCACAGGGAGAGGTTCGTCTCACCAAGTTCCTCCCGGCTTCACCATTTCTGATTAATTAATAGCTATATTGGTGAAGAGCGAAGGCCAGTGAAAGATAGGGAAAGGCAACAGTTAATGAGTTAATCGTCCACTCATGCCTTGGATTCCTTACAGCCAATATTTAGCCTATTGACTAACTCTATACACATATAAGAAATTAATATGTGAGTTCTGTCCTCAGCTCCTGAGGTCCAAGCTTGGGAGCCAATGCAGAAAGTTAAACCTCTTTCTTTTTTTTTTTTTTTCAGCTTCCCAAAGTCAGAGATAACTCTGATCTTAATACCAAAAAACATTTATTGAATGATAAACAGTTTGAAACACACTGTAAATGGTATGGCATTGAAGGTAGCCACACAGACAGCAGATCTGATACATCTGTGATGAGAAGCTCTGAGAGCTCAGTCAAAGGCAGATAACTGCAGCCAAAGAAGAAACTATAACTACCAAGAAATAGAAACCAGCAGCAGAGGTTTCTACTTATTGAAATAAAGCAAGGAAGCAAGGTGAATAGAGCGATGCTCCCAAAAGCTTGCAGACTATTCAGGAGAGCTGCAAGCTTGTCAAATACCTAGTTCCAAACTGAACTTTCAGCAGTAAGTGAGGTCCCCCAGAGATTCTAAGGAGCAAAAGACCAATAGGAGAAGCAAGAAACACAGATGAGGAGCAAACAGGAACAGATCCAATCAGAGACTCGGCATCATTTAAACAATAATCAGTCAGGAAAAAGAATACTACACATGCAGAAACTCTAAGCTAAGTAATGTCAAAGTTGATCCAGGTGGAAGTGTAAGAAAGAAACACATACTTTTAAATGTGCTGTGGATGCAGAACAACATGCATACCACTATAAAGAAAATGAGCTGTACACGTGTGCATCATATAAATGTACACATGCACAAATTCTGTTCTAAAATTACTGTGTATTTTACAAAAATATAAACATACATTCTATATGCATAATACTGTCCCTTGTATACATGTAATTACACTGCCATTGTGTGTAAATGAGGATATATAATAACCGATCTTCCTAACTATAATAATTGGTGTGGGAGTAAGCCCTGTGTTCTGCAGCATAATTGATACAGCTTCATAGGTGAACCTAAGAGGCTTATACCAGCAGCTAGAGAACGTGTCCTATAGTGGAGCAGTCTTGAGCTTCATCTATTCCAGCTACCTTCTATGCAGGTTGAGTTCTGGCAGCTATGTGGAGGACTTAGGTGGTATCTAGGGTGATGGAGAGAGCAAGAATCCAAGGGCACACCGGAGTCAAGACAGGCCGGACAGGCCAAGGGTCAGGGCAGGCAGTGGGCAAACATGGTCATGTCCAAGCAAGAGGTCAGATACAGGCAGCAGGCAAGTATGGTCAGGACCAAAGCAAAATGTCAAAACCAGGAGATCAAGGGAACAAGGCTGGATGAGACAAGCAGGAGAAGGCAGGGCTGGACAAGGCAAGGTTGGAGAAGATAAGGCAGGAACCAGGAACATGCAGGAACAACAGGAACACAGAGAAACCAAGAACATAGGAGCAACACATACTGCAAATGCAGGAAACCTGTTGCTAAGGCATATGATGCTCTCTGGAGGAGCCTTTTAAGGAGTGGAGCCAATGAGGTCATCAGCGGGCACCTCGGTTGTCTTTTCACCATGTGCTATTTAAAGGGATAGACTGTGTGCACGTGTGTGCCTTAGGAGGAGCCAGGATGGCAGTGGCATAGCAGCATGCCATGCCACACTCAGTATTATCCATACCTTGTCAGAGTTGGGGCTTGCTGGTGGTGTTGGGGTGAGTGCAACTTCTCATGGGACCATCCCATGAGCTGCAAAGCCTAACACTAATTTCACCATGCCTGGAGGAAAGGAACACTTGCTTATGAAGCATAACTTCCAGCCATGGAAGGTGAACCATCTCATCATAGTGATCATGAAGGTCCAGAGTATCCTGTATGAGAAGGAATCCAGGAAAGTGAGATCCTACAGAAAGAAGCTGACTTGGGAGAAAATCCACCATAAATTGAATACTGTCTTCCACATTAACAAAACCTCAGTTATAAGTGGTGAGATTTTAAATGCAAGGTCAAGGAGAAACAGGCATGTATGAGGGCAGAGGGGCCCACCAGCCAGATAGCTTTCACCTAAGCAGAATGGATGATCGTGAGTACCATATCAGAAGCTGCAGTGTTAGGGGATAGTGAGCAAGACACCTCATGGTCTCAAGGGTGAGCAGCCTTTGTAAGAAAACATATAAGGTTCTTGCAATTAGTACTTATTATAAAGTTTCTAACTATACATATGTGCATATATTAATTTTGAAACCCCCTTTTCTTTATTATTATTATTTATTGACTTAATTAATCATAATATGTGATTTACAAGTGTAAATCAAAGCGATGTACAGAAAAAAAATTAAATTTAAAACATCTTAAATTAAGTTTAAAACAGATAATATAAAATAATCATAAGTGGTAGAAAAATAATAGCATAAAACATAAAATAGCATAGTATAAAACAATAAAGCATAAATAACAGAATGTAGATCAGTACAATAAAATTATAATAATAAGTTCCCTCAGCTGAGACAAAATTATTGAGTTTTAAAAGCTTTCACAAAGAAAAAGCCTTTTGAAATTTGGGATAGTCTTTATCTACTCGAATAATCACAGGTAAAGAGTTCCACAGACTGGGGGCAAAGTAAGAGAAACTGGTTTCTCTAGTGAATTCTAGCCTCTTTAGGAGGGTAAAACGAGCAGTTCTTGTTGTATGGATCTGAGTGTCTAAGATGGCCGATGTGGTGAGATAAAGCAAGTGAGATAAGGTGGAAACCAGACCGCAAGATTTTAAAAGTTAAACACCTTATTTTAAATTGAATCCATAATGAGATTGGAAGCCAATGTAAGTTGCGAAGTAGAGGAGATACATGACCAAATTTCCGCTTACCAAAACTTAGTTTCGCTACAGAAATTTGTACTAATTGAATATATTTAATTTGTTGAGAAGAGAGACCATATTATAGAGTGTTACAGTACTCAATACAGTACGGTATAATATGGCAGAGAAAAAGTAAAAAATAGTAAGAGCTTTTCACTATTTTAGTTACCTGAAGCGAAAATTCAAGTGAGTAGTCTAAAAACCCCCTAGGATACGAATAGAATCCCTAACTGGGATGGGACTTCCTGCAATGATAGGGGATAGCAGGTGGAGAAAATGTTTCCTTTGAAACTAAATAGCTTCTATGGATTTACTTTCAGCTTAAAGGAATTTAGCCAATTTCAATTTGCAATGTCAGTTAGACATTTCTTAAAACTGGAAATGGAATCAGTAATACAAGGATTACAGACAGCTGAAATCTGGATGTCATCCGCATATATATAACAGGAAAAGCCAAGACTCTGGATAAGAGTTGCAAGAGGTGCATTGTGCATTGTGCAAGCATAATATAAGACATGGCAGAGAAAAGCTTAGATTCATAAAAAATTGATCTAATTGCTGGCATTGGTTTAATATGGTTTCCTTATTTATATTATTTGTATAGTGCAAAGGGGAAAGATGACAGTCGCTCAGCAGTGCATGGTTTGGAGGGAGATATCTTCGAAGCATACTAATAAAGCATTAGTGTTAGGGCATCCCAACAGAGAGGTTCCAATAATAAGACATGTAGTACATGTGCCTATAATTAAAAACACATCTGAGCTAAAAGATTCCAGATTATCCTTGTTAACTGAAAAGCAGCATGTTAATGCAAAAAAAACCACACTTTGAAATGTT
This sequence comes from Rhinatrema bivittatum, assembly GCF_901001135.1. Taxonomy (NCBI): domain Eukaryota; kingdom Metazoa; phylum Chordata; class Amphibia; order Gymnophiona; family Rhinatrematidae; genus Rhinatrema; species Rhinatrema bivittatum. The sequence goes on along the minus strand of NC_042616.1, from coordinate 73,282,610 downwards.
TGTATGCTAATGCCAAAAGTCTAAAAAGTAAGATGGGAGAGTTAGAGTGTATAACAGTGAATGATGACATAGACTTAATTGGTATCTCAGAGACCTGGTGAAAGGAGGTTATCCAATGCGACAATGCTATAAATGATATCACAATGATAGAGAGGAGCAACTTGGTGGTGGGGTGGTGCTTTATGTCCGGTACGGCACACAGTCCAAGAGGATTAAGATCCTGCAAGAGAATAAATGTACAATTGAATCTTTATGGATAGAAATCCCTTGTGTGTTGGAAAAAAGTACAGCTGGCCACCTGGCCAAAATGAAGAGATGGACAATGAAATGGTAAGAGAAATTAGGGAAGCTAACCAAATTGGTAGTGCAGTAAATATGGGAGTTTTCAATTACTCCACTATTCACTGGATAAATGTAACATCAGGAAATGATAAAGACATAGGGCCAGATTTTAAATGCCCTGCGCGCGTAAATCCGGCCGGATTTATGCACGCAGGGCCATCGCGCGCCGGCGTGCCTATTTTGCATAGGCTGCCGGCGCGCGCACAGCCCCGGGACGTGCGTAAGTCCCGGGACTTCGTAAAAGGGGCAGGGGCGGGGCCGGGGTGGGGTCAGGGGGCGGTTTGGGGTGGGACCGGGGGGCGTGGTGATGGCCCGGGGACGTGGTCGAGGCCTCCGGACCAGCCCCGGGTCGGGTGATGGCGCACCAGCAGCCCGCTGGCGCGCGCAGATTTACACCTGCTGAAAGCAGGCGTAAATCTGGCAACAAAGGTAGGGGGGGTTTAGATAGGGCCGGGGGGGTGGGTTAGGTAGGGGAAGGGAGGGGAAGGTGGGGGGAGGGCGAAGGAAAGTTCCCTCTGAGGCTGCTCCGATTTTGGAGCGGCCTTGGAGGGAACAGGCAACGCGCGCCAGGCTCGGCGCGCACGGGTGCACAAATGTGCACCCCCTTGCGCGTGCCAACCCCGGATTTTATAAGATACGTGTGGCTACGCGCGCATCTTATAAAATCCTGCGTACTTTTGTTCGCGCCTGGTGCACGAACAAAAGTACGCCCTCACGCAAATTTATAAAATCTACCCCATAAAGTTCCTGGATGGAATAAATGGCAGTTTTATGGCACAATTGGTTCAGGAACCAATGAGAGAGGGAGGAATTTTAGATCTAATTCTCAGTGGAGCACAGGATTTGGTGACAGAGGTAACGGTGGAAGGGCCACTTGGCAATAGTGATCATAACATGATCAAATTTGATTTAATGACTGGAAGGGGGACAGTAAGTAAATCGAGCTCTAGCACAAAACTTTCAAAAGGGAAATTTAGATAAAATGAGAAAAGTAGTTAAAAAAAAAACGGAAAGGTGCAGCTATAAAGGTAAAAAGTGTGCAACAGGCATGGACATTGTAAGAAAATGCCATCTTAGAACTGCTGTCCAGATGTATTCCATGCATTAAGAAAGGTGGAAAGAAGGCCAAATGATTGCCGTCATGGTTAAAAAGTGAGGTGAAAAAGGCTATTTTAGACACAGGATCTTCATTCAAAAATTGGAAGAAGGATCCATTAGAAGACAATAAGATAAAGCATAAGCATTGGCAAGTTAAATATGAGACACTGATAAGACAGGCTAAGAAAGAAGTTGGCCATAGAGGCAAAAACTCATAATAAAAACTTTTTAAAACATATCCTAAGCAGAAAGCTTGCAAGGGAGTTGGTTGGACCATTAGATGATAGAAGGGTTAAAGGGGCACTTAGGGAAGATAAGGCCTCACCCAGGGGCTGAGTCACAATGCTGGTTCCTCGGTCTAGAGTCAGGCCCAGGCCCAGAGGCTGGAGCACTGGCCACATAGATCCTTTTCTTGTTTTCTTTCTTCTGCAAATGATAGTGTCTGCTGGGGATGCACTAGAGTAAATTAACTCTGGTGCATCCTTGTCAGTGGAGGGTGCCATTTTGCTGAACAGCAATGCCATACATTTCATTTCATTTATTAAAATGTATTGATCACTCAACAGAAAGTTTTCTTGGCCTAAGCGATTTACAGTAAAACATACATAAAATTATATCAGATATGAACAAAAGTACAGACCATGTCATGTGCCAAGAACATCAAAATATAGCAGATCAAAATATTACCAGCATCAAATATTTGGAACTCATTCTAGGAACATTGAAGGAGGAAGCTTTTTAAAGAAAGCCTAAATTTCTTTTGGTTTTCTTGCATTCGGACCTCGTAAGGTAAGGTGTTCCAGGTCGAAGGAGCAGCTACAGAGAAAGCAGTTTCAAGTGTGGATGCGAGATGGGCATGATGGGCAGTGCCATACAGCAAAATGGCACCCTCCAGTGAGGAAGATTTGCTGGAGTTAATTTACTTCCGCATGTTCCCATGGGACGCCTTTATTTGCAGAAGAAAGACAAAAGGGCCGGCCTCAGGACCGAGATTTGTGCCAGCCTCAAGAATGAGGACCAAGAGTCAGGACCCAGCTTCTGGTCTGGTCCACCACATCGAGCCTTGGCTTAGGTTCCGGCCTAAGGTGGGGGTGTCATCGGGCCTGTGACTGGGCTGCAGCCTAGGTTGCATCCCAGGCATCAAGACCCAACCTTCCATCCAGTACCTGGCATTGGGCCTGGGACGAGGCCCAGGTGTCGAACTGGCCTCCGGACCAGGCCCCAGAGTCGTGTCTGGGCTCTGGTCTTGGCCAAGACCCAGGTGTCAGGACCTGACCTCCTGACTGGGTCCCAGTGTGGTGCCTGGGCCTAGGCTGAGGACAAGGCATTGGAACCATGTCTCCAGACTATGCTCCGGCATTGGGATTGATCCCGAGATTTGGCCTAGGCTGAGGCCTAGGATTCGCTACCTGGGCAAGGCCAAGGCCCCAGAGTCCATCAGGCCCTGGCGTTGAGCCTAGGCTGAGGCATCAGGACCAGACCTGCAAGCCTCGGCTTTGTCTAGAGACTCACCTACCTTAATCTGTATAGCTTTTCTTCATGAGGGAGCTTTTCCATCCACAAAAACTTTAAAAAACAGCTTAAAATTCACCTTTTAGTGATTAATGTCTGTACATTATATTCTTTCTGAGAGTTTGATATTTATTGGGGATTAGAGGTCCATTTTGCAATGGATTCTAATGAGCTCTGAAACCACATTAGCATGCACAGCAAACTTGTGCAAGACATTTTTCACATTTCCTATAGATAGGAACTTTGTAAAATCCCTGCCATGGCAAAGCACAAAACCGACCTGGTGAACCAAGTACCAACTTCCAATGTTAAAGGGGCTTCACTGCCTGTGCAAAGTAGCCCCCTTATCCCCTCCAGTATATCAAAAAATTCACTGGTAATCTCAGGAGACCCCACACCCCAAGCATTTCATGGGCTATAAATAGTCTCAAAAGATTAACTAGGAAGCTTCCCCCTTCCCCCTCCCAAAAAAGCATAACATTAACCATTAGAGGCTCACCTACCCTCTCCCCACTGCTACCACCAAAAGCTCACGCCACTGAAGAGGGGGGTCTGCTGGGGATATGAGCGATCCCCACTTACTCTTATCCTGCGAGCATCCGGTTTCAAACTGGCTTCAGCTGACTGCATAACCTCCTTGGAGAGGAATGAGTAGAGATTACTCCTGAATCCAGTGGTGTAAGCTTATGGGTACACAAGGGTGGACCCTAAATGGTATTTTGAGCATTCTTCTGGCGAGAAGGGGACAGAGCAGGAAGAGAGCAGGGCTTCCTTGGCAGTTAGGGGAGTCCATTGGGACCACCTGGGAATTTTTTTATACACTGGGGAAAGGGGGAGGGGGAAGGTGGCATTGGGAAGTGTCCCTTTAATAGGGATGTGAATCGTGTGCCCGATCGTCTTAACGATCAAAATCGTCTGGCAGGAGAAGAAAATCGTGTTTGGCACGATTTTTTAGTTAAAACATCGGTTTTTCCGATTAGTGCGCACTAACGGGAAATTTAAATAAATTTTCACTTGTAGTGGTCTATGCACAGAGATTTATTATTGTTAAGGCCACTTTTGCAAAAATGTTTTCACAAAAGAGGATTTTGCTAAAAAATATATAGAAACACGACCGCAGAAAAAGACCAAATGCTCTATCTAATCTGCCCATCCACACTAACTATTCAGCTCTATAATCCACTTACCATACTGAGATCCTCTGAGCTTTTCTCATGCTTTTGTTTGAAAGTTATATCTCTTTTTAATTATCTTTATTACTTGGCCAAAGGTTTATATACAAGCAATATTTCAAATCTAATAAATATAGAAACATAAACATTTCTTGAATTCTAATATTGCCCTTGTTTCACCTTCACCTTAAGTCTGTTTGATGTTTCCACTATCTTTTCTGTAAATAAATATTTCCATAGATTACTTCTCAGTAATGAGATCCATGACCCATAATTCCTTTCTGGTGGAAGAGTTCTGCCTCCTGTAAATTGAAACTTTGAAGGCATTTAAATGTCTCAATCATATATCCCCTATACTGCCTTTCCTGGGTATATACATGTTCAGCCATTATTTTTTCTCCTGATGCTTTAAGGGAAACCGTCATGAATGGTAAGATCTAAATGTAAGAATTACTGCATTTGTTTACTTCTTTTGTGCAGCATTACAGATATGCAAATTCTAAAAAACAAGCTTGGTCAGGCTTGGTCCATCCTATTTTACAAGGTCTTGTTAAGCTACTGTTAAGTCTCTGTTGCTTCAAATTGTGTATTTCTTCTGCTGAAAACACTTGTAAACAAAAGTCAACAATGACCTTGAAATGTTTTAACAAAGATTTCGAACGCATAGGTCATTACTTTTGAAATTAAAAAGCAGTTCAAAAATATGAGGCCTTTTCACATCTCACATCATTTATATATTGAATAATATTTGTTTGACTTCTTTAATGAATATAAAAATCTTATTTCAGATTATAAAAACTGAGAAATGTTATTACTCTAAGAATGAAGTATGGAGAGTGATATTGTACTTTATAAAACTGCAATATGGAGAACTGATAGTCGGTTATATCTGGCATGAAACATTTTTCCTTGTAACATAAATGATTCTGAAAGATATAATAAAGTTCTTAGTGCATATTACAGTTTTTTGTTTTTGTTTTGTTATAACAGACAGCTTTTTATGGCAGTGTGAAAACTGGATACACAATTGGACACAGCCTGTCACTTGTTTCTCTCACTGCAGCTATGATCATCTTATGTCTTTTCAGGTAAGTTTGTTTGCAAATAAAATCTGGGCTTTGAAAGGAAATCAGCAATTCCTTAGTTTAATGACTCTTTGTGTGCATGGCTCTATGGACATGCAACACCATCCATTGGAATATGGCTGCACGTAGAAGTGCAACCCACCCATCCACAGGGATCATCATTTGGTATCTGCAAAGATGGGGAAAAACATTTCTGCAGCCCCAGAACACCAAGATACAATCCAGTGATGAACAGTAAAGCTGTGAGACCCAAGAGGAGACTTGCACTCAACCAGGAAAAATAAAAAAGAGGTCCATATCAAAGTGTTGTTCCAAAAGGAAAGCAGTACTACAAATGCAGAGGGTAAATCAATATGCATCAGATTTCGTTACATACGTTTAAATAGAATTTATTACATTATTTAATCCTTATTGCAGAAAAGTTTACAAAGGAGTGAAAAAGCCACACAGTACAAATAGCATACAAATCTTTCATATTTGACAGCTACACATAATAAGACATGTTTCCAATGCTAAATATAATAGACCAATTCACTAAAATATCATACTTCATATAAGCACATACACCATATATCATCAATCATGCCCCATAAAACAAATGCATATCAGGTAAGGTACAACATCCACATGCACAACAGCCGTACTGAAGTAAATGAAGTCTTTTATTCAATCAATAACATTTTCAGGCAGACTTATGTTATGTATTGAAGCAATAGAACAGTTTATAGTAAAACATTGTGAGTCCCACAACAAGGGTCGTGTTTCGCACTCGCTGCATCAGGAGGGAGATCAAAGAGATCTTCAATAATATCAAAACAGACAAATCTGTAAAATGTCAAATAGATGATAAATAATAGAACCCTGCGGGGGTACATTTTCCATTGCTGTTGTGCCTGTAGATGTTCTACCTTACCTGACACACATTCATTTTATTGGATTTCCCTTTGTTGTGTTGTTGTTGTTCTCCACTTTGCTTGGTGATCAATCATACCCTCACATACACATTCATACAAATATAAAAAAGGCCAAAAAATGAAACCAAAAAGGAAATCCCAAATTAGCTAACAGATTAACGCATCCATGTTGCAAAAATCATTAAACGCATCAACAAGCCTGACGGCGTGCCCTGTCACTCTACAGGCCCGGAAAGCTCCATCATTTGTGATAGTCCTTTTTTATGTTTTTCCTTATAGTGCATTAAAAAAATTACAATATAACTAATTCATAGTGATCATGGCTCAACAGCGGCCATTGTTTCGCATTTAGTTTCCTCAGGAGCCCTGTGATCACTTAAACACTCTGATCTTCCCAATTTCACATTTTTTATATGCAGTTTTCTATAAATAAAAGACATTCTAATGCCAGTGAATGTCTGACAAACTTTTCTTATTAAAATACTTATTTTATTGCTGACCAAATACCGTTAATGTAGGACTTCATTCATCTTCATTTTCATTTTAATGAGATGAATGAAGTCCAAATTAAGGGTAGGACTTCATAGTGAGAGGGCACGCTCTCAGGCTTGCTGATGCATTTAATGATTTTTGTAAGACAGATGCGTTAATCTGTTGGCTGATTTGGGATTTCCATTTTGGTATTCACTATTGGTGTTGGTGGAGATTCTGGGCTCTTTTTTCTATTATTGTCTAAAAATAAAACCACCATAAACCACTCAAAAGAATATATAAAGAGACATCTTCCTCAATATCTTCATATCTTCAAATCTTCATATCCAATGACGTCCCATTACTCAACTATTCAACACCATAGGTGTCCTGATTTATACCACTATATAGGTATCCCGCTACTTGTCTATTCCACACCATAGGCGTTCCTGTCACTACTCTTCTATTCCACATCATAGGTGTCCTAACAAGGTCCCTTGTTTCACTCAATTGGGCTTCTTCAGGGGAATATGTCCATGCAGCAGCTCTAAATAATACAGAATAATATAATAAACCCCTTTCATCAATCACTCCCACATATTCCCTCCTACATATAAAAGAAATGAATATGTTTCACAAATACATATTTCCAATAAACCAAATAAAAGCCACTTACATATACACCCTACTGAAACCAGTGTCTAAATTCCAAAAACTTGCTCCTTTCAGATTTCACTCCATTGGCACTTCACGATGCCTTACTTTATCTAGTTTCCAATTCAGTGATTCATGTGCACCTGAAAATACAGATAACTTTATACAGCCATCACTTACCCTTAAATCAAAACTACTATCAAAAAGAATTATCAAAAAATCTTTAAAAAAATCTTACCAAACGGTTTTCTCACACCCAGTTCATTATATTTCACCAACCTTTTATACGCCGTCCTCTGATGTCGCAACCGTCTGTACACACACTCCAAAATGACATCAGCACTTCCGCTTGTCTTTACATTAAGTAGGATGATATACCCTGTTTACCAGTGATGTACCTATATGAATTATAGTAGCCATGTACAGGCCAAATTCTGGCAGGCCTCCAACGCTATTACAGCAAGAGAGAGAAGGAATTTTACTCATGTGAACTTTAAAGTGCATTGCATCTGTGGAAACAAGAGGCCTTGTCTTGATACACTGAAAAATGCCCTATCAGATGTTTGTTTATTTATTATTTTTATATACCAACATTTGATCTGAGATATCACAACAGTTTACATTCAGGTACTGTAGGTATTTCCCTATCCCCAGAGGGCTTACAATCTAAGGGGTAGATTTTCAAAGGGGTACGCACGTAGGATACGCTCATACCCCCCGAAAACCTACCCCAAACCCCCCCTGTGTGCGCCGAGCCTATTTCGCATAGGCTCGGCGGCGCGCGCAAGCCCCGGGATGCGCGTAAGTCCCGGGGCTTGCATGGAGAGGCATTGCGGGGGCGTGGCGGGGGCATGCTGGTCATGACGCGGTGTTTCGGGGGCGGCGCCGCGGGCATGGTTTCGGCCCGGGGGCGTGGCCGTGCCCTCCGGAACAGCCCCCGGGTCAGGTGATGGCGCGTAAATCCGGCGTAAATCCGGCGATAAAGGTAGGGGGGGGGTTTAGATAGGGCCGGGGGTGGGTGGGTTAGGTAGCGGAAGGGAGGGGAAGGTGAGGGAAGGGCGAAAGATAGTTCCTTCCTTCTGATTTCGGAGCGGTATCGGAGGGAACGGAGGCAGGCCGCGCGGCTCGGCGTGCGCAGGCTGCCCAAAATTGGCAGCCTTGCGCGCGCCAATCCCGGATTTTAATGGATACGCGCGGCTACGCGTGTATCTATTGAAATCCCGTGTACTCTTGTTCGCGCTCGCGCTAAATTATAAAATCTACCCCTAAGTTTTGTACCTGAGGCAATGGAGGATAAAGTGACTTCCCCAAGGTCACAAGGAGCAACAGCAGAACTCAAACCCTGGTCTCCTGGTTTAAAGCCCACTGCTCTAACCATTGGGCTATTCCTCCTCCCCAGATGTGCCTGTTTGTCAGTTCCTGTGCAAATAAAGAAACAGACAGAAGAGACAATATGACTTAAGATCCTAAGCAAGTGTCAGGGACATTCAAGCAAGCAAGTGAAGACCCCCAGCCTTGGGAGGAAATGGGGGGGGGGGGGAGGCCAGCCTGAGACAATGCTGACTCACAGCTTGGCATATCAACGTGGAAGTTCTCCCCTTGAAGGAATGGGAGGGGTGAAAAGGACCTGCAACATGGCAGGACCTCTCCCGAAATAATGGGGAGTGGGGAAAAGTCCTGCAATGCAGCAAAAGACCCTCCACCCACCATGAGATTATGCATGCGTTTATGCATCTTTATCAGCTGGGAAGTATAAGACAGGAGGGAAAGAGAAAAACAAAAACAAAAAGAAAGAAAGGAAAGGATCCCTGGGAGAGCAACCCTGAAACCAAAAGGGAGCAGGGAGGCAAGCGGAGGAAGAGGAGATACAAACCCTGAATGCAAACCCAAGGGGAAAACCCAGAGAGCGAGAATCTGTGCTGAGGTGTCCCTGGAAGCGAAAGGGGGGGGTCAGAGGCAAACCAGCCCTCTCTGCTGTCAAGAAGGGAAAAGACCAGGTGTGGCCAGGCGATCGGAGAGAGGAGACCCTGGCTCAGGTGTGGAAAGTGACATGGAGTCATAGACAAGGAAGGGTGAGAAGCAGCCCAGACAGCTGGGAAGCTCCAGAGCCAGAAGCTAAGCCTCCTTCCTGCACAGCCTGCCCACTCTGCCAGCACCAAGCCCAGGAAGCAAGCCTCTCCCCTGCCCACATTCTCCAACTTTCCAGCCAGAACCTGCTTCAGAGGTGAACAGAAGTAACATCTGAAGTTGGAATCAGGGATAAGTAAGTTAGCCACAAGTATTAATATCTTAAGCAGGCTAAATTTTATGGTATGTTTTATTTATTTATTTATTTATTTATTTATTTATTTATTAAAATGTGTATACCGGTATTTGATTAGATACCATCATATCGGTTTACAATCAAACAATCGGTTTACAATCAAACAATCACTCGGCTTAAAAGACAGTTTTCATCGGTAATACTTCGTACAATTATCATCTTAATAGCCTAACAAAAGACTCTTCCAAGACAAGACATTTAACAATTTGACCAACTCAACAGTTTACTACTGCTTTTAGCTCTTTCTAATTTATAAATATAAATATTCACCATTTACTGCTACCCTCCTGAAACGCTTGCTGAAATAACCATGTTTTAACTTTTATTTCCACAAAAACAAAATTGGTCAACTGGTCATATAACTTGATCTTCTATAAACTCATACTTTATGTAAAAAACTTAATCCAGTCATTAAATTCCATAAACTTCATGTTGCTACCTGACCATATCCAAAACAGATCATCAATATATTCCAAAAAATGAGATGGATAAATATGTTCATCTTCAAATGCCGCCACATATAGGCAAACTACAGATGGAGCAAGAGTGGATCCCATGGGGATCCTTTTCATTTGTTTATAAAAATTCTCCTGAAATGTAAAATAAAAACATGTAATAGCCACTTCTGCCATTTTCACAATAACCATCTCTCTCTCCTGTGACATCTCCAAACTGCTAAAAGCTTGCTGAATATCAGCCAATTCTTTCTGTTGGGGAATATTTGTACACAGAGAAGTAATATCAGCAGATACTAATATCCAAGATGAATCAATGTACAGTATAACATCTAACTCATTAATAAAATGAGTCGAGTCCTGTATATATGATTTGATATTCTTCACTAACAGTTGTAACAAATAATCAATGAATTTAGCTAAAGGCTCAAATAAAGACTTTATCCCGGATATGATCAGTCTGCCCGGGGGCTTCTCCATTGACTTATGAAACTTGGGAATAACATACATATATGGAGCTGATGGACATAATTGAATCAAAGGCGATAGCAAATGGACATGATTGAATCAAGGCGATAGCAAAAGCCAGAAGAATGCTGGGATGCATAGAGAGAGGAATATTGAGTAAGAAAAGGGAAGTGATTATCCCCTTGTACAGATCCTTGGTGAGGCCACACCTGGAGTACTGTGTTCAGTTCTGGAGACCGTATCTACAAAGAGACAAGGACAAGATGGAAGCGGTACAGAGAAGGGCGACCAGGAAGGTGGAGGGTCTTCATAGGATGACATACGAGGAGAGATTGAAGAATCTAAATATGTACTCCCTGGAGGAAAGGAGGAGCAGGGGTGATATGATTCAGACTTTCAGATACTTGAAAAACTTTAATGATCCAAAGACAACGACAAACCTTTTCCGTCAGAAAAAAATCAGCAGAACCAGAGGTCACGAGCTAAGGCTCCAGGGAGGAAGACTAAGAACCAATGTCAGGAAGTATTTCTTCACGGAAAGGGTGGTGGATGCCTGGAATGCCCTTCCGGAGGAAGTGGTGAAGTCTAAAACTGTGAACGACTTCAAAGGGGCGTGGGATAAACACTGTGGATCCATCAAGTCTAGAGGGCGTGAATAAAGTGGAGGCATTCAAACACTGCACGGAGCGGCAGTAGCCACAGAGGCATTCACGGAGCGGGATGCCAGTGGCCAGTAGTTGGTGTTCCACCTTCATGGAGCGGAAGGATGGAGGGCTGCTATTTCAAAAAATAAATAAATAAATAAAACAAAACAAAAAATAAAAACAGGGGTGGGTAAGAGTATGGGGCAAGGGGGTGGCCTGCTTGTTACAGCGGTTGCTACCCCTAATTGAGCTGGATGTCATTTGGATGCAGATACAGAGCTGCTCTCTAAATTGGGTGGAGGGGAATTAGGGCTGGAGGGTACTGGAAGCCAATAGTAACAGGTGGGAGAGAGAAAAAGGGAAAAAAAATGGATAAAGTGCGTAGCTTGCTGGGCAGACTTGATGGGCCGTTTGGTCTTCTTCTGCCGTCATTTCTATGTTTCTATGTTTCTATGTGTTTCAAATATCTAAATTCTTGAGAAGAAATAGATTTCTCACGTAAAGCCTGTTCCGAAGAATCAGGAATTTGACACCTTTGTGTAGATCATCAGGGTGGATGCCGATGGAACCCCCTAACCCACTGGTGGTGGCGTTTGAAATCTTAGTATTACAAAAATTGACGCAGTTGGAGTCCTGGTGAGCATATGATAGATACAATCTCACCAGGGAGGATTCACTAGCTGATTGAGGGATGATGAGATGGTGAATATTAGAACAGCAGATAAGGGTGGTGAAATTGTATTGCTGGATAATATTAGATATGAACAAGAGGCATTCCGTCAATTAGATGATGTGTTCTATTATAAAAAATTATCTGAGAATCCCATAAGTGAATTACAGGGATATGTTAAGAATATTTTGGAACAGGCTTTACATGAGAAATCTATTTCTTTCAAAGAATTTAGATATTTGATTCAATCATGTCTACCAGCTCCATTTATGTATATTATTCCCAAGATTCATAAGTCAAGTAAAATTTTTTAAAAGCTGGTCATGCTATCTCAAAATATATCATGCCACATGTTGAAGAAATGGCAATGTTATAGGTGCTTAAATCAAGTTATTGATATCTTTGCATGCAGAATATAATTTATGCTTTATAAAAATATCAAAATAAAATATATTTTTTCAGGAAGATATGCATTAGTGGGGTAATTTTCAAATGTACTGCCATGCGTAAAACACTGTTTTTTGTGAAGAAATGAGGCGTTGTAAAGCTGCCCACCCAAGATGTGGGTGTGCACTGGAATTTCCGGAAGTGGGGTTGGGGTGGAGTTTTTACTTGTGCGTAAACTTTTCAATTTTCAAAGTATGCATGTAGGCTTAAGTTACCGAATTTACACAGACCACATTCTGTTTTTTTCCCAGTGCTTTCAACCTGTTTGGATACTGCTCAGATGGTTTCCCTTTGTCTATCATCAGTAAAAACTGGTTTATCAGTTAACAAGCTGCTATTTAACATTGATAAAACCGAGATCATAATTCTTGAAAATACTCAGGCTGCTAACAAAACCAGCCTCCTTTACAGCTGATGGACACCAGATCCCTTAGCATCTAAAGTGAAAAACCTTGGTGTCATTATAGATCACTCACTCTCAATGCATGCTCATGTCAGTGCAGTAACTAAAGCAACCTTTTTTAAGATCAAATTTCTGAAGTATTTAAAACCCCCCTACCTGACTCATTTAACTTCAGAACAGTCCTCCAAGCCCTAGTGTTCACCAGATTCAATTATAGCAACGCAACATACCTTGGTATCCCAGTATGCACTTTGAAACGTCTTCAAGTTGCACAAAATGCGGAGGCTCGTATCCTCACTGGCCAAAATATGACAACATTTTACACGAGCCCTATATGCACTGCATTGGTTACCTATCTGCTGGTGTATACAATTCAAAGTTGCTATGATTATCCATAAACTTCTTGAAAATCCTGAACTATCATGGTCTAGTGCCTTATTAAAAATCTATGTGCCGTCCTGATCACTGCAGTCAAGCAACCCATGGCTCCTTACTATTTCTTAACACAGACAAGCTTGTTTGGCCACAACCATGGAGTGCGCATTCTCTGTGACAGGTGCAGCTCTCTGGAATTCTATTCCCAATTCTTTGAGAACTCTCTCTTGAACAGAGTATTAAGAAATTGTTAAAAACTCATTTATTAAAATTGGCTTTTCAGGTGGATACCAAAGGGTATCCGAACAATGCTGTCATGTAACCTTTCTACTATTGAGATATATTATTCTTTGAATAATATGCTGAGGACCAAACTATTTACTATTGTTTTATGTGTTTTACTAATGAAACATAGAAGCATAGAAATGACGGCAGAAAAGGACCAATGGTCCATCCAGTCTGCCCAGCAAGCTTCTCATATACGGGGGTAACCTGCTGTGCCGTGCAGGTTACCCCCGTATATCAATCAGTTTTGTTTGATGTGCTTCGCTTATGGACTTGGCCATAGAAGGAGCCCTGTGTTTTTTTTATTAATGTCTGAGCATCAGTAACCCAGATGTAAAAAGGTCATGGCTCAGTGTTAGTTATTCCTGAATCCAAATTTCTCTTTCCTTTCATCCCCCACCCTCTCCTTCAAAGCAGAGAGCAATGTTCAGTTGCATCAAAAGCATCAATATTTATTGGTTAAGGGTAGTAAATCTCATGCTTCTATTAAGGGCAGTAATCACTGCTCTGTGCTGTTTACCCCCATGCTCATCAGTTCTGCAGACCATAAAAGTCGGGACACTCTATGGTTGCTGCCTAAATCCAGTTCCCCTTTTCCCCTGCCATTGAAGCAGAGAGCAATGTTGGAGTTGCATCAAAAGTATCAGGGTTTATTTGATTAAGGGTAGAAACTGCTGCACCAGCAAGTTACCCCCATGCGCGCTTTCTTCATTTCCTTTAGGACTTAGCATAGAAGCAGTCCTGTGCTTTTTCCCTTATGTCCACATAATAGTATCCCAGACCATGGGAGTCGTGGCCCTCAGGTGTTTTCTGAATCAAATTCCTCTTATCCTCCTGCTGTTTAAGCGGGGAACAATATTTCAGTTGCCTTAAAAGCATCAAAGCATATTGCTTAATGTATTTTAATTACTTTGAATACTTTTGCTTATAAACCACTTTGAATCTAGTGAATAGGCAGGATAGAAATTTTTTAAAATAAATAAATGGGAAATGTACGCATGCTGGATTATAGGTATATCTTATATAGGTACTTTTAGTGGGAAAATTTCAGAGCGAATGTATGCCCATAAATTCAGTTGGAAAATTGATGTCAGTGGTGGAATGAATTTTCACACAGGTTTTGCATATAAAAATAGCATCTACACATGTGTACATTCCATTTTATAAATTTCGAGAGTAAGTATGTATTTTGCATTTTGCACACACAGATTCCCAGGAAAAAAGATGTGGGCTGAGGCATTCCAGGGCAGGGTTCAGAAGTGTGCATGGTAGTTGCTGTTTTGTAAGAGATATATGTAGATACATTACCAAACTCACTCGTACACTTTTACACTTGCTAATTGGCTTGCACAAGTGAAATCAGACTTGTCTGTTACCTGCAGTTTTTGGGTGGGAGGTCAGGGTTAACTGGTGAAGTCCTTGAAAGTCTAGTCGATCCACAGAAGGATTGTATGAACTGGAGAAGATATCTCCTCAGTGGTGATGACAGATTTTCAAAACGATAAATGTGCATACTTTATAAAATGTCTCACCTCTGCGTATAATCGTGGTTATTACCCGTATATATTATGCATGTGCCCAAAATGTACGCACATATGTTTATAAAACAGAGAAAGTATGCATTTTCTTGCAATGGAAAAAATTGTGCATACTGAACAGCTGTGCATACTTTTGGAACAGAAATATGCAGTAATTTTATAAACTGTGAAGATCCCGCCTCACAGTTTATAAAATGCTAGCATGAATCTCTGCACATGCACTTATGTGTATACCGTAAATGCTCTACTGCTGATAGATTAGAAAGTTAGGCTCCCTACGTATATTTGCTGCCTAACTTACTTGTAATATTACAGAATTTCCTTCCTTATGCTGCATGTGAAAAATAACCAATATGGGTTCAATTTTCAGATTGTCCGCTGTGAAACATTGTCTGTAGGTAATTTTTACCTGTGCATTTTGCACCAGTTTTTCAAAAAGAAAATATGTCTATACTTTCCCTGTAAACCTTGCTGCTTGGTCCAAAAATACCCTAAAACTTTTATACTTATTTTTTGTGAGGGTAGATTTTGAAAGGAAAATGAAACATGTAAAATTGTATATTCCCACCCAAAACATACTCCCACAAATACCTCTGTATGGAACAACTAGATTTAGCAGAGTAAGTTATCTGGTTAAGTCTGAATATTAGAGTCAGCTAACTAGATTCATCAAACTATCGCACGCGATAGGAAGAGGGGCATGTTTTATGTTAATAGCCTATTTATCACAATGGAGTAGGTTTTTAAAGTTATGTGCGAACGTAGATTTCTTCGCGCAACCTGGCGCGAACAAATCTACGCCCAATTTTATAACATGCGCGCGCTACCGCACGCATGTTATAAAATCCAGGGTCGGCGCACGCAGGGGAGTGCACAATTGTACAACCTGCGCGCACCGAGCTGAGCAGCCTGCCTCCGTTTCCTCCGAGGCTGCTCCAAAATCGGAGGGAACTTTTTTTCTTGCCCCCCAGCCCTAACTAACCCCCCCCCCTACCTTTGTTCAGAAAGTTACGCACGCCGGCCGGCTGCTAGCGCGTCATTCCCCGGCCCGGGGGCTGGTTTGGAGGCGTAGGCCATGCCCTGGAATGCCCCCGGGCTGGCACCATGCTCACAGCACCACCCCGGAACGCCCCCGAATACTACGCTACCCCCGACACGCCCCCGATGCCCCCCAAGGAAAGCCCCATGAGTTACGCGCATCACGGGGCTTTTTGCGCGCCGGTGGCCTATGCAACATAGGCCACCGGCGCACAAATTACGCCTACCAGAGGCATGCAGAGGCATGCATACCTACCATGTGTAACTTTCCTATGATCTGTATACTCAGTCTAATAAAGAAACAACACATGTAAAGATGTGCATTCATTAAAAATGAATGGACATTCTGAAATTAATTGGGTCTAACTAGTTTCTTTCTGGGATCCCCGTAACAAATTCAGAGGGACCCCTGAATTAATCGAATATTATTTGTTTCATTTGTTTTTCCCCATGCATTTTAATAGCCAATAAATTCTATAGAGAATAACAGGTGCAATTCAGTCAGTTAGGAATTGTTACAATATAGCTATTAGCAGCCCAGTAAGTCATGTATGCCTTGTCAGACCTTGGCAGGACATGTTGTCAAGGAGACAACATAGTCCAGTGAAGCATAATTGTAAACCAACCTATCAGTACTCTGCAGATCCATGAACATTGATCTTGAAGATTGAGCATGTCTGAAATGTGCTGTGCAAAGTGTGCATTCCTTCTGTAGTCATTGCTATATCTGTCTGCTATTTGACGCCCAGTAGGGGTGTGCATCCGTTTTCCACGTATTTGTAATCCGCAACTTATTTTGTCCTATCTGTTAAATATGTGGGGAGGCGAAACGCATCACGACTCCCCACGTATTTAACAGATTTCTGTTTTATTCGGCCTCCTAAATAAAAATTTAAACCCCCCCACCCTCCTCACCCCCAAGACTTACCAAAACTCCTTGGTGGTCCAGCGGGGGGTCCAGAAGCCATCGCTGCACTCGTTTGCCAGTTTCATCATGGTGCCGATAGCCTGTGTCACAGGGGCTACCGGTGCCATTGGTCAGCCCCTGTCACATGGTCACCGGCGCCATCTTGTGCTCCTACCATGTGACAGGGGCTGACCAATGGCACCGGTAGCCCCTGTGACATAGTATGGGCAAAGATATCGGCGCCATTTTGAGTCCTGGCATCGGACGGCCGGCGTGCAAGAGGTCGCTCCGGGACCCCCGTTGGACCCACAGGGACTTTTGGCCAGCTTGGGGGGGGCCTCCTGACCCCCACAAGACTTTCCAAAAGTCCAGCGGGGGTCCGGGAGCGACCTCCTGCACGCCGGCCGTCCGATGCCAATACTCAAAATGGCGCCGATCGCCTTTGCCCTGAGACTCAAAATGGCGCCGATCGCCTTTGCCCTCACTATCGCCTTTGCGTCTCAAAATGGCGCCGATCGCCTTTGCCCTCACTATGTGTGACATAGTGGCGCCGATCGCCTTTGCCCTGAGACTCAAAATGGTGCCGATCGCCTTTGCCCTCACTATAGCCTTTGCGTCTCAAAATGACGCCGATCGCCTTTGCCCTCACTATGTGTGACATAGTGAGGGCAAAGGCGATCGGTGCCATTTTGAGTATTGGCATCGGATGGCCGGCGTGCAGGAGGTTGCTCCTGGACCCCCGCTGGACTTTTGGCAAGTCTTGTGGGGGTCAGGAGGCCCCCCCAAGCTGGCCAAAAGTCCCTGTGGGTCCAACGGGGGTCCCGGAGCGACCTCCTACATGCCAGCCGTCCGATGCCAGGACTCAAAATGGCGCCGATAGCCTTTGCCCATACTATGTCACAGGGGCTACCGGTGCCATTGGTCAGCCCCTGTCACATGGTAGGAGCACAAGATGGCGCTGGTGACCATGTGACAAGGGCTGACCAATGGCACCGGTAGCCCCTGTGACACAGGCTATCAGCGCCATGAAGAAACCGGCAAACGAGGGTGTGAGAATGCAGGGATGGCTTCTGGACTCCCCGCTGGACCACCAGGGAGTTTTGGTAAGTCTTGGGGGGGTCAGGAGGGTGGGGGGTTGTAGTTAATTTTAATTTTAGCTGGGACACGAATTAACTCGCCGTATTAATGCATCGGGGTGCCATACGGCCGAATGTAATGCATTTGCGCCCCGATGAATCCGAATCACGAATGCAACGAAAACGTTTTGGCTACACATCCCTAATGCCCAGCTGCCAATGCCATACCTCTAGTACCAGCAAAGGGGACTTGCTGCCTCATATCTAACTGCTATACTCCGAATTTCACCAAAAAGGGATTGCTGGTACATGCATCCCTACCATGCTCCTAATACCACCATGGAGGGCTTGCTGGCATATGCATCCCTACCATGCTCCTAATACCACCATGGAGGGCTTGCTGGCACATGCATCCCTACCATGCTCCTAATAGCACCATGGGGGGCTTGCTGGCACATGCATCCCTACCATGCTCCTAATACCACCATGGAGGGCTTGCTGGAACATTCATCCCTACCATGCACCTAATACCACCATGGAGGGCTTGCTGGCACATGCATCCCTACCATGCTCCTAATACCACCATGGAGGGCTTGCTGGCACATGCATCCCTACCATGCTCCTAATACCACCATGGAGGGCTTGCTGGCACATGCATCCCTACCATGCTTCTAATACCACCATGGAGGACTTGCTGGCACATGCATCCCTACCATGCTCCTAATACCACCATGGAGGACTTGCTGGCACATGTCAACCTGCCATAATGTTGGTAGTGCCCTCTTTTGGAGCCTTGGAGTATTTTTCCCACACTAGCTTTATTCTTGGTTTGTTATAGTGGGGTGTTTTTTTCCCCAGAACAAACCTTTGAAAAAATAAAAAAACAGACACAGGTTTCACTACCATGGCACAGCCTCTGTTCGATAGTTCTTCCTTTTATCCAAATCCTCCACAATCTAAGCTTTCTTCTCCCACTCTGATGGATGGTTGATTATACTGGGGTGGTTTGTCAAAAAAGCCCTCATTCAGAAGGAATAAATAGAAGCACAACAGAAAAGTTGCTCAAGATTAACCATTTCAATGTTCTGAATGTGATAACAGAATAGTACGAGACATTTTGTGCAAAACCAGAAAATCAGTAAATGGAACAGCCTGAGGACAGTTAAAGAATATGAGAAAAGGTTTCTACAAAAAGCAATCTTCACCACGCTCCAGGAAACCATTTCGATATCCTGCATGTGATATCCATCTACTTCAGAAAGCCCATTTCACAAGAAAATCAAAATTCCACGCAGCAGCTAGGTTAAGTTCAAGCAGGGGAAGTAAATAAAAGCTTATTTCAGAAAATGATTTTTATCACAGGTCATTTTCTGGTACTGAATCTAACAACTGGCAATGTGCTTCAGCAGAATGACTGTCATCTCCCATGCTATTCTCCCTTGGTGTTGCTATGCCTCTCCGTTCTATACCTTAGGGGTCTTTGTGCTACCCAGCCTTGCATCCATGCCCAGACCTTACATCTTGGAGTTCTCTTTGCCACTATGTCTTGCTGTTGTACCCCAGAGCTTACACCTTGAGTGATTCTTGTCAGTCTGGTGGGCTGCCTTGCACCTCTCATGTTGCTTTGGAGTCTTGAAGTCATTCTTTGTGCTACTTAGCCCTTTTATCAGTGCCTGACTTGAGGATTTTTCTGCTACCTTTTCTGCTTCACTCCCCCTTTATGGTGCCTTAGGATGCTCATACCAATTTGGGTGCCAGATTGTCACTCAAGTTGCCTTCAGAGGTTCATGTCACTGTCCCTGTGGCCCTCTTTTAGAGCCTTAGGGTATTCTTCACAATGTTGCTGCTTTTATCCTCATCTCACTGTGATTTGGAGAACTCCTGCCAATGCTGGTACCCCTTTGCCCCTTTAAGAAGCCATAGGTTATTCATGCCACTTTTAGTGCCACTTTCCACAGTCTTTCTAGGTACTTTGGATTTCTTTCCCCCATCTGATGATTTCTTACCACAAGTTCTAAGACAATTGATTACAAAACACAAATTCTGGAGCCCAATAAAGGCTGTAATGCTTCACCCATTGACTTTAATGGCAAATGAAAAAAGAATCAAATGAAAAAAATTTTTTTTTTCATTTTGAAACTAAAGAAATGAATTGGAGTCAGTCTTTGCTGACTCTAATTCATTTGCTGAATCCAAAAATCACATCCGTTTCCTCCAGTCATATCCGTTTTTTCTGCAAAACGCTGCCTAGTCATAAACTCTAGGGGTGTGCATTCGTTTTGAACTTATATGTAAAACACTACTTTTTTTTTTTTAACTTAAAAAAGTGATGAGGCGAAAACGATCGGATTTCAAACTTATTCAACATAGCTATGTTGAATTCGTTGGAAATCGCGATCGTTGATCCTAAATAAAAATTTAAACCCCTCACTCTCCTTAATCCCCCCCAAGACTTACCAAAACTCCCTGGTGGTCCAGCGGGGAGTCAGGAAGCCATTCCTCTATTCCTTTGCGAGGAGCACGTGATGTCCGCGTCACGTCGGAGTGACGCGGCCATCACGAGGTCCACCGCGGTTCCGCTCCCGGACCCCTCGTTGGACACAAACGGAACTTTTGGCCAGCTTGGGGGGGCCTCCTGACATAGACTCAACTTATGGAATTCTCCATATGTCCATATTGACCGAAACTGACCCCCCTTTTCGACTTATGAACTTATGAACATAAACATTTTGTCTGCACATCCCTAATAAACTCTTATAGGAATAACGTAACATTATTTAGATATGCTGAATACACAAAAAGATAATTAATGCACAGAAAGACATGCTGAATACGCAAAAATAAAAGCTGAATATGCAATCGGTATAACCAATAGGAAGACTGCTTATTAATCAGTTTAAAACTGCTGACGTCGGCTCTCCCCATTGCATATAAAATTGGGACTCATGAAACAGTTCGTTAGGGCTTTGGATCAAGATGGTGAGTACTTCAAGTTCCTGTGTAGCAAATTTCCTGCTCTTTCACATGAGAAGTTGAAAGCTGGCATATTTGATGGCCCACAAATTAGGCTTCTAATCAAAGACAGAGAATTCCTCAATACCATGAGAACCATAGAAAAGGATGCTTGGTCTGCTTTCTCTGACGTGATTACAGACTTTCTTGGCAACTTCAGGGCCGAAAATTATAACCTTTTAGTTCAAAATTTGTTGATTGCTTTTCAAAGACTGGGAGCAAACATGAGTGTCAAATTGCATTTCCTTGATAGCCACCTGAACTACTTCCCCTCAAATCTTGGAGCTATGAGTGAAGAACAAGGAGAACGCTTCCACCAAGACATCAAGACCATGGAACATAGATATCAAGGCAGATGGAACACAAACATGATGGCAGACTACTGCTGATGTTTACAGCGTGACAACCCTGATCATAACTATTCCAGAGCATCCAAAAAGAGAAAGTTTCTCCCTAACAATTAAAATTTACACAACTATTGCTCTCTTGGATAGACGATAGACTCATTTTTTGCATGAAACAAATATATTATGTGCTATCGCTTCTTCAGAACCTCTTATCACCCTTGATATTCGACTTTATAATCTTTAATTACACATTTCTCATTTGTCGTATTGCATATTTTTTGACTTCATATTTGGAATCAGCACCTTTCATTTGGGTAAAATCAGCAAAAATAATTAGGTCAGCAGAAAACTTTTTTTAAATGTAGACCAGTGTTATGTTTCAGTATTTCCATTTCCTCCATAAACAATTATCGTGAATGTTAAAAAGAAATGTACATTGTAGCTATGTTAAAAGGTACAGCTTCCTCCTTACAAAAGGAGAGCCATACAGTCAAACATTCCATCATACTGGAAAGAAAAGAGCAACATCAGAAGTACATTAAGGTGTTTGTTTACTAAGATGTGTTAACACATGTTAAATACCAAATTTGGCTCTTAACACACATTGAAACTTTTATCATGCTTTATAAGTGATGCTCACAAATAAAGAATCTAAAAACCAAAACTTGTAAACCAAAGAGAACCCCTAATCCCAAACCACAAACTCCAGCTGAGAGAGTGTGAGCAATATTTTATGTTGTGGTGCATGCACCTGCAGCCTAGATTTTAACAATCCACTTATCAAAGATATTAGAGAACACTGGCAAGATTTGCTGGTTTGGAAATGATGAATTCTGAAGTATAAAAAAATGAAAAAAAAGGATCCTAAACAGCATAGAAACACAGAATTGGTTCATTGAGCTCCCTGTGTAAATCCTATAAAAATATGCTTTCTTTAGCTGTTCTATCATTGTAGGTGGTTCTAATCTCTTCTAAAGTGGACAACTACAGTTTTGGCTACCAATAATAAGTATTTAAGCTTAGGAGAACAACTCCCCTGATAATCTAAGTCCAGCAAATAAGTACAACTAATTTTTTTTACTCTCTTATATTTGGACATTTCACACAAAACTACTGGCACCTAGTTTCCAGAATGCAAGTGCACTGACTTGCAAGAGTGTATGTGGTTATGGCAACAATATCATATGTTCAACTTGTCTTGGTCCCCTGTGCCTGACATTGCATGAAAATTTGTTATCAATTGGATGCAAAACCCTTGACTTACTAAGTTTACTAAGTGGCATGGGATGTGCATGCATGAATTTTGCAAATCTATGCAAAATTTGTCAGCCACGTTGTTTTTAGCTGCACCTTTTCCAGAAACATTAATATAACATGGGAGCATCGAGACCCTAACATGGTGGGTTCTGATACTCCCGCATTAAATTTATAGGACTACCCTAACCAAAAAAAACATGTGACCAAAATGTAAACCCGAGTGCAGGGCTCGAACCTGACTCTTTTTCTCACCGTGGGGCGGATTTTAAATGCCCTGCTCGCGTAAATCCACCCGGATTTACGCGAGCAGGGCCCTCGCATGCCGGCGCGCCTATTTTGCATAGGCCACCGGTGCGCGCAGAGCCCCGGGACGTGTGTAAGTCCCGGGGTTTTTTAAAAGGGGCGGGAGGGGGCGTGTTGGGGGCGTGGACGAACGACGCGGCATTTGGGGGCGGCGACGCGGGCGTGGTTTCGGCCTGGGGGCGTTCCGGGGCGTGGCCGCGGCCTCCGGACCAGTCCCCGGGACCGGAACACAGACGGGGCAGCCGGCCGACGCGCGCAGATTTACGTCTGCTTTTCGCAGGCGTAAATCGTGCGATAAAGGTAAGGGGGGGTTAGATAGGGCCGGGGTGGGTTAGGTAGGGGAAGGGAGGGGAAGGTGGGGGGAGGGCGAAGGAAAGTTCCCTCCAAGGCCGCTCCGAAATCGGAGCAGCCTCGGAGGGAACAGGCTGCGCGCGCCCTGGGCTCGGCACGCGCAGGTTGCACAAATGTGCACCCCCTTGCGCGCGCCGACCCAGGATTTTATAAGATACGCACGGCTACGCGCGTATCTTATCAAATCCAGCGTACTTTTGTTTGCGCCTGGTGCGCAAACAAAAGTACGCGATCGAGAAATTTTTTTAAATCTACCCGCCTGTGACTGCTACTTGAGATAGCCCCAAGAATCAAAGTAAAATATTATTAGCAAGTGGTCGCACGATGATGGGACCCCCCCCCCCAACCTAATTACCAAGTAAGTCGTTTCAGCCAAAGCAACCCCAAACCCCCTTGCAAAACATGAAATTGGTGATAGATCCCCCCCCGACCCCATCTCTCCCAATTTCCAATTTCCAAAGTCCTATAAAATTATTGGTCTTTAGTGGAGGACTCTCCCTTACCCTTCTCCCTTACCCCTCTCCCATACACACTTAGCTAAAGAAAGTGAAATCCTTTCTTCAAAAGGGCTCAGGGCATTCCCCCCCCCCCCCCCCCCCCCCCCCAGCTTTGGGCCCGGTCGGCATCATTTTCCAAAATGGCACTGACCTGACCTTGCCCCAGTCACATGGCTGGGGTAAGGTCCAAGCCAGTCTGCCCATGCCCAGGCCAGTCTGTCCAGGCAAATCGCCTACCCCAGCCTGACATGACAGAGGTTTTACGGCAAGTTTGCACTTAATATAATAACATAACCAAAAGACCTGTATATTGATTTTAGGACCCAGAGTTTGCATAGAAAAAGCCAATAATGTCTCTGTACCCTGTAAATAAAAATTGCCCAAACTAATGCATTTCAGTGGGACTTTTTCATACTTCTCTGTCTCACCACATGTCCAAATAAGTCCCTTCAAACGGTGCTTGACCACCCTAACATGGAGACTGAATAGCATATAGAAATTTTTGTCACTCATTTCCACAAAGAACACCTTGATGCATGAAAATCTGACAACGGTTTTAGCATCATTGAAACAAGTATTCTTCTAGTTGTATTGAAACTGGCAAAGAAATTCCAGTAAAATGTTCTTTTGCTTCTTGATTTCCTATACTGTGACTTAAAGTGTCAACCCTCGCAATCTGTTTTTATTAATTCACTTGATTGCCAATTTCCTTTTCTCTGTGGTTTCATTTTTGGGAAAGAAGGAAATAAGTATTCCATGTTTTTGAAGGTTCCTCCTTTGTTAATCTCAGGATTGCGAGTCTAGATAAATGAGGGTCGCACTGTACTGACTTTCATCAAAAGCTCAGGTAGGCATTGTGCTGATTGTATGGATGACTCAACAGACAAAAATGATGAGCAGACTTATAGAAGGAGATTTTTGAAAAGAAAAAAAATGGAGACGCACTTTCTAGTCCCCATATTAGAATTATATTGGTATAAAGAAGCATAAAGGACATAAAATCAGACATAAAATGGAAGCAACAGAGACATCAAACAAACATGTTGATAGGTAAATTAATCTGAATGGTATTTCTTCTTTAACTAACCTAAGTTCTAATACACAACAATGCTTGGAAAATCCTGACTTTAGGATCCAGGAACAAAAGAGATATAAGTCATGTAGAATAATTAAAGCAAGACAATTTACTAAGAATCACCACTCCAAACAAATGTATTTATTTATTTTTATTTAGGCATTTTATACACCAGCTTTCCAAAAGAAGATCACATGAAGATCACATGAATGTTACTTTTTACAATAGCAACATTCATATTCTAGGTTAGCATTCATGATCTAGGTCTGTACAACAACAAATACATGTTCTAGGTCAACACAACATCAAATAATGTTAATTAGGGACTGGGACAGTAGTTTGTGATACATAAGTTCCAATTAAATGAATATCTTGTCTTAGCCAGTGAGTTGTCTTGAATCACTTCACATCTCTCATTACTTTTGCTCATTCTGCTAACAGTATCTATGATTTTTTATGTGAAGTTATCTGCATATTGAAAAGCTAAGTTAAATCATATGCATTTTTTGAAGAGCCATGTCTTTAGTTTGTATTTGAAATGCTTTCTTTTTGTTATCAGGCATAATGCCTCTGGTAGAGAGTTCCACAACTTAGGACCCACTATGGAAAACATTTGGTCTCTTATTTGTGTTAGATGTGTACTCCGTGTTGTAGGCATACTTAATAGTCCTTTGTTTTGTGATCTTAGTGTTTGCTGCGGTGTGTAAGGTTGAAGTGTCACTCCTATTAAGCAGGGGTTTGTGTCATTGATGAAATTATTAATGCCAGTACTTTATAATGAATTCTGGATTGTACTGGCAGCCAGTGCAGTGCAATCAGTGAAGGGGTGATGTGGTCAGATTTCCATACCCCTAATAAAAGTCTTGCTGAGGCATTTTGTAATAACTGTAGAGGTTTTAATTAGAGATGTGAATCGTGTCCTCGATCGTCTTAACGATTGATTTCGGCTGGGAGGAGGAGGGAATCATATTGTTGCCGTTTGGGTGTTTAAAGTATTGTGAAAATCGTGAAAATCGTGAGCCGGCACACTAAAACCCCCTAAAACCCACCCCGACCCTTTAAATTAAATCCCCCACCCTCCCGAACCCCCCCCAAATGCCTTAAATTACCTGGGGGTCCAGCGGTGGTCCGGAACGGCAGCGGTCCGGAACGGCCTCCTGCAATTGAATCGTGTTGTCTTCAGCCGGCGCCATTTTTCAAAATGGCGGCGCAAAATGGCGGCGGCCATAGACCAACACGATTCGACTGCAGGAGGTCGTTCCGGACCCCCGCTGGACTTTTGGCAAGTCTTGTGGGGGTCAGGAGGCCCCCCCAAGCTGGCCAAAAGTCTCTGGGGGTCCAGCGGGGGTCCGGAAAACGATCTCCTGCCGCGAATCGTTTTCCGTACGGTTTCCCCCCGCTGAACGACCTCCTGCAGTCGATCTCCTGCCGGCGCCATTTTCTGTAAGGAAAACGATTCGCGGCAGGAGATCGTTTTCCGGACCCCCGCTGGACCCCCAGGGACTTTTGGCCAGCTTGGGGGGGCCTCCTGACCCCCACAATACTTGCCAAAAGTCCAGCAGGGGTCCGGAACGACCTCCTGCAGTCGAATCGTGTTGGTCTATGGCCGCCGCCATTTTGAAAAATGGCGCCGGCTGAAGACAACACGATTCAATTGCAGGAGGCCGTTCCGGACCACTGCCGTTCCGGACCGCCGCTGGACCCCCAGGTAATTTAAGGCATTTGGGGGGGGGGGTTCGGGAGGGGGGGGGATTTAATTTAAAGGGTCGGGGGTGGGTTTTAGGGGGTTTTAGTGTGCCGGTTTTCCTGCCCTCCCCCTTCCCCCGATTTACGATTTTTTGACGATAAATCGGGGGAATTGGTATTGTATCGTGGCCCTAACGATTTTTGATGATTTAAAATATATCGGACGATATTTTAAATTGTCAAAAAACGATTCACATCCCTAGTTTTAATAGTCCTGAAGGTAGGCCTAGTTAGTAAAAGGGAGTTAAAATAATCTATGTTGGAAAATATTAGTGTTTGTAAAACAGTGTGGAAATCCTGTAAGGTTAGTAAAGGTTTTAACAATTGCAATATTCTTAGTTTGGAGTATCCTGATTTAACTAATTTGCTTATGTGCTTTTTCATTGTCAAGTTCTCATTGATCTGTATTCCTAGGTCCCATACTTGATCAGAGGGTGTGATGTTGAAATTACCCAGTCTAAAGGTGCAGTTTAACTTTACCATATGATTTCAGTTTTTTTATGTTTAAAGTTAGTTTCAATTGAGAAAGTGTTTGTTGTACTGCTTTCATGCATGTTGATAGTGTTGAAGTGGTTTTTTCAAATGATTTGGTGAATGGAATGTAGAACTGTATGTCATCTGCATATAGGAAGAAGTTGATTCCTAGTTCCACTAGTAATCTACACAGAGGCAGTATGTAAATGTTGAATAGTGTTGCCGAGAGTGCTGAGCCCTCGGGAACACCAGTGTTGATTGGGAAGGTGTAAGATGTGTAATTGTCTAGTTTGACTTGGAATGTCTTATCTGCTAGGAAGGAAGAGAATCATTTGAGAACATTTCCATCTATTCCAATTTTTTTCAACTGATGGCATAACAGGTTATGGTCTACAGTGTTGAAGCCTGCTGTTAAGTCAATTAGTACCAGTATGTAAGATTCATTATTGTCAAACCCATGTAGTATAGAGTCCATTAAAGAAATGAGTAAAGTTTCTGTTGAACAAATTTTTCTGAACTCGAATAGGTTTGGATATAGAATATTATTGTCTTCTAGGTGGTTTTGAAATTGAGATAACACTGCTTTTTCTAGGACCTTTGTGTTAAAAGGTAATTTGGATATTGGTCGATAGTTGTGTCAATTCTGCCAGATTTATTTTTTTGGATTGGTTTAATCACTGCTTGTTTTGCCCTAGCAGAGACCAATCTTTCTGTTAGTGAGTAATTGATTATGGTTGTGATTGTTGGAGTGATTAAGCTGTGTACTATTTTCAAGGAACTTTCTGGGATTGGGTCCATGCTTAATTTTTGTAATTATTTGGTTGATTTCGAGTTTAGATACTATGTCATATGATTTCCATTTTGCCTGCTCATGTTTTTCTTCAGTTTCTTTTGTTGGCAAGCAAGTGGAGAATTGTGTTTTTAACCTATTGATTTTCTCTAACAAAGAAGTGGCATATTTGTTGCAGGAATTATTTGAAATAGAGGATGGGTCCTTGAATACATTTTTTATGGTTTTGAAGAGTAATTTGGAATGAAATATCACAAAGTGGATCTGTTTGGCATAGTAATACTTTTTTACTAGGGATGTGCAGACAAAAAGTTTATGTTCATAAGTCCATAAGTCGAAAGGGGGGGTCAATTTCGGTCAATATGGACATATGTAGAATTCCATAAGTTGAGTCTATGTCCATACGTGCACCGATTCCCTAAATAAAATTTAAACCCCTCACCCTCCTTAATCCCACCCCCAAGACTTACGGGGGGGGGATTAAGGAGGAATCACGTGACGCGGATGTCACGTGATTCCCCGCCACTCCCACCAGGGAGTTTTGGTCCAACTTGGGGGGGTCAGGAGGCCCCCCCAAGCTGGCCAAAAGTTCCGGTTGAGTCGAATGAGGGTCCCGGAGCGAACGCGCGTGGAATCACGTGATGTCCGCGTCACTCTGACGTGACGCCGACGTCACGTGATTCGCCGTGCGTTCGCTCCGGGACCCTCATTGGACCAAAACTCCCTGGTGGCCACTCCCACCAGGGAGTTTTGGTAAGTCTTGGGGGGGGATTAAGGAGGGTGAGGGGTTTAAATTTTTATTTAGGATCAACAATCGCGATTTCCAACGTATTCAACATAGCTATGTTGAATAAGTTGGAAATCCGATCGTTTTCGCCTCATCACTTTTTTAAGTTAAAAAAAAAATAAGTTGCGTTTTACATATGCGTTCAAAACGAATGCACACCCCTATTTTTTACTTTATTGATTTGTGCATGATATTTTGTTAGTAGTATCTGTATTTTCTACAGATTTAGCGGATGGGCATTTCCACCATTGTTTCTCTGTTTTTCTCAGTGTCTGTTTAGTGAATCTAAGCTCTTCGCTTATCATGGCTTCTTTTGTTTTGAGTTATTCCGTTCTTTTTGGAAAGTTGATATCTGTACTGGGCTTAGGGGATCTGCTGTCTCATTGATGATTTTATCCCAGAGTCAAAAACTGAGGAGATATTGGCTTGATGAAAATCAATTAGCTTATTTTTAATTGAACCTGAAGTACTTCAGGTTCAATCTTTTTCTGAAGGTGAAAGTTTGATTGTTCTTTAAATGTGTTTGTTTTGTGTTGAGGAGGGTTAAATTTGCTTTTATTGATTGATGATCAGACCAGGGCAAAATTCTGTGGGATGTTTTGATGATACAATTATAGTGATTGGCAGATGTTAGGTCAAGGATATGTCCAGCTTTATGAATGGGATTTGTTACGACTTTTGACCAGTCCATTGCTTCCATTGCATCTAAAAAGATTTCACATGCTGTAATTTTAGGTATTCTATCTACATGTAAGTTAAAGGCTTCTATGATTATAGTAGTTTCAGGTGAAGGAAATGCATTGGTGAATAATTTGATTGGTGGTGATCAGCCTTTTTGAAGTGTTCCAGGGGGGCAACAGACCATTCCTAAATTTAGTTATGATTTTAGTATTGCCACCTCATGGGGAGGGATAATTTCTACTTTATAAGGTTTAAGTTTGAGTTCTTTTTTACTGATTATTAGTAGACACCCACCTTTATGTTTGGGTCTGGGGAAGTGAAAACATTGTAGTTGGGATGATCAGTTTGATTTACGATCACATTATCTTTGTCATTCAGTCAGGTTTCAGAAATGCAGAAGATAGATGGCTTTAAATCCTCTAAAAGATCATTTATTAGTGGGTTGTTTTTTTTGACAGAGATTGAACATTCAGTAATAGGAGTGTGAAAGTTAGGCAGGATGAGATTGTAGGAGAGTTGTTACTTATCTTGGGGTAGACAAGTTTTTCGTTCTTTCTTTGGTTGAGTTTTGGGATTCTCCTGGGTTTTCCATATATTCCCATCCTAGGATTTGTTTGATAACGTGTGTCTGCTCCATTTTTGTAGTTGTTTGAAAAGAGCGAGATTAATTTACCACACTGGATTTCACTTTGGGCACACACGAAGGGGTGCACAAAGGGGCAAGCTTTTTTTTTATGTGCTCCTTCATGCACGCTTCAAGGGCATGTGTCTCATGGCGCAAGTGCCTTCGGCATTGCCGCCTCTGTGGTGTTGATGGGTGGGTTGTGGGCGGGCTATAGGGTGGTGCGGTCATGTCAGCACCAGCAGTGTTCCCTCACCTCTACCTTCTAGGGGAGGAAGGGCGCTGTCTGTGTGTCAGTCATGTTGCCCCCAGAGCCGATCTCTGTCCAGTCTAGTTGGGCCAGGTAGGCCTTGCTCCCCACTGAGTTCCCCAAAACTCTCCCAGCCACTCTCCCCAGCGTTGCCGTACCCGTACTGGAGAAGGTTTTCATGGGTAATGATTCAAATGGACTGAATCAAATCACAGTGAACCTAGAAGATGTGGTAGACCTGATTGATAAACTGAAGGTACACATATTGGAGAAGGTTTTCATGGGTAATGATTCAGATGGACTGAATCAAATCACGGTGAACCTAGAAGATGTGGTAGACCTGATTGACAAATTGAAGAGAAGTAAATCACCTGGACCGGATGGTATACACCCCAGAGTTCTGAAGGAACTAAAAAATGAAATTTCAGACTTATTAGTAAAAATTTGTAACCTATCATTAAAGAAGACTGGAGGATAGCAAATGTAACCCCAATATTTAAAAAGGGCTCCAGGGGCAATCCGGGAAACTACAGACCAGTTAGCCTGACTTCAGTGCCAGGAAAAATAGTGGAAAGTGTTCTAAACATCAAAATCATAGAACATATAGAAAGACATGGTTTAATGGAACAAAGTCAGCATGGCTTTACCCAAGGCAAGTCTTGCCTCACAAATCTGCTTCACTTTTTTGAAGGAGTTAATAAACATGTGGATAAAGGTGAACCGGTAGATGTAGTATACTTGGATTTTCAGAAGGCATGTGACAAAGTTCCTCATGAAAGGCTTCTAGGACAGGTGGCGATGTCCTTTCGTTGATTGCAAACTGGCTAAAAAACAGGAAACAGAGAGTAGGATTAAATGGACAATTTTCTCTGTGGAAGGGAGTGGGCAGTGGAGTGCCTCAAGGATCTGTATTGGGACCCTTACTTTTCAATATATTTATAAATGATCTGGAAGGAAATACGACAAGTGAGATAATCCAATTTTCATATGATACAAAATTGTTCAGAGTAGATAAATCACAAGCAGATTGTAATAAATTGCAGGAAGACCTTGTGAGTGGAAAATTGGGCATCAAAATGGCAGATGAAATTTAATGTGGATAAGTGCAAGGTGATGCATATAGGGAAAAATAATTCATGCTATAGTTACACAATGTTAGGTTCCATATTAGGTGCTACAACCCAAGAAAGAGATCTAGGCGGCATTGTGGATAACACATTGAAATTGTCAGTTCAGTGTGCTGCGGCAGTCAAAAAAGCAAACAGAATGTTGGGAATTATTAGGAAGGGAATGGTGAATAAAACGGAAAATGTCATAGTGCCTCTGTATCGCTCCATGGTGAGACCGCACCTTGAGTACTGTGTACAATTCTGGACACCGCATCTCAAAAAAGATATAATTGTGATGGAGAAGGTACAGAGAAGGGCTACCAAAATGATAAGGGGAATGGAACAGCTCCCCTATGAGGAAAGACTAAAGAAGTTAGGACTTTTCAGCTTGGAGAAGAGACGGTTGAGGGGGGATATGATAGAGGTGTTTAAAATCATGAGAGGTCTAGAACGGGTAGATGTGAATCGGTTATTTACTCTTTCGGATAATAGAAAGACTAGGGGGCACTCCATGAAGTTAGCATGTGGCACATTTAAAACTAATCGGAGAAAGTTCTTTTTTACTCAACGCACAATTAAACTCTGGAATTTGTGCAGCTATTATAGCTGAGTTTAAAAAAGGATTGGATAAGTTCTTGGAGGAGAAGTTCATTACCTGCTATTAATTAAGTTGACTTAGAAAATAGCCACTTCTATTACTAGCAATGGTAACATGGAATAGACTTAGTTTTTGGGTACTTGCCAAGTTCTTATGGCCTGGACTGGCCACTGTTAGAAACAGGATGCTGGGCTTGATGGACCCCTGATCTGACCCAGTATGGCATGTTCTTATGTTAATATATATTTTATTTAGTAAGAAGCTTTAAACTCTTTCATCTCAACAGTTTGTGGACTGCGGGGAAACACTGTTATCATAGGTCTCTTGTTTTTACCATTTTTTTCTTTTTCATTTAAAAATCATTCAAAAGTCCATTTTTATATTATCTTCCAAAATCTCACTTATCTTATAGGTGAAGAGCGGGTTTGTATGACCCATCATCCGTTAGTTCATGGTCTTGCTTTAATTATTGGATATTCTACTCCTATTGATGATGTCAAATATTTTGTTGGATTACAAATAAGTTAGTCATGTAGAATAACCATGGGTAAAGATATAAACCAATTAATCCTACCAAGATTAAAGAAGAAAGCATAACAGATTTCAAGCCTGTACCAGAGTTATTCCTATCCATAAGAGATATTGCTTCCTTTATTGTCAGATTGCCTTTTTTTGGCAGCAGGTTTTGATTCAGGACTTAGGCTTCTTTTATTCTTCCTCTGACAGAAAGCTGCACTGTACCCGCAATTACATCCATATGCACCTTTTCATGTCCTTCATAATGAGAGCCATTGCTGTGTTCGTAAAGGACATTATTCTCTTTGAAAATGGGGAATCTGATAACTGCTTTGTGGGTTCGGTAAGTAGCAAATAATTAACGTCTTGCCATCTTCTTTTATGCCTTCATTAGTCGCCTTTTTTGTATGGGAGATGGATAATTAACATTTAAAGATGCATGGGAACTGTCTTCAAAGGTTGTTTTTTGTTGTTGTTTTCTGTTGCCTTTCTGTTTTTCATCAACAGTGAATCTCCCCTCTTGAGCAGGAATTTAAAAGAAAAACAAATCACGAAGTTGGAAGTCCCAACTTTGGCAGTGAAAATGTTTAATTGCAAGCACTATTTTGTAGGAGGAACTAATGTGATTGTAAGAAATACTTGAGTACACATGAGGGCTATGGATGAGTAGTATCATCTATTGAATATTCTATCTCTGTTCCTTGTTATGACAGCAAACTTTTCTCATCACAATTTACTTGCAGTATTTTTTGAGGGTTGATTTTTAATCTTTGATCCATATAAAAGGAAATTGTATTCATACGGAATATGGAGGTCGTGGAATGATTTCCTTTTTTGTTGTCTTGTATTACAGCCAGCTATTCCTGTTGTTTTGGGGACTTTGTGTTTGGTAGGATACTTCAGTATGCCACAACAAACATTTTGATCATACTTAATAGTGGTTTATGCTCTAATTTTCCAATTCAAACCTGAAAAATACTTTTGCTAAAAATCTTATTCCTAGGCTTTGTAAAATAAGCATGTATCAGATAAGTATGCATTCTGTGCATTGGAAACTCATTATTTGCAAATTTATCTCATGCAACTTAATTGTGGATATCTTTAAACCACATTTGGCTATTAGCTGACCAGGGCAAGTTTGTGAATTTCTGCTGTATTCCTCTATTAATTATGGGCTTGATTCATCCATATTTGGAAACTGGTAAAGCTACCAGCTTGAAAGTAATTCAGAAAAAAACTGGTAAATAAAATTAATTAGATCCTAAGTTTAAGAACTGTGATTTTTGTTTACACTGGCTGCCATTCGGAATCAGATATTCAAACAATACATTGCCAACTTTATTACAATATACATGAACCTCATTATGCCATTCTTAATTTACAAATGTATGCTCTTGATGTCACCAACATCTGGAATTAGACAAAGGAAATGCTCCGAATATCCTCATATCATAATGTTATCTCAAACTTACAGAGTGAAGCAAAACATAATGCCCACATCTCAGCAACCACACTGCTTCATTTAAATATACTCAAAATCATGTAGATGGTTCAAGTCTGTGTGAAGCAATGACAGTAGTATGATATTCTTTACTACTACGTATCATTTCTTTAATACTAATCGATGAATGTAGTACTATACAAAAAACATATAAGAAACAGTCCTTACTAGGTAGATTTTACAGTCTAATCAAGGCAAACATGCAGCACAAAAAAAATATTTGGGAATTTTGTTCATTAAGAAAATGATTAAAATCAATAAATCTGTAATTGGGATAACTGGGGATAAAAATTTAAAAGCTGTCTAAAAAAGGTGGGTTTTCAGAATGGATATGAATAAGGCAAGACATGAACTCAGACTATTCCAGGGTGGAAGATAAGGAGTCTGGAGTTGAAGGTAGAGGAGAAGGGCATAGAAAGAAATGACTTGCAGATGAGCAGCATTCACAAGAAGGGATACTGAGAGAGATAAGAAATGAGAGATAATGAGGAGCTACAGAATGAAGACTCTTGTAGGTGAGTAAGTGGAGCTTAAACTATATAAAAAAACAGATAGGGTGCCAATGTAATGACTCAAGAAGAGGGGTTATATGTGATTTAGGGGGTCATTTATCAAAGTGCTATATGGCATTTTCACATGCGTTAAGGTGTTTTTGCATGCATTAAGCACCTTTAACACATGCAAAAACGCCTTAACACATGCAAAAACGCCTTAACGTGTGCAAAAGCACCATAATGCATGGTGCGATACAAATGAGAAAAATAGGAGGAGTTTGGGCTCCCAGTTTTGTGAAGCCATATCACATGGCTTTAACTACACCTTTTTCATTTGTGTAAAGCTGTGTGATAGGGCTTTATTGTGCATTGTGATGTTTTTGCAAATGCTGTTTTTAGTAGTTTTAAGCTCCTGGAGAGCCAGCCTAGCTGTCAGGGCCCTTCTACAACCATGAGAGAGACAGAGGCAGAGACAGAGAGAGCACCTAGTCATAATGTGCTGCTCCTAGGTAGGTATTTATATCTTTATAGGAGGCCCACCCAGTAACTCGAGGTGAGATTTAGGTATTAGTGTAGGGGTTAGGGGCCACTTTGACATTCAAAGTAAGACGTATGAACAGAACAGTGCTCTCTTGTGAAGATTTGATGACCTTCGGAGTGAGGAAACCCACCCAAAGATGAGATTTGTGCAATGAGATTTGTGCCCAACATGTGAGAGATCTGGGTGTCATGTTAGACAACCATCTGAACCTAAAAAAATTCATTAACAAGACCATGAAGGACTGCTTCTACAAACTCCAAGTACTAAAAACGTTTTAGAGAAAGAAATGACACAGTTTAGCAGTGTTTTGGTTATATGTAGACAAGGAGAGAAAAGAGTTGAAAAATATCAAGGTTACAGGCTGAGAAGACATCGAGGATGTCAGTGTTAACCACAGAAATAGAGAAAGGGGGAAGAAGGAGATGGATTTGGAGGAAAAGATGAGTAGTTCTATCTTATTTATTTTATTTATTTAAAAGCTTTTATATACCGAAGATCATGTACAAGTACATATCGCTTCAGTTTACAGAAAACCAGAATTAGAAATACCATGGGCATGGTATACATGGAACAATAAACATTAAAACAAATAATACAAATATAAATTATATAATAATAGTAATAGTAATAATGTTACTACTACTACTACTACTACTACTACTACTACTACTAATAATAATAATAATAATAATAATAATAATAAAATAAAATAAAATCAATAAACTGTGAGTATGCAACAAACAGGGTAGATATTGAGTATGTGGTGCATTGAAGAATTATGCATGGAGAACATTAAATGTATGTTACAGTTAAGGTAGCGTATAACTTTATTTTTAGCTTGGGAAACTTTAGGTGAAGGCCTCCGTGAATAGCCAAGTCTTCAACTTTTTCTTGAAAGTCTGTAAGCAAGGTTCAAGGCGAAGGTCCGATGGTAGATTGTTCCAGTGAGTAGGTCCAGCTATCTTGGCCATATTGAGTTTATTTTGGTAGTTGAACTTCCAAGCAGCAAAGTCAGACATCCAGACTGAGATCTGAGACTAGATTCCTGATGAATTTCTGGTGTAGAATGTTAAATCTGGAAATCATCAGCATAAAGATGGTATTTAAAGCCAAAGAAGCAGTTCAGAGCTCCAAGAGAATTAGTATATAAAGAGAAGAGGGACCAGGATGGAGCCTTGGGGTACACCAGTTGATAGTGGGACAGCGATAGAGGAGAATCTATCAGAGGACACATTAAAAGTGTGATGAGAGAGGTAAGAAGAGTACGAAGACAGGATGGAGTCCCAAAATCCAAGTGAGGACAGAGTATCAAGGAGTAGGGGTGATAATGAAAATGTTCATTTGCATTCATTTTTTGATTCCATTCAAGACTATGAAGGCAAGCAAAACTATAGGGTTTTTTCCTACTTATGTTAAACCACTGAAGCCAGGCAGAATGGAATTGGAGTGGAAAGGGACAAGGAGAAGAACCAGTCTAGGTCAAGTATTTTTTCAACCAACCTATTCAACTGGCACCTGCATGGAATGACAATGTTCCTCATTTTTTTAACCTGAAACTGAAAGCAGCATGTAATTTTGAGCAATCACTAGTTTGTATTCAGTCATTTCTCTGCCAGATTTCAGAGAGGTTGTGGTTCTGGAGCTCTTTCTCAAAGTCTAAGAAAAGATTTTTTTAACAGATTTTGAAAGAAAAAGTGTCATGGCCCACTCTGCTGGGAACAAAGAAGAGGTATTCTTGTCAGAGGCACCCTTCAGAGAAGAAAGGCATCCAGGAGTGAGGGTTATTCTGCCTTGAAGCAGAGTGGGATCCAGGAATGAAACCAAAGAAGAACAGGACCAGAGCAGAAACCAGGAGAGTAGGCGAGGTCCAGGTTGAAGGAAGAATCAAGAGAGTAGCCGGGGACCAGAGCAGGAACTAGAAAATGCAGGACTAAAGCTAGCCAACAAACAAAAATATGGTGCGAACTCCTTTTGGGCTATAGCTCCTTATATACAGCCCTCAATTTGTGATACACTTAATGCTGGTTTAATAGGGAGTCTGAGGCAGATCGCTATAACTTTGCTGTGCTTAATATTTACTAAAAGATTCTTGATGACTCAGAGTCCCTGTGACTCCACTGCAAGATCCCCTAGCCTTAACCACTGAGGGTCACAAGTTCAAACCCTGCTTCCCCTGACAGATTGCCTCCTCTCTTGTGAGTAGTCTCCAGACACACCAAAACACCTCCAGGATTCCAGATCCAACCTTGAGGGACACAGTCCAGAGCAGGCATGGGCCAAACCCTGCCAGGTTGAAAGCAGGAACAGAGCCTGGCCTGGGATCTGATGTAGACAGTCAGCACTGAATTCAATAGTACATGGAGAGGAATTCTGGTTGATGAAGTAACTGATTCAGAGTTCCATAGCAGACACTAAAGTTGTGGAGATAGCTGGTCCTGATTTCACTGGTGCATGGACTGGAATTTGGGTAGACAAGACAGTTGACATGGAGTTTACCCATGCAAGTATAGGCACTAAAGTTGGAATGACAACTAGTGCTGAATTCATTGTTGAGAGGACAAGAATTAATGTTGATAGGGCAGTAGACAGAGCTCACCAGTATATACAAGCAGGCATTAGAGCTGTGGCAATAGTTTGCGCTGATTTCACTGGTGCAAGAGGTAGAACTGGAAATGACAAAACTACTGAAAAGGAATTTTCCAGAGCAGGCACAAAAGCCATGGTAACAGCTGGCAGTAACTTAAAGCGGTGCTGGAAGAGCCTGCATGGAATCTTTGAATTTGTTGGCAGGTCTTGGAGTAGAGCCACTTTAGAAGCTGGCTCGGTGCAGAATGGAGCCGTTGCAGGAGCTGGCTTGGCACAGAGAGGAGTCATCGCAGGAGCTAGCTTGGTGCTGTCTGTAATGCTGGAGTTCTAGGAGTGGTGGGCATTTGTTTCAAACAAAATAGAAAATACCAATAATATTTCCTATTTTGTTTCATTTCAGGGGAAAAAGGATAGAAAAAAAGCACAAAATGTCATGCTGTTTTTCATATAGTTCTTTTTGGGGGGAGAGCAAAAAAGCAATATTTGATTAAAAAAAATAACACAACCCACCCCCAAACACTCTCATTTAGTAAAATATTCACCCCCTTGCCTACTCTCTCATCCCCCCAGGATTCACCAAAATATCCCTGGTGGTCTAGCGGGAGTCCGGGAGCGACATCCCTCCCCAAGCCCAGTGGTAGCCATCCCTCTCCCAGCCCAGTGGTAGCCATTAGCCGTTAGTTAGTTAGTGCAGTTAGTGTAGCTGTGTTTAAAACAGGATTGGATAAGTTCTTGGAGGACAAGTCCATTACCTGCTATTAATTAAGTTGACTTAGAAAATAGCCACTGCCATTAGCAATGGTTACATGGAATAGACTTAGTTTTTGGGTACTTGCCAGGTTCTTATGGCCTGGATTGGCCACTGTTGGAGACAGGATGCTGGGCTTGATGGACCCTTGGTCTGACCCAGTATGGCATGTTCCTATGTTCTTATGTTCTTATTAAAAATGGCATGGGCCGCTGATTGCCTTTATCATGTGACAGGTACTAAACAATGGTACTCGTAGACCCTGTCACATGATAGGCACAAAGGGCAGTTGGCGCCATTTTGAATAATGGCAGCTGCCGAGCTGGGAGTGGGAGGGCACTCCTGGGCCCCCTCTAGACCACCAGGGACGTTTTGGTGAGTCCTGGGGGGGTCTGGAGGGTGAGTGAGAGGGGGTCATCTGGTAGGAGGAGCTGAATATTTAATTAAATGGAAAAGGTTGGGACGGGTTTTGGGATTTTTAAAAAAAATTAAATGAAAAACAAAAATGCCTGGGGGTAAACCCAAAATGGCCCACTCCCGAAATGAAAGGAAACATGGCACAAAAGTTTGTTGGGCTAACACCTCTAGTGGCATTGCCTGGAACTCTGGAGTTGCTGGATGGGCTGGATCAGCTAGAACCATTATGAATGAGTCTTTGAATCTTCTATGGCAGATTCACTTCTGTGGTTCTGGATCAGAACCACAGAAGTGAATCTGTTGCTGTTTGACAAAAGCCTATACTGTAAATCCAATTGCCAGCATGGAGTCATGCCTGACCATGGTTATATGTTCCTTGTCTCTCCATAGGTGAGAATCATTTCCTAGAGGCATAGTCAAGCTATCAGATTTTTTCTGGGTTCCACAAGAGTTTTGCCATGGAGTCAAGAAAAGCCAGAATAAGTCTTTTGTGACTAATCCATCTTGAAACAGCATGTATGATTCACAGAGAGAAAAAAAATTATCTGGGTAACTTTGCCTCTGGTTTGGGCTGGTTCAAACTTTTATGGTCTACTCCGCTGAGATGAAGAAGAGGGTACAGTACCCGGGCAGGGGCATATCTCAGAGAGGCTGGGCATCCAGGAATGAGCATTCTTCTGCCTGAAGCAGAGTAAGAACCAGAAAATGCAGGAACAGGGCCAGACAATAGAAAATCATGGAGCGAACTCTGTATGGGCTGTTGGACTATCAAAAGTGTGTCCGGTTAGAGCTTCTTATATACAGCCCTCCATGTGGGACACGGATGAACTGAACTAAAACATGGTGAACCTGGAAGATGTAGTAGGCCAGATTAAAAAACTGAAGAGAAGCAAATCACCTGGACCAGATAGTTTACACCCCAGGGTTCTGAAAGAAATAAAATGTAAAATTTCAGACCTATTACAAGTAATTTGCAACCTATCATTAAAATCATCCATTTTACCATAAGACTAGAAGGTGACCAATGTAACCCCAATATTTAAATAGGGCTCCAGATGTAATCTGGGAAATTATAGACCCGTGAGCTGGACTTCAGTGCTGGGAAAAATTGTGGAAACTATTATAAAAAATAAAATCATAGAATATATAGATAGACATGGTTTAATGGGACACAGCCAGCATGGATTTACCCAAGGAAAGTGTGGCCTCACAAATGTGCTACATTTTTTTAAAGGAGTGAATAAACATGTTGATACAGATGAACCGGTAGAATTGATGTATTTGGGTTTTTAGAAGGCATTTGCTAAGTCCCTCATGAAAGGTTTCTAAGACAACTAAAAAGTCATGGGATAGCAGGCGATGTCCTTTTGTGGACTGCAAACTGATTAAAAGACTAGTTAAAAGACAGGAAAAAGATAAATAGTGGAGTGCCTCAGGGATCTGTACTTGGAATGGTGCTTTTTGATATATTTATAAATGATCTGGAAAGGAGTACAAAGAGTGAGTTGATCAAATTTATAGATGACACAAAATTATTCAGAGTCGTGAAATCATATGCTGATTATGATAAATTGCAGGAGGACCTTGCGAGACTGGAAGATTGGGCATCCATATGGCAGATGAAATACAGTATAATGTGAACAAGTGCAAGGTGATGCATATAGGGAAAAACAATCCATGCTGTAGTTACACATTGTTAGGTTCCATATTAGGAGTTACCACCCAGGAAACATCATAGTTTATATTACATTTAAATCGTTAGCTCAATCTGCTGTGGTGGTTAAAAAAGCCATCAGAATATTAGGTATTATTATTAAGGAAATGGCAAATAAAGTGGAGGATTTCATAATACCTCTGTATTACTCCATGGTGAGACTGCACCTTAAATATTGTGTGCAATTCTGGTCGCTGCATCTCAAAAAAGGTATAGTTACACTGGAGAAAGTACAGAGAAGGGTGATCATAATGATAATGGGCATGGAACGGCTCTAAATGAGGAAAGGCTGAAGAGGTTAGGGCTGTTCAGCTTGGAGAAGAGATGGCTCAGGCTAACATATGATAGAGGTCTGCAAAACCATTAAAGGACTTGAACAGGTAAATGTGAATCTGTTATATACTCTTTTGTATAATACAAGGAAAAGGGGGCATTCCATGAAGTTAGCAAGTAGCACATTTAAAACAAATTGGAGAAAATTCTTTTTCACTCAATGCACAATTACGCTTTGCAATTTGTTGCAGAGGATATGGTTAAAGCATCTAGTGTAGCTGGGTTTAAAAAAGGTTTGGATAAGTTCCTGGAAGAGAAGTCCATAATCTGCTATTAATCAATAGGGAATAGCCACTCTTATTGCCGGCATTAGTATCATGGAATCTATTTAATGTTTGGGTACATGCCAGTTACTTGTAGCCTGGATTGGCCATTATTGCAAACAGGATACTGGGCTTGATGGACCTTTAGTCTGATCCATATGGCATATCTTATATTCTAATGATGGTCCAATAGGGAGCTTCCAGAGGTGAGTCTGCCTAACTTTGCTTAGTTTAAATGGTGTTTACTACGGGATTCTTGGTGCTTCAGAGTCCTTGTACTTCGCGGAAAGATCCCCTGGCCTCAAACACCTAGGGCCATGTGTTCAATCCTCACTCCCTCTAACAGCGAAGAATTTAAAACAAGGTGGACTGTGTGATTGCTTGTTGTCTCCATGTGATAGGAGACACTGCAATTAAATCTGTGTGCTCACTGTTACAGATTTATTGTGTCACTGATGAGATAAAAGTAAACATGTGCCTCTGCATACACATGCAGCTCGGAGGGAAAGATCTGTTTCTATTTTAACAGCTGCAGTGTTTTCTACCTCACTGAACAGCAGAGCCAGGCCCAGATGAGGGGGCAGCTGCCCCAGGTGTTGGGCCCAAGACAGCATCTTCAGTAAGGCTGCTTTTACCTATGGGCATGAGTACACACGGCTGTGCCCCGACGACTGTGTTGACCAGTGCCCAAAATCTCAGGCAGCAGATATCAGCCATCTGCTTCCCACTTCAGCCCCTTCACTCCCAGGCAGCATTCAAGGAACTGGATGGCAGTGAGTGTGAGCCTGGAGCAGACAGAGCAGAGCACACAGTGCAAAGCAAAGAAGAACCTTCCCTGACTCAGCCGCTCCTCCTCTCTTATGCCCCTCTCCTCCTGTCTGCAGGGAACAGAAAGGGGAAGGGAACTGGAGAGGACAACAGAACAAAGAAGAATCACTTTTTATCTGCGTATTTTTATTTCTAATTTGTGATCTCTCATTCTGTATTTGGTAAGGCTCTGTGATGTGTGACGTAGAATACGCATTCTGCTAGCAAGTAAGTTCTGTGTAGGGATCTGTAATAGTCCAGCTTGTATTATTTTCCCGATGGTGTATTCATTGTGTTTTAGGCCCAGATGGAATATTTGCAGTGTTGCTTTTTGATGCAGGGTTGTTGCTGTTTGAGTTCTGGGAGTTAATGTTGTATGGCAGGCTTGCTATATAGGTTCTGAGTGATATTTTTTTTTGCAGGATTTGTTGTTACTTCACAAAATGCCTGGTAATCGAGGGACTTTGTGTCACTATAATTGAAGTGACAACATAATTTGAATTTTTTTCCTATGGTGAGTAGTAAAGGGGAAAAATTTCCAATTCACCTCATCCAGGCATTTCAGAGATTACCTTCAACCAGTGCAGTATGAATACCTTTTAATTGATAAATTTAGGTATTTCATGGGATCTTTTTTTTTTTTTGTAGTCTAAAATTTCAGAACATATATTCATAAGACACTTTGACAGGATTTCTGAAACATATATTTTGCAAAACAAAATTTAATATTTAAATGTCTGGTGTCCATTTATGTGATTTTACAGGATTGTTCTGGGAACTTAATGATAGTTGAGTTTAATTATAAAAGCTCAGGGGGAGTCTATGAGCCTGAAGATGAATTGAGGAGGGTGTGCAAGCCTGAAGGACCAAGGGAAGTGGCTCCCAAGACTGTTCTGGGGACCCCCAGTCGCTCATGCTTTCAGGATAGGACAATGATTAAGCTTGTGTAGGAAATATGTAGAGGTTGCCGCATGGCTCACTGGCCCTGTGTTGATTTTAAGTTTCTTCACCTATTGCTGCTGCCACCGCAGAAAGAGTGGCAAGGAGGAGCATAGGAGGGAGGAGAGGCAGAAGGAGGGAGAGGGGAATGGGATGCCACTTGGCAGGGATAAAGAGGGGAGCAGTAGATGGCCCGTGCCATTTTTAAAGATGGCGCCGGCCATCCAGTGCTCCCTCCATGTGACAGGGGCCGGCCAATGGCATGGATACCCTGTCACATGGTAAGGGCAAAAGGCCATCGGCGCCATTTTGATTAGTGGCAGCCGACGGCCCGGGAGCAGGAGATCGCTCCTGGAACCCCCACTGGACCACCAGGTACCTGTAAAAGGTTTTTGGGGGGTCGAGAGGGTGGGGGAAGCTAAGGGATTCATTTTAAAGGGTCGGGGTGGGTTTAGGGGTTATTTTTGTGTGCCGTTTTTCCCCCCTCCCCCAAAACGATAAGAGAACCCCCACGAACAATTTCGTGGGGTTTTCCTATCGGTTTCAGGGAGCCCCCGATTTCTGACGATTTTGAAAATATCATATGATATTTTCAACTGTCAGAAGCCCGATTCACATCCCTACCTATTGTACA
The DNA here is from genome assembly GCF_901001135.1 of Rhinatrema bivittatum. NCBI lineage: Eukaryota > Metazoa > Chordata > Amphibia > Gymnophiona > Rhinatrematidae > Rhinatrema > Rhinatrema bivittatum. The sequence continues at coordinate 73,239,341 of NC_042616.1, read as the reverse complement.
TGTAATGGGTGTGGATTTGGACCTCAGCAAGTCATGAATAATCAATTGCAATATAGTAAACTCCCATACCAAAAACAGCACTAGTTGCAAAGCCAGTACTCAAGCAGTAACATCTCTATGTATGAAAAGGCAACACTACTGTATAAAATACCTATAAAAGAAAAAGAAAAATTATGCTCCTAAAAATATTGTGCAAAAGCTTTTAAAACTGCATAGGTCTCTTCTTCAGATGTGTTTTAGAGTCCGATATAATATTTGCAGTGTTGGCCTTTCATAAGTAGAATTGTTACTGTTTGAGTAGTGTTTAATCATGGCTTTCTGAGAGCCAAGCCTGTACCCATTACATGTCACAATAGCCTAATAACATATGGGTTCCATGTTCTTTTGTGTCTTGGAGAGAGAGGGTTGAGGGAATGAGATTGCTGTAGACTTGGGGGGGGGGAGGGGGAGGCAGGTGTGTGGGGGGGGTTAAGAACTACTGGTGGCTTGGAGGGGGGCGGGATGGGAGTGTGGAGAGAGCTGAGGGAGCAATTTTGAATCCCCTGCTATAATTGCCCCCACAGGCCTCTGAATCAGATAGTAAAAACTATGATCTTGAAATCATCCTCCAGGTGACATACATGGAAGTGTGCATCCTCTGTGCCTGTATCCAGCCTTGGGGGAAATGGGAATACAACATACCGCTGTATCTGAAAAGAAATTAATACTGCAGTAGCTCACTTGATACATATTAAATTTCCTTATGTCAAGGAAAATCGGAAGAATAAAAGAAAAATCTAGAGGTTTGCAGGCCCTCCAGACATAACCTCAAGAAATGTTTGATCAATGCGATGAACAAAAGACTTTTGATAGCTACTTGATGAACTGCTTTGTCATGGGTGGTATTAAAGAAATGTTCGCAGATTATAATAGGTACTGCACCATCATGATTACTCTCTTCTCTGAGTTAAAACAGTAAGTGTATTCAAGTTTGAGTTTTTTGAAGGATGAATAAAGAATGTAAATATATTTTTGTAAATAAGATTGAGGGCATCTCTGGGTAGAATGGAGAACATTAATGGAGTGTCTATGGCACCTTCTGCACCTTCCAAATATGTGTTTTAGGCCATGATAAAGAAGATTTTCTTTTATGATAGGCATGATTTGTTTTCTTTTTCCCCAAAGTTCACCCTGTAGAAGCAATAATAATTTTAATTAAATCGCGCTTTCTCTCTTCAAGATCAGTCTTCTTCAAATGTTTTTTTTTTCTCCATCATAAAGTGTGAGGAATAAGTCTCAACTATTAATTAAAAATTAAAGAACTGCAGATCATCAGGAAAGAGCACTTTGCAAGTACTACTTTGTTTGACCTGATGGCAAAGTCATATGACTTTTATTTCACCATGCTTTAGAAGTGTAAAATTAATATTGAGTGGAATTAACTACATGACGAGAGAGAGTACACTGCAAATAGAGATCTCAGTAGATTCCAGTGCTTCACTGTGACTGTTCAGGTTTTGTTTTATAAAATACATGTGCACATAATAAGTATTTGATGGACAGAATTCCTGTAAGTTTCCTTCCTTTGAATGGAACTGAAAAGGTATGCATATACCTTAAAGTTCAGAGAGAACGGGAAGTACATTTTACCAGTGGAACAGCATTTCTCCATGTGTTTATTGATAGGGGTTAATGCTCTTTCCTGAGAAGATGGTTTAATATTTGTCTTACTAGAAATGAAGAATGTGAGGGCACTGTAACAGATAATTATGTCTTACAAAAACCACCTTTTAGATATTGTACAATGTACATAGTGCAACGTTAGTCATAAAGCCGGTAACCCTTACACTACAATTGTGGAAGGCTCCTGCACAGAGCTCTTATTATAGCACTAGTTTTAATCATTTACCAAAAATAATCAGGTGAATTTTCAAAGGAGTTACACACGTAAATGTAACATACTATCATAGCAATTGTCAAAAGCTATTTACGCGCTTAAAGTGCACGTACGTGGATAAAGGCTATGGACAATTCAAAGGTATATATTGTACCAATTATAAAACCCCAATGACATGGGTAAAGAGCATTTACATGGATAAAACCAATTTTAAATGTGGAAATGCTTTTGAAAATAAGGCCAATGTTTTGAGGCATTAGGTCCATACTCCTTCATACTGTTGAAATGCTGACAGTGTCATAAAAGGGCTTTTTTTCTACTCTGCTGGGAATTGAAACTTACTTCTGTGTTTGCTGTATAGCAGCAGAAGCAATAGCCTTGTGCCAATTGTTGTTAAGTGATGGCAATGACATCTTAAAACTGTTTGATTTGGGTTTTTATTTGTACCATAAAGAAGTCAAAAACAATGGCAAATGTTTTGTCACATGCACAAGTACATTGTTTTTTGGTAAATGATTAAAACTAGTGCCATAAGTGGTTATCACACAGAGATGTGCATTCAAGGCGTTTTTTAAGTTTTTTATTTAGATGCAAAGATGTCATCATACACACTTAATAATTCCAAATCCTTCACACAAACTCAAATAGTCCAGCTATGCTGAAGGGGCAGCCTTCCCTTATAATACTCACAAAATACAAGCCAGCTATTCTAAGGGGCTGCCTCGCCATTCTTACTCACAATCAGGTTGCCTTCTCCTGGAGTCTCGGGGCCTGCCTTCCTCCTCCTGGGCCTGCACTCTTATTCCCTAGTATGGGGTCTTTCCTGAAGTCATAATTCCTTGCAGCATTATGCCTTAAGGTGGACCGGGCCAGATAATTGGATCCGGTCCTTAAGGTGTTCTGAGGCTGTGGAGTACATGTTCTGTCACAGTGGTCTATTGTGGTATAAGGTTTACTTATTGAAAGTGTTTTGCCTTCAGAAGTTTTTGAGAAAAAGTCAGAATTTTAAGTAGATTTCAAACAGAAGGTTCAGCTGCCTAAGAAAATAATTTATAAACTCTGCGGTCTTCTACTTTTCTGTCTGAAAATGGCTGTTGTGGGGAAAATGGGACTTAGAAATGAAAGACTGTGCAATAGGAAAGTGTTTTACAAAATACTGGATAAAAGTGGAAAGCTTAGAAAATCAATTATTAAGTGTTTAGTTTATTTATTAATATACTGCAGTTCATCATCACATCACAGTGGTGTTCAATAAAAACAACACAGATACACTATAAAGGTAAATACAGTATAATATAAACAGGTCAAGTCAAATTAATCTATAAAATATAAAGCAAACAGTGGTGACTCAGAAAATTACCTTCCCACTCCCAGGTGTAAATAGGATGCCTAAAGTTAAATAAAAACAAAATGGATTACCTGGCCAGGTGTGGAAGAGTCCTGAAAGTTGAAGGACCAAAAGAGTTGGGACACCTTAAAGGCAGGGTCTAAATACCAGTGAGAGAGCCTAAGGGAGAGCCTGTGGTAAGAAAAGGGCTGTCCAAACTGTTGAAGGCCTGCAAGAAGAGAGTGAGGGAGAGAGGCCTACATCAGAAAAACCGTAGGAGTCAGTGACAGGCTCCCTATGGCTTGAGACAGCCTTAGCTGTGTGAAGGAATGGGCTGATGGCAGCTGTCTACTGCATTGGAGGGGCAAAACCAAAGCAGACTGGGGAACCCGGAGCAGCAGGCGTCAGCTGCTGGTCCCTTGCAGCTGTGACAGCACTACAGAAGCTGCGCCCGAAAGTGGTTGTCATTTGCGAACAAGACAAGGTAGGTAGGCTGCAATCTCAGGCACTGCACCGGAGAAAGGAGTGGAAGGAGGCAGCTGAGTGGCAGCAGTCAGCTGTAAGCAGGATCATTGTCACTGCCAGCATCTCTGATGACATCCTAGTCCCACCATTGAGTGTCTGAAGTTTAGCGCTGTTGTGATTAAATTTGAAATGTGGTTGAAAATTGAATAAAGATAAAATTAAAAAAAAAAAAGTTGAAAATGTGGTGATTGGCATCAGGGGATTTGGGGAAGCCCTAGCGCAGCAAACCAAGTTAAGACATGATCCTGCTGATGTCAGAAATGACTTCAGCAGGATCTGTGGCTCAGAAAGGGGGGGGGGGGGGGGGCTATCATATATATATATTTTTTTTAATTGCATTTTAATTTACAAATAATTACATAATGTGATAGGGCAATACAGGAAAATCACTAATGTATATTACAGCACATTTACCATAACATCTTCTCAGATTCATCATGCAAAATACTACTGAATCCCCTTTAATCTAGGCATGTAGGGGGGAGTATAGCCTTAAAACAGGGAGCGAAAAATAGGAAATTTGTAATAGGAAAATACTCAGAAAGCCTTTTTTTTAGCCAGATGTACTGATCAGGTCACATTTGGGTGAGTATCTATAAAGAATTTCAACTCTGAAGGTTCAAAAAAGATGTAATTGGCACCACGATACTTTACATAGCATTTGCATGGATATCGAACTGTAAATTTAGTACGTATTGTTAAAGCCTCAGCTCTCAGACTTAAAAACTTCCTTCTCCTTTCCTGTGTGATCTTAGTAATGTTGGGCCTCACTTTTTGCCCGTAATATAATTCTGTTCTATTTCTAAAGAACATTCTAAATATATTATTTTTTTCCATTATAAATGCGAATGTCACCAAAAATATATCTCTCTTTACTATTAAGTCTTCCTGAGATTGTTCCAGCAAATCTGTTAAATTTAATTGACTTTGTTCTTCTGTTTTTTCCTGAGCTCTCTCCAGCTGCTTCTAGGGCAAGTAAAAGGCCTTATAAATTAATGGAATAGCTTCCTTCGGGATCTTCAGCTTTTCAGTTAAGTAGTTCTTGAAAAGATCTATTGGTGATATCTGTGGTATAATTGGAAAATTTACCACTTTGATATTTGTACACCGCAAAGTATTTTCTATGTTCTCCAATTTCTTATTTTGAACATTTTCCACGTGTAATACATTTTGCTGATATTTTTCAATCTTTTCTTTCTCCTCTATTTCTTGTGTTTTCTTTTCTTGAATACTGATCCTTTCTTCATTTTGATCCTTTCTTCATTTTTCTGACTGCTTTTATTTGTTTCAAAAGTTGATCTTGATAAATTTATTATAGCATTTTCTATTGAGGCCAAGGCATCCCAGATTGATTCTATGGTTATTTTTTTCCGGTTTAACTAAAAAAAGATTTTAATTCCGTTATCTGCACACCTCCTCTCGCGGCCCCAGTAACATTGTCCTGATTCAATTCCAGCACTGGGTCAGCGGGGCTGATATTTTCCAAGAGTGAAGGTAAATACGTTCCCACCAGGGAAGCAGGTAACTCCAAACTCAGCAACTTTTTACCATCCCCCACACTTGCTTCTCCTTGACTGCTCTCTTCTGAGCTTCCTGCTCGACGAGGCTCTCTTGTAGGACCGACAATGCGACCTCTCCCGCTGCTCTCATCTGCTGGAGTGGGGAACAGGGTCTTTGGCGTGCCGGGGCTAAGCGAGATTTCCTTGGCCCGTATTGGAGACACACGCTCCTTGTCTCCTATCTCTGTGGCCCTCGCTCCCGGCTCTATAGGCGTCGATACGAAGAAGGTCTCCAAAGTTGGTTGTTTGATGTCTAAACTCTCAGAAAAATAAAACAAATGAAGCACAATCAAAATAAAATAAAGGTTGGGGGTCAGATAATGGATCCCAGAAGACATGGATGACTCCACCATCTGACCTCTGGGGTCCATTTTAAAAGTAGAGAATGCCCTGATGGAGCCCTTCTGTTTTGGGGGGGGGGGGTCAAAGCCCCCCAAAATCACTCAGAATTGATGGAGTTCAAGTGGCACTCGCCAGAGTGGAACCTGAGAACCCTGACCCAAGTTTGATTAAAATCCTTAGTATATCGGTTTATAACAGAGGAATGTTAATGCCAACAGGAGGGTAGGGGTTTATTTAGGAATTTTATGGTGGTACGAATGAAAGAGGACAGACCTTGTGAATACTTTTCACTCAGGAAAACAACTTTTGAGCCTGTTTAAGCTTAAAAATTGAGCTTTTTAGGAAAAATGGCAGCTTCCATCCACTCTCAATTCTAATAGTCCAGTCCAAGCCATCCCAAGGAAAACTAGGACTGGTATGGTAACCTGGAGAAGTTCTGAAGCTGTAACCCTGGCTACATAGTGACAGCTTCCCTAATTACTGGTCAAGAGGCTGAAGCAATACCACTAGCCCAAGTAAAAGTACATGAACCCAGCAAATAAGGAAAGATTCAGAAATAATTTTAATAGCTCCCTAAAATTCCTCGACCTTAACAGCAACAATGGCAGGCAAATAAGATTCCTATTGAGGGCCGTTTAATATAAATACTGATTAGCCACAAGGACTAATCTACATAGTGACATCAGCAGCCAGGATCTCATATCCTAAGAAATTCTTGACCGTTTAGAATCGATTGAAAGAGAAAAAATTCAATGTTCTTGTTGTTTGCTGTCTTAATCTACTTCCTCTTTTCCTCTTTTCCCCCTGTGTTGAAACAGAGAGCACTGATGGAGCTGCATCACCAGTATGAAGGCTTATTGGTTAAGGGTAGTAACCGCCACACCAGCAGGTTATCCCCACACAGCACGCACTCATTTCTTCATTTCCATCCTCTAGCCTTTAGGGATCCACAGTGTTTATCCCATGCTAGAGAATGTGGTTAGTGCAGTTAGTGTAGCTGGGTTCAAAAAAGTTTGGATAAGTTCTTGGAGGAGAAGTCCATTAACTGCTATTAATCAAGTTGACTTAGGGAATGGCCTCTGCTATTACTGGCATCAATAGCATGGGATCTTCTTAGTGTTTGGGTACTTGTCAGGTTCTTGTGCCTGGTTTTGGCCTCTGTTGGAAACAGGATGCTGGGCTTGATGAACCCGTGGTCTGACCCAACATGGCAATTTATTATGTTCGTATATTCTTATGCCCCTTTGAATTCTTTCACTGTTTTTGTATTCACCTCCTCCTCCAGAAGAGCATTTCAGGCATCCACCACTCTCTCCGTGAAGAAATATGTCCTGATGTTGGTTCTGAGTCATCTTCCCTGGTGTTTCATTTCATGCCTCTTAGTTCTACAGATTTCTTTCCAATGGAAAAGATCTCTTGTTAATTGTGCATCATTAAAACTTTTCAAGTATCTGAAGGTCTGTATCATATCTCCCTTGCACCTCCTCTCCTCCAGGGTATATATATTTAGGTCCTTCAACCTTTCCTCTTAAGTCATTTGATGGAGACCATCCATGAATTTGGTCACCCTTCCCTGGACAGCCTCCATCCTGCCAATGTCCCTTTTGAGATATGGTCTCCAGAACTGAACACAGTACTCCAGGTGAGGCCTCACCAAGGACCTATACAAGGGGATTATCACTTCCTTTTTCTTACTAGTTATTCCTCTGGCTATGCAGCCCAGAATTCTTCTGTCTTTAGCTATCACCTTGTCACATTGCTTCGCCATATTCAGATTGCTAGACACTATCACCCCAAGGTCCCTCTCTTGCTCTGTGCACAATCACCCTTCACCTCCCATCACATACAGCTCTTTTGGATTACTGCACCCAGATGCATGACTCTATACTTCTTGGTAGAGATGTGAATCGGAACCGGAATCTGTTCGGATTCCGGTTCAGATTCACATGTGGGTTTTTTCCCATCGGGCCCGTTCGCGTTTTGTTATCGGCGGCCCAGCCCTCAGGGCAAAGGTAGCGCTGGCACCATTTTGAATACTGGCAATACGGCCCGAGTGCAGGAGGTCGCTCCCGGACCCCCACTGGACTTTTGGCAAGACCTCAGACAAGACCCCTGCCACCAGTCCTTCAAGAAAAAACTGAAAACTTGGCTATTCAGCCTAGCATTTCCCTGATTACTCATAATCTACTTCCCTTAGCAACTATGTTCTGTTCGCTCCAATGGTTTAATTCCACCCTCTAACCCTCCTTATTAAACCCACCTTTTTTCTGGACCCTCTGTTTCCCCTTCCTCATCCATCCCCATGTCCTCCCTCTGCTTATCCTCCCTTTGCACTCTTGCCCTATTTCATTCGATGCATCCATCGGTTAGTTGATTATTTATTGTTAATTTTTCATTAGTCTTTTGCAAGGCATCTGTATAAGATGAATACTTCAATTACTGTGTTATTTTAATATTCTTATATGTTCTTTGTTATATGTAATGCTCTCAAGCAAGTTTAATTGTTCAATGTAAACCGATTTGATTTGCATCCAATGCAAGAAGATCGGTATATAAAAAACCAAAAATAAGTAAATAAATAAATTAAATAAATAAATATATATATATAAATAAATAAATCTGTTAATAAAAAATGTAGAGCCTTGTGGCCTGGGCACAGAGAAACATGCATAAGAAAGATTCCATGCAGATAGGAGAGGTATTCCTGGGATTGGAGCTGGGAAGGATTTGGCACTTAATTCTGTACTTTTGAAGTTTAAAAAAATATGCATAGAACTAGCAGGTGAAGGTCTGTAATTATATTTTTTTCAAGTCAATAATTTTCCCCTTTGAAAACTGACAAAGTCTTCAGATGAAAAGTACCTGCAGGCTTTACGCATCTACACAGTTTGAAAAGATGTTTATTTTTTTAAAACTAGTATAGATTTTAAGCTATTATAGATTTAATGTTTTTTTTCTGTAAATAAGACTGTTTATATCTTGATTATGCAGTAAAAATATCAATAAAAAAATAAACTAAACTAAATACAAGAAAGAATAAACAAGAGCCTCATTGCATTTACTGCTGCAGAGGTAAAAGGCAGCTGCTTTGGACTACAGCTGAAATACAGGATGCTTAGGAATTCAAAGAGTCTAAAGTGCTCCCCCCGAAGACTGCATCGCTGAAGGTTTGAAGTGAAGAGCATCAGAATGCGTAAAAGAGGAGAAGGAAGTGGAAATGTGGCTTAGGTACCCCAAATTATTTGCTAAACTGTAAAGCATCCCACCTGTATGAAATGCCTAGACCGATTAACATTTGGGGTGTGTAAATAATAACTCTGACCTGAAGCGCTTTATTTTCCTCTTCTACAACCTCCAACTTCCAACACCACCCCCCCCCCCCAAAAAAAAAAAAAATAGGCATGTTGTCCATATATGTTTGATTAAATGAGATAAGAAATATATTGTGGGGGGGAAAAAAAACAGCACATTTCAGCCCCATTGTTTGTTCTGGGGAGGTTGTGAGGAGCAAGTTTGTTGGCTAATTCCTGCCTCTTACAATAGTAGTTGCTAAGGTTGAGGGAATTTTGAAGGGTGGAAAACTGGAACGTGTTCCTCTTGTGATGGAAAGTATGGGCACCCTTTCATTTACTAAAGACCACTCTGCCTAGGACTTGGCAGCTTTCATCAGCCAATGTTACGGGCTAAATTGGCCATGGCCTGCTCAGCCTGTATAAAATAGATCCTTTGTCCATGTCAAATCTATTCAATGAAACAGGAGGTACAAATAATATTTTTTTCTACAAAAGAGAACAACATAATGAAACGTGTTGCTGAACTCAGTGGGATGAACTCCCTTGCTATCCAGGGAAACATAAAGATGATCTAAAAACGCATTGTCCAACATTTATCAGCAAATTCATCGGAAGAGCATTTGCATTCACCTTTACATTTCTGGTGCATGAATGGGACCAGAAAGGGCATCAGACATTTGAATGTCTTGAGTTTTACATAATTAAATACAGTCTACGCTTTATCTATTTTTTTAAGCTCCTTGAAAATTTTACATCCATACGTCTCTGTTCTTTCTCTGATTATTTCAATTCAGATGTCTTCAAATGTTGCTCACAGTACCTGAAGAGGTCTCTAAACATCTTTAGCTAATTTTTATATTGTCCAACAAAAGGTATCATTACCTGCAAAGAACCAAGTTTTCTTGTAGACCAATATAACTAGAACAATTCTGCAAAAGTATAATGGAGTTTATTTCCATATTTATATCCAAAATAATAAGTATAATTCTAACTTTACGGGTGGTAGTTTTCAAAAGAATTTACATGAATAAAACGTGGCTTTTTTGAAAATTTCCTCCAGGGATTGTACATATAAAAGTATTACAGAAGCAGTTTCGTGTGTAGATTTACAGATACTGCAAACGAGCGTTATTCCCAGAGACAGGGAAAATACCACAGGATTCACTAACCTGCAGTACCAAATAACTTAGGCTAGGGAATTCCATGCTATTATTTTCCCTGCAGAAAAATATCATGGCACCATGTAATGGTGGCCCCACATCCTAGGGCTGCCATCTTTTAAGAGGACCATGTGGCTCCTAGACCCCTCCTAGCCATATTGTCTACATCCAGGGAGTCTAGTAACACCCTATGTCCCACTCCCCTGCTGCCCCCTGAAGGGGCAAAAGTGTACAAAAAAATGTTTGTGCTGCTGCCATCCCCAGAAACACCAACTCAGTCGCAAACTCCATCCCTTTTGTGTCTAAAAAGAGAACCCCCTTGCCCCAACTCTCTCTGACCACTTATTCAAAATACCTAGTGGTCCAGCGGTGCTTGGAGTGCACCCATAGTGCTCAGCTCTGGTGGTTCCATTGTGAAAATGGTGGCTGTTTAGCCTCAGATGCACTGTTGCCCCTTCTTATGAAGGTACAAAAGGGTGTCCAAAGCCTGCTGGTGCCATTTTGAAAATGGCAACTCTAGAGCCAGAGCAATAGGAGGCACTTCGGATACTGCTGGACCACCAGGGGGCGTTTGGGGGCCCATGGAAAAAAGGAGGTCCAAAGGGTGGGGGATCTCTTTTTTTGACTTAAAAAGAGGGTTATGACTTGGGGGGGGGAGCTGGTCCTTGTTGGTAATGGCCCAAATTTATTTTTATTTTGTACACTTCTGTCACTTTAGGTGAAGTGGAGGGGGAGGGATTGGGGGTCTCACTAGACTTCCCATGGATTTAAGCGCCCCAGCTGAGGTAGGGGGTGTGGTTTGAGCCCACATTGTCAGAAAGCCCATCTTTAAAGAAAGACCCATGAGCATCGGGATACACATTAGCATTCCGATGCTCCTGGTGAAAATGTATCTACATCTTTTGTGACGCAGTTACCTTTCATCAAGCAACCTGGCTTGTGAAGTTTAGGGCAAGCTGTGTTATTTCATTAGGATATAATTTCAACTTCAATGCGTTAATTGCATTCATTTGCAATTAAATCAGCTCATTAACATATCTGCATTATACCAGGATTCTTAAGTTACAGTTAAAGCAGAATATGAAATTCTGCATGTTATCTATGAGTAATACATTTACCGCACAATAAACACTGTTTACTATGGCTTGGAAAATGCCCCTTTTGTAAGCCCCCCAGAGCATGGAAGTACCTACTATACATGAATGTAACTTGCCTTGAATTTGAGTTTAGGAAGGCAAGTCTTAAAATCTAAAATTCAAATTCAAACATGCCATGTTAGAGCAGGAGACTTTGACGACACCCCCCACACCACCAGCTTTAGGTGACTTTAAGTAGGTGTGGATATGCATACATAGAGAAAGACAGACATCCTCGCACACAGTGTGCAGATAACTGCTGCTGGTTTGTTCCATCAGTTATTACCCAGGAATTTCCCATGTCCATTTCCATAGTTTCTCTGGCACTGGAAAAATGAAATAGACATTGCATTAATGGGTTACCCACAGCTTCAGTATGTTTTTAAGTTTTCTTTGGCTTCAGCTCCAGTTTGGCCCTTCTATGCAGAAGAGTCTTGCTTTGGGGGTCCCTTCTACCTTTCTCTGCTTCATTCTTTCTGCTCTGAGATGTCTCTTGAGATGGACACATCACCCACCTGCCCCAACTCCTTACCCTGCAGATAGACCTACAACTTCTACTCTTTACTGTCTGAGTACAGGGCTGGCTTATGAACAGGATAAGGTGGTGGATCACACAGGGTGTCAGGAGGTAAGATGTTGCACATTGGATTTGTCAACCAGTGGGCTGGGCAACAGCAGTGCTGACTGGATATGGACTTGGTGCAAGAGAAGCATCTCAAGCAAATGCTAGATGCACAGAGCCTGTCCCCTTAAAGTTGGAGGCATTGAGATCATTGCTGGCCTATGTGGCTCTGAACCTTTAAGGATGCAGACTCAGAAATTCCTCTTTACTGGTGCTGGCACTTCTCCTCTTTATCCGTGGCTGCATGTTTTTACATGACGAGCTGTTTGAGCCACCAAGGGGGCAGATAAAAGAGTGGCGCCAGCACCATAGAGAAGAATTAGCTGCATTAGAAGCAATGGCCAGGTTACAGAAGTGGAGTGGTGTCTTCCAAATTGGTGAATCCAGCCATCTGCAGGTACTGAGGAACACATTATCCCTCTTGTGGCTCTACATAAGATTGTTGAGAAGCAGGTGAGGGGATAACCCATGGATATGCTCCCAGGTCCAAGTTAATTGCAAAGGATTTTTGGGTTGCTCTGTTACATGTATGTGTGTATGTGTTTGTACAATTTCATAGATGTCAATATTCAGCTTTCCATTTACAGGAAAAATTATCCAGACAACTTTGGGTAATTTTATCCAGATATTCAACCAGAAACCGTATTTGCTAAAATATGATGTATAGTTAACTAGACAAAGTTGTCTGAGTAACATAAGACTGCTGTTTACCAGAAGTGTTGCTAGGTACTTAAAACATCAGGAGTATGGGCCCATAGGTCTTCCTCCCTCCCCATCCTCTCCCCTCCACCCCCAATATTTTGGCAATCAAATTGAAGAATTACAATCTCCTCTCTTAAAGGTCAATGTAATATGTAAACCATGTTAAACAGAATGGCCTAGAGGGTAGAGTAATGGGCGTGATTAGGGTTTGAATCCCAGTTTCTCTGCTCACACTTCTTGGGACTTTGGGCAATTCAATTTATGTCCTGTTGCCTCAGGTACCCACTTGAATTATATACTCTTTTTTTTTTTTTTTGTAAACATGTTTATTAGATTTTTGAAACAATGAGTTACAAAGACAGGAACCAGATATAATATCATACATTTATCATATAATGGTAGTACACATTTCCAAATCAAAAACAGAATCCATCCACTCATTGCTTTACCATTATAATTCCCTCCCTCCCATCCTGCCCTGTGGAGTAGCCTTAACCATTAGGGATGTGAATCGTTTTTCAACGATTAAAATTATTGTCCGATAATGTTTATATCGTCTTAAATCGTTATAGAACACGATACAATAGAAATTCTAATGATTTATCGTTAAAAATCGTTAAATCGTGTTAGTGCGCACTAACTCGAGTTAGTGCGCACTAACTCCCCGTTAGTGCGCACTAACTCGATTTAATGCGCACTAACTGAAAATGATACAAATAAACACTTTCCAGGTCACTGAAGGTCAGTTAGGAATGAATATGTGTTCCTATTGGCTGGCTGCCCTCTTATCTATTGATGTTACCAAGGTTACCACTGAGGTGATGGTTGGGGGGATGGGAAATGGAACTGGAAACTAACGAACACCAACAGAAAATGAAACAAAGTGTTCACACTTCCCAGGTCAGTAAAGGTCACTTAGGAATGAATATGTATGTATGTATTCCTATTGGCTGGCTGTGCTCTTATCTATTGATGTTACCAATATGGTTGGGGGGATGTGAAATGGAAACAGTTGGAAGCTTGACAAAAAAAGTAATGTAATGATCAGCACTCACGTGACTAGAACTTGTTTGTTTATTATTTTTGTTAGCAGGCACCTGAAATGCTAGTGCATGTTGAATTTGCCAATCACTGTGCATTTTAGAAAGGTGGTCCTGGCTGGAACTGTACACAGTTCAAATATATGTAATTGATTGTTGGTAAGTGTATTTTTTAAGTAGCCACACTGGCACCAGTATGTTTACTTTTCCTCCTACTTAACTCACTAGCTCAGCTTTGTAAGAAGGGCTTCTCTGCTTGTGTGTTGTTTTTGTTTGGTGTGAGGAGAGCAGAAACATCAGATCTTTATTCAATCTACTACAGTCATCTCTTACAGTGCCCTATCCCTATTAATACCAGGAGTGTTGTGATCTTCCTGCACACAGTGCCCTAACCCTGATACCAGTCTGAGACAGCTCCCTCCCTGCATTACTAGTGAGAGGCTGGCTTCACAGACAGGGGGGAGCTGCCTGACCCTCACTCCTGACTTCCCCCATGTCCCAGCTAGTGAATGGTGTGTGGGTGAGGGGGGGGGGGGGAGGATGGTGAAGTCTGAGACAGCTCCCTCCCTGCATTACTAGTGAGAGGCTGGCTTCACAGACAGGGGGGAGCTGCCTGACCCTCACTCCTGACTTCCCCCATGTCCCAGCTAGTGAATGGTGTGTGGGTGAGGGGGGGGGGGAGGATGGTGAAGTCTGAGACAGCTCCCTCCCTGCATTACTAGTGAGAGGCTGGCTTCACAGACAGGGGGGAGCTGCCTGACCCTCACTCCTGACTTCCCCCATGTCCCAGCTAGTGAATGGTGTGTGGGTGAGGGGGGGGTGGATGGTGAAGTCTGAGACAGCTCCCTCCCTGCATTACTAGTGAGAGGCTGGCTTCACAGACAGGGGGGAGCTGCCTGACCCTCACTCCTGACTTCCCCCATGTCCCAGCTAGTGAATGGTGTGTGGGTGAGGGGGGGGGGGAGGATGGTGAAGTCTGAGACAGCTCCCTCCCTGCATTACTAGTGAGAGGCTGGCTTCACAGACAGGGGGGGGCTGCCTGACCCTCACTCCTGACTTCCCCCATGTCCCAGCTAGTGAATGGTGTGTGGGTGAGGGGGGGGGGGGGAGGATGGTGAAGTCTGAGACAGCTCCCTCCCTGCATTACTAGTGAGAGGCTGGCTTCACAGACAGGGGGGAGCTGCCTGACCCTCACTCCTGACTTCCCCCATGTCCCAGCTAGTGAATGATGTGTGGGTGGGGGGGGGGGGGAGGATGGTGAAGTCTGAGACAGCTCCCTCCCTGCATTACTAGTGAGAGGCTGGCTTCACAGACAGGGGGGAGCTGCCTGACCCTCACTCCTGACTTCCCCCATGTCCCAGCTAGTGAATGGTGTGTGGGTGAGGGGGGGGGGAGGATGGTGAAGTCTGAGACAGCTCCCTCCCTGCATTACTAGTGAGAGGCTGGCTTCACAGACAGGGGGGAGCTGCCTGTCCCTCACTCCTGACTTCCCCCATGTCCCAGCTAGTGAATGGTGTGTGGGTGAGGGGGGGGGGGGGGGTGGGTGAAGTCTGAGACAGCTCCCTCCCTGCATTACTAGTGAGAGGCTGGCTTCACAGACAGGGGGGAGCTGCCTGACCCTCACTCCTGACTTCCCCCATGTCCCAGCTAGTGAATGGTGTGTGGGTAAGGGGGGGGGGGAGGATGGTGAAGTCTGAGACAGCTCCCTCCCTGCATTACTAGTGAGAGGCTGGCTTCACAGACAGGGGGGAGCTGCCTGACCCTCACTCCTCCGGGGTATTGTGATCTTCCTGCACACAGTGCCCTATCCCTGATACCGGGGGTGTTGTGATCTTCCTGCATGCAGTGCCCTATCCCTATTAATACCAGGAGTGTTGTGATCTTCCTGCATGCAGTGCCCTATCCCTATTAATACCAGGAGTGTTGTGATCTTCCTGCATGCAGTGCCCTATCCCTGATATCGGGATGTGTGCAAGAAGATCACAACACCCCCCGGTATCAGGAATAGGGCACTGTGTGCAGGAAGATCACAACACCCCCAGTATCAGGAATAGGGCACTGTGTGCAGGAAGATCACAACACCCCTGGTATTAGGGATAGGGCACTGTGTGCAGGAAGATCACAACACTCCTGGTATTAATAGGGATAGGGCACTGTGTGCAGGAAGATCACAATACCCCTGGTATCAGGGTTAGGGCACAAGTTCTAGTCACATTGACTGATCACATTACTTGTTTTGTCAAGCTACCAACTGTTTCCATTTCCCATCCCCCATATACTGTCAGTAGGAAACTTGGTAACATGAATAAATAAGAGGGCAGCCAATAGGAATACATATTCATTCCTAAACTGACCTTAACTGACCTGAAAGTGTCAAATTGTATCATTTTCAGTTAGTGCGCACTAACTCCCAGTTAGTGCGCACTAACTCCCGTTAGTGCGCACTAACTCGAGTTAGTGCGCACTAATCGGAAAAAAACGATTTTTAACGATTTTTTAACTAAAAAATCGTGCCTAAGACGATTTTCTTGCCCTGCCACACGATTTCTATCGTTAAGACGATATGGAAAACGATTCACATCCCTATTAACCATCTCTCAAAGTTCTCAAATCTCAACTCTCTTCTGCCTGTTATATCTAAAATCTGCAAAGTTTTCCAGATTAATAACTACAGAAAAGCTTCCACAGAATCTAGCAGACCAATACCATACATTTTAGCTCACGTGCTACTTGAGTGGGCTAACTTAAATCAACTAGGATGTATTTATCAAATTAAGTTACAAGTACAATTTACAGCTTGCTCTGGGTTTGGTGGGACTGAGCTGAATTCAACCATTTCATAGATTCTAAATAGCATTTCTCACTTGTGGTGGTAGGGCGTTTAAAAAGGGTTCCCAAATATATATCATATCTCTTTCTGGAACCACTTCTAGCAGCTAAGTATTCAAAAGTGAGACGTTTAGACATACGTGCCTTTCTTTATGAGAAAGTAGGTATGTTCTCCCCAACCCATGAGAATAAAATAGTCTTCTTTGCTATCAACAAGCTCTTGTCTAAGAAGAGGCACTGAGATTCAGAAATTTGAGCCAATAAATCATCAAAAACCAAATCTTTGGTTCAAATGGTAAAGATGTTTGTAGAAGAGCATCTAAATATTGTCTTAACTTTTCCCAGAATGGAATGAATTTTTGACAGCTTCAAAACTATCAGGTCGATACAGTAAAGTGTGCTCCGTCGGAGCACACTGTCAGCCTGCTCTGGACGCGTGTTTTCCCTTACCCCTTATTCAGTAAGGGGAGGAAAACACGCGGCCCACCCGCGGCACCTAATAGGGCCCTCAACATGCAAATGCATGTTGAGGGCCCTATTAGGTATGCGCGCGGGATCCAGTAAGTAAAATGTGCAGCCAAGCCGCACATTTTACTCTAAGAAATTAGCGCCGACCCAAAGGTCGGCGCTAATTTCTTCCGGCGCCAGGAAAGTGCACAGAAAAGCAGTAAAAACTGCTTTTCTGTGCACCCTCCGACTTAATATCATAGCGATATTAAGTCGGAGGTCCCGAAAGTAAAAAAAATAAAAAAAATAAAAATTTGAATTCGGCCCGCGGCTGTCGGGCCGAAAACCGGACGCTCAATTTTGCCGGCGTCCGGTTTCCGAGCCCGTGGCTGTCAGCGGGCTCGAGAACCGACGCCGGCAAAATTGAGCGTCGGCTGTCAAACCCGCTGACAGCCGCCGCTCCTGACAAAAAGGAGGCGCTAGGGACGCGCTAGTGTCCCTAGCGCCTCCTTTTCCCCATTTTTCCCGCGTCACCTCATTTAAATACTGAATCGCCCGCACCAGCGAAGGGCTGGTGCGCGCGCCGGGAGAGCGGGCGTTCGTCCGCTCTCCCGCGGTCTTACAGTATCGACCTGTATGTAAGTAGTCTCCTCATGGTACTTGACATTTTAAACATATGCACGATGTACACTACTTTGCATAGAAAGCTCTACCTTGTGAAGTGAACGCTTGATGTAAAAGCTTAAATTATGTTTCTCTCAGGGCTACATTTTCAGTAACCTGAGTCAGGATGAAAACAGGAAAGCCTGAATGCCGGCACAAAAACCAGGGCATCATGCACGTGGCTGGGCAGCGAGCGAGCCAAGCGCATTTTACAAATGGCCCAGCTACGTGCGTATCCCCCCGATACACACCAAAGTGCCAGGCTATGTGAAAGAGGTGGGCCGGGGCTGGGCGAATGCTGGCTGGGACAGCGGTTATTAGGCCCTGTCCTGGAGAAGTGCTCGCCGGCAGCCAGCCGGCGTGCGGTACTTCTTCTCCGAAGTGGAAGTAAGTATTAAAACAATAAAATTCGGGATAGATAGGGTTAGTTTAGGGGTCGGGGAGGAGAGGGGAAAAGGGAAGAAGGGTAGGTAGGGGTATAGGAAAGTTCCCTCCTAGTCTGCTCCTTAATTGGAAAATTTTCCCTCCCCTTGTGCGAAGGCCATCCACCCGCGTGTACGGTCATTAAAATCCAGCGTGCATGTGCGTGCGGGAATCGCATTTTATAACTTACATGCGCCGACATGCACATGTTATAAAATAGCTGCGTCCATGTGCGCACTCCGGGAACCGCTCGCACATGGTTGCATGCGCGCGTTTTTTTAATATCAACCCGCAAATGAATTCAAAAGGGCATGGGATAAGCACCATGGATCCCTAAAAGCAGGAAGCGAAGAAATATCTGTTCTCATTTAGTAAGGAAGGTAAATAAACTCTACCCAGCCCATGTCCCTGTAAGATCCAACCAAAGGGAGGACTGCTTAAACCCCTACATGGTTCAAAATTGCACAAGGACACACCAGAAAGCCAGGAGCAGGAAAAAGACTGTGGCGAGAGGATGAATAATCTTCTATCCCCCCTCACCCCCCACCCTACAAGTGTTCAGCACATAAAGGCTTGGGATGCAGCTTTGGAGAGGAACCCAACTTGTCACCAAGTTAATGGAGGCAGGCCGGGACTATGCCTTCCCTGCCTACTACATCTGAGCTGAGGTAACAGAGTTTTTCTTCGTAAAAATCCAGAAGGCCATGTTGTCCTACTGTAAATAGAAACATCTTTTTGTATAAGCTAATCGATTTTTAGAAACATCAAAATAGATTTTAGAGTTCTATGATATGATAATAGAGCAAAGTATTCCATATGAAAGGAACCTATACACACCATGCTTGAAAAAAAATATCATCCTGGGAAAAAATGAAAAGAAGGAAACAATAATGAATTTCAGTAACAATTAGGAGTCAATTGTACTACCTAAACACACCAATGCAGCTTCTTTTCTTAGGCGCTAGTATCAATGTCATGTAAAAAAAAGTAGTTCTCAGCTGAATCTCATAGATAAGTAGATTGTTTTATTCTATTTTGTTTCTGCTTTTAATTTGCTCTTCTGACATTCTGCTGGAATGTATTTGTTGAATCAGTTTATGACTAGAGATGTTATCAAGTTTTTCTCTTGATCCATCCCACTATTATCCTCTAAAGATTTCCATTCTGATTGTGACCTATAGCAGATATTTGTGAGTTATTTCTAAAAGGTTTTTTTTGGTGTCATGTCTGAAATATTAGGTTTCTCAGAGAAAACAATGTCAACATTAATTAAAAGTTATTACCTCCCAGTGGATACATATAACAGTAAAGATCAAGAAGTAGCGGATGTAGGCCATCAATCATTGGGTAGTTTGGAGTTGACTCAACTTTTAGAATCCTCATTAAAGGAAAGCTCCAGTAAACCTACAGTTCTGGTGCCATTTGCACTGGAGCCTGATAGGAAACTAATTCTGAAAACTTATTTCAGACACAAGTTAATTCTTATTATGGTTTTAGTGTACATATTTTTCCTGGTATATTTCATGCAGCCCAAGCTAGGTGCAAGGGGTTTTGGGCTCTGTGCACTAAGGTATCATCACTTGGAGGCAGTGGCAGATAGGGATGAGCATTGGGGAGAAATGAAATAGGAAATAAAAATTTCTATTTCATTCCATTTCATTTTCAAAGCAAAACGATTGAAAATCTGTTGACATGTTCCTTGGTTTTCACGTTTCATTTTGAAAACAAAAAAATTGAACTGTCAGGCCTAGGCTCTGTCCCAAAGCAGGGGCCTTGCCTAGGAAATAGGCTGAGGTCCAAAGCAGGGACCTCGGCCTATACCCAAGCATGATGCCGGGGCTTGGAGGCTAGGGCCTCACCTAGGACACAGCCTGACGCAAAAGCCGCAGCCTAGGCCAGCGCGCGATGACAGGGTCTAAGCAGAGGCCAGGGCCTCTGCTGAGGACACAAATATTGAACAAATTTACCTGCTCCATAAGGAATCCAACATCACAGTCCATGCCCAGGCCTGATGCCAGGGCCTTAAACTAGGCCAGGGCCCGGACCCAGGCTAGAAATCAGGACCCAATCCAGATACCTGAACCTAAACCAGGGCCCGAGTCCAGGCACACCGCCGCGACTCAGTCCAGAGACTGGGTCTCAATGGTGGGCCCTCGACCTGGACTCAGGACCAATTCCAGGCCCAGGCCAGGCCTGACACCGCAGCCTGTTCTGGAGACCCTGACACTGGGGCCTCAGCCTGGACCCAGTCTGATGCTGGCGCCCAACCCAGAGGCTGGGTCCCAACATCCAAGAGCCAGGCCCAGACATGACACCCAGGTCTCGGAGTTCTTTCTTCTGATCTTCTTCCTTCTTAGACGAAATGACACCGTTGACTTAGGATGCGCCAGAATTAATTAACTCACCGAGGCCTGATGCCAAGGCCAAGAATTTGGCCAAAGTCTGGTCCCAATGCCTAGGCCCAGGCCAAAGTCTCAGCTTTGCATAGGCCTTGGTAGGTCACTGTGACCTTGGCCTAGGCCCTAAGCAAGGTCCAGGCTTCATCTTGGTCCTAGGCCTCAGCGTTGGATCCCCTCCAGACAATTTTTTGAGGTGGGAGGGGGCATGGGAGTTCTCAATTCTTTTTTTTTTTTTTAATGTTTATTTCATTTTTTTTTTTTTTACAAAATAAACATTACATGAAATGAAATTTGTGGAAAACCAACTTCCCAAAAACAAAACGAAAAACTAAACAACATTTTTTTTCTTCACACCCGTAGTGCCAGACACAAGCTAACTAATCTACAGTTTAGGGACTTGAATTATGATAGGAATCTAAATACAAAAAGATTATTCAGTTTCAAGTTTTACATGTTTTTGGTATTACTATGGGGTCTCTTAAACTTGACATACTTAGGCCTTCAGCATGTCTTAGTCTGGTCCACCTCAGAGAGAGAGAGTTCTTTTATAAATTCCCGTGTAAAATGCCTGATTATCTTTCATGAACATCAATTTATTTTTGGATTTTGGATTTAATGACTCGCTTTACAAACCCATTCTTAAAGGCAAATTATAATTCAGGTAAAACTGGAAGCCTTTCTGGAGAACAAAACTACCTTCAGTTTAGTATCCAATGCAACATCAATTAGAGAGTAGTTTACAAAGGCATTTCTATGGGCAAAGCAGTGTTTTACCAGCAGAAATGGTCTTTATTAAAAAAATATATACCGTATATATTGCCCACCCAGTATGTGGGTAGACTTATGTCCTGTTTGCACATACGTTCATGCAAACTAAGCAGAGGGATTCCTGAGGGCGGAATTGGGAAGGGGTTTGTACTTAAATGCCATCTTTTGGATATGTTCCAACTCTCATAGAAAGTGTCCCATATGCAATTTTATAAAGTATCTTTTAAGACATTATAAGGGAAGTACCTCCTCTGTTGAATCAAACAGAGGAGGTACTTCTCTTTGGATATGTGCATAAATTTTCATGAGAAATTTGTGCAGACATTTTAGTAGTTTTAATTTTGTGCAGGTAAATTTGGGGGATAATTTTCAAATCAGACCTATGCATATTAAGTCTGTTTTAAAATGTATGCTTGTATTTTCCAGATAACTTAAATCAGATATTAGAAAATTACCCCTTTAATTGCTCCTAGGTTCCCTGAGAAGGGAGCGGATGAAGTTGTAGAATATATCATACGTTATGGCAATATGGCAATGTGAGAGGACTTTTCCTATAAATGATGCTTCTAGAAATAATTAAGAATGGATCCTGTCTCTTACTGAGGGCTGGGTAAATGTTTGATATTGTTTAGTTTATATTGCTTCTTTTTAAAACTGTGGTCTCTTTCTATACAATGTTAAAACTATCAAATGTTGGTTATTATTTATAAGAACTTTTCATTTTATTATTTTCTGTTCTTAAAAGCAATTAAAAATAAAAGAAACAGATGGCATGGTATAGTCCATTTTATTTTTGCAGGCCGCTGGTGCCTATTAGGGATGAGCAGGCGTAAAAAATGTGTTTAGGTTTTTGGTTTGCTTTTGGGAGATTATTTTCCTCTTGAACTTCGATTTTCCAATGGGATTATTACTGCTGTGTTCAAAAAACTGTGATGTATAAATATGGATTTAGCAACTGTGAAAGAGTGAATATTAGATCCGCCTTAAAAGCCCTGGACCAGACATTTAGCCTGGTCCACCATAAGCCACAGACGGGAAGGGAGTTACTGCCCTGAGTGCATTCTCCTTACAAGGAGATAAGAAGCTGGGCCCAGGGAGAATGAGGAGGCCCAACGGAAAAGAAGGACGCCTAGGAAAGGCCAGAACTGCTGAACTGGGAGTTATATTGGTGTCTTAATGTTGTGAAGTGGGAAAGTAAGCAGAGCTTTTTCTGTTTTGTTTTCTTGTTATTAATAAAGAAGGTTGAGAGAGAGCAGACAGATTCCAGATTGAATCTTTTCTCTGGCTAGCCCAAGACTGTTCACAGTGTCACAGCAATTCTCATGGCCCTGGAGATAATCCTCCTCCTACCCCAACCCCCACCGATAAGGAATCTTGAACTCACATAGGGGCTTAATGTTAGTAAGAAAATGTGATCCGACAGAAGCGCTTGGATGTAAAGGTGCTATCTGGGGTCCTGAAATGAGATATCAGCCCAAGGATTACTGTAAATTAGCATCTGAGATACTTATTTTCTAACTTACAAGAATATGGAAATACTGAGCAACTTAATTTTTATATAATATAAAATCTGTTTGAAAGTGTTGTGTATTTCTTTTTTGCAGGGGGGGGGGGGGAGGGGGAAGGATAATCATATGCCAGGCTTATGGTCCATGCGGTCTTGAGGATTCTTTTTACAGCTGCTTGATGTTATGGTTTGGCACAGCATGGAATGAAATAAATCATGGAATGGTATCCTTGCATAACAAAAGCACCAGTCAGCCCAGAACACAGACATTAGAAGAAGGTGATAAACTTTTGACAAATTCCTTTCCAGCTGTATAAATCATGAGATTTTTCTTTACCATAATAAAATACCACAAGGTGCTACTGAAACTGTTTCTGATAAGTCAAAATGAAGAGATAGAATTATGGCCAAAGAAAGTAATAGGATTGTACAGCTGTGGGCAGTTCTCCAGCTTTGATATACTCCTTCCTCAAGTAGAAATATTTTCAGCTATGAGCACTGCTGGAGGTTAATGAAAAGTACATATCTGTTTGTGTGTGCAATGCCTGGAAGCCTCTGAACATCTTTCTTTTAGTGCCTGATAATCATTTCCCTTTTGTTAGTGTCTGTTATGCCTGATGCATGTGGCAGTACCTAGACTTCCAGTATTTCTGGAGTCTATGAGTCTCCCTGAATTTGTGGTATCAGTGCAGTTCCTTTGATAGTTTTTCATCACTGTCTCTCAGCTTTATCTCTGCTCCTTCTCCTCTTGCTCCTAATCCTCAGGCTCTCCTCTTTTTTGTTGGCCTCTAGATTGAGAATGTGTGGGTTGGAGCTCGGTGCTTCCTTCTCCCCAAGCTCCACCCAGGTTTTCACATTTTTCTTCATTTTATCCTGCATAACTTTATTCTTGCTATTCTGTATTTTTGTCCATAAGCTAGTCCTGCTGCTTTATTGCTTTTTTGGTCCTAGGAATGAGGCCCCTATACTATCACAGGGTGACTAGGGGGATCAATATTCAAATAGTTTGCCAATTTACTGGGAGATTCATCAAGCCGTGGTAGGGCTAAAATATTTGTTAAATAGCGCATATCCCCTCAATGCTCCAGTGGGAGCACTGAGAGGAGGGATCACCTTGCTGGTGGCTAGAAAGAATCAGTAAGTACTGCATGGAGAAATTTTTAAAACTTAAAAGTATTGGGAAGAAGTAAACTATTGGGTTATATTATTTAGTGTGTTCATTTGTTTTGTTTTAAATAGGTAGTCTAAAAGGCAGGCAACAGACAGAAGGTTCTTCCAGCTGGAAAGCATAACCCTGGTGCAGCGGGACATGATTCAGTAGGAAGGACCTGCTCTCCAGGTGGTGCATTGTGCTCTTGCACTGAGGACGAGTCTCCCAGGGCTACTACCCATGAAGGAAAGGTTAGGATGGCTGTCATAGTTGGTGATTCGAGTATTAAGAATGTAGACAGCTCGGTGGCTGATGAGCATGAGGATCGCCTGGTAACATGCCTACCTGGTACGGAGGTGGCAGACCTCACACGTCATCTAGATAGGAATTTAGAAAGTGCTGGAGAGAGCCAGCTGTCGTGGTACAGGTGGGCTCCAACGACATGGAGGAAGGAGGTTCTGGAAGCCAAATGTAGGCTGTTAGGTAGGAAGCTGAAATCCAAAAGGTCTAGGTAGCATTCTCTGAAATGTGCCCTGTTCCACGTGCAGGTCCCCAGAGGCAGCCAGAGCTCTGAGTCTCAATGTGTGAATGAGCTGATGGTGCAAGGAAGAGGGATTCAGTTTTGTAAGGAACTGGGGAACCTTTGGGGAAGGGGGAGCCTTTTCCAAAGGGATGAGCTACATCTTAACCAGGATGGAACTAGGCTGTGGCACTAACCTTTAAAAAGGACATAGAGTAGCTTTTGAACTAGAACAAAGAGGAACTTCAACAGTCACTGAGCAGGGAAGTCTTGCCTCAGAAATCTCCATTATTTTGAAGGGGTGAATAAACATATGGACAAAGATGAACTGGTAGATGTGATGTATTTGGATTTTCAGAAGGCGTTCGACAAAGTCCCGCATGAGAGGCTTCTAAGAAAACTAAAAAGTCATGGGATAGGAGGCGATGTCCTTTTGTGGATTGCAAGCTGGTTAAAAGGCAGAAAACAGAGAGTAGGATTAAATGGTCAGTTTTCACAGTAGAAAAAAGTAAACAGTGGAGTGCCTCAGGGATCTGTACTTGCACCGGTGCTTTTTATTATATTTATAAATGATTTGGAAATGAGTACGATGAGGGAGGTGATCAAATTTGCAGATGACACAAAATTATGCAGAGTAGTTAAATCTCAAGCGGATTGTGATGAATTGCAGGAGGATCTTGCAAGAATGAAAGATTGGGCTTCCAAATGGCAGATGAAATTTAACGTTGAGAAGTACAAAGTGATACATATAGGGAAAAGTAACCCTTGCTGTAGTTACACAATGTTAGGTTCTATCTTAGGGATTACCATCCAGGAAAGAGATCTAGGCGTGTTAGTGGATAATACATTTAACTCATTGGCTCAGTGTGCTTTGGCAATCAAAAAAGCAAACAGAATGTTAGGATTTATTAGGAAGGGAATGGCAAATAAAATGGAGGATGTCATAATGCCTCTGTATCGCTCCATATAGAGACTGCACCTTGAATATTGTGTGCAATTCCGGTCACCACATCTCAAAAAGGATATAGCTGCAGTGGAGAAGGTGCAGAGAAGGGTGACCAAAATGATAAGGGGCATGGAACGACTGCCCTATAAGGAAAGGCTAAAGAAGTTAAGGCTGTTCAGTTTGGAGAAGAGACGACTGAGGGGGTATATGATAGATGTCTACAAAATCATGAAAGGTCTTGAACAAGTTAATGTAAATCAGTTATATACTCTCTCAGATAATAGAAGGACCAGGGGGTACTCCATGAAGTTATCAAGTAGCTCATTTAAAACAAACCAAAGAAAATTATTTTTCACTCAGTGCATAGTTAAGCTCTGGAATTCATTGCCAGAGGATGTGGTTATAGCAGTTAGTGTAACTGGGTTTAAAAAATGTTTGGATAATTTCCTAGAGGAAAACTCCATAAACTGCTATTACAGTAATTAATAAGCAATAGTAGCTTGTGATTTATCTAATGTGTGGGTACTTGCCAGGTACTTGAGACTTGGATTGGCCACTGTTGGAAAACAGGATACTGGGCTTGATGGACTCTTGGTCTGACCCAGTATGGCAATTCTTATGATTTTGCATGATATTTTGCATATTTCCCCTAGATTTCTATCCCTATTACAATGAGATGCTTTGCATGGGATTTGAATGCATGAATTTTGCAAATCCATGCAAAGCAGTTCATGCATTAGTAATCCCATGTAAATAGATTAACCTGGCTGACTTTGAAAATTGTCAGCCACATTAATTTAGCTACAGATCCTGGGAAAACGTTGCTATAATGGGGGAGCATCTAGACCCAAACGCAGGTCCCTATGCTCCTGTGTTAGATTTAAAGGGCCAACCTATGAGGGGGAAAAAGTAGCCAAAAGTAAAAAAATTGTATGGGAGTCAAACCTGAGCCCCCCCCCTTCAGTGTGGGGTCACCATTTAAGGTGGCTCTGAAATCCAAATTAAAAAAATTGCACAGCTGATTGTGTGATGAGAGCCCCCCATTCCCCCCTACCCTGTCACCATAGATAAATAAATGTGCCTTTGTGAATCCCCCACTCCCCTTTTAAAAATACAAATACTGGAAGGAAACTTCTGTACCCCTTCCCCCCAAAACTTTTGTTGGTGTACAGGAACTCCCTGTCTCTCCCAGACCCCCCCCCCATTCCAATAAATAATTGTTGGGACCTAGTGAGGGCCACCCTTCCGAACTCCTTCACCTGCACCCCATTACCTCCAAAAGTTGATTAGCATTGAGCAGAAGAGCCTGGGATGCCATTTTGGAAAAGGGCACTGACCTTACCTTGCCCTAGTCACATAGGGCCTCATTTTCCAAGCGTATCGCACGCGGAAAGGGACGTTTCGCACGCAAAATGTCCCTTTTCGCGTGCGATACCAAAATGGGGGCGGAGTCGGCCCAGGAAGAGGAGGAGTCAGGGCATCACCAGGGCCAACTCCGCAACGACAGCGCGCACAGCGAAAAGGTAAGTGCCTTTTCACTGCCTATTTTGCTCCCAATAGCTGCACCTCCTATGGTGGCGCTATTGGGTGCGAAACTGGCAGCGATCGCACGGCGACGGTGCGATCGCTGCCGGCTAGCGCAGGCCCGCCCCCCATTTCGGCCCCCCGCCACTCATTTTCTAAAGTATCGCAGGCCTGCGATACTTTAGAAAATGAGGCCCATAGTTGGGGCAATGTCCAGGCATTGGACCTCAGCTACATGGCCAAGGTCCAGTGCCCGGATCTTGCCTCAGTGATGTGACTGGGGCAAGGTCTAGTAAGTGCCATTTTGGAAAATGATGCCACTTGGACCTGGGGCTAGGGAGTAACCCGAACCATTCCAATCAATACTAATCCAGCTTTGGAGGTAATGGGTTTATTCAGAGTTAGTTGGTCATGCTATAGAGTGGTCCTAACACTAGCTGGATAAAGTTATTTGGCTAAATGTAAGATAGTTGGGTATATTCAATGGTGCAGCTATGCTACTGAATATCCCACCAAAGTTAGCTGGATAAGTTTATCTGCCTACAATCAACCTTAGGCCTAGATTTACTAAGCCAGATTATAGCGCTATGGCAAGTTAAACAGCATGTAATGTGCATTAAGTGCTGTTTATTGCATGATATTGCCATATTGCAGCACTATAATGTGATATTGCATTATACAACAAAAGATTTTCTCCCCCTGTGGGAATAAGCTGCTTTGCATTCATTTGCATGCAGAAAATTGGGCATGTAACTCATTCTGAGTTTAAGCTCTGCTTGAAATCAAAATGTCAATATGGAAATGCAGTGATAAAAGCAACCCAGATGGAAGGCTCTATTCTTTTTATTACAGCTACTGAATATAAATCAGATAGAGCAGTAATTTGATTATTTGTGGTAATGGTTAGACTTCAGGAAAACTGTGTACTGCACTCAAGAGTATCATTGTCCTTGAGGACATGTAGTGGCAAGTGATGAATAGTTTCTCAAGACATTGTGATTGAAAGGAACTCTTGAGGTGATATCAACTCCTTCAAGCTGGAAAAAAGGAAATACTTGTTGAGCACGTAATAGAAAAACATGAAAGCTGTGCATTCAGTAATGAAATCTTTGCCAAACGCTTGATAGTGGCATGAACTTAGATAGGTTTAACCTCCAGCCCCTCAAGAACAAAAGTACTGCTTTTCCCTCCAGTTTGCATTACTCAGCCCTGGGGATTTAAGTTTTCTTTTTTGTTTAATTTATTTTAATGTAGAGAATTGTATTGCTGTTATGTCTACCTTTGATGAGTATTTTTTTTGTACCCCGCCTCGAATGTTGGAGGGGTGGGTAATAAATGCTTTAAAATAAATAAATAGGTGCAATTCAAAAGTGCTTAATTACATAGTAGAAGGGCAGAAGTAGTGTAGAAGGTATTTCAGTGAAAAAGAAATATTTCAAGTAAGTAGTGACATCTTTATAGTCTGTTTATATTTTAATCCTTATGGGCCTGCTTTTCAAAAGATTTCTGAGCATAAAACAGGGTTTTATGCATGTAAAATGGCCTTTGAAAATTGCCCAGGGGGAATAAGTAAATACAGAAGCAATTTTGTGGTTCGGGAGGAGGGGTAGAATTGGGGTCAAAACCAATTTATATGCATACTTTAGATTTTTAAAATAATGTGGGTAATTTACACCCACACACACATTTACCCCCGCTAATGACCGGGGTAAATGAGGGCATGTTTGCCACACAGGGTTGCGGGCACCCCCACTAAATTTAAATTTCAACACAGTCTTACGGGCTTTAAGTCCACTTTGAAAATTTGGGCTAAGGTATGCACTTATTTTTTTTACATACAGTAAGCCCTCGTCAGGAACATCCCAGAATGCAGAGGCACAACAGTTATCCCTGGGGCCATTCTTACTCCCAGCTCTCCTCCACACATTAACACAGTCCACTGGCCACCAGGGTGCCGGGGTTCTTCTGGTGGGGAGGAGGATAAACCTCCAGGGACCTAGGCTCACAGGGGTAGGGACTAGATCACATAGTCTCTCAGTTGGTTGCTCACAGATGCACCCAAGCTTGGAATGTCATTGCTTTAGGGCACCTTTGACTCTGAAGAAAGACGCTGGACACTCTGGTTGGGCGTTCAATAAGAATTTATACTGCAACCAAAAATACTTTAAAGTCCAATTCACAACAAAAATTCTCCAGATAATCTTCATACAGAAATAAACCATCCAAAGTGCCTTTTCTCAGTTCTGTTAGCTGAGCCAGTGTCCCTTTGGATAATAGTAAACACTAGGCAAACCCCACAAAGTTCCAAAAAGATGTTCAAAGTCCACAAAATCTCCACTCCTCCTCTAAGTTGGCAAAATAATTCTTCCCAAAACTCAAGACTAAAGTCTACACAGAAAAACCTCTTTCTTCTTCTCAGACTGGGCACTGTTGTCCTTTCTTTAACTGTATGGAGGGAGTCACAGTCCCTTCCTCTAGACAGGGTCCTTGGGGCTCAACTCTACCCCACCTCCTGATTAGGCTCAAAAAGTACAAATATCTAAAAAAGCAAACAGACAGCTTTCTCAGTTCTTCTCTTCACTCTCCAGACAATCCCTTTCAGACCTGTGGAAGTACTGGCAAGGGCAGAGTTTACTTCTTCTGGTAATGGCCATGTAGCCTGAATTGGGAAACCACTTCAGCTGTTCTCCTAGTTTGCAAACCTCTTACCAAGGAAATCCACACTGCTCCACGTGCACCAGATGGTTTTATAGCTCATTGCTGACCAATCCATAGGAGCCTCAGTGGAGGCAAGAGGGAATACCTTGAGTGAGCTGTTTCTGGAACAACATATTAAACACAGAGGGCTAACTGCTTCTTATGTTTGTCCTTTACTTTGTCTGCCATTATCACATACAGCCCCGGTTTCTTCAGTTCACTTGACTATGTTGCATATCACTTCTTCAGAACAGCATGGAATAATTTCATTCTGTGATAAAGGGGAAGTATAGCTAGCATTGGCTGGTGATTTGTAGTTTTGAAGAAATGGGTCAAATTTTGTCAGTAAATTTAAGCACTCAATAAAACTTCCTCTGTTTTGGATATCCTCGATTTCATTGTGGCCTCTAAAAGGTATTCCTTGTTTTCCAAGATATTCTGTAATATCAACAGTGTTCCAGAGATACTCACATCTTTCTCTGATTTGATTTTCATTTGCTGCTTGTAACTGTTCCATTACATCTCCATGCACCTTTGAGTCTCTGAGGCCCATCCAAGCCAGCATTCTTATCTTATGAACTGCTGTCTTTTCATGCTCTTAAAGGAGCCTAATGCTCTTGTTATCCTTGGTGGCTCACGGGATGGCCCAGCGAACTGCCGCACTCACCCCAGTTGTGACCTGATGCTGCCAAAGTCCTCCTCTTGAGGCGGAGTGCCACCATTGTAGGCAGAAGACGTCATTCTCAGTTGCAGCACAGGGCGTCACCATGCCAGCACCTCTCCAACCTTCCCTTAGGAGTGTGTGCGCACATGTGTGTGTTTTTAAATGATCCATGGCACGAAGACAGTCACAGTGCCCTCTGATGCCATCACCGGCCTTCCCTTTAAAAGACCCTGTTGGAGGAGCAGTCCCTCACTTCAGCAACAGGTCTTCTGCTTTGCAGTGCATTGCTAACATTCCTGATTCCTGCACCTTGTCTTCCTTGTCCTGCCTTCATTATCCAGACTTACCCATTCTGTATGTCTTGTCCACTTAGTGGGAGTTGCTTAAATCTGCTTGCTGCCTCTCCATCCACCATGTTGAATCTGGTGCCGCTGCTTCTGCCCCCTCAGGAGTACAGCTGAGACTCGGGGCATTGACGGTTGGACTTGGGGCACAGGCCCCATGTACCCTGTGCTAATGATGCCCTGACCCAGAAAGTGTAAAACACATAGAATTCCACATCTAAAAGTGCCATAAATTTCATTCCAAGGTATATTGAAGTTCATGCATGCGTATATGTGTTAGCCAAATAATTGGATTGAAGTAATCAAGCTCTTCAAAAGAGAAGCATTTTGGCCTGTCTGCTCTCCACAAAACACATTGCGGAACAGAAGTAAAAAATGTAATACTAGATGGAAACAGGTACATATATAGAACAGGATATAGCCATATTAAAAATGATAGTACCCTGTAGAAACATAGCAAGTTCCTTTCTTTTGCAGTAGTGAGCTGTACCCTTATCCTGGAATCAAAATCACAACAGAACATTCATACACACATGCCTCATTACATAGGCTCCCTCCTATCTCTCACTAACACCATTGCTCTCTTGTACACACACAATCCCTCTCACACACACACAAACAGAGGCACCGCTCTTGGCCCACCGAAACTCCTCTTCTCTCAGCCGCAAGCAAGATGTGCCCTGTTCTCAACCGCCGAATCTCCGTTGCTTGCGGCCCACCAAGTCTCTACTTCTCTCAGCCGTGAGTGGAAAGGGCTCCGCTCAAGGCCCGATATGACTACTCTTTGCTGCACCATAATGGCTAGTGCCCTAGGCACAGGCACACAGGGCAAACACACAAGCAGCAGCCATATACCATTACAGAACACCTGCTACACCAGCAGGCTATATATAAATAGCATGTGAAAATATACTTGCACTTATATATCCAAACTGCCAGGATGGATGATAAGAAGCATGGAAAGAAAAATGGCTTATGACTGGCCATTCAAAATTTTCGGCAGTTGGCTTCATGGCCTTTGCACTTCCAGCAGCCATTAGAGCACAAGGATTCATGTATTCCTCCTTCTAGAAATCCTGAAACCAGAAGGAGGAGATTGATTTAGGTCAGTGTGAAAATGTATATATAGATCATGAATCAGGAATGATAGGAAAAGAGGAAACATTGAAAACTACTTACTGGTTTTGCAAGAGCTGCATTAATCAAACTCCAGGGAGCAGAAGGTTTAATGGATTAAGGAAACCATATATGTTCCTGGGGTGGAGTACTTAGAAGAGGGTGAGCCTGAACTCCACAGCTAGCCCCACCTCCAATTAATGGTTTTGGCAGCTGTAAGTACCTTATCCATGATAGACCATGGCCCCATCATAGTAAGTGTGAAAATCTTGAATTGATACTGCAGGAGTTTGTTGTTGTCTTCTTCAGCCCACAGCATCTGGTCATCTCAGGTGGTTTTCCTTGCATGTATTACCAGGCCTGAATTTGCTTACCTTCCGAGATGCAGCACATTTGGGCTCTCCCAGAGTAATGTTGTTTGGGCTCTGGTTTGTAGGAGGGCTAGAAAAAAAGCCAGTCTAGCAAGCCAAAGTATGCAGAGGAAGGAGAGAAAAGGACAAAAACAGAGATTCCAAGAAGGATTAGTATAAGGTAAAGAAATATTTATTTGAAGAAGCCTAGATTGAGGGGGGTGAGATGCCAGCCTAAAATTCTGGTGAAATGGAACTTCAGGAGGAAGGTGCTTCCAAACCCAAGATGTTACGAGCTTTTGCAGACTAGTACTCTTCAGTGCCTGGGAGAAACAATACTTGGTGATATTTAGTTGCAGAAAACGAGAGAAAATCAGTAGCCTAACCAAAGTCACCACAAACTACAAATTCATTATTACTGGTCACTGTCTCCCATTCAAAATACTAGTCAACGAATTGTGAGAACTCTAACTTTCACACCCACAAATATATGGGAAACCACATGGATACTTATTAGAGATGTCCTGAAAGCTTTCCAGATATACTTCCATGATTCCCTATATTGGCCCAGGAGGACCACTTGCAGTAACAAAGGTGACCTTGCGGTGACAATGATGCTGGCACTATGCCTTGCTTTTGCCATCTCTGGTTTCAGTCAGGCAGTGAGCAACAGCCTATAGTAACAGAAGTTTTATAGTGTCCAGCACCAGTGTAAGTTTAGTGCATTAAAGCTGTTTAAGTGGATCACATTTGTTTGTGCTCACTTAGCACAGATGAAAATCGACCAGTGTATTCATTTATCACCCAGAAATGGCAGCATTTACATAAAGGACAGGAAGAGTGAGTAGCAGCACTCTCTTGCCTGTCTCCAGAAATGTCAAGTCATTTCCTTCATGCCATGGTTGCCTGTATGTCTTACTACTTACTGTATAACAGCAGGAGTGTCAAAAGAGCAATTCTGAAGAGCTGCAAACTGGTAAGGTACTAAGGATGTCCCTAAAGAATATGCATGAACAATTTGCATTGTAACAGATTTTGTGGATGTTTTACACTGCCTTGAGCAATTTTTTGAAGGTCAGGAGGGTGTTTTGTAAACAAATAAATATTTACATGTACTGCCAATATTGTACTCAAATATATCTCCTATATATTCATTAGAGATATCCTGAAAACTCGTCTGCTTTGCAGCCCCCCAGGATTCTATTTAACCACCCCTATCCCATCATGGTGTGCAAAAGATGTGGAAGATGAAAAGTCCTCCCCCCCCCCCCCCCCCATGAGAGATTCCTCAAAAAATTTAAGTCTTCGGATAGGAGGCAGTGTTCTCTTGTGGATTGGTAACTGTATAAAAGACCAGAAACAGAGGGTAGGACTAAATGGTCAGTTTTCCGAATGAAGGAAAGGCATTAGAGGACTACCACAGGGATCAGTACTCATATCTGTGCTGTTCAGTAAGGATGCTCACATATAATAAATACCTATCTAACATTAAAATCTCTCTAGCACAAATAATCCATCACAAACATACCCGTACACATAAAATCACATTCCTCACTGTTTAAACACAAAGTTCAGATTCTGTAACAATATGAATCAATAAAGTGCAGCAATATAATTATCAAGACAAGTCTGATTCTGTAACAATATGAATCAATAAAGTGCAAAAATATAATTATCAAAGAATATAGTTATCACATTTAAATTCAATGATACTGAAGAAATAATGGTAATGATGTTGGTCCCTATATTCTACAAAGAACTTTGTTTCACCCTCTTTATCTGAAGGGCTTCCTCAGGGATGAACTAAACATCAAAAATGTGTCCACAATATCTCAATTAAATTGATCATATGACATCTCAACGATATAATTCCATCCTTCATTCATTAATTCTTCATGTACCCCACATAAATCACTCGCCGGGCTTTCTCAGAATTACCACGTAGATCTTTTACTTTCTTTATGTTAAATTTCCTCACAAA
The DNA here is from genome assembly GCF_901001135.1 of Rhinatrema bivittatum. Classification (NCBI taxonomy): domain Eukaryota; kingdom Metazoa; phylum Chordata; class Amphibia; order Gymnophiona; family Rhinatrematidae; genus Rhinatrema; species Rhinatrema bivittatum. The sequence continues at coordinate 73,205,431 of NC_042616.1, read as the reverse complement.
ACACCGCTGATGTTCCAAAAAAGAACTTATAATGCAATCGATATGTCACACCACCCAATATATATCAGGACTACATCATTTAACCTCACACCAACCATGGAAATATTCAACAAGATGACAATTTCATCACATCCACAAGGAGATATCTATTTCACCATATCCACATGTACCAAAAAACCGAATGAGAATTCACCATCCGGAACTGACGCGTACCTGGCGTTTGAAAAGAAGGCGTCCTATCTAACATTAAAATCTCTCTAGCACATACATCCATCACACACATACCCATACACATAAAATCACATACCTCACTGTTTAAACACAAAGTTCAGATTCTATAACAATATGAATCAATAGAGTGCAGCAATATAATTATCAAGACAAGTCTGATTCTGTAACAATATGAATCAATAAAGTGCAAAAATATAATTATCAAAGAATATAATTAATCACATTTAAATTCAATGATACTGAAGAAATAATGTTGGTCCCTATATCCTATAAAGATCTTTGTTTTACCCTCTTTATCTGAAGGGCTTCCTCAGGGATGGATTAAACATAAAAAATGCATTCACAATATCTCAATTAAATTGATCATATGACATCTCAACAATATAATTCCATCCTTCATTCATTAATTCTTCATGTACCCCACATAAATCTAAATACAAATCACAAAAATAAAAATAAAAATGATTCAAAATTGCATGACAGATACTGAATTTTTAATTAATGCATTAGCAATCACAAACACGGACAGCTCAATACTTCTTACCACTCGCCAGGCGTTCTCAAAATTAACACGTAGATCTTTTACTTTCTTTATGTTAAATTTCCTCACAAAACACCGCTGATGTTCTAAAAAAGAACGTATAATGCAATCGATATGTCACACCACCCGACATGTATCTACAAAACAGACAGATCAATGCATCATCAAATTCAAAAAATGTTTAACAAGTCCCCAACGGGACATGCTCAATCAAAAAGTGATTCAACATGAGCATACTAACCAGGATAACAGATGTATTCTACATCATTTAACCTCACACTAACCATGGAAATAATCAACAATGAATGAAGGATGGAATTATATCGTTGAGTTGTCATATGATCAATTTAATTGAGATATTGTGGACGCATTTTTTATGTTTAGTCCATCCCTGAGGAAGCCCTTCAGATAAAGAGGGTGAAACAAAGATCTTTGTAGGATATAGGGACCACCATCATTACCATTATTTCTTCAGTATCATTGAATTTAAATGTGATAATTATATTCTTTGATAATTATATTTTTGCACTTTATTGATTCATATTGTTACAGAATCTGAACTCTGTGTTTAAACAGTGAGGTATGTGATTTTATGTGTACGGGTATGAGTGTGATGGATGTATGTGCTAGAGAGTTTTTAATGTTAGGTAGGTATTTATTATATGTGAACATGAATAAAAAATAAAAAATGTTTATGTTGGTGTCTTCTTCTTGTGTATGCTGAAGTCTTACTGTAAAGAAGAGGTTGTTATTTAATGATCCTTTGTGTAATTATACCGTATGTTCAGTAAGGATGGGCATTTGGGAGAAATGAAATAGGAAATGAGATGGAAATGAGATGAAATTTCCTATTTCAGGTTCTTTTCTAATTGGAATCTCATTTTGTTTTGAAAATCAATAAAAAGAAACAAAAATGGCATTGGTCGGGTCTAGGTTTAGGTCCAAAGCCGGGATCTCCCCTAGGGAATAGGCCAAGATCCAAAGCAGGGATCCCGGCCTATGCCTGAGTGCGACTCCAGAACCTCGGCCTGGGTCCAGGCCAAGGCACCAGTCATTGGGACCCAGCCTCTGGGCCAGGCTACGACATTGGGCCTAGGTCTATCATGTAGTTCGTTTCCATCTGTAGATGGCAGCTATGATGACCAAGTTTCTTGGTTCCTGTCATAAGTGACATAAAGGAAAGCAGAATCCACTGAATGAATATAGATGTGAAAGGCATGCCCTCTGCAAAGTCCTGCAGGGTTGGTGGTGATGAGACGGAGTCCTTATTTAAAGCAGATTGGACTCCATTTCCCAGTGCTCCTACCACTTATATCAGGAGTAGGCAGCTCTGATCTGGAGTGCCAGAAACAGATATGGTTTTCAGGATAAACATAATGAATATGCATGAGATATACAGTATTTGCATGCATTGCTTCCATTGTATGCAAATATACCTCATGCATATTCATTGTGAATTTCCTGAAAACCAGATGTGTTTGTGGCATTCCAGGACCAGAGTTGCCTACCCCGGTTTAAATTCTGAGTTGCTGTCATTAACTGTCAGTTCGTGAAATTGTTGGAGGATTTAATGGTTGAACCTTCTGAATAAGAGTAATGTGTTTTACTATCTGAGAAACCAGCATCACATCATTATGGGCAGGATAGCAGTTTATCAGTTCATTAAAAGCTGAAGTGCAAATATGGGAAAAATGAGATTTTTTTTCTTTTTAATCATGTACATTCGCCTTTCATGACTGCAGTTCTTAATGTTTTGTACCTTCCTAAGGAACATCTCAGCAGCTTTATTCTGGCTTAAGATATGGTTCAATGTATTTGCCCAAGTCTGTGAATATGTTTCTGATGGAATTTTCCATAAGTCTTAACTGAGAATGAATTGATACCTTTGTTTTTCTTCTTTTTTTTTTAACTGCTAACTAAGAGCAAATGCCATACAGTGCGCTCAGCCGAGCGCACTGTAAATCCTGCAGTTGGACAGGGGTTGTGTAGGCGCTAACTAATCCCCATATGTAATAAGGTGATTAGCACCTCTACAACCCGCATCGAACATGGAGTAAATCTAATAACGCTCATCACATGCAAATGCAGGTGAATGAGGCTATTAGGCATTCACTCCTGATGCAAAAAAAAAAAAAAAATGTGCGTCTAGGACGCATATTTAGCAATCAGAAATTAATGCCTGCCTGGAGCAGGCGTTAATAGCTGAGTGCTCTTAAAACTAGTACAGAAAAGCAGGAAAAACTGGTTTTCTGTACTGCCTCCTACTTAATATCGTTGCGATATTAAGTAGGAGGAAAAACGAAGCTAAATAAACTTTTAAAAAAAGTAAAAAAAAAAAAAAGCCAGCAGTCAGGTGCAGGAAAAGGACGCTCAACTGTCAAGCGTCTGTTTCCTGAACCCCCTGGCTGTATGGCTGTATACGGCGTTTAGGGAAACCGACGCTGATAAACGCGGCGTCGGTTTCCTTAACCAGCGGACGGCCGACGCCGATCGGGTTCTCATTAGCAAGGAGGTGCTAGGGGCGAGCAAGTGTGCCCTTAATTTAAATATTGCATGGTGCCCCCAGGGGGGGAGGCACCTGGGGCACGTTAAGAAAGGGGGCGCTGACCGTTCAGCGCCCACTTTCTGCGCATAATTATTACATCGGTCCGTGATGGCCTCATTTACTAAGCATTTTTCCCATACACACGAAAATAACAGAAAGGCTTTAGTGAGACAGGCCCTACATTATCTAAAAAAGAAAATTGGTGTGTGGTTGCTTTATTATCTACCTATAACCCGGGAATCTTTTCTTATGGTGTTCAAAAGTAAAAGGCACACTCAGGTACTGAAACATGCCATTATCACGTGTTCCAGATACAATGCCACTGCTCAGGAATTTTTTTAACTGGTTTCTGCCAACCTCACTCATTTCTAAGTAGGACCTCGGTATTTCAGAGCATAGAGTAATGGGGAGGGGGGCGCACTGTGCATCTTCACTTGAATACACAGAAATAAAGATCAACAAACAAGCTGTAGAGGCAATATCTTTTTACCGAACCCACTTACTCCATTTGTGTCTAGCTTTCAAGGGCAGCGTGCCCTTCATCGGGTCAATGCATTTGAGCAGCATGTTTGCTGGCACATTGTTTTTTTGTGATTATAGGACTGACTGCCTGTGTAACCAGAGATATAGCTCAACATATCTCCATGTTTTCCTCTTCTCCACTGAAGCTTACTGTTTGCCAGCACAAAGCCTGTCCCTGGGATCATGCAACTTTCTAATAACATTCGCCTTCCACCATCTGGAACATCTTGCTAGCCCTATAGCAAACTCAGACCAATCTGTGTAAATATTGCACTCAGCATGCACTCATGGCTTAGCTGCAGGACCTCAAGGTTTCAAGCTAACCTTAAATGTTCTTCAGAATTCCAATGTCAATGATTAACCTGCTGGTAAGACCCTGCAACTTAATTGTCATAAACTCCATTTCTTATAAATATTTTTAATTTGTACTTTTCCATATGGAAGGAAATCATCTTTTTTTTTTTTTTCCTGCAGTAAGTACATCGGATTAGGTCATGTTTTTAAGATTCTTTTCTCTTTTTTTTTTTTTTTTTAATACACTTTCTAACTTTTCTGTTTCAATAGCTGGAATGTAGAGCAGCACTCAGCAGAAATAGATCCAACACATATCAGACTGAGGATAGCCTTTGCACAGAAAGACTTTTCGGAAATGGCACAAGGCAATATTTAACATGGAAAGTAGTTAAAAGGCCTCAGATGATAACTTTCAAACAGGCGGGCGGGCACACATATGCATGTGTTTATGGGTGTGCGGCCAGATACGCAGCAGTTTTATATCCTGTGTGCACTCACGCATGCACATTATAAAATAGCCCTGGCGCACTTATTTGTACTTCTAATTTTAAGCTTGTGCGAGCACAGCAGTGTCAGTCGGCTTTGGGACACGCAAGTGAGGGAATTTTATAACAGACATGCATCCAGGACATGACCAGTTTGTCCAGTCTAGAGCTAGGTCCTCCAAACCCCCAGAGGTTCTCTAGCCTGCAATCCCCCCCAGTTAACCCAGCCCCCCTCAAACACTTCAGAGATACCAGGAAATAGTCCTATTTGGACTTACACCTCATCCATAGCAGAAGTAACTTTGTGCTGAAATCTACATGGCCGTGCGCCCAGGCGCGTAGCTACTTGCATGGATATCTCTTGGCCTCACCCTTAAATGCCCGTTCTCCACCCACATTATGCACTTTTTATTCCTGATGAGAGATATTCGCGGTGAGAGATTGGCGCTTCTGCGCGCACATGGTTAGCTTATAAAATTGGGGGGACACACACACTTGTGCTAGATGCACGCCCATCTCCCGATTCTGGCGTATGCTCGGCCTTTAAAATTCAACTTAAAATGGGAAAACTCTTTAATAATTTGGGCCCTAACAACGTGTGCAATAGAAGTGTTATACACTGCGATACTAACATTTTATATGCTTAGGGGTAAATTTTCAAAATGTTCTGTATGTAAAAATGATGCGTATTCCATATTTTATAAAAATAAAAAATGTGCCTATTTCCATTTTCACACGCACATGTGCATTCCAGGCTGGCCAACTCTTACGTGCCCAAGGTGCTGCTTTAAAAGACACTTACGTGTCTACATTTGCCATCTTATGTATTTTTGCACCTGCTAATTATCTGGTGTAAGTGATATTAAACATGTTTATTGTGTGGCACTGACTCGATGGGAGGTCTGGTTGAACTGGGGGAACTTCAGGCTGAAGAACCAGGAAGATCTCAATGGCTTGGAGGAGGACTGGGTGAACTTGTGGATTAATTGGTAAACTGGTTCATTTCAGTTAGGTGTACATGTTTTAAAATTGGCTGACTTGTGCACGTAAATTCCTACTTTTACTTTCATGTGTAATATAATTTTGAAATAGGAAGGAAAAGCACGCATGTTCAGTGCATTTGTAGATGTGATTTCAATGCATTGTATGTTATTTGTGCATAAGCTCACAGACTTGCACATGTTGTGGCGTAGAGATACGCGTATTTTATAACACATTTAACATACACGCCTGTTAAAAGTGCTTGCATAGATCTTCTTAACATAGAAACATAGAAATGAAGGCAGAAGAAGACCAAACGGCCCATCCAGTCTGCCCAGCAAGCTTCACACCTTTTTTTTTCTCATACTTATCTGTTACTGTTGGCTCTTAGTAACCTTTTGGTTCTATTTCTCTTCCACCCCCACTATTAATGTAGAGAGCAGTGTTGGAACTGCATCCAAGTGAAATATCTAGCTTAATTAGTTAGGGGTAGTAACCGCCGCAAAAAGCAAGCAACACCCATGCTTATTTGTTTACCCAGACTATGTAATTCAGTCCTTGTCTGTATATAGATCCACTTTTCTTCATTCCCTCCTGCCGTTGAAGCAGAGAGTTATGCTGGATATGCATTGAAAGTGAAGTATCAGACTTTCTCCCCTGCCGTTGAAGCAGGCAGGGGGGAAAGTCTGATACTTGTGGCTCTATATACACATATATGCCATCGCATGCATTTGTTTATTTATTTATTTATTTATTTATTTATAGGGTTTATATACCGGAGGTTCCTGTATAAAATACATATCACCCCGGTTTACAAGAAACAAGAACTATCGCTTCATTTAGCGGTTTACATTGAACATTGAACATATTAATTAACATTGAACATTGGACATTGAACATAAACATTGAACTTACAATATAAGTACATATTAATTAAATTAACAATATAAGTACATATTAATTAAATTAACGAATTAGTATATATTGCTGACAGTTATAAATAATACCTAATAAATAAATAGCGTGGTTATAAGGTTCTAACATGATTGAATATAATATATATGATTATAAAGGTATAAGATAAATAAATGACTCAATTATTTCAACTGGTCTCTTTGTGAAGTTATATGCTGTGGGATGGGGAGAGAGCGAATAGTCTGAAACATGACTTTCTTCCTGCTTTTAGCTTTCTGGGAATGCTTGTTTAAACAACCAAGTCTTAAGTTTCTTTTTGAATGTAGCGTGGTCAGGTTCAAGGCGGAGGTCTGGAGGTAGCGAGTTCCATAGTGAAGGGCCCGCTGTGGAAAGCGCGCGTTTCCTCAGGGAGGATTTAGCCGGTTGGGTGATTAGTCTGTTCTGATACGCACTTCGCGTCGGTTTCATGGAGGTGTGTAGCTGAATTTGAAACGTTAAGTTGAGAGGAGCTATGTTGTGTAGTGCCTTGTGTATCATCATTATGGACTTGAATTGGATCCTGTATTTAATCGGAAGCCAGTGGAGGTGATGAAGGATTGGAGTGATGTGGTCTCTTTTTTTGGCGTTTGAGAGGATTCTTGCAGAGGCATTTAGGGCCATCTGAAGTGGTTTGGTGGTGCATGCTGGTAGGCCTAGTAGGAGGGAGTTACAGTAGTCCAGTTTGGGAAGTATGATGGCTTGAAGTACCATGCGGAAGTCTCTGTATAGCAGGAGTGGCTTTAGTTTCTTTAAGGTCTGTAGTTTAAAGAAACATTCTTTTGTTGTGTTATTAACGAATTTGTTGAGGCTGAATCCGTTGTCTAAAATGACCCCCAGGTCTTTTACTTGTTGAGAGGTGGAGTGCAAGGAAGTATCCGTAAGTTGACTAGAGATAGGAGGTGTGGGAGATACATAGTTTTCTGGTGCTATAAAGAGGAGTTCGGTTTTGTTTGTGTTTAAAACCAGGTTGAGGCTGGCGAGTAGTTGGTTGATAGCTGACAGGCATGTATTCCAGTATGACATTGCTTTGTGTAGTGATTCTTCTATAGGGATGAGAATTTGAATGTCATCCGCGTATAGGAAGTGTATTAGCTTGAGGTTGGTGAGTAAGTGACAGAGTGGGAGAAGATATATATTGAAAAGAGTCGGAGAGAGCGATGATCCTTGCGGTACCCCCCCTCTTGGAATCAATGGCGTGAGATTCTTTGTTATTTATCTTGACCTTGTATGATCTGTTCTCCAAAAATGATTTGAACCAGTTGAGGGCTGCTCCTGTGATGCCGATGTCATTTAGGCGTTGCAGGAGGCACTGGTGGTTTACAGTGTCAAACGCTGAGGAGAGATCCAGAAGTGCTAGGAGGCAAGGTTGGCCTTTTTCCAGATTGAAGATAATGATGTCTGATAGTGAGGCTAATAGTGATTCAGTGTTCCTGGTCTTACGAAAGCCAAATTGGTTTGGGGTGAGTATGTTGTTATCGTCCAGGAATTCTGAAAGTTGTTTGTTAACAACTTTCTCCATGATTTTGGCTATAATAGGAAGGTTTGCTATTGGTCTGAAGTTAGCTGGGTCTGAAGTGGGCAAGTTGGGTTTTTTGAGGAGCGGTTTGAGCATGGCCAGCTTAAGTTGGTTCGGGACTTGGCCTTGGGAGAGACAGCAGTTAATGATGTCAGCAATGGGTTTGGCTGTGATGTTAGTGGTCATACTCAGTATGTTTGACGGAATATGGTCTGATGGATGCGAGGATGGTTTTATCTTCTTGAGGATATTCTCTATTTCTAGTGTAGATGTAAGCTCAAAGGTGGCGAGCACTGCTAGGGTTGTGTTGGATTGTTGGGCGGTTAAATGTGATGGTTGTTGGGTGGATGAAAGTGTTGATTGTTGGATGGTTGAGTGCGATGAAGGTTGTGATTGTTTGATTGTAGGGATTGATGCTTGTTGGACTGATGAGTGTGATGAATGTTGATAGGTTGAGTGCGATGATTGGGAGCTGTGGTTGTTTACATGATTTAGATGTGTAGATGATCCCTTGAGAGGGGCTAGGAGTGAGGTGATTTTATTGTCGAAGAAGTCTGCTAGTTCATTCGCTTTGTTGAGAGCTTGATCATCTGGGATTGTAGGAGCTGGGGGTTTGGTAAGAGTTGAGACATAGGAGAAAAGAGCTCTTGAATCAAAGATAAGGTGGTGAATTTTTTTGGAGAAATATTCTCTCTTAGTTTTGTTGATGTCATTTCTGTATGAGTTGAGGCACGATTTGTAGCTAAGGAGGGTGTTTGAAGATGGGTTTTTTCGCCATTTTTGTTCCTTGCATCTCAGCTCTTGTTTACGTTTTTTCAGCTCCGGAGTGAACCAAGGTTTCCTGTTGTCTTTGTTAGGATTGATGTGTTTGGTCGTCATGGGGCACACTTTATCTGCTACTTTTTTGGTGATGTTGGTCCAGGATGAAGTTGCTGAGTTAGCGTCGGAGAGGTCAAGGTGTGCTAGTTCCTTGGCCAGGTGTTCGCTGATTAGGTCTCCTGAGCACTGTTTCCTGACAGATATAGTTATTGAATTTGTGGGTAGCGGAGGAAGTTCTTTTATCTTTAAGACCGATGATATGAGTCGATGGTCTGTCCAGGGTACTGGGAGGCAAGTTGGTATAGTGTGGGTTGAGATTCCCTCGTTTATGAAGATAAGGTCTAACGTATGACCTGCTTTGTGTGTTGGTTCTGTCACTATTTGTCTAAAACCCATATTGCTGAGAGAGGTGAGGAGAGTTTTACAGTTGGTGGAGTGGGGTTGTACATCTATGTGAAGGTTAAAGTCTCCCATCAGAATGGTTGGTTTTCTGGAGTTTAAGTGTTTTGCTGTAAGTTCTATTATTGTGGATGGGTCTGCTTCCAGTGTTCCGGGAGGGGCATAAATTAATCCGATCGTCAAGTGATTCGAGTTGAAAAGTGCAAATTCAATATTTGCTAGGTTGTTGGAAGTCTGCAATGCCAAGCCTAGCGTTTTTTTGGCTGCAAGGAGAAGTCCGCCTCCTCTTTTTTTAGGTCTGGGTATAGAGAGAAGATCATATGCCTGGATGGGAAGCTGATTAATAAGCGCAGTGTCGGAGGGTTTTAACCAGGTTTCTGTGATTGCACAGATGTCTGGTTTTGCATCGGATAAGAGGTCGTTGAGAATATGACTTTTTTTTAAATGGATTGTGCGTTAACCAGAGTGAGAGAGAAGAGAGCTAGACCAAGAAATTGGGTGATGGGTGTCAGCAGGATGGGTCTGAGCCTCTGTTGACGGATGAGATGGGGGGGCGTGGGGGGTTTAGGTGCTCTCCAATTGTAGTTGTGAATGATGGGAATTGTGAGGGGGTACATGTTAGAAGATAGAGGTGACATGCTGTAGAATGCTGGGTGAATGCAGTCAAGTAGAATGCTGGGTGAATGCAGTCAAGTAGAATGTTGGGCGAATGCAGTCAGGTGGAATGCTGGGCGAATGCAGTCAGGTAGAATGCTGGACGAATGCAGTCAGGTAGAATGCTGGGCGAATGCAGTCAAGTAGAGTGCTGGGCAAATGCAGTCAAGTAGAATGCTGGGCGAATGCAGTAGAATGCAGTCAGGTAGAATGCTGGGCGAATGCAGTCAAGTGGAATCCTGGGCGAATGCAGTCAAGTGGAATCCTGGGCGAATGCAGTCAAGTAGAATGCTGGGCGAATGCAGTCAGGTAGAATGCTGGGCGAATGCAGTCAAGTGGAATCCTGGGCGAATGCAGTCAAGTAGAACGCTGGGCGAATGCAGTCAAGTAGAATGCTGGGCGAATGCAGTCAGGTAGAATGCTGGGCGAATGCAGTCAAGTAGAGTGCTGGGTGAATGCAGTCAAGTAGAATGCTGGGCGAATGCAGTCAAGTAGAGTGCTGGGCGAATGCAGTCAAGTAGAATGCTGGGCGAATGCAGTAGAATGCAGTCAGGTAGAATGCTGGGCGAATGCAGTCAAGTGGAATCCTGGGCGAATGCAGTCAAGTAGAATGCTGGGCGAATGCAGTCAGGTAGAATGCTGGGCGAATGCAGTCAAGTAGAGTGCTGGGCGAATGCAGTCAAGTAGAATGCTGGGCGAATGCAGTAGAATGCAGTCAGGTAGAATGCTGGGCGAATGCAGTCAAGTGGAATCCTGGGCGAATGCAGTCAAGTAGAATGCTGGGCGAATGCAGTCAGGTAGAATGCTGGGCGAATGCAGTCAAGTGGAATCCTGGGCGAATGCAGTCAAGTAGAATGCTGGGCGAATGCAGTCAGGTAGAATGCTGGGCGAATGCAGTCGTGGAATCCTGGGCGAATGCAGTCAGGTAGAATGCTGGGTGAATGCAGTCAGGTAGAATGCTGGCGAAAGCTGTCTGTTGATAGATGTGTGCTGTGCTTGTGAAGTTTAAAGTCGGTCCGTTTGACTCGGGGAGCGCTTCAAGGGGCGCGCTAAGGGGCAGGCCCCTTAGGTCGCGCTCCTTCGTGCGCGCGACGCCCGGCGCGCAACGCCGCTGTGAGTAGCTTATATTTAAAGGGCTTCAGCGAGCCTTCTGATAGGCCTGAGCCTTGCTGTGGGCGCGGTTAACTCACCGCGTGGTGTAGGAGGCTTCCCTTCACGGCGGCTAGCCTTTCCCTTCTGATTTCCGGATTTAGTTGAGATTGGATTTCACGAATGCCTCACACTGCACGGCTCTCCTAAGTACAGGTGAGCGAGCTCTTGCCCCGAATGGGCGGCGCCGATCGCGCGAGCCCCGGCAGAGAAGGGGAGAGGATCTGGAGACGTCGGGCTAGGGAGCGGCGAGAAAGAGGAAGGCCGCCGCGAGTAGCTTATATTTAAAGGGCTTCAGCGAGCCTTCTGATAGGCCTGAGCCTTGCTGTGGGCGCGGTTAACTCACCGCGTGGTGTAGGAGGCTTCCCTTCACGGCGGCTAGCCTTTCCCTTCTGATTTCCGGATTTAGTTGAGATTGGATTTCACGAATGCCTCACACTGCACGGCTCTCCTAAGTACAGGTGAGCGAGCTCTTGCCCCGAATGGGCGGCGCCGATCGCGCGAGCCCCGGCAGAGAAGGGGAGAGGATCTGGAGACGTCGGGCTAGGGAGCGGCGAGAAAGAGGAAGGCCGCCGCGAGTAGCTTTTATTTAAAGGGCTTCAGCGAGCCTTCTGATAGGCCTGAGCCTTGCTGTGGGCGCGGTTAACTCACCGCGTGGTGTAGGAGGAGGAGGAGGAGGAGGCTTCCCTTCACGGCGGCTAGCCTTTCCCTTCTGATTTCCGGATTTAGTTGAGATTGGATTTCACGAATGCCTCACACTGCACGGCTCTCCTAAGTACAGGTGAGCGAGCTCTTGCCCCGAATGGGCGGCGCCGATCGCGCGAGCCCCGGCAGAGAAGGGGAGAGGATCTGGAGACGTCGGGCTAGGGAGCGGCGAGAAAGAGGAGGGCCGCCGCGAGTAGCTTATATTTAAAGGGCTTCAGCGAGCCTTCTGATAGGCCTGAGCCTTGCTGTGGGCGCGGTTAACTCACCGCGTGGTGTAGGAGGCTTCCCTTCACGGCGGCTAGCCTTTCCCTTCTGATTTCCGGATTTAGTTGAGATTGGATTTCACGAATGCCTCACACTGCACGGCTCTCCTAAGTACAGGTGAGCGAGCTCTTGCCCCGAATGGGCGGCGCCGATCGCGCGAGCCCCGGCAGAGAAGGGGAGAGGATCTGGAGACAGTAAATAAAGTAGATGGGATGGGCCACTGGTTGTTTTCCATCCTTACCTTTTCTCTGTATTATTGCTGAATTTTATTTTGAGCACAGGGATTAGAGATGAAGCATTTTCTAAAATACATGAAACATCCAAATGCTCATTAACAGATGTAATGCAATGGAATCTCCGAAGATCATGATTCACTAAGGGTTTGACAAAAAGAGAGTGTGGTAGTTTGCTAGTAAACCAACTTGAAATTTTCTCTCTTCACCTGCTATTGCACATCTATCTTGTGCCCAACAGCAGAAGCAGTGATGTTAGCTCATTCACCCCCTGAGGTAGATGGGGATGAGCTGAAATCACAGATTGTTTCTGCTGCTGGATACAAGATGAATGCAACCAGCAACTGAAAAGCACACATTTCAAGCTGTTTTCAAATTTGTTTTTTAACTAGCACCCAGCTAAGAAGCCATTTTCACATGGCCAGACCCTAGATTGTCCTGTTTGCAATGACATGAAAGTTGTCCTTTAAAGCATCATTATGGGGCCAGCCTGAATTGGATTTCCAGGTCATGTGCTCTGCTTCCCATACTAGCCAGGACTGGAGATGCTGTAGAGAGAGTCCCAGTCGTTGTCCAACTAATAACTAGAGTTAGAGCCCATGACTGCAGGATTCTGGAAGAAGCTTTGGTTCATGGCCCTCTGACAGAGGACCATTGGTGGGACACCTGGATTTGGACGAGTTGGGAGGGGATATAGAAATAGTGTGTGGGGGGGGGAAGTCCCAGAATAGTTGAAAATGTAGGCTGTTTCCAATCCTGGTCCTGGTTCCAGCTGCATTAAAATCCTAACGATGGAGGAGAAAATATGCCAGACTCAATAAATAAATACAAAATTAGTATTATGGGCTATAATATCAATGTACCTGAGTCTTGGCTCTGGGTTGGGTTTTTTTCCACTTTGATTATATTTTAGCTTTTATGTCTTCACACTTTTGGGGGAATAAAATATATGCACTTTTTGGTTATGTGCCTACCCCATTTTGGGGCATCTCCTACCTTCAGCTCACTTTTCAGTATTTGTTTGCATGCAGGATGCCTGGATTGGGTTTTGAGGAGGATAGGCCCAGCAGTTTTCCAACTGATTTATATTCATGATGCTACCTGTCAGAGAAAAGGAAGCATTTTTGGAAATTTTGAATTCTAATTCTTCTTCAGGAATGAAACACAAGTTAGATGAAATAAAGATCTAAATGCTGTTTCTTGCTAACAGTCTGTAGAATTGCTTAAAACATGTTTTGAAATTGTCTGGGAAAGTTTGCAGGTGGGGAATATGAGTGGGAATGTACACCCGGAGATCTCTGTGAATACTAACCCCATACCTGGTAAAACAGTGTGTTGGGTAGGGAAGGGAGCTGTATTAATCATTATTAAGGCAGCTAGATGCTTTGGAAAATTAAGAGGTCAGTGTTCAAAAGGTTTGTCCAAAAGGTTTTGGAATTAACTGGATGAAACCTGAGATTTGAGAATTTCACCCTCCATCCCTTGTCAAAACTTTACCTCCACAAAATGTATGTAGATAAATAGATATGGTTGGAAGTGCTCCTAGGGTGTTGTTAAACTTTATGCAGTCAGCGTCTTGTGCAGGGTGCATTTGATGGAATAATTTTCAAAATGAATATAAGGGTATACGTTTTTTAACTTTGGTGCAACTTTTGCACATATTTGCATTTTAAGCTATGCAGGATATTTCAAACTCAGAATAATAATTCCTTTTCCTTCAATGGTCTCTCTGAGGATCCCTGTGGATGGGTTTTTTTTTCCAAGCTGCAGAATATTGCAGAATCAAGTTCAATGCCTTTTAAATTATAAGCTAGATAAATCTTTTGGGCCACTAGCATTTGCCATGAAGGAAAGAAGCAAAATCTGATTCGGGTCCCTCTGACCTGGTTCACTATTAGCTTGGACTGAAATCTTGCCAAGGGAGAAATGCTACACACATCCATAGGGAGATGAATCTTTTGTTCTTAAGAACTCAAAGCAAATCAAATCCTGAGAGCCTAATTTAGATGCAATGCAATACAGTCTATAAAATGAGTCACGTCTATTGATTTGCAACATTTGAGAATTGGTTCTACCTACTACTGTTTCCTAACCCTTTATTTTTTGCTTTTATTATTTTATATTTATAAATGATTTTTTATTATGTTATATGAGGGCTTTACTTCATTTATGAGCCTGATTTCCATTCTGTGTCTATAAGCAAAAAAAAGCCTTTATAAATCAGGCCCTAAATATTTGTAAAACTAAATATAGAATTTCCTTAGGTTGTTATATTTCTTATTGGACTAACAAATAGAAGTTGTAGCACATGAACGTTTAACACCAACTGGGATCCTTCAGGAAAAATTTGAAGTTGAGACCTGTGTGATCTTGGAAACTATGATACTGCAACATATTTTTTCTTGCGTCAGTTTACAGTGTCAAGCTCAGAAAGATCCCAGTTTTCTGCAGGACCAGTGTGACTACCACAGCCTTCCTCTACAAGATAAATATGATATGGTCTATGTATGACAAGTTGAAAAAAGTCACACATTGCAAAACATTTAGGCACATTTCAGGTTCATTTATCCCTTAAAATGGACCAATCTGAACCAAACTCGGAATTCCCAGACAATTTTTATTACAGATACTGCCTGGTGAATTTCTCTGAAATCAGAACAGCTCCCTTCCAGTTCCATCATACATACCAACAGATAAACAGATGGATTAACTGTCGAAGAAGGTGCTTTTACACTGGAGAAATGTGCCTAAAATTGATATGAATAGGTTAACATTTTCTTGGGTTTCCACCATGACAAACAATAATTCATTTTTTTCTTTAGCACTCATTGAACCTTATTCAACAAAGATTGTTCATTAAGGAAAAAGTCATTTTTTTTGAGCAAAGCCCTTTACCTAGTTCAGTTTAAATGCATTTTTACTTTGTAGAATTCTTAAGGGATTATTCATTAATGGATGATTATTTTCTTTAGGTTTGTTAAAGCAAATTAAGATGCCAAATGTTGTGATTCATTGCCCGCGGGTCCCCCATGAGCAGACTCTCTCTCACCTCATGCTTTTCCCGACGCAGCATGGGCGCCGCTGTCGCTCCTGCCCACACAGCCGGAGCTGCGGACTTCCCTGCTTCATTGCGGCCCGGAGGCCACCCCTGGGTCCTGCCTTCGCTGCGGTTGGAGCCGTGGACCTTCTGCCATCCCCTGCGTGGCTGGGACTGCCGCCAACGTCATCTAGCCTTCGTGGCGCGAGGGCCACATCCCCGGGTTCGGGTAGCAGCTGGAGCTGCCCCCGGGGCCTCCTGCAGCGGCCAGAGCCGCTGTCGTCATCGAGGCCTGCTTCTTAGGCCCAGCCCTGCCTTCTGCGTGGAGATGTCGGTGCAGGCCGCTGTCCGCGGTCCTGCACAAATTCCTGCTTCCTTCCTTAGGCGCCGGCACATGTCTCTCTTCAGTATTTAAAGTGCCAGACACAGGAAGTGTGCTGGTTCCACCCAAGATTGGACTTCCTGCTTCAGGCCTATAAGAGGGCTGCTCCATCAGTACGTCTTCACCTTGCATCAGAGTGACATCCTTCTGGAGGCTCCTGCCTGCCAGAACCTTGTAAGGTCTCCTGTTCTTCATGGAGCTCCGTGTCTCGTCTGCCTTCGTACCACGACTCGTGTCTTGATGTCTTGCCTGTGGTCCCTGTCCAGGTATCCTTATGTTCCCATCTTGATCTTCCATGCCCAGATGTCCCATCATGATCTTCCACGTCCTGATGTTCCTGCCTTTCCGGATGTTCTTCCCTGCGTCTTTGTCTGTACTCCTGAGCCTTCTGACCTGCTGGACCATGGAGTGGCCTGCAGGAGGGATTTGTCCCTGTGCTCCTGAGCTTCTATTACTGCCAGCCGTTGGAGCTTCGGATGTCATTGGTCCCATCGGAGTTCCTCCTCGCCTGGATCTTCCCTGCGTATGTCCCGCTCTCCTCGTGGTCCGTGTCCAGCCTCCGGGCTGTGTAGGGCGCGCAGTGGGACAGGGTGGTCCGCGACTCAGTCCCGCGGGTGGGCTGAGTAGGGCGCCCTGAGAGACAGTGCAAATGTCCTTCCTTCCAGTTGCCCAACCCAAGTGCCTTCGCCTGTGATGCCGTTGCATCAACCCAAGTGTTTTCGCCAGTGATGCCGTTGCATCAGCCGTAGTGCCTTCGCCTGTGATGCCATTGCATCAACCCAAGTGCTTTTGCCTGTGATGCCGTTGCATCAACCCAAGTGTC
The DNA here is from genome assembly GCF_901001135.1 of Rhinatrema bivittatum. NCBI lineage: Eukaryota > Metazoa > Chordata > Amphibia > Gymnophiona > Rhinatrematidae > Rhinatrema > Rhinatrema bivittatum. The sequence goes on along the minus strand of NC_042616.1, from coordinate 73,188,897 downwards.
TTCATCTGTGATGCCGTTGCATCATCCCTAGTGTCTTCGTCTGTGATGACGTCGCATCAACCATTGTCCTGTCTACGTGCCAAGGCCTCAGTATGCCCTCAACCTCTGGCCAGGCCTGCTGCTCCATGCTGTTCCTTGCAGCAGGTCCGAAAGGGCTCGGAATGGTCAGAGGACCATTCAACTTCCAACATCTCCTTGTTGTTGGCCATGGGAGCCTGCAGGCCTGGTGGAGGGTAGGACCACCAGCCATGCTGGTATACGCCATCTACCCTCGGCTAGGTCCTGGAAGCGTCTGGGGTCAGGTAGAGGCCCAAGGGCACACTAAACAGTTAAATCACAACACCAAAACCTCACCACCCTCTTCACTCAGGGCTTATCTCATCAAATTTTCATGTGAAAAAAGGTTTATGGTATGACAATGACAAGGCATTACTTACTGTGGTATGAATGTATTCTAATTTCTGTTCAATTAAGCGGTGAATTAGATTTGAGCAAAACCTCTAAGTGGACTTGATTGTCCTTTTTCAATGGGAAAATAAAGGACTATGTCTTCTGTTACTAGATCTTGTACTCTGTAACTGCTAATTTTGTTTAAATATATACAGTCATAAAGGACACAAGGGGATTAATATGAAAGTTAATATTTATACGTATAAATATCCAACTGTCTCAAAAGATCAAAAAATGCTATGAACATGCAGAAAATCTAAATACAAATAAAATAATCTCAACTTTAAAAAATATTGGATTCATAAATTAAAAATTATAATTAATTACACTTTTAACCAGGGATCAATGGTATATCAATGCACAGTCCAAATTGATGTGTTATTAATTATTTGAAGAGAAATTAATCTATAATTTCATCATTTAGAAAAATGGGCTGATGCAAATTCATGCAGAAGGAGAAACTAATCCTTTTCAGCTCCATCTTTGAACTTGTCCCTGGATATTTATTGTTTCATCTTGTAGCGGTCAATTACACGATGGAAAATAAAACTGCTAGCCTTGAAAATGGAGAGCAGTTGTAAGCTTACCAAAGAATGTCTAGCCAAACATTTTTTATAACAAAAAAAAATTAAATGAAAATAAAACTTACTTTGGTTATAATGGGTCTCTGTAGCTTCTTCTCCTCTACAACCCTTTAACCTTTGAAAAAATGATGAGATTAACAGATCTGAACCAGCTTCAAGTGGTAGATAATCTCTGATAACTAACTAGTAGAGATGTGAATTGGAACCGGAATCGGCTCAGATTCCGGTTCCGATTCACATTGTGGTTTTTTTTTTTCGTCCGGTCCGATCGTGGTTTGTTTATCGGCTGCGCCCGAGCCGATAAACAAAAAACCCACCCCGACCCTTTTAAAATAACCTCTTAGCTTCCCCCACCCTCCCGACCCCCCAAAAAACATTTTACAGGTACCTGGTGGTCCAGTGAGGGTCCCGGGAGCAGGGACGGTTTCGCGCTGACGACCGGCCCGGGGATTCGCCACCCCGGTCGGCCCCGGAGCTACCACGTGGTCTGCCGAGCACAGCTCTGTCATAGCCACACTCGGCAGACCACGTGACTAGAGCGACCGGCCCACCGGGGGATGCCCGATCCCCCGATAGGCCAATCCGCCCCTGCCGAGGAGCGATCTCCCGCTCCCGGGCGCGATCTCCTGCTTCCGGGCCGTTGGCTGCCACTAATGAAAATAGCGCCGATGGCTCTTTGCCCTTACCATGTGTCAGGGTATCCGTGCCATTGGCCGGCCCCTGTCACATGCTAGGAGCACTGGATGGCCCGCACCATTTTTAAAGATGGTGCGGCCATCCAGTGCTCCCGGGGATTCGCCGGGTGCCGGCCATCCAGTGCTCCCGGGGATTCGTCACCCCAGCCGGGGTGGCGAATCCCCAGGCTGGTCGTCAGTGCGAAACCGTCCCTGCTCCCGGGACCCCCACTGGACCACCAGGTACCTGTAAAAAGTTTTTTGGGGGGGTTGGGAGGGTGGGGGAAGCTAAGGGATGAGTTTTAAAGGGTCAGGGTGAGTTTAGGGGTTATTTTTGTGGTACTGTTTTTCCTGCCCTCCCCCAAAATGATAAGAGAACCCCCACAAACAATATCGTGGGGTTTTCCTATCGTTTTGGGGAAGCCCCCGATTTCTGACGATTTTGAAAATATCGACGATATTTTCAATCGTCCGAAGCCCGATTCACATCCCTACTGACTAGCATCCATTTGGTGTGAAGGTGTTTAAGGATTATAGGTGGGTGAGGGGGTAAGTCCCTGATAGCTCACAGCTGGTAGCTTTTGTGTGAGAGTACTCAAATAGCAAATGATCCTTACTATTTATTAAAACAGGGTAATGCAATCTTTATGCTTGCAGATCTGCATGTCAAGCTGGGTCTAGGAGAGATACTGTATATGTGTGCTAAATAGGGATGTGCAATCGTTTTTGCCGAATTGGAAAATTTCAAAGAAATAGTCCAATTCGGAATGGGTCGGAGGACCCGAATCCCAAGACGGATTTTCCCCGAACTTCGGGGAAAATTCATTGTTCGGGTTAGCGTGGGGGGGGGGGGGAGGAACACATTTATTAAAAAAACAAAAACAAACCCATCCCAACCCTTCAAATTTAGTTAATTACAACCCCCCCACCCTCCCAACCCCACAAAAACTTGCCTAAAGTCCCTGGTGGTCCAGCGGGGGGTCCCAGGATCAATCTCCCGCTCTTGGGCCATCGGCTGCCAGTAAACAAAATGGCGCCTGAGGCCCTTTGCCCTTACCATGTGACAGGGGCTACCGGTGCCATTGGTCGGCCCCTGTCACATGGTAGGAACAATGGACAGCCGGCGCCATCTTAGAAAATGATGGACTTGCTGTACATTTCTTAGACAACTGTATTAAATGTGGTAGGCCTTCAATCTCTATAGAATATGAAAGATAGCATTTATTTTCAGCGGCATCTGAAGCTATAGGATATTGGTATACATTTCATTAGCAGCCTGCTTCAAGCTCATAACAGATATCTGTATAACAACTCTTCTCTGTTGTAAAGTTTATCAATTCAGAAAGGGCCACCTCATATGTGCTCCTTATCTCCCTATGCTGTGGCACACTAAACCCCTGCTTGTAGCTTGGCAACACCCACAGATGGTGCCTTTTGGTGGGGTTAGTGGTGCATGTGGATTTAAACCTCTGATTTGAGGTTTCCCTAAAAGTAGCTATTTTAGGAGTACAAGGTTTACACAACTAAATCAAATCGAAATGCTGATGTAAGGGTAGATAAGAGGAGGATAACTATGAATGGATAAACCTGCATGGCAAGCAACATGTAGGGCGATGTTTAGGTCAGATAGTTATGGATATAAGATGTCCTTAAGGGAACTAACTGTTGTAGAAAATGAACCATAAGATGCAATCTCATTCTAAATCAATCTCTCTTTTATTAACACAAACAGAAAATCACACTAACAATAATTGCCTACCTTTGCAGTTTACGTCTAACACAACTTCAAAAAGAGGCTCAATTGCTCCTGGAGACGCAGGGGGCCTCCTGATTCCCCTCCCAGCAGGGACCTGCCCACAGAGCTCTTTCCTTCTGTAGGATTTAAGGTGGACCAAGCTAAATGCCTGGTCCCACACAGGTTAAAGGGGGGAAATAGGGTCAGTCCATCGCAATGCCAGGGACAAAAAGTCTCCACTGTGATTCAAACAGTGATGTGTTTTACCATTAAATACTGAGGAGGTAACTTTCAGAAGTCCACCTAGGTGCAAAGTTCCCATGGACCCAGTGGGCAGTTTTCGAAGAATAACCTCATGTACAGTTTTCTTTGAAAACTCGCTTATGTGGGTGTATGGGCAGAACATTTCCACAGATTTGTATCTCCTTTTTGTGGGTGGGAGAAGAAGGTAAAAAGTACACATCTGGATATGAAATTGCCATTCTGTGTGCACATTTTATGCTCCAAGCCTAAAGATGCCCCTGGAAATGTGATTATTTCATGATGCTATATGTACTTATATCATTCCTACTTTTCAATTGTTCTGAGGGAAACAATTTTCATTTGGCCCATTATACCTGGGCAAGTGCCTCTGAAAATTGTCCTCAAATTTTACTTCATTATCAGTTGGTTAAATTCTTGTGTCTGTTGTTACTTCATCTATTACATAATCAAAGAGACAAACAAAAAACTGATGACTTATGCACCTTGAACTTAAAAAGAAATATTGTCTAAAGGCATATATCTAATGAAGGTATCAGCAAGCCGATAAATACTTTCCTACCAATGTTGACAAACTGGTTTTCTCTCTCATTTATCCTCAAAAGGAACTTTCTTTTTAAGTTTTCTAATTGCATGTGAAAAAAGTAGAGTTTGTCAACATTGACAAGAAAGTGTTTACTGGCTTCCTGATACCCTTATTAACTATGGGATACATTTTAAAAAACAGCGCGTGCGCGTACTTTTGTTCGCACACCAGGCGTGAACAAAAGTACGCTGGATTTTATAAGATACGCGCGTAGCCGCGCGTATCTTATAAAATCCGGGGTCGGCGCACGCAAGGGGGTGCACATTTGTGCACCTTGCACGCGCCAAGCCCTGCGCGCGCTGCCCGCTCCCTCCGAGGCCGCTTCAAAATCGGAGCGGCCTCGGAGGGAACTTTCTTTCCACCCACCCACACCTTCCCCTCCCTTCCCCTACCTAATCCCCCCCCCCCCCCCGGTCCTATCTAAACCCCCCCACCTTTATTCTAAAAGTTACGCCTCCCTCTGGCAGGCGTAACTCGCACGCACCACCGGGCTGCTGGCGCGCCATCTCCCGACCCGGGGGCTGTTCCGGAGGCCTCAGCCGCGCCCCCGGAATGCCCCTGGGCCAGCACCACGTCCCCCGACACGCCCCTGGGAATGCCCCGATCATCGCGCCGCCTACCCGACACGCTCCCGACACGCCCCCCCCCAGCGAAGCCCCGGGACTTACGCGCATCCCGGGGCTTGCGCGCACTGCCGAGCCTATGCAAAATAGGCTCGGCGCACGCAGGGGTTTTTTAAAAGGGTTACGCGTGTACCTTATGCGCATAACCCTTTTAAAATCCGACCCTATATGCCTTTACACAATATTTCTTTTTGAGTTCAAGGTGTGTATGTCATCAGTTCTATGTCTGTCTCTTTCATTGTGTAGTTGACATTAAGTGGGACAGCCTTATGCTCTTTTAATCATTTTGGTTACTTCACCTATGACGTATTGTAAATAAATGTTGCCCTGTATGTGGAGTTGTATATGGGTTATAAAGAAAATGTGTTCATTAGGTTGTGGCATCAGAGGTATGATTCTAAGTAAGAGTTTTATAGGTACTCAGTATTTTACATTCTACATACTACTATAGCTGAAGTGTATGGGGCAGATTTTTCAAAAGTACATGCGCGCGTACTTTTGTTCGCGCAACCGGCACAAACAAAAGTGCGCTGTATTTTAAAAGATACGCGCATAACCGCGCGTATCTTTTCAAATCCGGAGTTGGAGCGCACAAGGCTGCGCAAAATCGGCAGCCTGCGCACGCCGAGCCGCGCAGCCTGCCTCCGTTCCCTCCGAGGCCGCACCAATATCGGGGAGGCCTCGGAGGGAACTTTCTTTCCGGCACCCTCCACCTTCCTTTTCCTTCCCCTAACTAACCCACCCCCGGCCCTAACTAATTCGCCCCCCACCTTTATTTCAAAAGTTACGCCTGCCCAAGGCAGGCATAACTTGCACTCACCGGTGCGTCATGTTCCGGTCCGGGTGCTGGTCCGGAGGCCGCATCCACACACCCGGAATGCCCCTGGGCCGGAACCACGCCTGCGGCCCCGCCCCCGAAACGCCCCCAATGATGCGCTGGCCACGACATGCCCCCGACACCCCCCCAACATGCCCCCCCCCCCAGGAAAGCCCTGGGACTTACGCGCATCCTGGGGCTTGCACGCGCCGCCGAGCCTATGCAAGATAGGCTCGGCGCACGCAGGGGGTGGAAGGGGCAGCTTTTCAGGGGTTACACGTGTATCTTACGCACATAACCCTTTGAAAATCTGTCCCTGTGTGAATAATCCATTGGCCATATGTATTAAACATTTTTCCCATAGAAACAACATGGAAAGAACACATTATTAGACTGGTCTTAAAGTCCCTACAACTTTTGTGAATCTATAGATGCACCCCAATATTGAGCAAACACCTTCACTGTCTCCAGGAGGAGTCATTTGTATTGAGTTCAGCATCCCCAATCATTTTGAAAAATTGGCTTCTATGATAGCAGGATGAACATACCTGTGGGGTGGGATTAATTTGAAATTTGTACAGAAGTTAGCATGCATGAGGTGTAATAGCATGAGTGCATGAAAGAGAGGGTATACATTTGCAACTGCAAGAAAAAAGAAGCTTCAAAACAGGATAAGAAAGATGGTGTCAGTGTTGAATAGACCAATGCCAAAGTTGAATCATCTAAAACTGTTAATAAACTCAAGTTGTGCAAACTCCTGCAGCACAAACAATCCAAACCTTTAAAAAGAATTTTTGCGAGCAAAATTGTAACTATGGCTTAGAAATGGAAATAGGGAGAGTAACTTTAGAACATGCACATGGGTGTCCATATGTATGTGGCAACATATGCTGAAATTTTATATCCTGTGCACAAGAACGAGCACATATTTTAAAATAGGCCTTGCACATGTATGTGTGCTCCTAATTTTAAGCATGGACGGAGACAGTTGGGAATAGTTGGCATTTACACACACAACTGAGTAAATTTTAAAACATGTATGCGTGAAGGAAATGACCAGTTCACCAGTTCATCCACCAGTTTATCCAGTCTATATCTAGGTCATCATGACCCCCCTGCACTCCCCATCATTTACCCAGATCCCTCAAGCACTTCATATGTGGTTAAAAATAGTTTTATTCAGACTTATACCTGATCTACAGCAGAAGTAAATCTGCGCTTAAAAGGACCTGGACGCGCACTGATTCGCTTTGCTACATATGCGCATATCTCGACTCCACCCGCGAATGCCCATACCCTGCTGCATTCTACTCCTTTTTCACTCGATGCGAGATAGTCATGCATCGGTACTTATACGCATATGTGGCCGGTTTACAAAATCGAATGGAGAGGCGCATGTGCTAGATACACCTGCAGCTGTGCTTTTTGGCGAGTACAACATTTTTAACATTCACCTTAAAGTTTTTTATTTTGGAGGAATTTGATAGAGTAAAAGAAACTTTGGTAAATCTATCCTTTGTAATTTCCCAAATAATACAAGGTTTAAAAGTATCAAAATTGCTCTGGTAGGATTCAATGGGAGTATGAATCTAGGCAAGTATTGTGGCCCAAACTTATGCCAACTTCAGGCAAAAGCAATATATTCAGGTCTGAGGGCTACTAGAGGCAAATAGAAGAAGACGATTGAATTTGAATGCAACTATTTTTGTGGGCATAGATGAGAAAATTAATGGAGCATCTATCATTGCCTCTTCTTCCTATCTTCCCAAAATATCTTTTACAGACTGTGGAGAAGTAGCCTAGTGGTTAGAGCAGTGGGCTATAAACCAGGAGACCAGTGTTCAAGTCCCACTGTTGCTTGTTGACTTTCCTTCCTCAAAATGCAATAAGTATTGCATGTGATAGCAAAAGGGGTGTGTTTTATGCTAATATATAGTTTATTGCAATTTGCGCTAATTACCTATGCGAAGAGCTAAGTTAGCGATAAGTGCCAGACCTGTTGTATTTCCTGCATGCAACCACTGGGGGGACCAGGGAGCTGAGAGAGAGCTTAGCCATAGTGTCCTCTCCCTAGATAGGTGTTTGTATCCCTATGGTAGGCCCACCTAGTAACTCGAGGTGAGGTTTAGATAGGGGGTTAGGGGCCACTCTCTCTCTCTCTCTCCCCCCCCCCCCCATACACACACACACGCATGGCTAGGCTGGTGCTCCAGGAGCCTTAAATCGACTCAAACAGGCCTTTCAGGAGAAATCGCAAAATGCGATAAAACCTTACCGCCTGGAAACGCAAGCTATCGCACGGCTTAACGCTATTGAAAAAGGTGTAATTAAAATCGGCGTTAAGTCTGTGTGATAACATTTCGCAGACTGGCAAACCCAGCCCACTCCCCGCCCCTAACTCCTCCTCTTTTTCAAATTTGCATCGCACCATACGATATGGTGCTATCGCATGCGTTAATGGGGCTTTTCGCATGCGATAAGCCCTTAACGCATGCGAAAACACCTTAGTGCATTTTGATAAATGACCCCCTTAGATTGTAAGCCCTCTGGGGATAGGGAAATACCTCCAGTACCTGAATGTGATCCACTTTGAAGTGCTGCAAAAAGTGGAATATAAATAAATAAACTGTGATGAATATAATACCCTTATAAATCTGTGCATGGCCACTTCAGATGGTACAGAATGCGACGGCCAGAATACTCACCAAAAAACGGGACCACATCACCCCTATCCTCCAAAATCTTCACTGGCTGCCGATAAAATTTAGGATACAATTTAAATCCCTCATGATGATTCACAAGGCCCTGCACAACATCTCCCCCCTCAACCTATCCTTCCAACTACAGCAACACATTTCCAAGAGACCAATCAGAAGTGCATACCAGAACATGCTTCACACCCAACCGGCGAAAACCTCAATGAGGAAACAAGCTCTGTCCACTGCAGGTCCCCCTCTTTGGAACCTGCTCCCACCGGACCTCCGCCAAGAACCATGCCTTCTGACATTCAAAAAGAAGCTAAAGACTTGGCTATTCACCCAAGCTTTCCCGGAGAGCTAAAACCGGTTGAAGCGATAGACGATATACTTACCTCTGTATTTATGTTTCCGAGTTTGGCACCCAGTTACATTTAATTGAGTTTACGAATGTCTCCCTTAAAGTTTTCCTGTCCTCCTATGTTAATGTATTCCGCCCCTGAGGCGACTGTTCAGTTCCTTGTAAACCGGTGCGATATGTATGTTATACCGGAACATCGGTATATAAAAATTATAAATAAATAAATAAATGTATGCATGTATATGCCGCCTCATACAGTTGTTTGAAAGTTATTCTCTTGTTTATTGCTCATGCTTGAATTTGCATGAACTGAAGCTACATTTCAGAATAGATTCAGGAGAGATGGGGCTCTGTGCAACTCAGGTTGTATTTAATGAGTCATCTTTACCCTAAATAAAATATACAAGATTTTGTGGCATATATTGTAGTAAGTGTTCTTCAAGTGTTTGAAATATTTGGCTCATATTGAATATCAACTATCTTTAACATGTGATCTTTATCATACATTTGTAAAAAAATAGAGATCTGTACTCCACAACATATGATATTAAAAGAATTTAAATAAATAAATATGCGCAAATACATGCAATGCATTGAAAAAGAGTACTTTTTCTACCTATTTTAAAAATATACACGAGTATATTTTACACACAAAATAAGGTAGGACTTACTTGTGTAAAACCCAGTTTATGCATGTAAGACAGCATATTTTAAAACTTGCATGCATAATTGAAATTACCAATTTTACCAATTAGTCCACCAGTTCACCCAGTTCGCCAGGTCATTGAGACCCTCATGGTTCTTCAGCCTGAACTTTCCCAATTCATCCACTAGGGATTTGCATTCGTTTTGAATGAATGTGCAATCCGCAATGTTCTGAAACGTATGGCGAACCCCCACGAATGTAACATATAACTAACGAATAAAACCCCCACTCTCCTGACCCCTGCAAGACTTGACAAGAGTCCCTGGTGATCCAGCGGGGGTCCTGGAGCGATCTCCTGCACTCGGGCCGTCGGCTGCCGGTATTCGAAATGGCACCGATAGCCTTTGCCCTTACTATGTCACAGGGGGTACCGGTGCCATTGGTCGGCCCCTGTCACATGGTAGGAGCAATGGACGGCCAGCACCATCTTGTGCTCCTACCATGTGACAGGGGCCGACCAATGGCACCAGTAGTCCCTGTGACATAGTAAGGGCAAAGGCTATCGGTGCCATTTTGAATACCGGCAGCCGATGGCTCGAGTGCAGGAGAATGCTCCAGGACCCCCGCTGGACCACCAAGGACTTTTGGCAAGCCTTGGGGGAGGGGGGGGGGCGCGTCAGAAGGGTGGGAGTTGTAGTTAATTAAATTTAAAGAGTTGGGATGGGGTTTTTTTTAACTTTAATGGGAAACGAATACCATACGTAACTAATGGACGAATCAGGGTCCCCCGAAAACCGATGTAAAGGATTTGGATCCCGACGAATACCGAATCAAAAGTATCCGTCCCTGCTGCACATCCCTATCATCCACATCTCCCACCCAGCTAGCAGTACACTATAAAACATGTTTAATATCACTCCAACATAACTTTTACTGATAAATTGTGCAATTAATGGAAAAATTCTTTTTTTGCTCTGGATGTCTCAGAATAGGTTGTTACTTATTTAGTTCTTGAATAAATTTGTGACCTTTTCTCTTTCAGTCAGTTAATTGTTTCTCATCTTTTCAAATCAATGTGGGATAGTTTGTAAGCTCCCTCACAACTGATATAGGATTGTCTTTTTTAATCAGTTTGGTAACGAAAGTCCAAATCCCTCATACTTCCCCAGTAGTTTTCTGTCAAAAACTCTCTTTCCCCTCAAGGTATCAGATTGATACTGACTGTACTACTCTTTTCCCAAGATCTTCAGTAGATGCAAGTAAGTCATGAAGCAGTTCACAATGACTCTTTTTCTCTCCTTTCCCTGTGAATGGATGAAGATCTATTCCTTCTTCAAGACTCCTTACAGTCCACCCATGCCCTCAGACTGAGAGACACCACTCATTAGCGTACAGTGATTCCCTGGGTGAGGCATGTTAGAAAAGATAAAAATCTTAAAAAGGAAACTGAAATTTGAGATGAGGAGAGCGGAGAAACTCCTGTCTTATGAAGCACAAAAATAGGCAGGTTTCCAGATATGAAGGATTCAGACACTGCCCTTCCAAAAAGATGAAAGCTCTCGTCTCCCCTCTGAACCCAGGTCTCAATCTGAAAGGCCCCAGAGGCCTTTCTCCTGAAAAATAAACAAAACTAGGGAACAGCCATGGACATGTTGTCCCTGGAAAGGTCAACTAATATTGAGCATCTTAAAATAGTGGCAAGTGTTTATATACTCTAAGGGCCCGATTTTAAAAGCTGAGCGGGCACAAAAACCGGGAGATATGCGCGTGGCCGGGCTGTGCGCACACCAAGCGCATTTTAGAAATAGCCCGGCCACGTGCATATCTCCTGATACACAAGGAAGTGCCAGGCTCTGTAAAAGGGGCAGGCCAGGGGCGGGGTCTGGGCAGGGGGTGCAGCGGGGAGGCTGGAACAGCGCCATTAGGCGCTGTCCCAGGGAAGCGCATACTGGCAGCCAGCTGACATGCAGAACTTACTCCTGCTCCATCGAGCAGGTAAGTTCTTAAACAAAAAATCTAGGGTAGTTAGGGTAGTTTTAGGAGTTGGGGAAAAGGGAAGAAGGCTAGGTAGGGGGATAGGAAAGTTCCCTCCCAGTCCACTCCTTAATTGGAGTGGACTGGGAGGGATTCGGGTGTGCATGAGCTCACGGATATCATATTTTATAACATGCACGTGGCATGCGGCAGCACACCCATGTTATAAAATCGGCATGTCCATGTGCGAGCATCGGCAACCACGTGCACATGGACGCACATGCGGCCCTTTGAAATTCTACCTTTATGAGCAAACAATTCCAGACTCCCACATGAGGGAGCTACAAACTCACATTGCCTATTCTGTTTCCTCCCCTTTTTTAGTTGGAATATTCCTTCTGGTAGAAATCCATTGAGATGTCTACATCTATGTACGTAAGTGTTAGCCCTACCCCGCCCCCCCCCCCCCCTTAGAACCCCTTCTTTTTACATGTGTATATCTGTATGCGAAGACAAAAATATGCATGCATGTTTGAGGTTTGTAAAATAGCATGTTGTTGTGGTCGGTATGCAGCCGGCATCCCTGACCTCTGGCCCCAGGGAGCCGCTTCAGTGATGCCCTGGCCTGTGTGACATTCTGAGCTCCACCAGGCCATTCGGCCCTGGTCCCCGTCTCTGCTGTCCGCACCACTGCCGACGCTCCCACCGGCCCTCACAGGCATGTGCGCGCGATCCCTTCTGGTTCTTAAAGGGTCAATGGTGGCAAACCTTCCTGTGGCTCCTACCGATGACGTTAGGACAGGGGACTATTTATCCACTGCCTAAACATCAGGTTCTTGCCTCAGCAACAGGTTCCCCTCTGGTTAGAGTTAATTGTTGCTCCGTGTGCTCCTGCTCCTGCCTGCTCCTGTTCTTGCTCCGAGTGTTCCTGGTCCTGCCTTGCCTCCTGTTCCTGGTTCCCTGCTCCGCTTCTCTCCTCTGTGACTGCTCACCTGGATTCTGACCTTGGTTCACCCTTGGATTCCGTTTTGCTTGCCGCCTGCCCCAAACATCTGCCTGTTCTTAGATTCCTCTGCTCACCATCTGCCCACAGCCTCTGGTACGTCTGACTCTGCCTGCTGTCGTCATGGAACTCATCATCCTCTGGAGTCCCACGCCTAAGTTCAGCTGGCCTCGGTACCCAAGGGCTCAACCTGTGGGGAATGAGGGCTGGTATTGGCGAAGGTCCTGTTGGGTCTCCGCTCTGAGCACACCCGCCTCCTCCGACGAGGACCTACAGGAGACCTCCTTCCATAGGTAGCGTTAACCTTGTCTCAGCTAGGGGTTCACCAAACAACACATGTACATGAGAAGATGCTACTTCTGCACATATATACTAATTTTTTATGCACATGACTTTGAAAATTTACCCCTAAGGTTCTTCTCCAAAAAGACTACAAAGAGGAAAAATACTTTTAGTCCAAAATTACATCTTAATTGGCACAAGAGGAGCTGCAAAAGTGTGAACATATGACAGCAGACATGGACAAACACACTTCATTGAGACTTCTTTTGGAGGACAGGTCACAAGTATTTTAGTTGTATATAATAGACACAAATGTAGCCTAACATTCAAACCTATTCATGGTACTACATTTGTGTGCATTAGTTGATGATTTATTTTAGTGTTTTATAAATTTTGAAGCAAGTTACTGCACAGTATATAAAATATAGCATGGTGGTGTTTTGAAAGCATGCATGCCTTTTTCAGTACATGCAAATAATTCCACTGCAAGAAAGGGCTTACTTTCTCGACCTGTTTCATAGACATACGCACATATATTTTACATGCAAAAAAATATAATATGTATACATAAAAATCTTGATTTACATGTGAAGGCAGGTATACTTTAAAGTATGCATGTATACTATTTTGAAAATACATACCTGTATGTGTACTTGAAATCACCAGTTTGCCAATACCTCTGCCAGTTCTCTCAGTCCATCTCAGTTCACCTAGACTTTCTAGGTCTTCACCCTGAATATCCCCTAATTCATCCTGACCTCCCACCCAAAAACTATAGACAACAATCAAGTCTGATTTCACTTGCACTAGTCACTCAGCAGGTGTAAAAGCGTTTGTGCATTCTTGATCGATGGTGGGGGTGGAAGGGAATTGGAACCAAAAAGTTACCAATAAGGGCCCTGACCTCAGCGGTCAGAGTAACAGATAAGTATGAAAGCAAATAGGTGTGAAAGCTTGCTGGGCAGACTGGATGGGCCGTTTGGTCTTCTTCTGCCATCACTTCTATGTTTGTATGTTTCTATATGATGACCTCCGTGCGTTTATAGAAAAGTACGTTCGAATTTGCAAACCATGCCTGACACACCTCCAACACGCCCACTTTGTTTGCGCATAATTTTCCAGCCAAAGCAGCAGTTTGGTGAGTTTGCTCATGCTATACCTGTTTTGAAAATCTGATAGCTTATACACATACACATGGGAAAGCCATTTTCTCCATGGAACCCTTTAAAAATGTACTCAGTATCTAAAAAATATCCCAAAATAACTGTTGTAAAGAGAACGTCAGTAATATGTGCATATTTGAATAAGAACATCTGATATCATATTTCTCCTTCTTTTATGTAAAGGGAGTTTTGCCCACTTCCTTATTTATGCCTATATTGTATAGAGAATACTGAAGATGTAAATTCATTTTTTATTTGAAGTTTCTTATGAGTACTATGTTTCCTTTTTGACTGACTAAAAGATAATCCAGGGTTTGTTTGTTTTTTGTGAAAGAGGGAATGTAAAACACATTCTCATTCATATTTGATCAGCATATTTGACTGTGCATTTGATTCTTGTATAATTATTGTGAACAGCTGATAAGCTCACACAGTTGCCTTTAGGATGCATCGGCATTGGGGTATGAAGCAGTATGATTACTCTCTTGTCTATCCTGCTGGTGGTTTGCGTGTGCATTTGGAATAAAAGTGTTTTAGCTTTTTGCCTATTAACTGAAGAACCCTGCCATTTGTTATGTTTAATGTAGATGTTCCTGTCATAACCAGAGTGATAAGTATGTTCTGTAGAGCAATTGTGAATCATTAATATGAGTAGAAAATTAGTTTCTCAATGACCTTTTTTCCTTTTTTTATCTTTGTTTTTCAGCCTGGCTGCAAAGCTGCAATGATCTTCTTTCAGTACTGCATCATGGCCAATTTTTTTTGGTTGTTTGTGGAAGGATTGTATCTGCACACTCTCTTGGTTATTTCCTTCTTTTCGGAAAGGAAGTATTTCTGGTGGTATATCTTGATTGGCTGGGGTAGGCATTTTCTTGACTTAATTAGAATGTAAAATTGTTGAAATGAATTGGGCATAAAGATAAAAGAAATAGCTCTCACATTGATCCCAAGGGCACACAAAAGAGATTACTTATATGAGACTGTCCTCACCATCCTCTTCCATTCCTATAGGTTCATTCGCTGGGGGTGTATTAGTTAGTAAAAGAAGCATAAAGAGTTAATGTAATACTATAAGAGAGAGAAAAAACAGTTGTGCTTAAGTTCTTAGTGAAACCTCTCTCCCAACCTCCCCCCAGTATGATCAGAAAATTAGTTGAGAGAGACAACTTATATGTACAAGGTCAGCCTATAGCTTGCTTTGGATAATGCAGACACACAGTATTGCTTAAAGAAACTAAAGGTTTTTGGGCTGTCGGTCCCCCCCATCCCCGCCCCTGATCTCCCTCTACAGCTTCTTCCACTCCCTTTTCTTAACTTGAAGTCTGCAAGCTTCAAGGTCACACACACAAAATGGAGACAGGACTTAATTAAAAGTATAAGAAGACTACTTATTTAGAGCAAGCCAGAAGACAGAGTTAAAGGTTTTATGTCCAGTGCAAGCAGTTCTACTAATTCTGAGAGCTGAAACACCTGGCCCTACCTGAATCCTACCTGGTCCTACCTGAATCCAAGGTACCCAGTACTTTTATAATTTTCATCAGTGCTTTAGTTATTATCTGAGACTTTAGTTATATGATTTGATTTTATTTTACATTGATACTGGTGATACAGCTGCTGATTTTTTGTTTGGTTCAGAGAAAAATGCAAGAGCAAATAGTTACACATGAGAGAGAGAATGTCTATACAAAATGGCAATTACATGTAGTGTACAAACTACAAGCAATCCACCATATTCAGAGTGGTCCTGAGACACACACAGTAGTTTTTCCTTCAGGAGTTAGAACAAAAAAAGTTGTTCTGAGCATGCACCAGCCAAGGACTTAAGGTGGGATGGAGCGGGACTTCTGACTAGAGCTGCACCAAGAGAAAAGATCCAGAGTCTCTGGTACTGCATTATAATTTGTTTGCTGTTTGTTCCCAAACATAGTCATAAGCATTTGGTTTGTGCATATATTATACAAAAAAATATAGCTTTTTGTACTTTCACATAAGCTGTAGTAAGGTATCATGTTTTTCTTAGTGTGTTTGTGTGATCTAAACTGCAAGGCAAATACCTCATTCCTGAACCCATTACAGGGGGTGAAGGCAGACCTTCATGACCCAGGCAGTGGTGTGCTTTTCCCTTAACTGTATGCATGTTTCTTATAGTTCACTTTGATGGTCAACCATATAGTAACCCTGGGGACAAACAGGCGGGGCACAGTACTGGGTGTTCAACTGAAACTTTACTGATTTTTCCAATATTAACTCAAATGTCCAATCATCCAGGTTGATCCACTTCTGTGTATTTGTTCCTAGGCCCAGGTTCCCTAGATCTTGATTTTAACACTCGAGGCTGGTATATATAAACTAGGGAAATCTGCCAGAGAGAGAATCCCCATTCAATATAGAAAAGTCCTACCTGAATCCAAGGTGTTCTCATCTCTTTCCCCCTTCTGTACCTGTTTTCTTAGGGTGGAGATCCCTCTGTGAGTCTCCAGTGTTCTTCTCCTCCTTCCTGATATCTGTGACCTCTCAAAAGTTAAGGTCTGATATCAGACTTCAGGACTGAGATATTACAGCTCCAGCCCCAAATTGAGGCGAGGTGGCAAAAAAATCCCTCACCAGCCAAAAGGGCTCTGACTCAACAAGCCGCATTGGCGTACTTGCGTCTCACTCTCCATACCCTGATCTTCCTAGGGTTTCTAATCAACTATCCCAAATCCAAGATAGTTCCAAACCCTATCCTTTATAGGGGCCAACCTAAACACGATACAGGCAAAATCTTTCCTCCCTCAGGATCGGGCTTTCACCCTGGCCTCTCTGGCGCATCATTTACAGACTCGAGTATCCTCAACTGTTCGTCACTTCCTCATACTGCTGGATCACATGGCGTCCGCGGTGCATGTCACTCCGATGGCCCGCCTAGCCATGAGAGTAATGCAGTGAACCCTAAAATCCCAGTGGTTTCAAGCTTGTCAGCCAGTGTCCAGCATTGTTCACGTTACCACACAGCTCCGCCTGTCACTCGCCTGGTGGATACAACATTCCGATGTACTTCAATGCCTTCCATTTCAGGCTCTAGAACCTCAAATTACCTTGACGTCAGACACCTCCAACCTAGGGTGGGGTGCTCATGTTGGCGACCTACAGACTCAGGGAACCTGGTCTCCAGAGGAAGCCAAACATCAGATAAATTTCCTGGAGTATCGGGCGATCAGATATGTCCTCAAGGTTTTTCAGGATTGCCTTTCGAACAAGGCCATCCTGATTCAAACTGACAATCAGGTGGCGATGTGGTATATCAACAGCAAGGGGGAATGGGCTCCTACCTCCTGTGTCAGGAAGTGGCACAGATATGGACATGGGCCCCTACCTCCTGTGTCAGGAAGCTGCACAGATATGGGCATGGGCCCTTTTCCACTCAATGTACCTCACAGCCACCTACTTGCTGGGTGTGGACAATGTGTTGGCAGACAAGTTGAGTCGCACATTTCATCCGCACGAGTGGTCTCTCAACCCCACAGTAGCGGACACAATTTTCCAATGTTGGGGTTACCCTCACACCTCTTTGTGTCAGTCCACAGTCGCAAAGTAGAAAACTTCTGCCCTTTAACTCTCAGCCACCACTCACAACTGAGGGACGCTTTCACCTTCTCGTGGGCCAGCGGTCTCCTCTATGCGTACCCTCCACTTCCACTCATATCGAAGACTCTTATGAAGTTACAGAGGGACAAGGGCATAATGTTTCTAATAGCCCCTCACTGGCCACGCCAAATGTGGTTCCCAATCCTCCAGGACCTATCAGTACACCAGCACATTCCTCTGGGGATGGATCCGCTTCTGATAACTCAGAATGATGGATACCTGCACCACCCCAACCTCCAGGCCCTATCTCTGACTGACTAGATGCTGAAAAGTTAATACTCCAAAATACTCCAAACTCTTAACCTTTCAGAGTCGGTGTCCCGAGTCCTGGTAACTTCATGAAAGCCTTCCATGAGAAGGTCTTATCGTTCTAAATGGAAGAGGTTTACGATCTGGTGCACTTCCATGTCCATAGACCCCCTTCATTCATTCCATGGCGAAGTTTCTGGACTATCTCTGGCACCTGTCAGTCAGGCCTGAAAACTTCTTCCATCAGGGTGCATGTTAGTGCAGTAGCCACGTTTCATGAGGGCATGGGGGATGTCGCTATTTCAACACAACCCTTAGTAACATGCTTCAAGAGAGGCTTACTCCACTTAACCTCCACTGCGCCCTCCGGCCCCTGCTTGGGACCTTAACGTGGTTTTGGAGCGGCTTATGAAACCTCCATTTGAGCCTCTCCACTCTTGTGATCTCTGCTATTCACCTGGAAAGTAGTTTTTCTTCTCGCTATTACCTCCGCTCGCAGTTAGTGAGTTGCAGGCTTTAGTTACCTACCTGCCTTACACTAACGGGCGGATTTTAAATGCCCTGCGTGCCGGCGCGCCTATTTTGCATAGGCCGCCTGCGCGCGCAGAGCCCCAGGACGTGTGTAAGTCCCGGGGGCGCATCTAAAATGACATGGCATTTCGGGGGCGTGACGTGGCGTTGCGGGGGCGTTTTCTTATTTTATTTTTCGCATGTACTTTTTACTATAAGACGAGACTGAAGGGGGACCCCTGCTGAATGCAGGGTTAGCGCCATGCTGGGCATGCCCAGTAGATGCCAATCAAAGTTCTAGAAACTTTGACTAAAGCGTTCCGTGATTGGGCTCCATCCTGTGATGTCACCCACATGTGAGGATTAGCATCCTGCTGTCCTGTGAGAACACCTGTTACAGTTAAGCAACTCTGGTTTCTAGATAGGGTTCTACCAGGACTTCAGTGTCCTTGCCTCCTGATCCGCAGAATTGCCATCAACAAAATGCTCAGGCATCCACTCTATGATAACGTCTCAAAATTAGCAAAATGCTTAACAAAATATTTGTTATAAACCAGAGAACTCCAGATTGGTAGGCGGTGCCAAGAAAGAAATAGCCTCCAAAAAGTAACCCCAGTGAGAGGGATTCATTTATTTATTTATTTAAAAATGTTTATATACCGCCTTTAAAATTCAAAAGAATTAATCAAAACGGTTTACAACCAAACATACATAATGAACAAACTTTAAAATAAAACAAATTAAAACTAACATTAAAATAATAGCACAATAAACATTCATGTCCTACGACTTTAAACAGTAAAATTGGATTGAATGTATAATATTATTTCTTATGGGTATTGTCTGTTTGAAAGTAGATAGTGACATTGTGAGAGATAAGGGATGGGCCTTACACTAAATGGAAATACACCAGAACTCCTCACTCCTCAAATGCTCAAGTCAAATGCCCACACCTGCTTCTAGCCTAAGCCCCTCTTCAAGGTAGGGATTTAATCACCGCAGGCAATCTCAGGGGGAGGTGCTGTAGGGAAATTTTAAAGACAAGCAGTATAATCTGATTAGAAAAGAGATTAGACAGTTTTGGATGCTAACCACATTATTTAACACAAAGTGCAGTATTAGGTCTTTGAATAATGCCTATCCTATCTATGGATAGTATGCTTGTAGTAGCACTAAATGCATAATTTTACCTGCAGATAGAAGAGGCAATTTTGGAGGGATCCTGGGGTGGGGGTGAGGTTAGCACTTATTGGGATACTTTTCATTTTCAGAAATATGCATATATATTTATATGCAAAAGGCACCAGCACAAAAACTTTTTCTGACTCAGTTTTCTAAAGGAAATTTAGTAGTGTAGTGGTATTTAATAAAGAAAAATAGATTTGCATATTAATGGAAAGGTTATTGGGAATTTTGACAGAAACTGACAATTTGTTCTTATGAAATAATGCTGATGGGGCAGATTTTAAAAGCCCTACGTGCGCCGGGCCTATTTTCAAAAGGCCCGGCGATGCACGTAAAGCTCCAGGACGCGTTTAAGTCCCGGGGGTTTTCTGAATGGGCGGACAAGGGGCGGGGCGGGGGTGGGGGAAGATGGCCCGGGGGTGTGGCAGGGCGGTCCATGGGGCGTGGTGGGAGGCGTGGCCGAGGACTCCGGCACAGTGGCTGTGCCGGGGGATTGTGCGCCGGCAGGTGGCCAGTGTGTACAAGTTATGCCTGCCTCTGACATACGGGGGGGGGGGGGGGGAATTCGGGCTTGGGGGCGGGACAGGTAGGGGAAGGGCTTTTAAAATTTACCCTTTATAGTTTTAAAATAGGTAAGGAAATTACATGTGTTCAATGCATTGATATATGTGGTTTCAATGCCTTAAATTTATTCATGTGTAAGCTTACACATGTGTATGTTCCAGGGTAAAGTTATGTGTATTTTATAAATATATACATATACGATACTTGTGGGTTATACAATATGGTAGTAGATGTACACTCAGCCATATACACATGTATAGCTACCAAGCATGGCTATTTTCAGGTCATAGATACCCAGTGACGTCCTCTGTATATTTGATATTTTTTTTTACATATATGTGATATATTGACATCTATTCATATTTCATAATGATGAAGATTCTGGAATCCTCTGTTGCATTCAAATTTTTAGGTACAAAATGTCTCGCTTTCTGTATTTCACCTAATTGTGTGTAGTTGCCATCAAAAATCATTTGTGAATATATTTGTGGTGTAAAGGTGGAAAAGTTGCCCATGCAACTTATGTTGCTGAATTAAAAGTACTGGGACACATATCTCTGGATTTTTCAACTAACATAGACATACAGGGCTTCCTCAATGTCCTCTCCCACACTCCCTCTTTACAATAACACACTAAGCATGCAAAAATGTGCTTATAAAGGCTGCATTTTATTATCAATGTAAACATCATCAACCTGAGCTCACCCTCTCAGGGCAGTCTACCACTACGTCACAGTAGAATACTGTCAACTGCTGAACCAAGCCTTCAAAACTACTCCAGCAGACCATCAGCACATGCCAAGTCAAACCTATTATAACCCAACAGGAAAGGTCTAGCAGCTTGGTCAGTGAGTACCCCACTCTGCCACTGGCAATTGTACAACATATGAAACTAACTGGTTTCACATATCTGAGTTAACCTGGGCTTGGGTTACTCCCATAAACAAGGGCAAGTTCCATCTCCCAACCCACATAAACTGCAGACCCCTAACTATTAGATGGAATACCCTCCAGTGTTCCTGGATAAAGTTGTTGAAAAAGTCAAGACCATTATTGGATAAATGAACCTCATACAATCTGTGGAACCCAGGACAGCCCAATCAATCCTAATCATGTCAGAATCTACACCTTCCTATAGACTCCAACCAAGAGTCTATCTGCTTGATGACCTGTTTCACACCCTGCTTTCTCAGTGACTAGTCACCCAACTTGGGCATCTTTAACACATCTGACCATCCAATTTGCATGCCCTGTATCATGTTCTTCAATATACTTCCTCACTGCTGCAATAAACGTCAGGCATAGCCATGCCCCCACATCATTACTCCTTAAATGATTGACCACAGCCTCATTCAAACACATCTGCCTTGCTTGTTCATACATGACTTGCAGGATTTGGTCCCATCTCAAGCCTTTGATGCATAGCTACCAAATTTGCATACTGTCCACTGCTAATTCTAGATGTTCTCCATAGAGGAGAATGAAAGCCCTTTGAGCCCAGTACCCAAAGGAGTGGTCCATGTCCCAGGCACACCCCTTCTCCACCAAACTACAATTATCATTCGAACTCTGAATGCAGCACATATAGACAGCAAAAGCCCCAGTTCACCACCTGCCAGATTTCCACCATAAATAAGTACCAAAAAAATAGCTTGAAAATTGAAACAACAAAATTATAGATTCAGCTATAAAGAGGAGCTCATGTATTTTATGAAGGTATCTTGTGACCGTCATATATTGCCACAAAATGTGAAGCCCGTGGAGGATGGACTTCAGGACCGCACATGCCATTACTTTTTCTGTGGATTGAGATAAGTGTACATAATAGTTTTTTAACATACAGTGCCTTCTCTCGTGTTATAGCTCCGGACGGAAAATACCCGGTACACACACGACCTATGATTAGATAAGCCCAGTGCTCCACGGGCTTCACATATAAGCCAAAAAGCATTTTGTGGCAATATATGATGGTCGCAAGATACCTTCATAAATTACATGAGCTCCTCTTTATAGCTGAATCTATAATTTTGAGATTTCCACCATAGGCAGCTCCACTTAGACTGAACTGGTGGCTGCTCCTATCTGAAAAGAATGAATCCCATAATTTTCCAAATTCTATCCCAAGCCTGGTATCATCTTTTTTAGGATGCCCACAAACTGGCAACAGGTCAAAGGGGACTTGCCATTGTGCACCCAAAAATGTATACACACAAGGCTGCAAGCCCATGAAATTCAATAGGTTAGCCACCGGGCAATCCACGTTATCTCTCAACCCATATAACACAACCACTTGTCATTTGGTCCTTTGAGTCACTTTGGACCAATGAATATGCAAGAAAATGACCCCCTCCATTTCCTGAATGTTCTTCCATAATAATCCTGTTCACCCTGGCCTAGCCTCAAGGCACTAAAAAGTGCAAACACTAAAGGTGCCCTGGTCAAGACCACTTCGTACTTTGCTCCTAATCATTGCCACAACTCACCATACATTATGGTTTGATGTTTATCTACCTGTAAACCCCTTCTGTTCTTCAAGACTCTCAGTATGTACTTGATTGAGAAGCTAGCCGCTGAATAACCCTTACCTCGCATCTTTTGTAAAAAGGAAAAACTGATCACTTTGTGACCATCCCATTTCCGGTGAATACTCAATATTTTTACCCAGTCTGCCACTGGATCCCCCTTCCACCCATTAAAAACGTAAGAATTGCCATACTATGACAGACTGATGGTCCGACAGGCCCAGTATCCTGTTTGCAACAGTGGCCAGTCTCAGTCTCAAGTACCTGACAGGATCCTAAACAGGATCCCATGTTCCTGCAAGAATCCAGAGAGCACATATTTGCCCCTTTTTGTAAGCCACCCATGTCACCAAAGAAAGCAATGCCCAATCAAGATCCATACCTTGCTGCTCCCAGCTGCCATAGGTACACCAAAACTTGTTCTCCCAACTCCAAACTTCGTAAACTATCCCATTTTAAATGAGAAAGGGTATCCACAATTGAATTCTCAACACATTGAACATGTCTTACCTTTGCTGTAATATTCCACCTCAAGTAGGGAAACATTAACTCCTGTAAAAGAGTAGACTTTTTTTTTTATACTAGGCTGATTGACTATTGATGACATCCATCCAGCCTTGGTTATCACACCAAAAGAGAATTTGCCTATTCCTCATCCTCTTACCACAAATTGCTGAGGCCATCACGCAAGGGAATATTTCCAAGAAAATGATATTCTTTATTAATCCTGACTCCCCCCATGACATCGGCCAGCACTCTGCACACTATGCTTCCTGCCAATTCAGCCCAAATCTTACTGCCCTAGCCATATCCAAATACAGCTCAAGATCCTTGTTGAACACTTGTGCTTGCTGCATCACTATCATGCCTTTACATGTTTTCAAAAAACTCTGCCACATTCCCAACTCCTCCCCTATTTTGCTCAATCACCTGAATAAAGTGGTGTTCATATCTAATTCCCATGGTAACTGCCAAAAGCTCCTAATTAGTGCCTGACCCTGGGAAAAGCCAAGCAAGTGAAATTCAAGGACTCTAAAAAGGACTGCATCTGTTTTAGCATGAGCTTCTTAGTCGCTCTGACCAGCCATACCAGTTCCTCAAGACCCCACACCTTCTCTTCCAATAGCCTAGATACCTTAGCCTCCAAAGCCAGTTTGTTTCCCAAAGAGGTAAACCTAGATGTAGAACCCTCGGTCTTCTCCTGAGCAATTGGGATGCCAACATGACGTGCCATGCCCAAGCAAATCTTCAGCAAATCCGAAGATGCTAGACTGAGCAGGGCCAACAAATTGTCCAAATAATGCACTATGCTATATACGCAGGCTAACTGCACTTTTATCCAGTGAATGAAGGTGTTAAATGTTTCAAAGTAAGAACACAAATGGAACACCCTATTGAGAGGCAGTGATTTATAAAACTTGGCCTTCCCAGGTGAAACCCAGCAACAGGAAACTCTGATTGTATTGTCCACTTTGACCAATAATGCCCCCTTTCTGGCCCTCCTCACCAGAGCCACTGTTGTCTCGAAAAAACATAATGCCCTGAATACAGCTCAGTGGAAATGAAGTTATTCACTGATGAGCTGGTTGAAAAGGACAAGTTCAAAATCATTCTATAGTTCCCCATCTCTTTCTTTGGCACTGCACCACACTGGGAGGGGGTGTCTACTGTTTTATCCTTCAAGAAGAGAAGAACATTAGAAATTTCCATACTGGGTCAGACCTAGGGTCCATCAAGCCCAGCATCCTGTTTCCAACAGTGGCCAATCCAGGATACAAGTACCTGGCAAGTACCCAAATACCCATGCTACTGATGCTAGTAATAGCAGTGGCTATTCTCTGTCAACTTGATTAATAGCCGTTAATGGACTTCTCCTCCAAGAACTTATCCAAAACTTTTTTAAACCCAGCTACACTAACTGCACTAACCACATCCTCTGGCAACAAATTCCAGAGCTTAATTGTGCATTGAGTGAAAAATAATTTTCTCTAATTAGTTTTAAATGTGCTACTTGCTAATTTCATGGAGTGCCCTCTAGTGCTTTAACTCTTCTGCCATCTTGTCCTTCATCACCTTCCCAAAACGGATCGCAGGCCTTGAATTCAGCCTGTGCCACCAATCCAAACCTACCTGTGGCATCCTAAAAACCCCTTTCAAACCCCTCCCTTAGTGTGACTGTCACATGTTTATTTGGGTACATCTCCAACTATGCCTATATGGTTACTAATTGTATGGGTATAGGGGCCCTTAAACCAAAAATATTAAGACTTGGATCCCTGCCCAACATAGGTCTCACACCCATAATGCTCTTCTATAATATTTTTGCCTCCTTCCTCATCAATTTCAATTTTATGTACATTAAAAGATTTACTTATACTTGGTGTCGGTCACTGTGCTGCTAGTACTACGAGGATAATCATTTTTATGATCTGTCCCTATGGGAATATTGTGTCAACATGAAAATGCTGAAGTTTGTCTCTCCCCATGGCAAATCCTTATCACAATGAGCACCTGAATCAACTTATTGATGCTCTGTTAATGACTCAATCTTCAGTCATTAATAGGTTTCCCTTGACATTTATCTCTTTCTCCATGGTGATACCATAGAGCTCTATGAAAACTAATAATATCTGTCTTCATAGAGATACCAAATTGCTATTAACATCCATATCTGTTTCCAGAACACTAAACAATCAGAGGGCAATTTCCAATCCATGCCAGAAATGTTAAAGTCTGCGGGTACCTTTAAGGTCATTTGTGAAAGGGAAAAGTTTTCCTTTGAAAACTGAGTGGGGAAAAGGACATGTACAGACCTGTACCTGTTATTTGTGCGGGTATTTTTTCCCAGAGGAATTTCACACATACATACATGTGTGTACTTCTGCATCACAGATGTGCTAACCTCTCCCTGACTCTGCTCAAAGAAATGCTGCTTTCCCTCCGCTTAAAAGTCCACATGTGTTGCAACAATGCACTTTATTTATGCACAGTGGATCTGATTTTAAAAAGCATTTACACGTGTAAAACTGAGTTTGTCTTGAGTAAATGCACTTTACTCGGGTGCGTGGCGTTTCAAAAATTGCTACAGTATATGCTATTGAATTCTCCATAGAATTTATTTGCATAAGGGCACTTTACTCTAGTAAATGGCTTTTGAAAATTGCTAACATAGGGGCAGATTTTCAAAGACCTACGCACGCCGGGCCTATTTTCAAAAGGCCCGGCGGCGCGCATAAAGCCCCGAGACGCGCACATGTCCCGGGGTTTTCTGAATGGGCGGGCAGGGGGCAGGATGAGGATGGGGCAGACGGCCCGGGGGCATGGTGGGGGTGGTCCAGGGGCATGGCTGGGTGGTCCGGGAGGCATAGCCGAGGTGTCCGGCACAGCGGCCCTTTTCCAAGTTACGCCTGCCTATTTTATTTTTACAACATCATTTTGTTTATTAGGGTATTTTGTATCATAATTACAAAATGGCATCAGTATAAATGAATAATGTTTGGAGGAGTTTATTTGGTATTTTTCATTTTTTATTTGTTTTTAAACGTTTGATTTTCTGCCTTTACCAAGCTGGCCTGAAGGCAGATTACAATCTAATTTATAGGTAAATTCTTGTTACATTTGCATCTCACTTAGGACAAGCATAGGGAAACACAAAGGAGAGGCATGTTAAGGAAGTAAAGCAAAATGTTTACAATTATAAACTGTGTTGTTATACTTTTCATCTCTTCTTGAACATCACAACTGAACAATTCATTATTCATATATCTCTGAATGACACATAGTATTTGGGTCACATTCAAAATATCTTCTTCTCCCCCTTAAGACATAGAATAGAGGGAAACCCTTGCAACACTCTTGCAAATGGAAATATACTGTTGCAAAAAAGAAAATCCAAATTATGAACACAAAAATGACCATCCCAATCCATTCATTTATGTTTTCGGAATGTTCTGGTGAAACTTAGTCATTATTTTCAATGTGAACAGCTGAAATCTCACTCTGACTCTGTTCTGTATTGATACGTAGAACATTTGCTTGAAGGTGCAATCTCTGTGCATTATTTCTCTCTCTTCACCCAAATACGCATACAGGAATGCCTCCTCTTAATGTAGCTAAAAGTACAAGCATTGAGGATGGGTAATATTCTCTCAGCCAATTTATGCACATAAATGGCTTTAAAAATTGTTCTCCCTATCTCTTAAGAAATTTGGGTTTAAAATTCAAAAGGGCATCCCTAGCTAGAGAGACCCAAAAGTGAAACAAAAGTATTGAGTTGAAAAAAATGTCCATATTTTACATATGTCTAATTCAAAAACCACCGAACTCTGAGAAAGATAGGTACCTGCTAATTTTGTGGGTTGTTTTTTCTTTGTGGAAAATGTGATCCTTTTCTAACCAGTAAAATCATCACCAATTAAAAGTTTCAGCCTGACGCTGAAATGCATTTAGAACCGCATCCGCACTGCCACTGTTGTGCCGTGATGATGGCAGAAAAAAAAACCAATTGACCCATCCAGACTGCCCAGTTATTCCTGTCACACTAATAAGGATATATCCCAGCTGCCAGCCACAGAGAGTGACCACTTGTAAGTTCTCATTCTTTTATCCAGGACAACTTTTGTCATCCTTTGTACTCTTGAGCATCTGGAAGACAATGTTCAAAGCTGTGTAGGAGGGAAAATAACAATATATACTCAAGTATTGGCCGGCTAAAAATGTCCCTCCCTCAATATTTCTCAAAGTAAGCATTATGTTCCATAAAGCATTTAGTTTTAATTGCATTTAAACGATGCATTCCTGAGATCTTGTTATGAGCGGTATTATAAAATAATAGGTGCTATTTTCCATAAAAAAAGCAATCTACACAAAATCCAGGAGCAAATGTCCACAGATACTTTATATCCAACTACCCATGTCAAGTTTCAAAATTAAAGTGTGCACATTCTCTTTGAAAATTGATGCAAATTCCATGGGTAAAATGTGTCAGCAAACTTTTATTGCAATTCATCAGAAAATTGCCTTCACAAGACTCTCCACTTAGTTTGCACTAGGGATGTGCAGACCAAAAGTTTATGTTCATAAGTCCATAAGTCGAAAGGGGGGGTCATTTGCGGTCAATATGGACATATGGAGAATTCCATAAGTTGAGTCTATGTCCATATGTGCAAATAAAAATTTAAACCCCCTCACCCTCCTTAATCCCCCCCCCCCCCAAGACTTACCAAAACTCCCTGGTGGTCCAGCGGGGAGTCAGGAGGCCATTTCTGAACTCCTTTGCAAGGAGCACGTGACGTCGGCGTCACGTCGGAGTGACGCGGCGTCACGTGATTCCCCGCGCGTTTGCTCCGGGACCCTCGTTCAACCCAAAAGGAACTTTTGGCCAGCTTGGGGGGGTCGAACGAGGGTTCCGGAGCGAACGCGTGGGGAATCACGTGACGCCGCGTCACTCCGACGCGGCGTCACGTGATTCCCCCGCGCGCGCGCTCGCTCCGGGACCCTCGTTCGACCCAAAAGGAACTTTTGGCCAGCTTGGGGGTGTCAGGAGGCCCCCCCAAGCTGGCCAACAGTTCCTTTTGGGTCGAAAGAGGGTCCCGGAGCGAACGCGTGGGGAATCACGTGACGCCGCGTCACTCCGACGTGACGCCGACGTCACGTGCTCCTCGCAAAGGAGTTCAGAAATGGCCTCCTGACTCCCCACTGGACCACCAGGGAGTTTTGGTAAGTCTTGGGGGGGGGATTAAGGAGGGTGAGGGGTTTAAATTTTTATTTAGGATCAACAATCGCGATTTCCAATGTATTCAACATAGCTATGTTGAATAAGTTGGAAATCCGATTGTTTTCGCCTCATTACTTTTTTAAGTTAAAAAAAAAAAAAGTTGCGTTTTACATTTAAGTTCAAAACGAATGCACACCCCTAGTTTGCACCTAGTTTATAATAATCCAAATTAAGTGTTTCCCTATCCTATCATGGAGGCACACCTAGGCAGTTGGGTTTTCAGGTTTGCTGTAATGAATATGTCTGCTTATTCATTCTGGTGATCCTGAATTCCTGAATGGCTGTGCCTCCAGGGGAGGTTGGGAAACAGGACTTAAATAATTACCACTACTAAAGTGGCTATTATCCTGAGCATCTGGACGCCTGTGTCCCCTGCATAGCCTACAATAGAGAACCAGCTATGGGAGCATCTGAATTTCTGCTAGGACTTCTATTTATCAATAGATGGCATAGGAGTGGAGGAGTAGCCTAGTGATTAGACCAGTGGGCTATGAATGTGGAGACCAGGATTTGAATCCTGCTGTTGCTCCTTGGGCAAGTCACTTTACCCTCCATTGCCTCAGGTACAAACATACCCCCTCATTTATCAAAATGTGCTAAAGCATTTTCGCATGCGTTAAGGGTTTATTGTTGTGCAAATCTGAAAAAGAGGAGGAGGGCTTTAATGCCGATTTTAACCACAACGTTTTCAGTAGCGTTAAGCCGTGCGATAGCTTGCGTTTTGGGGCGGTAAGGTGTTAGTGCATTTTGTGATGTCTCACCCAATTTTATAACATGCGGCTGCGCGCGCATGTTATAAAATCGGGTGTAGATCTGTGCATGCCGGGTTGCACACTGGGTTGCGCGCACAAATCTACGCCCGCGCACAATTCTTAAAATCTGGCCCATAGCCTTTCAGAGGTTAGAGAGAACATTGCCTCCCACTCTGATTCCCTTTATACGTTCCTTGCTTTGCCTCGCTTTCCCTATATCTTAGCAACAGACTGACCTCAGGTCTGCTCAGCTTCTCTTCCCCTCTGTGCCGTCACTCCAGCCTTGTTGCTTCCTTTCTTCTTCAATCTCCATCAGACTTTGATCATTCCCCCTCCACTGATGGGTCCTGGACAGGCATCAGTAGCATGGACTTGGCATTCCACTGCCTTCTTTTCCTCAGAGTCTGGCAGCAGCAGCAGCAGCACAAGCTTGGTTCTTCGATACCACCTCCTCTGTCATGGGATCTGGGTCTCATGGCAGCAGAGCAGATGTGCTTCTTTATTGCCTCCCGCTCCACCAAATGGGTTCTGCACCCACAGCAGCAACATCAAGCTCAGCTCTTTATAGTAACTTTTTTCTCTTCTCGATCAGTAACAGAAGTTGCCCACTCCATCGTCCAACTTTCCTGGGCTAAGATTCCCTCCCTTGCCATCTCTCTCTCTCTCTCTCCTGCGGGACCGTTTGGTTCTGCTTCTACAGACTGCTTGCTTGAGATTGGAACACTGTTATACCAGCGGGGTCCTGCGATCGCATCAGCACATTGACTGCTGTTGTCCATTTCACCCTCCTACCCCACAGTGTTACACAGGACAGATCAGGAAGCACTCATCAGCATCACTGTGATAAATCTGGAGCTGCTCTGCAGAGAATCCTTCTTTCTAGTTAGAAAAAGGTTTCTTGTTTTTGATTGTATGATCACACCATCACACATAACACCTGCCGTCACTGATAGCCATTCTGTTTAGTACTTTGATAGATGGATAACATTGTAAACTATTATTTAAGCAAACGCAAGGGGCAGCTAGCTGTAGCATAAGATTTTGACTGTTCAGTTACTCATACATTACATTTCTTGGATGTTAAACCTATTCTTTACACTGATTCTTTATAACAACAGGTGCACCAACAGTGTTTATCACAGCTTGGATCATTTCTAGAATTCATTATGAAGATATTGGGTAAGCATTTGCATTCACTGTGAGTTTTGCACAGTATCATGTATGGAATTCAATGTGATAGCGACATTGTATATATAGTGTGAATGTGAAGATATAAAACAAAACACTGATGTTTGTTTCTTCAAGTTTAAAAGAGGGATAGTTTTATTTTTTCAACTGGAGAATTCATCAATGATTGGTCAATGTAAATGCAGTATTCTTTTGTATATCCTTTGGAAAATGCTTACTGACAAATTTTGAATATGGATGTGTAATGTTGAAGTTATTATTAATACAACACTTCATTGCTAAATTAGGATTACAGTATCCTATTGGGTTCTTAACCATTGCGTTGCTATTTTTATATAAGTATTATGGATAACATTAAGAAAATTAGGGTGTGGATTTTTTGACATAGTTGAATGTATGTGAATGTAAAGTGATATAGATGTAATGGGTGGTGTAGTTGTTTTAAGCAATTAATATTTTTGATACATTAAAGATTTACTATATGATTAAATAAAGATTACATTTGCATCCATTGACTGTCTTTGGTATATATCAGCTTGAATGTAGCTCCATCTATAGAAGTATAATTAGTATCATTGTTTTTCACATTATTTATATATTATTTTTATAGATCTATCTATCTATATATATATATATATATATATATATCTCTATCTATCTATCTATATATATATATATATATATCTTTGTACAAAAAATGAAGTCCATATTCAGACACAGTCCAGAAAAACTTATCTGGTTAACTTTGGAGGTATAGTCAATAGTGTAACTATACTAATGAACATAGCCGGCTAACTTTAGGACAGCTCTTTAGCCCGACCAGACTTCACTGGATAAATTAGCCGGCTAACTTTGAATATCAGAGTTAGCTAAAAAACATAGTTAGCTAAAAAACGCGGCGGTGTGAATCGCAGGGGGAAGGGGGGGGCGAAGCGGGGGGGCGGGCCTGTGAAAGCCGGCAGCGATCGCACCTCTGTGGTGCGATCGCTGCCGGCTTTCACATCCAATAGCGCCATCATAAAAGGTGGTGCTATTTGGCACGAAATGGGCAGTGAAAAGGCTCCTTACCTTTTCGCCGTCCATGCTGTCTTCGCGGCGTCCGCCCCGATTCCTCCTCTTCCAGGGCAGACGACGCCCCAGCTCCGCCCCTTTTTAGCTATTGCACGCGAAAAGGGACTTTTCACGTGCAAAATGTCCCTTTTCGCATGCACTAGCTTTAAAAAATGACCCCCTTAGCCAGCTAACTTGACTCCTCCCAATTACTTCCCCGGAATTTCTCTAATTTATCCATCTAAATTCTAGCTGGCTAACTTATTAGCTGGCTAAAATATAGCTGGCTAAGTGCCCAACTGTTCATTTTACCAGATAACTTCTGAATTATCCATCTAAATGCTTCTGAATATGGACATCAGTACTTTTGTTTACATACTATTATATATATATATATATACATATACGCTCATCATTTGGTTCAAAAGAACCTTAATCGAGCATGACATTTGTGTGAACCAATGCTCCCTCTAATTTTTTAAAAGCTACGTGTGCAAAAGTTTTTATTTCTGCAAATTTTTTATAAGTTGAGTTCAAACTGTGCACTACGAGCCAGTATAATGTGAATGGTATCTGGATTTCTTGTGTGTGCTATGTTTTGCCATGTGCACAGGTTTCACGACCTGTGTGCATCCGCACACATGTGCAGCATAGAGGGAAGCAAAACCCTGTACATTAGGGAATGTAATTAAATACTTTTTAGATCAGCCATCAAAGGGTTTAGACCCCTGCCTTTGAGAGTTAGGTGCCTAAATTGGTCCCCTGGAAAACCTGGGTTGAGCGCCTACATTTAGGTGGCTGTTTTCACAAGGCACCTAAAAAATGTCTGGGGCTGGTGTTACGAGCGCGCGCGGGCGCGGTCGTCTCGGGTGGGTGGTGAGCCCTTGGGCCACGGCAGGACCCCAGGAGGAGCCCAAGGCCACACCGTGGGAGGTGAGCTGAGCAGGCATGGTGAGCCAGGCAGGCAGGAACAGAAGCAGGGAGTCCGGCCCTCAGCCGGACCTGCATGCCCATGGTAGCCAACACGGGGAAGTTGACTAGTGAACGGTCCTCCGACTGTTCCCGGCCCTTTCGGACCTGCCGCAGGGAACGGCAATGGGCAGCAGGCCGGACAGAGGCGAGGGCAGACAGAGTCCTTAAACTGAAGACATCAGACGGGGCAGAAGCAAGACGAAGACATCAGGACAAGGGCTGAAGCGAGACACAGGAAAGGCCCAGGCGAGCAGGAACTCCGATGCTGGGATACTCACATCCGAAGCCCCCTCGGCTGGCAGAAGCTCAAGAGCCCGTGGGACGAATCCCTCCTGTTGGCCACTCCAGGGCCCAACAGGACAGAAGACTCAGGAACCAGGTCAAGGCAGAGACAGGTAGACATCCAGACAAGGGCTGAAGCAGACACTGAAGACAAGGCTGGACGGGAACATTGCACTGTCCATCAGGGCGCCCTACTCAGCCCACCCGTGGGACTGAGTCGCGGACCACCCTGTCCCAGACGCGCCCTACACAGCCCAGGAAGGCTGGTCGCGGACCACGCTGAGAAGGAGGGTGCGGGGAAGACCCAGGCGCACAGGAACTCCGATGCTGGGATACTCACATCCGAAGTCCATACGGCTGGCAGAAACAGGAGCGGACATCAGGCAAAGACACTGGACAAGGAACCAAGGAAGACCTGGATCAGCACGGTTACAGCCAACTGTAAGGCCTGATCGAAGGCCGAAGACAAGCAGGAGTCGGAGTCACGGACCGGAGTCAAGGCAGGCTGAAGACAAGCAGGAGTCAGAGTCACGGACCGGAGTCAAGGCAGGCTGAAGACAAGCAGGAGTCGGAGTCACGGACCGGAGTCAAGGCAGGCTGAAGACAAGCAGGAGTCGGAGTCACGGACCAGAGTCAAGGCAGGCTGAAGACAAGCAGGAGTCGGAGTCACGGACCGGAGTCAAGGCAGGCTGAAGACAAGCAGGAGTCGGAGTCACGGACCGGAGTCAAGGCAGGCTGAAGACAAGCAGGAGTCGGAGTCACGGACCGGAGTCAAGGCAGGCTGAAGACAAGCAGGAGTCGGAGTCACGGACCGGAGTCAAGGCAGGCTGACGACAAGCAGGAGTCGTAGTCACGGAGGACCTGGATCGGGAGAGGCCACAGGCAACTGTGTAACCCAATCCGAAGGCTGAAGACAAACAGGAGTCGGAGTCACGGACCGGAGTCAAGGCAGGCTGAAGACAAGCAGGAGTCGGAGTCACGGACCGGAGTCAAGGCAGGCTGACAACAAGCAGGAGTCGGAGCCACGGAGGACCTGGATCGGCAGGGTTACAGACTACTGTAGAGCCCGATCCGAAGGCAAAGACACAGTGAACAGAAAGTCCTTAAATACTGGAGGTAGAAGGCAACTCCCTGGGAGGAGCTTGCCAGGACCGCCCACCGCTGGTCCTATAACTAGGGTAGAGAGCTGCGGGCCAGCCCCTAGGGAAGGGCGTCGCCCAACAGGAAGTCCAAACACTGAGGCTGCAAGCCACCGGCATGCCTCAGGAGCAGCTAGGCCTCTCAGGCCCTGGAGCAAGTCCTGGATGATGCGCAGGCGAGGCCCTGGCTTCAGAGCGGCCTCTGGAGGAAGGTAAGAGACCTCCTGCAGCGCAGCAGCAGGGGGGATCGCAACAGCTGGTTGGAAGAAGGGCATTAGGTGCCTACTGCTGATTTTCAGTGCTAGTCACCTAACTTGAGTGGCCAAATCTAGGGGCTGCCAGAGCATCCCCCCCCCCCCCCCCCCATGTAAAGTTTAATGAAGGCTGGCAACCCTCGCGGTCCAGTTGTAGGGAAAAGCCAGGACTGATAGCCCTCCCTCCCACTTGTCTAAGTTAAAAGGGAAAGCTGCCCCTCTCTCCCACCCAAGTCAAAAAAAAAAAAATCACCACACAGCCTCCACCCCTGCCCAAGTGTATTTTTTTTAATTAGCTGCAGAGCATCCTTTCCAATAACACCTACCCCCTATGCTCCAGTGAAACTCAACTCCTGACTCATCAGAAACTCCCCCTTGTCAAGTCAGGAAGAATACAGATTCCTTTCTCCTCCCAGCTTGGCATCCAGGGTTTTTCTGAAAATGGCTGTTAAGAGAATCCCCTAGCATACACATTTAACATTCATCAGATTCTCCAATAACTGTTACAATAATGATTTATGTTATTTGAATTTGCATGTACTAAACATGTTAACACACACTTAAAATTGATTTAGCATAAGGAAAACTAAATTAATGAGATGCAGTATAGGGTAGATTATACGCTAAAAGGTATATGATAATGGATCCTTTAGCATGTACACAAGCTGCAATGTAAACTCCCCCATATTGGCAAAAGGATTCCCCTATCCCTACTGCTGCTGAAGACTGAGATTCTCCAGAATGATCAGAAATCATCCCTAAGGGGTAGGGGGCAATGCAGGGGAGGACTCAGGCTTCATGGGAGAGGGATGCTAAGGGGAAATAATCCAGGCTGTATCGGGAGTGTAGGGTGGGGGTTGCCTGTGCGTTAGAGAGAAAGTCCAAGAGTTCGCCATTCTGCAATGATAAATATTAATGCTCTGGGTCTATTTGCAGTCTAAAATGTAACACCTAATTCAGAGCAGGTGCTAAATGAGCAGCTTGGAGGTTTTGCCACTATTGTGGGTGAAGCATAGGAGGAAATTTACAAAAGGAGTTATGTGAATAAATGTAGCAATTTTCAAAAGCCATTTACTGGAGTAAAATGCACTTACTCTAGTAAATCCTATGGACAATTCAATGGCATATACTGGAGCAATTTTCAAAAACCCACTTACTCGAGTAAATGCTTTTTAAAATCAGACCCTTAGGGTTCGATTTTAAGACCTGCGCACATGCACACGGCTATTTTATGACATGTGCGTGTGTTATAAAATACGATATCTGCCCGCACATGCACGGTGGATTTTCAAATCCACGCGTGCATGTGCAGGTGGATGGCCTCCAATTAAGGAGCGGACTGAGAGGAAACTTCCCTATAACCCTACCTAACCTTCCTACCCTTTTCCCTCTCCTCCCTTACCCTTACCCTTCTTAGCTACCCTTACCCTTCATAGCTACTTACTTATTTTTTATTTGATTACTTACTGCTCGTCTGCGCACACTTCCCTGGGGCGGCATCGAATGTCGCTGTCCCGGCCCGCCACTTCCCGTCCCTTCCCACCCTAACCACGCCCCAGCCCGCTGCTTTTGAAAGGCCTGGCACTTTGGCGTGTAACAGGGTTTACATGCTTGGATGGGCCCTTCCGAAAATGCCCGGCCACGCAGGTAACCCAATTTGTCCATAGGATGACAATGAGCATTTCTCATCTCCCTAATTTGCATTTCATTTTTGCGATTTGAATGCATATGCAAGCCATTCTTAATTCATCAATGCCAATGGGTTGTGGCAGAATTTAGCAGGCTAGGCTGAGACGTAGACATTAGGACGCCGTCTCTGGACTAGGCCTTGGCCCTGGCCTAGGCCTAAGCCCCGGCCATCAGGACCAGACCCTCCAATTCTGGGTCTTGCACAAGGCCTAGGCTGAGGTTACGGCCACCTACCACAGCCTAGGCCTGTGCAAGGATGAGGCTTTGGCCTGGGCCTAGGCCTCATCGTCTGATCCCCCCCCCCCCCCCAAACATTTTTCCATGAAAATTTTAGCAAACCGCCTAGAAATGCCCAAAAATACAAATATGTAGGCATTTTGTACAATTTTTAGGCATACATATTTTGCCAAAGTGGCTTTCATAGTCGCAAAGTTTCATGCTTAGTGGACTGCATGCAAATGTTTACTCAAAAGCCACATTAATGAGCTGCTATTTGACTTATTTTCAGATGTTGGGACATAATTGACTCCCCCTTTTGGTGGATCATCAAGGCTCCTATTCTGGTTTCTATCTTGGTAAAGTATCCATTATGTATTCTGGGAAGCAGAACTCTCTATAAAATTGGAGCCCTTTAAATTGTAATTTTGCTATTTTTGTTAGATTGCATTGTATATGTTGTACTGGTGCCTAGCGATCCAATGAGCAAGGCCATCCTTAGGAAGAATGGAGAATCCGGCTGCCTGCCCAGGCCCTTCCTTTTGCAGTACCCCCAACATGTGAGCTCACTTCCTGTTCCTGGGAGCGCTGTAAGGGCGGAGCTGTTGCAAGTCTGCATGGTGGAGAACATTTGCAGCAAGTAGGAGCCACAACATCAGAGCATTCTCTCTTCCTCCTCCACCTCGCTCTCCAGTCTCAGGGTCTCAGGGGTCCCTGCTCCAGCTGATGTACCCACGGGCCCTGCACCTTTCTAGAATCAGGCTTGCCAATGAGCTATAAAAAATGAATTTATTTATTTATTTTATTTTATTTAACAGTTTTTTATACCGACCTTCATAGTAAATAACCATATCGGATCGGTTTACAGTTTAACAAAGGGAAAAACTAGAGTAAACAAATTCAAGTAAACGAAAGATAACAATAGGTAGGAATAAGTCAAAGTTACAAATCAACAGGGGGAGAGAACTTGGAAATGAACAGGGGGAGAGAACTTGGAATTTACATCATTACACACCTTTATTTTCCAAGGAAAAAATATAACATATTCACCAGGTAGAGGACAATGTAGCGCCAAAGTTACAAAATGCAAGTTAGATAGTCTCCTAATGTTTCTTCCCTATTGCTTTAGTTGGCCAGTGTGAAATCACTGAGCACACAAAAAACAACGGCTGGATTTTATGCTCATTCTAAATGTATTACTAATCTGTGCACATTTGACATGGACAAATTGTGAATGGATAAAGCTTTGTTTTCATTGTTTTTCTTTCGTGCACAGGGAAGTGAAAGGCTAGAAATAGTAGCCAGAGAGGAGTAGCCTTTGCTCAAGTCGCCCCCATGAAACTCAATCTTGATCTTTATTCAACCTGCTGTTTCTTTTCAACCTTTCTGGAGCTAAGCTTTCCAACTGGGTTGGTTAGAGTATGGGTTAATATTTTTGTGAGATGATGCACAAAAATGCTAAACTCAGCTCTCCAGAAATTAGACTGTAACCAGGTTTTAGCTGAGTTTCTAGCGTTGTTTTTTTTTTTGTTTGTTTGTTTTGAACTGTAATTGATTTTATGCATTTGCATTCTCACAAAATATGTTATGCAATTATCTGTCTTCTTTGTTGAAACTTAAGTACCATTCTATGAAAAGAGCTTGGAAAATCCCAAAGTCAGTGAACATTTAGGAAGTAAGCTTCAAATTAGAATTAATGTCTGTGTATTTAGTTTCTGTCATTCCATTTGTAATATCTGGAAATAGTGGGATACATTTTCAAAGTCATGTGGCAATACTAAGACCAAAGGTATTCATCTAATATTGGAAGCACAAAAAATGGAGTGGATTTTCAAGGATCACTAGATGTCCAGACTTGATCCCAAAAATGCCCGCTCCCCCATTTAGATGCATAGGATTTTAGACCTCTAAAACAGAAGTTGTGAGGTGCTTATACGTTGTGTCCATCTCAATGAATTTATGCATCCATGCTCCTGCCTCCCACTCCAAGTAGCATAGTTTGTGTCAACCCCAGATTCATTTTCACATTTTCACCCATTTAACTCTCTTGGGGATGTCATAGAAGCACCACTGGGAAATTCAACCACAATCCAAGACAGAGATCCTCAAATGTGACTTTTGTATGAAAAAATAATTCAAAGATTCAGCCATCATGTATTTTCCTGTGAAGTTTTGCGAACCATAATTATCAAAATTAATGGTGGAATTTCACAAAATATAGCAGGAAAACGCAGATAATAAAGAAAAATATTTTGAGTAAAGAAAATTATAAAATATAGTCAATTTGTAAAGTATATATGTGAACCTTTTTCCGCTAGAGAGGAGCAAAGCCTGAAACCTTGTTGTTTTAAGACTGTACATATTTTTAAATGCAGGTAAAAAAATCACACTTATCTGGCAAAAGGGTGTCTTCTGAAATGATTAATATAAATGACCCTTGATTCCTATGCAATATCTTCAAAGGATCTCTGCAGCACTAATTATGAAGTCCGCAGCCTGAGGTCTTCATTAATAGTGTTGCAGAGATTCTTTGAAGATATCCCACAGGAATCACAAGCTGTCTCTATGCAGGTTTGGGACGTTCTAGTAATCATTTCAGAAGACACCCTTTTGCCAGATAAGTGTGATTTTTAACTGCATTTTAAAAATATGTACAGTATACTGGTATGGCCGATGATTATAAAATGAGATGCATGAGACAGACGTTAGTCACGCTTGCATAGAGTGCAGTCAGTGTCCCCAGTGATGTGAGAATTGTGCTGTTAAATTAATTTATATTTGATTTCAGCAAGTCATAAACTGGACTTTACTTTATAGTACATTAGTGATATTTTCACTCTCGAGGTTAAGGAGGGATTTGGACACAAAGTTTAAAAATGCCAATATCACATAATAACGGTTATTTATTGTATAATCCACACATAGGTATAAATTATTATAAACACAAAATATCTGCTAATACAGTTTGGAAATGGTTGCAGAATTTCCAAACCATCATTGACACAGATGGTTTAGACTTTGAGTAACATATATTTTCCATGTAGTCCTATACCTGCACAACCAAGGCCAAAAATACTGCCAACTAATTAAAACTTCATTAGTTTATTGTGAAGAGAATGATAAGTGCTTTATGGAAAACATGCACAGTCTCATTACTTCAGGAGGTTTCAGTAAAAAATAAATCTGTTCATTGCAGAGGCTATGTGGGATTTCATATGATACCTGAGGAATTTAAGCAACATACATTTTTAAAACCCTGTCTAGCGAAATACTACAACACGTTGTTTCTTTTATTTAAAGTAGATAGAAATTTCTGTTAGAAGTAAAATATAGGGACTCTAACAGCTTAAAATACCTTGATACAAGGATGCTAAATTATCTGATGCATTGTATTTACATGTCCAATGTTTTGAAAATTAAATCAGGACATCTAAAGGAGCACCACATACTGCTCAGTTTAACGGCCACTTAGAGACACAGCTGGAAGTGTTTGGAAATTTAGAGGTAAATACTGATATTCAGTGGGCCAGCGAGCAAGAAAGTTATCTGGATAACTTTATCCAGATGGCAGCACTTATTCAGATAAGTCTGCCACTGAATATACCCAGGTAAAAGTACCCAGATAAATATCAGTGCTCACTGGCTAAAATTTAACGATGATTCCAGATGCCTTCATCACTGCTTCTGTTTCATCCGGCTAAATTTTGTGTGACTAATGAGTTACCCGGAGAGAATTTAGCAAAGGAAAATTTTCAAATCTAGATTTTTGTCTGAATAACTCCAAAAGATACCTGGACAAAGCCTTTGAATATCAACCTCCCAATAGACATCTAATTGATACCAATAAGGCATACTTTGGACATCTAACTTCCATGTTAACCTACTGAAAACTCAGGCTAGTATGTTTAAGAAATAGTATACTTCACATGGCAAAATCAAATCCTCTCATGGAAATTCTGAGGTCCACATTCACGTCATTCAGTCACTATCAGGATAGCAAAGTTACTGGGTCATTCATCAAGCCGCATTGTGGGCCAGATTTTCAAAGGGGTACGCGCGTGAGGTTGGGACCACCATCACGTACCCCTCGAAAACTTGGCCCAAACATCCCCTGCACGCCGAGCCTATGTTACATAGGCTTCCGGCGCGCAAAGCCCCGGGACACGCGTAAGTCTCGGAGGGAACGGAGGCAGGCTGCGCGGCTCAGCGCGCGCAGGCTGATGATTTTGGGCAGCCTTGCGTGCGCTGACCCCGGATTTTAATGGATACGCGCGCATCTATTGAAATCCCACGAACTCTTGTTCGCTCCTGGTGCGCTAACAAAAGTACGCGTTTGCGCAAGTTTATGAAATCTACCCCTGTGGTTCTAATGTGCCTTGTATCGCATATATCACACAATATTTTGCATCTCCCTACCCAGATACCCTCTCCTATTACAATGGCCTTCTTTGCATGTGATTTACATGCATGAATAATGCAAATGCATGCAAAGAAGGTCATTACAAGTCAATTTAATGCAAATATTTTATCGCGGACTGTGAAGGTAGTGAGTCACAATAAAATCTCTCTGATATGCATTAGATGTGCGGTGGGAAGCCCGAGACCTTAACTTGGGTCCTGGGGTTCCCGCCATACATTTAAAGCAGCCAGGGGAAAAAAAGCATGGCCAAACATTAGTGTGCATTAAGTTTTCGTGAGATACAATAAGAGTCTCTCATTTACATAAATGGCAAACTTGTGCATACTCATTATAAAATTTGCATTCAAACGCATGATGAGGCCCTAATGCGATTTGATGAATGACCCTGTAAGTTAGCTGGCTAAATCTGAATGTCGGAGTTAACCTGATTATTTACCTAGCTAGCTAACTCAACACCTCCTATTTACACGCCAGTATGCCCTTAACATAGCCAGCTAAATTCTAGCTGACTAACTTATTAGCTGGCTAAAATATAGCTGGCTAAGTGCCCAAATATTCATTTAACTGGATAATTTCTGAGTTATTCATCTAAATGCTTCTAAACACGGACCACCTCCTGTATAAAACAAGATTTGGGACTCAGAACTGTTTAGCGATTTGAGCTATATTAATACTCTTCTTTCCCTCTGTGCCGTTTCTACTAAACAAAGTCTTATTTAAAAATGGAAAAGTAAGAACAAGCCATTTAACTAAAATAGCAAAATATTCTGAGTTACAAAATAATTATTTTGCATAAAGCTAAACTATCCTAAAGGACTTTATCATAAAAGAGTGAATCTGCCTGTCATCTATGATTTGTTTTCTACACTGGCTTATGTATATTTAAACAAAAATACTTCTAATTGAAATACAGTGTATTCCTTTTTAGGAGACTAGAATTTATCAATGCATTTTTTTTTCTTATTTTCAAAAGGAAAATATGGTTCCACTGTCATTTGGTCAGTTTTATGCTCAAAAATATATTCGAATGACAAGTGCATGACATTTTTCCTCTACAATAAATAGAATTATAGATTTGACCATCTGTTGCTCCTTTACCTTAAATAGCTTAGAAAGAAAATGATTTGGGCTTTGTTTGTTTAAAAAGTTTTGCTGTTGTCACCCCAGCCACATTAACCCGGGAAAGCTCAATCTTTTTAGAACTTGGAAACTAACAGGTCCGTATTCAAAAGGGATTTGTCCAGCTAACTTTTAAGTTTGACGGATGAACTCTGAGATTTAATTTCTCACCCTTCTCACCCAAGAAATTTTACCTGGGTAAGTAATTTCTCAGCTGGATAAAAAGAGGCAGAGGCTGGGGGGGGGGGGGGGGGGGGGTGGCTCTAGCTGGTAAAACTTAACCGGCTTAAGTTATCCAGGGATATTCAGCAGCAGACTTATCTGGCTAAGTCTCACTGAATGTCCCAGACAAAGTTGCACAGACTTTATTTATCTGGCTATTTTTTTTTTTTTTTTTGCTCTCCAGATTACTGAATATTAACACAATTTGGATATAGATAATTCTAAATAAATCCCTAAGCAGTGTCAGATTTGGCTACTAGCCTGATTGCCCCCCCCCCCCCCCCCCCCAGAAAAGACCAGGTGCTGTGGGCTGCAGAAGCCAATGGCAAACCTCTGCAGTGTTCTGCCAAGAAAAGGTCACAGGGCTATGAAGCCTCAACCATTAACATCCAGAAATGAATATAAAAAGGATAGCAATAAACAACAAAATGAAAACGTTTAGTAAATCTGAGGAATTGTTGTTTTGTAGTCTGAATAGAAAAGTTTTATTCTTCTCGTGAAATTAGATTTTGCATACATTTTATCAGTGGTATATGATATGCAGTCTTACCAACAAACCTATTGATGTGCATGTCTCTGACCTTCTAATGTGTTTATAAAATCACATTCTCATTGTCAAACTGAATGTGTATTGTATATTTTTAAGAGTTATGTGTATGTTCTTTTTAAGTGGATGTTTCTTTACTGTAGTAATTTGTACATATGCCTGCTCTATATGTTTCTTTTAGTAGCCTTCTACAGTACAGTGCATTCTACTTGTTGAGGCCATAAGCCCCCACCTTTATATGTTTTAAGTAGAATAATGTAAATGTTTCTGTTTGAGAATTTTAGGGAAATCTTCCTTTCATAATAGCCTGTGTGATTTATAAAGCCTGTCCTTTATAAATATATGGAGATTTACTGTAGGTCTGGTTTGCAGATATTTGTGCGGCCTCGTTACCTTCTGTCTTAACAAGCTGAATACTCCTTTTCTGCCTTGTCATCAGCCCGTGGCCCTGCCCAGCAGTACATCATGTATAGCTGTATTCTATGGGCTTGACATCATCATACTTGGGATGTATATCACAAAGTCCCAAGCAGGCTGATGTCAGGCCCAAGATGGCTGCTATCCTGTCTCGCTATACCATGCACAGAACAGTAGGAATTTAGATCATCGACCAAATGCCAAGAAAATTAAAAATAAAGTTTGCTGAGTTGCCTTGGATAACAGTTTCTCCTATTAGCTTGTTTCAGTTGCTGGTTTCACATTTGTGGGTGCTTCTCCGTCACAATCACAGTGATGGCTATTAAAATTATTTTGCTTTTCTCTGCCTTCACACAGGCAAACTTCATTCTCTTCATCTGCATTATCCGCATTCTGGTCCAAAAACTGCTTTCTCCTGATGTTGGAAGAAACGAGAATACCCAATATTCGTAAGTTCTAAAGTTCTGCTTTGCAGCCTGGATTTTATGGTGTTATATTTGATGGTGCAAACTCAGCTTCAATTCTGCTGCAGTTTCAGCTAGAAATCTGTGTTCATAACTGTCACTAACCTGAGGTTAGAGACTAGTGGTGCAAAATTGCCAAATAGATGAAATATTGTATTGTCAGTCAAATTTGATTTCACAGTTTCAGAAATATTATTGAATTTGTGCTAAAGCAGGCCAGTAGTGGAAATAAATGGTTTCATTATCTGAAGTCTTGCTTCATAACCAATAATGGAGTCATAGTTTAAATCAAGGTTGGTATCCAGCAGCAGCAGACAATACCTTAGCTTATATCTCTCATATTTGTAGTGGGTTGCCCAAGCAGAATGTTATGAAAGAAGTCAGAACTCGGAGATAGAGCAATGAACCTTTTACTTCATAGAAGCCCAAGTGCTACCAGGGTGAACAAGTACTGAACAAGTTATCCTTCCTGATCTAATGTGACTGAGTTTTAATACAAATCAGAGGCAAGCTACAGCATCAAGATACAAGTACAATAATATGCAGACAGTGGGTCTCAAAGGAAATATGACAAAATACCGTTTTACTGAGAGAGTGGTAGATGCCTGCAATCAACTGCCCAGCAGAGTGGGGGGTAGGAAGCAAAATCTTGAATTCAAACACGCTTCAGACAAATACCAAGGATGGTAAGGGCAAGAGAGGGAGAGGGGTAGGCTAAAAAAAGAAAAGAAGGGGGTTGAGATATGGCAGTGCACAGGGCTAAAATATCGAATTGACAAACTCATCCCGTATAGAGTAGGGGAAGCCTGTAAAGAAGGGGGGACAGGGCCAACTAGCACAGAACAGTGGTAAACTTTTGGTATAATTTTACAAGGACTGCTGGATGCCAAGCACTGGAAAGAAGATGGCTTGGTTATTATACTTGCCATATAACAGCAAAAAAAAGAATAAGAAGTAGCCTCCCTCATTCATTCAGGCTTCTTCAACTGACCCTTAAGATATCTCCTTAGCGCAGAGAGGGATGATGGTAAGGAAGAGTGGCAATCAGGGCTGCAGAGTGTAAGCGGGAGCAACTGAGCAGAATGAATGGGCTAAATGGACGTCCTCTGCCAACATCTACTGTAAATATGTTTTTTTCTAAAACTACCACAATGTAGAGAGACCTTAAGCTCTC
This sequence comes from Rhinatrema bivittatum, assembly GCF_901001135.1. Taxonomy (NCBI): domain Eukaryota; kingdom Metazoa; phylum Chordata; class Amphibia; order Gymnophiona; family Rhinatrematidae; genus Rhinatrema; species Rhinatrema bivittatum. The sequence continues at coordinate 73,144,704 of NC_042616.1, read as the reverse complement.
ACCATTACCAGCCTTTTTTTTTTTTTTAATCAAGGACTTTCTTATGCACACTCTTGATTCCCCATGTTCTGCAGTTTTCATCAGTTGGGGGAATATTCTTCACTCCCTAGGAATGTTACTCAGTCAAGTGGCAGGAACACATCACCCTGCTGTCTTTTAGCCTGACTTCAGTGCCAGGAAAAATAGTGGAAAGTGTTCTAAACATCAAGATCACAGAACATATAGAAAGACATGGTTTAATGGAACAAAGTCAGCATGGCTTTACCCAGGGCAAGTGTTGCCTCACAAATCTGCTTCACTTTTTTGAAGGAGTTAATAAACGTGGATAAAGGTGAACCGGTAGATATAGTATACTTGGATTTTCAGAAGGCGTTTGACAAAGTTCCTCATGAGAGGCTTCTAGGAAAAGTAAAAAGTCATGGGATAGGTGGCGATGTCTTTTCGTGGATTGCAAGCTGGCTAAAAAAGACAGGAAACAGAGAGTAGGATTAAATGGACAATTTTCTCAGTGGAAGGGAGTGGACAGTGGAGTGCCTCAGGGATCTGTATTGGGACCCTTACTTTTCAATATATTTATAAATGATCTGGAAAGAAATACGACGAGTGAGATAATCAAATTTGCAGATGATACAAAATTGTTCAGAGTAGTTAAATCACAAACAGATTGTGATAAATTGCAGGAAGACCTTGTGAGACTGGAAAATTGGGCATCCAAATGGCAGATGAATTTTAATGTGGACAAGTGCAAGGTGATGCATACAGGGAAAAATAACCCATGCTATAATTACACAATGTTAGGTTCCATATTAGGTGCTACTACCCAAGAAAGAGATCTAGGCGTCATAGTGGATAACACATTGAAATTGTCGGTTCAGTGTGCTGCGGCAGTCAAAAAAGCAAACAGAATGTTGGGAATTATTAGAAAGGGAATGGTGAATGAAACGGAAAATGTCATAATGCCTTTGTATCGCTCCAAGGTGAGACCGCACCTTGAACACTGTGTACAATTCTGGTCGCTGCATCTCAAAAAAGATATAATTCAATGGAGAAGGTACAGAGAAGGGCGAACAAAATGATAAGGGGAATGGAACAGCTCCCCTATGAGCAAAGACTAAAGAGGTTAGGACTTTTCAGCTTGGAGAAGAGACGGCTGAGGGGGGATATGATAGAGGTGTTTAAAATCATGAGAGGTCTAGTAGATGTGAATTGGCTTTTTACTCTTTCGAATAATAGAAAGACTAGGGGGCACTCCATGAAGTTAGCATGTGGTACATTTAAAACTAATCGGAGAAAGTTCTTTTTCACTCAACGGACAATTAAACTCTGGAATTTGTTGCCAGAGGATGTGATTAGTGCAGTTAATATAGCTGTATTTAAAAAAGGATTGGATAAGTTCTTGGAGGAGAAGTCCATTACCTGCTATTAATTAAGTTGACTTAGAAAATAGCCACTGCTATTACTAGCAACGGTAACATGGAATAGACTTAGTTTTTGGGTACTTGCCAGGTTCTTATGGCCTGGATTGGCCACTGTTGGAAACAGGATGCTGGGCTTGATGGACCCTTGGTCTGACCCAGTATGGCATATTCTTATGTTCTTATGTTCTTATGTTTTGTTGTTTTCTGGCCCACATAATAAGATTTAGTCACTGCTGACAGTTTGCTTATTTGTAATGAATTGCTCTAAAAGTTATAGATGCTTACTGAAAAATTCATCATACGGCACATTTATTTTTCTAAAATAATTAAGTGTACCTGAATAACAAGGCTTTTAGAAGACGAAACATCTATTGACAACTTCAGTTATACAAATAAAATTGATAATTTGCACACAAAAATACAAGAACATAATTTTAAAAATTTCAGGGAGAAATGTTTTGCCGTGAAGAAAGATGGTTCAGTAGGAGGCCTGCAAAGAAAAAGCTGCAGAAGTCTAAGCAGAGGTGATAAGAGAGTGCATGAGCATTTTGGTAGCACTTTCCCACTCTAACAGTATCATGGATGTGCATTCAGAAAGAAAGAGAGGCATCAAAGATGCTCCCCCAAAGTTATGAGCTAAGGGAACAGGGAGGATGAACATGCCATGGATTTGGGAGGAAAGATAAGAAGGTCCATCTTGTGTTACTGGTTCAGACCATGCACACTGGTATCCTGCCCCAGGGGCTTAGACCTGGGGGGGCTAATCTCATATAAATGTACATAAATACTGAGATTATACCTGGGGGGAGCTTGAAGCCAGGGGCTTATACCCTACACAAATGGCTCCTCGTAATTACTGGGATTAAACCTGGAGGCTTGAACCCAGGGGCTTATACACTACACAGATAATCACACACAATTACTGGGATTGCACCTGGGGGCTTAAAACCAGGAGATTATCCCCAACACAAAGAGCCACACACAAACTTTGATTCAGTACATCATGGTTTCAGGTAAGAAAGTAAGTTTATTTGAGCAATAGGAGGATAGAACAAATAAAATCAGATCATATAGAAGAAGTAATGGTAGATAATAACAATTGCTACATAGATATGAAAAGCTTATATTTCAAAAGGATCAGCCGTACCATCACGTCCAGGACTCGCTGTCCCCCCCCCCCCTTTCTTGCTGTCTCTCCTTATACACTACAAAGGCTTGTGAAAGCAGCGACGTTCCCTCCCCCTGAGTTCTTACCAGATTTCAGACACCGCTGTGCGGCCTTCATTCTGTCTCTCAGGCTTTAGTATAAGTTAATAGACTTAGGGCTAGATTTTAAAAGCCCTGCGCGCGTAAATCCGGCCGAATTTACATGCGCAGGGCACTTGCGCGCCAGCGCGCCTATTTTGCATAGGCCACTGGCGCGCGCAAAGCCCCAGGACGCGCCTAAGTCCCGTGGCTTCATAAAAGGGGTGGGAGGGGGCGTGCCCGGGGGCGTCGGCAGTCCGGGGCGTGTCCTGGGGGCATGTCCGGGTCAGGGGGCGGTCCGGGGCGGGACAGGGGGCGTGGCGATGGTTTGGGGGCAGGCCAGGAGGGCGGTCCCGAGTCCCCCGGCACTGCAGCCTGTGCCGGGGGATGCCAAGGCGGCGCGCGCAAGTTACTCCTGCTTCAAGCAGGAGTAACTTGCACAACAAAAGTTAGGGGGGATTTAGGTAGGGCTGGGGGGTGGGGTAGATAGGGGAAGGGAGGGGAAGGGAAGGGAAGGTGGGGGATGTGGAAGGAAAGTTCCCTCCGAGGCCGCTCCGATTTCGGAGCGGCCGGAGGCAGGCTGTGCGGCTCGGCGCACGCAGGCTGCTGATTTTGCGCAGCCTTATGCGTGCTGACCCCGGATTTTATAAGATATGCACGGCTACGCGTGCGCATTTTATAAAATCCGGGGTCGGCGCGCACAAGGGGGTGCATACTAGTGCACCTTGTGCGCGCTGAGCCCTAGGGGAGCCCCAATGGCTTTCCCCATACCGCCCCCCCTCCTTACCCTCCCTTCCCCTACCTAACCGACCCCCCCCAGCCCAACCTAAACCCCCCCCCTAACCTTTATTTTACAAGTTGCGCCTGCCTCTGGGCAGGCGTAGGTTGCGCGTGCCGGTCAAGTGCCGGCGCGCAATCCCCCGGCCTAGCAGCCCTACGGAGGCCCCTGGCCATGCCCCTGCCCTGGACCGCCCCCACCCCGCCCCTTTTTTCAAGCCCCGGGACATACATGCGTCCCGGGGCTTTGCGCACGTCGACGGGCCTATGCAAAATAGGCTCAGCACGTAGGGCTTTTAAAATCTGCCCCAATGTGTATTACTTGTTGGATATATGCATGCATTAAACATCTTGGTCATGTTAAGTAAGAGGTTTCCACAGGACATCTAAGCAGCAATGTCAGTCTGGGACCTGATTTTTGTTGAAATTTCTGGTACAGAGAGGTACATCCGTAAGTCTTCAGCATAAAAGCAGTGCTGAAAGCCATGGGAGGAGATGAGAGCACTGAAGGAGGAAGTGTAGAGAGAAAAAAAGAAGGCCCGGTACAGGGCCTTGAGGCAAACTACCTGCGGACTTTGCAGGTCCAGTTTTTTAAAAGTGAATTTCAAAATATGAAAACAAGTTATGCAAAAGAAACATTTATAAAACACGCACTGAGAAACTAAACTCACGGTTAATAAAGCACTACACTGCTCATCAGCTTCCAGAACAGACTGGCAAACAATCTGAGGAAGGCATTAATGTTTGGTCAATGGGGATGGGTAAACAAAGTGCTAAGGTAAATCATAGATAAATCGTTTTAAAAAATCTTTCCTGTCCTCCAGCTCCCATGTTTTTTGCTCCCTGTTTGATGTAACTTTTTACCTTCTATATAGTTGTTAATTGGTTTCCCCCTGTTCTATTGTAAACCGGTACGATATGACCGCGTCTTGGTATAGTAAAAGAATTTAAATAAAGAAATAAATAAAGGTAAGGAAAAGTACTCAAGTAACAAAATCTTTAAACACTTATGGAGAAATGTGGGGAAAAGGGCAACATCTGGAAAGTTATGTACACAGATTTTATAATATGGGAACTAAAGTCCCAGATCTAAAGGCAATCACGGAAGAAGATGATTTGGATGTAGTGGCTGCCACAGAGATGTGGTACATGGAAAACCGTGACTCGAATATAGTTATACTGGACTACAGCTTATTCAGAAAGGAAAGGGTAGGAAGAAAGAGATAACAAGTGGTATATAAAAAATTAAAATTAAAGCAACAAAATTGCAGGGCTTATGAGGTATGGAGGATGTAGTATAGATTAATCTGGAAAAAGGGAATGGAGCATCTCTAGTTCTTTCCACCGAGGTGTGTGTGTTTTTCAGACATGGGGGGAAATTGCCATGGAAGAATAGTAGTACATTTATACCAATTCATAGCTTGTAGGGGTCGACATCTTCCCCTTCCCCCCAATACCACATCTGGCACCTTCTTTTAGGAATCCGCTTATTTATATAACTCTGCATCATAGATAAATCACCACAGCAAGAAAGGACAAGGTAAATGTTTTGCTAAACTTATGGTAAATCAGAAGACTGAATAGGTGAAAAAAACAAGATAAGTTACAATTTAAGTAACAGCAGTGCCAAATACTGTCAATTGTTATGCAAAGTAAACATGGCAATAGCAATGCAATATTGTACCATTGTAATTTCATCAGAACCAGCCAACCATTGTCCCCCTAACAATGTGACAAAGCAGTTGCTAAAGCCACGGGGTTGTTGGATTGCATAGCAAGAGGAATAACCAGAAGAAGAAAGGAGGTGACAATGCCCTTGCACAGCCTTTGGTGAGGCTTCACTTGGAGTACTATGTTCAGTTCCAGAAACCGTATCTAAATGAGGATAGAGATAGGATGGAAGTGGTCCTGAAAAAGGAGACCAAAATGTATCTGAAGAGGCTGAAGGAACTAAATATATATTCCCTGGTGGAGTGAAGGTGCATGAGATATATGATATAGACTTTCAAATACCTGAAAGTTATTAATGAATTGCAAACATCCAACCTTTTCCATTGGAAAGGAAACTGTAGAACAGGGAGTTACAATATGAAACTCCGGGGGCACGACTCAGAACCAACATCAGGAAATATGTCTTTATAGAGAGGTTGATGGATGCCTGGAATGCCCTCCTCCAAGAGATGGTGAAGTGAGAGTAGTAATGGAATTCAAGAGGGCATGAATAAACACTGTAGATCCTTTGAGGCTAAAAGATGGAAATAAAGAAATGGGGTAACTATGTTAACTTTAGATGTAACATATCCACATGGGGGTAACCTGTATAGAGTAGCAGTTACAATCCTTAATAGAAGGCATGGGGGTATCCTGCATGGAGCACACAAAAATACAAGAAAAGCAACTTCCTGGGTGGACTGAAGGGACCATTTGGTCTTAATCTGCTCTCATTTACTGTGTTACTATGAAAGGGAGGAGATATTGCTAGGTGGTTTCAATATTCCAGATGTTAATTGGAACATCCCAGCTGTGGTGTCTTCTAGAAGCAGAGAGATCCTGGATTCTCTGCAGGGAGAACTGCTCCATCAACTAGTAATGGAAGCCCAAATGGAGGGAGTAATACAGGACTCGTTGTTTCCCAGTAGTGTTTCTGATATCATAATGTGTGATCATCTGGGATCCACTGATCACCTAATGGTGTGGTTTACTATTAGAATGCAAGCAGTGAAGGTAGATTGAAAAATGATAGTGCTAGACTTCAGGAAACCTAACTTTGTTAAAATGGGGGAGTACCTCAAGGAGTTGTTTGCTGGATAGGGGAAGTTATAAGCAGTGGGCAAAGTAAAAGAAGATATTGTAAGTGTAACCCCTAATTGGGGAAATGCAGATAGTGAACTCAAAGTTTCACATCTCAGTCCAGACCCTAAATCAGAGCTTTCCAAAGTGTGTATCGCGACACTTTAGTGTGTCGCCTGCAGTGTGCCGGTGTGTCGCGCAAGCCCGGTGCACGTGACACACCGGCAAGTGGGAGCCAATGCGGCCGCCGGTGGACCTCATCCCACTGGCGGCTGAGTAGCAAAGTATCGCTGTGCTGTAAGCACAGCGATACTTTGACGTAAGCTCCACCACGGCCCGAAGAAAAATGTCACGCAGGTGCTCCTCCTCCTTCATGCCCATGCGGCCCGGAAGAAAAATGTTGCCGGAGCCGCGCGGGCAGAAAGCAGGAAGAGCAGGTGCTCCGCCTCCTTTCTGCCCGCGCGGCCCCGGAAGAAAAATGTTGCCGGAGCCGCGCGGGCAGAAAGCAGGAAGAGCAGGTGCTCCGCCTCCTTTCTGCCCGCACGGCCCCGGAAGAAAAATGTTGCCGGAGTCGCGCGGGCAGAAAAGAGGAAGAGCAGGTGCTCTGCCTCCTTCCTGCCCGCGCGGCCCCGGAAGAAAAATGTTGCCGGAGCCGTACGGGCAGGAAGGAGGTGGAGCATCAGCCACGTGCAGAAGAGGAGCAGGCCAGGTAGCAGGGTCTCCACCGCGGATCGGCCCGAGAAGATCAGAGTCGCCGCGATCGGCCAGAGAAGATCAGGGCCGCTGCAGAGCCCATCCTGCAGCAACCCGTGAAGAGGAGGCCCAGAGGTAAGAGAGAGGCTGAGGGCCCGATGAGTTGTGTGTGTGTATGAGGTGCGTTGAGAGATTGGGTGCCTGTATGAGGTGAGTTGAGAGATTGGGTGTCTGTATGAGGTGAGTTGAGAAATTGGGTGCCTGTATGAGGTGAATTGAGAGATTGGGTGTGGGAGTGAGAACCTGAATTTTTGCAGAGACAGCATGTGAGAGTGTGTGTGTGTGAGAAAGACAGCATGTGGGAGTGAGAGCCTGTGCTTGAGCAAGACAGCATGTGGGAGTGAGAGAGAGCCTGGGTGTGTGAGAGTCAGACAGTATTGCAAGAGAGAGACTTGTGTATGAATGATTGTATGAGAGAGAGAGCATGTGACAGTGAGAGCCTGTGCTTGAGCAAGACAGCATGTGGGAGTGAGAGAGAGCCTGGGTGTGTGAGAGTCAGACAGCATGTGCAAGAGAGAGACTGTATGAATGATTGTATGAGAGAGAGCATGTGAGAGCCTGTGTGTGTGTGTGTGTGAGAGAGAGAGAGAGAAAGCATGTGAGAATGAGAACCTGACTGAATGTATGAGGGAAGAAGATAGATGGAGAGAAAAGAAATAGAAAAAAAAGACAATATGAAAGGAATTGGCAAAAAAATAAGAAAGGGGAGGTGGAACAAAAAAAACCTGTGACAAAACCGATTAGAAAACTAAGATCAGACAGCAAAGGTAAAAAAAAAAGAAATAAATTACTTTTTACTGATTGGCACATGTAATCTTTGGTAATGTGCAAGAGTGGCATTTTCTCCATGCGGATCTCACAATGTACGAGATCAACATGGAGGAAGTGGAAGCCCACGGGGCCTGCACAGAGGAGGCAGCAGAATGGGCTTCAGTGCCAATAGCAGCAATCAGCGCCTCCCAAATAGCCATGTGGCAGCAGTGACAGTGGCAGCAGAGGAATGAGAGAGGCTCCGAGGTTGCTGGCAAAAGAAAGAGAGGGGGTCTGCCTTTAGTGTGTGCATGTGTATGAATGGGAGTCTGCCTGGGATGTATGTGTGTGAATACATGGGTGCCGGCCTGAGGGTGTGTCAGTGCATGAGAATGTATGGGTGTCTTCCTGGGGTTTGTATGTGTGAGAATAGTTGCCGGCCTGTGTGTGGTGTGTGTATGTGTGTGTGAGAATGAATGTGTGCATGCCTGGGGGATGGTGAGGGAGTGGTGTGAAAATGAATGGGAGCCTGCCTGGGGGTCAGTTTCAGTGGGTGAGAATGATTGGGAACTTGCCTGGGTGTGTGTGTATGTGAGGGAGCCAGAGCGAGTGTGTATGAGAAAATCCAGGGGAGTAAGAGTTTGTGTGTGGAGGGGGAGAGAGTGTCTTAGAGCCTGAGAGTGTGTCAGTGTCTGTGAGAGCGAGAGGTTATGGTGGGTATAAGAGCATGAATGTGTATGTATGTGACAGTGTATGTGTGAGAGAGAATGGACATGTGAGTCTGTGTGAGAGAGGATAACCTCCTAATCCTGGACAATATCAGGGTGACTGGAAATCAAGAACTCCCACGTATGGACAGCAGGGGCTTTTTAAAATCCTTATTAGTTTTAATTATTGGGTGTTATTTGATATATGTGCTGTTTTGAAATATTTTATTGGTGTTTGGGAAATTGTAAAAAATGTATATGATTTTAATTAATAGAAATTCTATTTATCAGTAGTTTTAAAATATTCTTTTATTAGTATGGTTTTACAATTATAACTGATGCTTTGTTTTTTGATTTTATTTGTTTTATGAGGAATGGTGGTTCTGTTTTTCCATTGTTAATACACAGAGTCTGGCTTCTTGGGGTTTCCATTTCAGTTTTTGTTTAATTTGTGCTCCTTTATTTTGTATTCTGTATTTGGTGAGGGTCTGTCTCTGCTCTGTGTGTGTGTGACCATGATGAGAGATTCTGCTAGCATAGGGATCTATAGGAATCGGGTTTGTTTTGTTTCCTCAGTAGGTGGTGTATTTGTATTCTAGGACCCAGTTTAATATTTACCTTTGAGTTTTCACAGGTAGAGGGGTATTGTTGTTTGAGTCCTTGGTGTTATTACTGTTATGTTACAATGGGATTGCAGTATAGATTTTGAGTGTCTTTTTTGCGAGGTTTTATTTTAGTTCACAATGTGCCTGGCAGAGGAAGATGTTTGTGCTGCTGTTACTGTGAGGTGACACTAGCATTTGAAAATATCTTTTACTATGATGAGCTGTAAGGGAAACATCCAAGCTCCATTGTTTGGGGGAATTTCAGTGGATGCACAGAGTTACAGAACTGGAGGTGCAGGATTTATATTGACATTCTGTCCCTTCCTATAAATTCCAGACTTCACTCTCATAGCCAAATAGAATTAGTTGAATGAGGCTATCAAATAATTATATAGTGTGAAACTGGCCAGCTTTTTAAAATTATGCAGAAGACCCTTTGGACTTTCTTATTAACACCAAATATTCAAATCTGTGTTCATCCCATCAAGCTCATATATCTCATTAAAGAGGTAAATTGAATAACACAATAACTTTGTTTTATTATTGTTACTCATAAATTAGAACAATAACATTAATCTTGGAATATTATATAGTTTTAATATAAATGAAAGGTTTTCACAAGATATGTTGTGTCGTGAAACATTTTATTATGTATATATTTAAGGAAACATACATAAATTGTCGAAATACATTTCATTCGTTTAACCTTTAATCTCCGGTTTGCTAGTAGACTGAATTACTGTGTCCCGAAATTATGTTTGTCTAAAAAGTGTGTCACCAACATGAAAAGTTTGGAAAGCTCTGCCCTAAATGTTAATTATCTTTCAGTGTCCAGGGTTCCCTGTGGGAGGGGCTTAACTTCAAGGCCCTTTTACATTGTTTATTCCCGTCACCCTGTTACGCCCGTCGGTCGCAGATGGCTGCGACCGCTGTTGCTCACCTTATGCCTTCCTGCATTGACTCCTCTGGGGAGACTGGCAGCCTCTGCCAGCTATCGCCAGCCTGCATGCCCTAATTCCTGGGCCTTCCCGCAAGGCATAGACGCTGTCGATCGCCATCTTGCCCTGGGAGTTCCTTAGATGCGCGCGTGCGCCCTCGGGCCAGTCTTATTCACGTCATGGCGGGAACCTCGGGGGCGTCTCCCCCCAGGATGACATCATTTCTCTTGGACATTTATGCCAGCTGGCCCTGCCTGCCTACGACTTAGCAATGAGTTCCCTCATTGCTGAATCTGCTCACCTTGGACCTGTGTCCAGCTCCTGCTTCCTTGACAAGAGACGTTCCGGGTACCCACTCCTCGGGGGCCCTATCCTGTCTCTGGCTATCCGCTCCTCGGAGGGCCTTGCATCTTGGACTGCTACCTGCCCCATTCCCCAGGGCTTCCTCTGGAACCTTCACTCTGCTACTGTGAGTACCCCGGATTCTTGCTGTACCTTCACGACTGAGGAACCCTCTTTGGTGTACCCTGCTTTGTGAACCATTGCCATACCAACCCTACTGAGGAACCCTCTTCGGTGTATCCCGCTCTGCTGATTCATGCTGCACTGTCTCTACTGAGGACCCCTCTTCAGTGTACCTCGCTTCGCGGACCACTGCCTTACCAACACTGCTGAGGACCCTCATTGGCGTACCCCGCTCTGAGGACCATTGCCATACCAATGTTACTGAGGAACCCTCACCAGTGTACCCCACTCTACGGACCATCACCGTTCATTTCTACTGAGGACATCTCCATGAGTATACCCCACTGCACAGACCTGTGGCACCTCAGTGTCTGTGTGACTCTTTGCTTCACTCCCCACTCTGTGGGCAGTGTCACTCTGTTTCTTTAATAAAGACTCAAGGACATTCTAGCTAGAACTGACTTCAGCTTCCCGGGCTGATGCCCCGTGGCTCTACCCCCTGGGGTCACCATCTCTGGCTCTCTTGTCCTCTCCTCTCCACTCACTCTCTCTCTCCAGGACTCTGTTGCCCCATGAGCCTTTACCCACAATGTACAGGCTCATGGGGCACCTCCCATGGGTGGTACCATCTCTCACCTCGGCCAAGGGCCCACATACTCACAAATCCTAACACACCCTACCAACTAATTGTAAACTGCACTTATAATCACGATGGAAGCTGCTCCTGAGGAGATGATATGGAGAGATACTGTGGGAAAGTGAGCTAGAGCTGCAGAGATTCTGGGGAATAGCGAAGAAGAGAAAAGGTGTAACAGCTAGGAAGTGGAATATATTGGACTGCAATTTTTTTTGTTATTTTTGTGATCTGACTAAGAAGAAAGTAACGTGACTATGGACATGGACAGGGATTTGAACCAAAATGTCTTTTCTACTGCTATTTTTTATATGTCTTAAACTAAATGTTTTAATTTTTGGAGCTCAAGGGAAGAGTGGATATTGGAATTTTTTCGACTTTGTGAGACTTCTTATGTCTTCCTTGTGGTTTGAGCCCTGCAAATGGTTTTGTCCCCAACCCACAGTGCCCTGAGAGACTCTGTAATTCCCCATCCTGGCTGAGCCCAGTAAATACTCCCCAGGGCTGGGAAGGTGATCCCCCTTGGGAAAATGGGATTACAAAACCATATATACATGCATAACATACTATTTTTACGTGTGGAACCCCTTTGAAAATTACCTCAAGAAGTTACTCTAATGTTTTAGTTCCCACCAAATCTACACCACACAAGTTACACATGCTAATTGGTGTGCACAAACCTTTTCTGGAAATGTACATGCATACAAACTTATTTTACAAAGTATGACGGTAACTTTCAAACTGTCTCTTTTTGAAAACTTTTGAGATGCGTGCGCTACGGGAGATACGCGCAGATCCAGGGGCTTTAAAAATCCGCTCGGCATGCACGAGCCCAACTTATTTGTGTGTCCCCTAATTAATGCACACGCCAGACTTTTAAAATTCACCTTTATGCGTGTAAGTCCAAATCCCACCCTAACCCTGCCCAGGAACACTTCTGCTCAATCTGGATAAACTCGTGCACAAACATGACATGTGTGCACGAGTTTATCCACTAAGGGCCAAAAAATATTGTTTCGTGCCGTATCTTCTTATTTATTTATTTATTTATTTTTGGGGTTTTTTTATACCGATCTTCCTACATTAGATGCAAATCAAACCAGTTTACAAAGAACAAAAACTTGCCAGATGGCCTTACATGGAACAATGAACATTTAAGCAACTTTAAGTAATAGTCAATGAGAAGAAAAACTAAATATACAATTTAAATTACATAGTAATCAAGGTAGATAAGAATTGGATTGGATTACATAGTAATGAAGGTCATAAGTTATAAAAGTCCAGTAATTGTATAATTCAAAATTTGTTGTTCTTGTACTAGGCTTAGTTAGGGAGCAGGTATGTATAAAAAGGAGTGGGGAAAAGCGGAAGACATAAATGGAATGAAATAGAATAAAATAATAACATAAAATAAATAAAATTAAATAAAAATTAAATAAATAAATAAATCAAAAAATAAAATAAAAGGGAAATTCAAAAGAGTGACTAAGGGTTGATTTTCATTTTCAATCATGTTATCTCATTTTTTTTTTCTCGTTTTATATGTTTCAGAAAGCGTGTGCACTAAAATGATAGAAGGCATTTGGTGTTTTGTTTTTTTTCTATCATTTAATTGTGAAAACAACAAGAAACGACATAGATAATGTTGTTGACATTGTCTGTGTGATGTCAAACATATCACTCAGGCAATTGTGGGAAAGGCCACTTCTATGTGCAAAACACAGTTTTTTTCCTGAAGAAGACACTTTTAAAATTACCCCCTCAAATAACATCATGATGCAGCCAAAATGCCTTTTTCAGGGCATTGCATACTTTACAGTCATAGAAATAAAACATTTGCACTAGCCAGCTAAGTCCTACCTCCCTCCCTCCCTCCCTCCAACCCAGCCATTCTGGGAACACCCACATTTTGAGCAGCTATATTTAGCTAATCAGTGTGCTGCGCCTGGCCAAATGATTCCTCAAGTTAACCAGCTAGACCCTTCTGAACTCCTGGCCTATATTAAATTGCAAATCATTAACTTACTGTTTGCACATCAGAAGGGGAGTCACATGTATAGCAAGGAAAAGAGTCTGCATGGACAAAAAAAGAAATTGACACAGTGAAAAGAATTAATCCAGCGCTACTGTACTGTGGAGAAATGTTAGAAAAGACCACATTTTTCAATGATCAGTCTGTTCTTTCACCTGCTCTTTCATGCAGATCCCTGGGGAGGGTAATTTTCAAAGGCATTTCCTTGGGCAAAACAGTGTTTTACACACATAAATAGTCTTTTGCAAAATTTCCTGCCTGATATTCGGGTAAATGTATGTGCATATGTGATGTATGCACGCAAGTTTACCTTCAACGAGTGAATGCATTCCAGGGGGTAAAATTGGGATTAAGTGAATCCTTGTATATTTTCAAAGTATGCATACATTGGAGTACAGGTAGATTTGCTGGGATAATTTTCAAAGCAAACTTATGAGCTTAAGTTCGCTTTCAAAATTGGTGTAACTTAAGCACGTATTTGCAGTCTAATTTATGCAGCCTTTAAGAAAACCAGGGGGATTGTTTTTGAATTGATCCAGACAGAAAACAAAACAAAAACAGAAAGAACTGTTAATTGGCCACTGTGTGTTGATAAATATTGTGGGTGGGTTATCTGGCCTTGTGACTCTGTGGCAGCACTGTGCACTGTCACGTGGATGGACCTGGATTTGATTCCCGGCTTTCAGTATTCTGTGCACCCCCGGGGCAGCCGGGGCCGGGGATGCTGTGCGGGCAGCATTCCTAACCCCTGGTGAGTGGTGGGGAGGAAGAGCCTTTGTCGGCATGCCCTGGCAGCAGCTGGGGGCCAGATTCAGCCTCCAAAATTGCAAGGTTGTCAGAAGGAACCCTGGCTCAGCTGAGGGCCGGTGGTGCACTCCCCCTAGTTGTGAATGAAGGTTCGTGGCATGAGATCCCAGCCCTGGGTCCAACTGAACTGAAAGCCCAGAGGAGCAGCAGGAAACTGCCAGGTGAAAATATGTTCTTAAATAAATAGTGTTGATGATAGCAGCATAGCTTGTTACCGCATGCAGGAATGTATCTTACAGGGGAAAGTCCTTCATCCACACCCACTTCTATTCACAACTTGGAAGCAACAAGGAATTTAGCAACACTATAAATTGCCATGTATTTAAGTTGACTTTGTTTTCACAGAGACCGGGGAGATGGAATTAGTTTACTGCCATTGCTGTTTCTGCCTGAAAAAGTAGCATGAATACTGTCATTATTATTCTGCAGTTCACATATCATTTCTTCCCCGCCACCTGATATTTTCTAAGGACATTTTTTTATTGTGAAATTGCAAGCAAATTATCCCAGATGCCAACAGGGCTGGTTGTGCTGCCGTCACATGTGAAAAATGATGCGATGTTATGGAGAGGGGGGGGGGGGGGGAGGGGAACGGAGCCCTCCTTTTCAGTAAAGTAGGAATATAAATTCCAGGCTTGTGTCGCCCGTGCATTTTAAAGGATCAGACATCCGTTAGCCTCAGGTGGCGAATAAGAAAGAGGTTTAGCTTAGCATTTCAGCGAAAGGAGCACGATTCGCACAAACCGTGAGGGTAGCTATTAACATGGAACAATGTGAGAGCTGGGCCCGATTTGTGACATCATCATACCGCACCTGATGCTGAGCTTCGGCCTCTTCGGGCATCACTGGTGGCTGAAGACTGACGCGTCTGACAGACCCATGCTAACTACGGAGCCAACGGAGAAGGAAGCTGGAGAAGTGCTGGAAGGATGGGCACCTGTGAAAAAAGCACATTTCAGTGGCTTTCCAGCTTCCCTCAGCTTCCGTCTTTGTTGGTTCGGTGGTCAGCGTGTGTCTGTCACAGGAATCCATCTTCAGCCACCAGTGATGCCTGAAGGCATTAGGTGCAGTATGTAATACTACAGATTGGACCAACTGTCACCAAAAAAAGACCTAGTCTATGGCAACTGTGCAGATCAAATGTTTTTAATTTGCTTGTCAGATTTTGTGTTAGCTGTACTATCGTGGACTGTGGCACGCTCTCCTTTTCTCCACGCATTCACGTTTCCATTTTTACAATGCTTCTTTGTGGTTTGTTTGTTTTTTTCCCTCTTTTCAATAGGAGATTGGCCAAGTCTACATTACTGCTGATTCCTCTTTTTGGAATTCATTACATTATGTTTGCCTTTTTCCCTGATAACTTCAAGTCGGAAGTCAAAATGATCTTTGAGCTCATTCTTGGCTCATTCCAGGTAAGGCACTGAAATGGTCCCTGGCTGTTCAGTGATACAGTCCAGATTGTTAGCAAACATAGAAGTTAATTTTATAACAACCTGCATAACCTATGGCTTGCCAAAACATACAAGTTACACCAGTTTTCAAAGCAAACGTACACATAAGTTCACTTCGAAAAGTATCCAAAATAATGAGCGCAGACTAATCCGCACAAAGTTGTACCTTTGCAGCATGTAACTGGTGTAAATTAATTTGCTTGCACACAAATCTGCATGTAAATCCCAACTCCCTCCCTTATGTGAGCATAAAATTATTCATGAACTAGAGTTATAGGCATACTTTTATGTGCTCAAACCCTGCACAATTTTATAAGGAGCCTTTTATTTACATGCATAAACCCATTTTGAAAATTACCTTCATGGAGCTATACAAGAAAGCATAACAGAAAGGCTTAGCTTCCTGCTCCCCAGCACATTATGATTAATTTAACACATGCTGCACCTCAACCCTTGGTTGTGGCAGCAACCAAAAAAGGTATAATACTTACCCTTCATCTGCATTTGGCCCTTAAAACTTCTGCAAATGCCCCAACACATGATCATAAATATTAGCAGCAAGACTCAGCAAGGCTTTTCTACTAATCTATGTTGAATTTCATGAATATCCACAAAGTATTGCAAATATGCACTATAAGCAGTTTATATATTAGGGACATGCATGGCCAAAATATTAATTTTGGTTAGTTTCTTTTGTTATTGGATCTAAAGCAGCCTAGCTCATTCTTTTTTCCTAATAGGAGGTGTATTGTTGTTTTAGGACCTCGTGTAGTATTTGTATTGCCTTTTCATTGGCAGGGCTGGTTATAGTGCTGGCAGTTAGTGCTGTTTTGGTATGGGAGGTTTACTATGCTGTACTTGTAATTCAGTTTAATCATGCCTTTCTGAGGGCCAAGCTGACAATAGGGGTTCCAAGTGCCTTTTCTGCAGGGCTTTCTGGTTGGCACCGCAGCAGTGCATGTGAATATAATATACATTAGATGTTATTCTAAGTGATATTTTTTATCTCTGAAGACTGAATGCTCTGATAGTATATAAGTATATAAGCATAATCTGATATTACGTATGCATAATTTGTAATTGTGTGTGGAGAGGGGCGGGCAGAGACAAAGCTGTTAAGAGCAGATTTTCAGAACTAGGGCGGTCTTGTCTTGGAATCAGACAGGCAGTGATAGAGGCATTCCAGTGTTATGGTTACATTTTAGCCACTGAGTGCAGGTATTAAGCACTACCAGGATACATTTAGCTGGTAAGTTTGGTTGGAAAATAATTATCCAGATATATTCAGTGAAGCACTTATCTGGTATGTTAACACTGAATACTGAGGAAAGTTATCTGGGTAAAAAAAAAAAGTGTGATTGTAGAAGATGTTATTTTCCCACAAGCAAAATGGAGCTTTACAATTGTCAAAATTACTCCTATAGGAATTAATTGGAGTCTCACATCTGCAGCAGCATTTTGCCCCAGATTGCCACAAGCCGAAGAGAGGAGCCTTATAGATTTTGTACACAACTAAAAGTTGCTTATATGAGTGGGAGTTTGCAAGCTTTCTTTCTGGAAGAGTCTCAAGCATTAACCTAAGGCCTATGCTGGCTCTTCTTGTCATGCTCCCCATCTTATATTTTGGCTGAATGTTCATGAATATCCCACTATTTGGCCTCCACAGACCAAAATGACTTTGGGTGAATCATGCTCTTTGTGAAGCAATTCACTCTCGTCATGGTTTGTTCCATCTCTTAAACTCATCAGTTTAATGGGCAGTATTTCTAACCCAAAAGGTACACAAAACCATAGTTGTTAGTAAAGTGAAAAACGCTGGTGGGTAAGTATGTGTGCATGCATAGCATGCTGTAACATCAGACTGGAAAAAGGAGATTATTGGAAGAGTCTGCCTTTTTGCTGGAGGTTTTGGTTAAGGTGAAATCTAACCCTGCAGCTTGGAAATGTCTAATGTCTCTGTTTTTCACTCCAGGGTTTTGTAGTGGCTGTCCTTTACTGTTTTCTTAATGGAGAGGTAAGCACCATACAGTCAGTTTATTGACTTTGTAAACAAGAGCATATTTTGAAAAGATAAAAAGATGGGCATGTTATGTATTTTAGAGTGCTGAAAGAGGTGGGCCTGAATATAGTTCATCCTGGAAAATGCTTCAGCTTGGGGAGATTCGGTTTGCAAATATGACATTTGCCTATTTACTAAACTGGGCTAACGCATTAACCACATTAATGAAGAAAAAATGGAAATTACTCCTATAAGGCATAATTTTAAATCGCCAGCACGCATAAAAACCATGAGATACGTGCCTGGCTGGGCCGCACTCGAGCCGCGGGGATTTTAGATCGCCTGTGGCCACGCGCGTATCTCACGGTGCACACAGCCGACTCTTCTGTGTGCACCATGAAATATGCGCCAGGGGTGGGGGTGGGGGTCTGGGCAGGGCAGGACGGGGGCCAGCTGGGACTGCACGCTGGCAACCAGCCGGCGTGCACAACTTACTGTTGCTCGGGAGAGCAACAGTAAGTTGAAAAATAAAAAACAATGAGGTTCTTAAGTTCTTAGTTAGTGGGGGTTTAGGGATCAGGGCGGAGAGGGGAAAAGGGAGGAAGGTTAGCTGGGGGGGGTTAGGATGTTATTTCCCAGTCCACTCCTTTATTAAAGCGGACTGGGAGGGAACTAGAGAAAGGCCTTATCGTGTCGGCGCATGTTTCTGAAAAATTTTCCCACGCTTGCACACATGAGTCGGCACCTGCCTGCATAAACACTCGCCAATATAAAATCGGGCGCGCCTGTGCATGCTTGGAACCGCGTGCACATGGATACCAATGTGGGGCTTTTAAAATTTACCCGATAACTTGCAAGTTCCATACATTTTCTGGCCCTCAAACCTGGCACAACATGGTATGCACATTTGTTACTTTGCATGCAAATAGCAGGGAAAGCATATAATGTTCCAAAGTTTCCATAGGCATAAAAGAATTTACAATTGATGAAATCACTCCTTTTGGATTTTATCTTTACTTTGTTACTTGTATGGCACTTGTAATATTTATAAGAACATAAGATATGCCATACTGGGTCAGACCAAGGGTCCATCAAGCCCAGCATCCTGTTTTCAACAGTGGCCAATCCAGGCTACAAGTACTTGCAAGTTTCCAAACACTAAGAAGCCGATGTAATTTTTATGCGCAGAATATGGGCACTGAACAATCAGCGCCCACTTTCTTAATGCACCCCCAAGCACCACCCCGGGGGAGGCTTGCGATATTTAAATTAGGGATCACATTAGGTTGTTATGTTTTTGTTTATATATTTTGGTTTAAATTATGTATTTTTATGTTATTTATTTATTTATTTATTTAGCATTTTTATATACCGACATTCTCGATACAAATATCAAATCAGGTCGGTTTACATAAAACAAAACTATCGCGGTGAGGCATTACAATAAACGGAGTATCAGAACATAAGGCGTTACAATAAACGGAGTATCAGAACTTAAGAATATAAATATTAAATAGACAACAGTGACTTTCTTATTATGTTATTTCTTATTGTAAGCTTGCCCAGCTTCTCTGTGAATTGGGCAGTGTATACATTGTAGAAAATAAAAATAAATAAATAAGCAGCGGGGGGGGGGGCAGGCCTGCAAAAGGCCGCTGCAGTTCGCACTGTGGCTGACCAATGGCACCGGTAGCCCCTGTGACATAGTAAGGTCAAAGGCTATCGGCGCCATTTTGAATATCGGCAGGCGAGGGTGTGAGTGCAGGAGATGGCTCCCGGACCCTCCGCTGGACCACCAGGGAGTTTTGATAAGTCTTGGGGGGGTCAGGAGGGTGGGGGGTTGAAGTTAATTCAGTTTTAGCCAGGAAATGAATAAACAATAAAAATTAATGCATTAAAGTATCAGGGGCCCCCCTTGCCGAATGCAACGTATCTGCCCCCCAACGAATACGAATTCCGTATGCAACATATGGTGTCCCTCTGCACATCCCTAATGATTAATAATCTATATTTTATGCTACTGTTAAAGTTGAGCACCTTATTGATTTTATGTCATGTTTTGAGAAGGTATTTTATCATTTATTTTATTTTATATTTACATTTGTTAAGATGAGGAATGGAGGTTTATTAATTTTTAGATATGCATTGGGATGGGTTTTTAAAATTATTTTTTATTACTGTGTTGATGCTTATTTGTATAATGAGGAGAATTTTATTATAATGCTCTTAATGCCCTAAGGGGGTAATATTTAGCAAGCTGGTGAGCAGTCAAGTTATCTGAATATAGTTAGCCAGATAACTTGTCCTGAATATTCAGTAGGATAAAAGTTCCACTGAAGTTATCTGTACAGATATTTTTAAACATAACCATATATTCTTTTGAATATCTCCAGTTAGGTATAAAGTTATCAGGTGAAGTGAGGTTAGAAAAGAAAAAAAGATCTTAGGTCTTCCAGCCCTAACAAGTCCTCCTTCCTAGGGATATGAATCGGGCTTCAGATGATTGAAAATATCGGATGATATTTTCAAAATCATCAGAAATCGGGGGCTCCCCCAAAACGATAGGAAAACCCCACGATAAAAATCATATCGATAAAAACCCCACGATAAAAATCAAAACGATAAAAAAATGATAAAAAACCACACGATAAAAATCCAGTGCCATTGGTCAGCCCCTGTCACATGGTAGGAGCACAAGATGGCATGGGCCATCCAGTGCTCCTACCATGTGACAAGGTCCGGCCAATGGCATGGATACCCTGTCACATGGTAAGGGCAAAGGGCCATTGGCGCCATTTTGATTAGTGGCAGCGATGGCCCGGGAGCAGGAGATCACTCTAGGGACCCCCACTGGACCACCAGGTACCTGTAAAAAGTTTTTGGGGGGGTCAGGAGGGTGGAGGAAGCTAAGGTATTAGTTTTAAATGGTCGGGGTGGGTTTTTTGTTTATCGGCTCGGGAGCAGCCGATAAACAAAACCGCAATCGGGCCCGATGAAAAAAAACAAACCACAAGTGAATCGGAACTGGAATCCGAACCGATTCCGGTTCCGATTCACATCTCTACTCCTTCCTCTCTCCCACCTGAGGACCAAATGTGCTCTGCCCTTGCAGCCCCCCCTCTCCACCCCCCATCTACGAATTATCCCTCAATCTATGAAAAAACTCAGCGCTGTGGCCTGTCCCAGTCTCTCCCCTCCCACCTGTTCCTGGATCCAGTGGAAATTTGAAAATAAGTATAAGTTCAATGGCCCCTCCATCTCTCCCCCACCCCAGTCCTTCCCCTCCTCCCCTCCTTGTACCTGATTCTCTTCTAATCTTCAGCCCAGATTCCGGTGCCAGGCTTGGTGTTGCTAAGTACCCACACTGCCCCCCCTAAAAGTACTGTGCCAGAAGCCTACACTTCCAACATAGGTGCTTAGCAATAGCAGAGGCTCAGGGCCCGAGTCGCAGTACGCTGCTACCGTGATCAGGGCTGGAGATTAAAGGGGAATCGGGTACCGGGAGGCTGGGAAGAGTTAGCCAGTTAAGTTGTTTGCCTAACTCTGCCTCGCCCCAAAACACCCCCGACACCCCCTTTCTTATTCAGTTCAATCTTAGCCGGATAAGAGAGGGGAATATTCAAATTGAGCCATTTGGATGGAGAACTCACAAGCTATCCATCCAAATTGCTCTTGTGCTCTTTTATCATGAGGAAGCTGTAAACACCAACAAAGAATGAAAAGTAACATTTCTGAAGCTCATAAACTGAACATTTTCAATTTTCAAAGCCATTTAGATGGATAACCTGTGACTGCTAAGCATGCAGCGGGATAAAAATCTAATTTTGAAGAAACCAACATAGAAACATAGAAATGACAGCAGAAGAAGACCAAACGGTCCATCCAGTCTGCCCAGCAAGCTTTCACACTTATTTTTTTTTTCAAACTTTTCTGTTACTCTTGTCCCTTTAAATATCTTTTTTGGTTCTATTTCCCTTCCACCCCCGCCATCGTAGATAGCAGTGCTGGAGCTGCATCTGAGTGAAGTATCTAGCTAATATGGTTTGGGGTAGTAACCGCCGTAAAAAGCAATCTACTCCCACGCTTATTTATCCAGCCTGTGCAACTCAGTCCTTGTTGGTTGTTTGAATACAAACCTAGTAGTATACTTTACTACACAGAGGAAATATAAGACAAACCTTGGATTCTTGTGTCTGATGTTGACGGGCAATTTGTTGACCTCATTAACAATTATGATATTGCTTTTTGATTGCATCCTGGACTTTCTATTCTATTTTTAACACACAATAATTCATTATTTCAAAAGTAATGAACTGGAAACAGAAATAATCATGTAATCCCTATGTAAAAAAACCAGCATTTAGAATTATTATTAGAAGGAAAGCAGCTTTTTCCATACATAGCCACTATTTCAGTTTAGAAAAGTCAGTGTTTTTATATGAGTAAAACAAAATGTAATTCCCCAATTTTCTAGTCACTTATAATACGTATTGACTGTAATACTGCAAAATGAAATAATGTGAAGGGTATAAATACTGAATAGGACACTTACAATAAGCCACAACAAAAGAGAAAATATGTTTAACTCAGAATAACAAATGTGACCACTGATCTGTTTTAGAAAGATCTGACTGACCTGTGGCTAACGTTTGCTTTTCTGGAACAAATATATTTGGCTTTCCTTGGGCATTGAAGTTGTTTTGTGACTTAATGTTACAATACAGATTGCATCTCTTCATCTAATTAGATTAGAATGGTTCTATTACCATTTATTAGCATTGAGAATGCTCAGTTTGTGAGCTTCAGATATGTTACTCCTCATTCTTAGCTGGTGCTCATAGCTTCTTCATGATGAAAGTACACATTGAAACAAAATTGGAAAAAGGGATTTTAGTCACGTAGTAACACAATTGCATACTAAGGGAGTAATTTACTAAGCTGCGATGCAGGTATAACATGAGAAAAACAGCATTTATCGTGTGATATAGCCATATCATGTCAAAAGACACCTCTATTACAATGAGCCTCTTTGTATACGATTTCCATGCACAAATTTTGCAAATCATGCAAAGCTGCACAGGATTACCTATACAGTTAATGCATAGGTAATCCTATGCAAATAAAATAATGCTGCTCGCCAAAATTCTGGCCAGCTGCATTATTTTAACATTTAAGGAGTTATAGATAAGTGATTCCTGGGGGCCCAGAATGCCTCTTAAAGGGCCATTAGTCCCAATACTCGCTCCTCCTCGTAATAGTGTAAAATGCCTCCCCTTCCCGGAATCTAGGCAGAGCCCTCACCTGGCAAGGCAGCCCATAGTGATAAAAAGAAAAAAGTCTCCAAGTGTCATGCAGTGATGCCCCGCCCCCTTCCCAAACTCCTCCCCTTATTAAGAAAATAACATCCCTAGGTTTTCCCTTCATGTTATCCAACCCCCTCCTCCTACCCCCCGGCCTGCTTGCCTACATTAGACAAACTCCCTGGTATCTAGTGGACCCCCAACCCCCCTTTAGGCCAATATAACTCCCTGATTGTAGTGAGCCCTCACCCTTAACTATAAAAGGTATCCTGGTGGTCCTGTGATGGCCCTGGGCACCTCTTGGCTCAAGGCTGGTCAACACTGCCTAAGTGTTGGTTCAATGGCAGCCTGGGGCACCACCTAGGTCCCAGGCCAGCTGATGCCATATTTCAAAATGGAGCACCCAGTCTTAGCCCCTATCACACGATAGAGGCAAAGGCTATTTGGTGCCATTTTGAAATATGGTGTCTACTGGCCCAGAGGCTAGGGGGTGCCCAGAGCCATCACTGGACCATCAGTACACCTTTTAAAGGTAAGGAGAGTCCAGTGGGGCCACACAAGACACCATGGAGTTATTTTAACATAAGGGAGTATTATGGGGACCACTAGACACCAGGGAGGTTTTGGTGGAGCCAAGGGGGGTTGGATGCCATAATTGGGAGAGAACCTAGAGGGGGGGTTATCTTCAGAAAAAGAGAGGTGTTTGGGTGGGAGGGGGTGGGGATTTATTGTATGACACTTGGAGCCTTTTTTTTCTTTTTTTTTGCTAAGGATCTCTTCAACAGACAGTGGAGGGGAAGGGAGGAGAAGCAGGGGGTCTGCCCAGACCCCCAAGGATATTTTACACTGTTAATGGGAGGATGTTTTGTGTTGCTGCCAGCACTTTAAGACCATGGTGGCTCTAGGCAAATGGGGCTATCGTTGTACGCTGTTTCCCGTATCTCTGCAATATATTTTCTTGTGAAATTTTTCCACAAGAAAAAAATAGTGTGGAGACATCACCATGATATTTTCTCATGGAAGTGGCCAAATATTGCATGAATGCCCCCCCAAGATATTTTGCTCCTCCCATGATAAAATATCTTGATTTAATAAATAGTCCCCGAAATAGTCCATCCTGTCTGCCCATTAAGATGTTTAGGGTTGTAACTATTACTTTGCGCTGCTTACCCCCAACCTTTTCTTTAGGGTTTTAACTGCCACTCCATGCAGATTACCCCCGTACAGAAATGTTATTCCAAGAGTAACCACTGGTTACTTCAATTCTTCATTTCTGTCTTTTAGCTATTTGGGATCCTCTGTGTTTAACCCATGCCTATTGAATTCCATCTCCGTTTTTGTGTTCCCCACCTCTTCCAGAAAGGCATTCTATGCATCCATTACCTTTTCGCTGCTAAAATACTTCCTGATGTTGTCTCTTGAGGATAGGATATCCCACTGGAACTTCATATCATGACTTCTAATTCTACAGCTTCCTTTCCATTGAAAGAAATGTGATTCTTGTGCATTATGAATACTTTTCTGGTATTTAAACGTCTGCACCATACCCCTCATCTCTATTTTCCTTTAGGATAAGCATATTTAGGTCCTGAAGACTCATCTCATATGTCTTGTGGTGCAGGCTTTGCACCATTTCACTTGCTGTCCTCAGGACCACTTCTATTCTGTTCTCACTAATGACCCTTACAGGGGCATTATCAGCTCCTTTTTCCTGATAATCATGCCTCTCTCTCTGCAGCCCAACATCTCTCTGGCCCAAGTCATTGCCTTTTCACGTTGCTTCGCTACCTGCAGATCATCATTCACTATCACTCTGAGGTGATACTCTAACTGTGTCAGCTCAAGCAGACAATTGCACTAAAATTATCCGGAGGGTATATAGTCATATTAAGGTAGATTGTAAAAGGGCCACATGTGCACCCATAAACATGTATATCTCACAAAAATACATGCTATTTTATAACCTACATGCATAGGGGTAGATTTTAAAAGGTTGTGTGCGGGCATACATGTGCGCGCGCTACACGGCGTGCACTCATGTATGCACGATTTTATAACATGCGCGCGCAGGCGCACATGTTATAGAAACCGGGGTTGGCGCATGCAAGGGAGTGCACAATTGTGTACCTTGCACGCGCCGAAACACACTGCCTTCACCCGTTCCCTTCCCCCTAGCCTGACCTTCCCACCCCTTCCCCTAACCTTTTCCCCCCCCCCCAGCCCTACTCTAACTCCCCCTGACCTTTGTATTACCTTTTGCGCCTGCCTCCAACACAGCGGCATTGGCCGCTGTGGTCGGACGCTTCTGGCCCCACCCCCAGACCAACCCTTTAGAAAAGCCCCGGGACTTACACGCAGCCCGGGGCTTTATGCGCATCGCTGGGCCTTTTAAAAATAGGCCCGGCGCATGTAACCTTTTTAAAATCTGGCGCATCGGTCATAAAATGTTCTTCATGTGCACATGCCTGCAGTTAGGTGCAGGAGTCTGGTGAACAGAAAGAGAGAGATCCTTTATAGGTTGCCGTCTGATACTCTATATATGGAGCATTGTAAGGGGGCACTTTCATTCGGGGTGAACTTCGGGAGGTGGGTTGGGGTTAGGCGGGTGTTGTTATAGTCACATTCAGAGGTATCCGTTGTAAAATTCACATCATTAAAGATTTCTTGACCTTATAAGTGATGACAAGTAGTTGGTTTGTACAATGCAGCTAGCAGATTGCAATGCACAAATCAACTCCTCTTTTTAGTATTTTCATCACTTATAAGGTCAAAAAAACCTTAAATAATGTGAATTTTACAACGGATACCTCTGAATGTGACTATAACAGCAACCTGCCTAACCCCAACCCACCTCCCAAAAACTCATCCCCAATGAAAGGGCCTCCTTACAATGCTCCATATATAGAGTATCAGACTGAGCACACAAAGAGGTTCTGTCTCCCTCTCTCCACCAGACTCCTGCACCCAACGGGGTGCTGTAGCAATCACATGCATCAGCCCTAGCCCCGCTGACCTTTCCTGAGCACACATACATTGAGGTAGGCATGGCCTATTTAAAATTCACATAGCTCCTGCTCAGGCCACTTACACACACAAGCAGCCATTCTTGCACATGCAAGGCTTTTAAAATCTACCTTTAAATGTGGTAACTGCATGCAAAGAAAGAATCATTTAAGTTAAGTCATTTTCCTTGAGTTTGAAATTTCCTTCCAGGTGTGATGCACTTGGTTGCCTTTAAACCTTCCCCACACTTGCAGTCTATCACGCAGTCACTCATTGCTGCAACATATTTCTCCGTGCTAGACTCTAAAGGGGCTTGAAGAGCCACTAGAGGCTGGGAGAAAGCTTCCCATTGGAGCACAGCAAGCCAATAATTTATAAAGACTAATATATTAAGAGATGATAGTGTTGGCTTAGGTAGGCTGCACTAGCATGGGGTACCTGCCTCCCCAAAAGATCCAAAATGGGCCCCTCTGCTCTAACTTCCCACCCCCAAAAATACTGCAGGAGGCTACCATGGCCCAAACTACCACACCTCCTGGAGGGTCCTTCCAGGCCTGAAACCTCCTCCCCTAGATCCATTGACACCCCTCCCCCCCCCCCCCCCCCCCCCCCACAACATACTGGAAGAGTCTTCACTGACAGAAGGGAGCCAGTTTATCTCCTCACAGCACCAACAAATTAAAAATGGTGCTGCTGGTTCATGAATATGAATGGGGAGTGAGGATTTTGGGCCCAGAAGGCCCTTTTAAAATTTCAGAGCAATTGGATGAGGGGTTCAGACATTCTTTCAGTATTTGAAGTGCAGGCTGGGGGGAGTTTCAGACCTGGAAAGCCTGCTTAATATTTCTAGGAGGTGGGGATTGGGGTGAGAGCCAAAATGCTTCTCGTTGATCTTCGGTTGGATGTGGACAAGGTTTGGGGCAGGACCCAGAGGCCCATCTTATACTTTGGGTGTAAGGATATTCAAAGTGCCTTTTTTTCTTTGGTCTGGTTAGTCAAGGAAAATAGTGCTGCCCAAAGCAGCAGCATTAACATAGCCACATTCTTTAATGTAGTCATGATAAAGCTGTTTTGTTGTACATCTCATTACCTTAGTTCATTGGGCATTAAGGTCCAGTGTACTGCCTGCATTAGAAATGGATATACTGCCTGCCTTTACTTACCAATCTTCACACAGGATAGTGTATAGACCAGTGGTATTCACTCACAGTCCTTGAAGGCCACAGGTTGGGTTTTCAGGATATCCCTAATGAATATGCATGAGATAGATTTGCATGAACACAGCCTCCATTGTATGCAAACCTATCTCATTAGGGATATCCTGAAAACCTGACTTGTTTGTGGCTGGGAGTAAATACCACTGACATATACCCTTACAGGTTCTAAATGGAAATTATTTCAATTTTGCAGATTTATTTTTTTTTATTAGTGTTGAATTGCTTTTTTTTTACAAACAAGATAGAGCATTTACCTGCAAAGCCATGCATTAGAGCTGTCATGAGGACTATTTTAAATGGTTGCATAATTGCCCTTTTTCATTGTTTGCCAGGTTCAGGCTGAACTGAAGCGCAAGTGGAGGAGATGGCACTTGGAGAGGTTCTTAGGGTCAGATATGAAGTACCACCAACCTTCATTAGGAAGCAATGGCACCAACTTCAGCACCCAGATCTCCATGTTGACAAAATGCAGCCCAAAAGCTCAGAGGTCTTCAAACTTTCAAGCAGAGTTTTCTTCAGTTTGACCAGACACTCTGTCTAAAGTCATCCAGAATCCTACTGAATCCTATACATAAAAATAAAACACTCTGGTCAGACAGAAGACATTGGAAACCATCTGAATTTGTGACCAAGACAAGGCTCCATGGAGATATGTATCACATTGATGTTGACAATTTAGAAAAAAAATCAACTGTACATTATAGGATGTGGAAACTCAAGTCATACTTTTAGTCTTCAGACTTATGAAGAAACATAAAAAAAACAAAATTGAATGAAAATTGAATTTGGCAGCAATTAATTCATTCAGCATAAGGATTGGGGAAGTCCCTGTTCTATAAGGACTACATAATATACCATAAATAAAGTTACAGCTGTCAATGACAGTTTTTTTTCTCTTTCATACTTGAATCGGAAGGAATATTTTTTCCATAGGGAAGATAAAAAAAACATTTGCTTCTGAAATATAGTCTCAGCTTTTAATCTGGCATCATTACAGTCATTGTATCGCCTCATAGCTTTCTGAGTGTGTATCTGTGATTTTCAGAACAGGGTTGCATAAGGATATCTACCAAATTGATTTTTCTCAACCATTTTGTGAGTTATTTTTAAAAGAGATAAACTATCCAAAATAACATCACATTTTGGTTGGCTTTGTCATTAGGCAAAAATAAAACTTGAATAGATCAAGTGATGAAGATCTCACAAAGCTTGTTGATATCACAAACATACTACAGATTAGCTTCTGGTCCTAGTTCATCTAAACTCTAATAGCTGAATTTAGCCTTAACAGTTAATTGATATTAACTAATGGGAGAGGACATTTACTGACTTTCATTTCCTTGCTAGAGGAGTTCACTTTATGCCTATATCATTACAAGACATTAATCAATAGGACATAATGACCCAGAAGTCATTATTACTATTACAGATAAGCAAATTGTAAAAAAGAAAATGTTGTGTTAAATTCTTTTTACAGAGAATCTTAGGTTGCTAGGGGCAACAGGCATAGTTTGTTAGTACTATTCAAAATGAGCGATTATGCAGTCTCGTTGGATTATATCTGGAGATCACTTTGTTGACTTTTTCAGTTAAAAAGAAAGTTTATAAATGAGATAATGTGTTGAAATGTATAGAAGAGATATCACATGATTTGACTGATAATGTGCAAGTTATTTTCATTCAATATCTATGATCTTTCTCTACACATGCAAAAGCTACAAGTGATGATTCAAAAGCCATGCAAGCTTGTCGAAAAACTAAAAATATAAATGTTTATTCATTCAGGTCATGTGATATCTTGCATACAGTGTATGCATGTTTACATATGTAGATATGTGTATAAATCTACTGTACAGGTATATATATATTATATATGTACAAGTGTATGTGTGTGTGTGTGTATGTAAATATATGTATACAATGTGAACCGCAATTAACATTCCCTCAAATTTGTTTTATTTGCATTCCATTTGAACAGTTAGTACATTTTAATAAATGGGTTGGAAATGTATTGTAGCCATTTGAAAGCTCAGGAGCGCAGGAAAATATTGTCTGACCCAGTATGGCAAACCATATGGTCATATATCCTTATTAGTAGTTAAGTGTGGGGAGGGGCATTTCTTCACCCTCTCACTCTGAGGAAACTTAGCATGGCCATGTTAATTTAGAAGGGGTTTGTAGGGCTCATATTCAGGTGGTCCCTGCCATTTACAGTTTAACTATGAAAGTCTCCAAAAGTGTTATATGTAAACTAAGGGAAGTTAGGGCTTCTATGATGTTTTTTGTAAGCATTTCAGTTTGTTAACTTGGAAACTTGTTTCTGATTTTTTTGTTTGAAAATAAAAATGAAGAGCATTACATTGAAAAGTCTCATTTGAGGGAAATTTAAATGAGGACATTGAGGTAGGGAACAGGGTGGGGGGCATAACTCACAAGAGGCAGAAGATAAAAAAAAGCTGAATTTGCTGTTTAATGCAGAAGTTCCCTATATGAAGTAGCCCAAATTCTTCTCCATACCTTGTGGTCCTGATGGGGCTCACTTAGCTGTTCTTGTACCTCAAAGTCATCTACACTTATGTTTATATAAAGCAATAAAAGAAAAAAAAATGCAAGTAAAGAAAACCTCATTGAACAACCATTTTAACCTACAGATCTTGATGGTTTTTAAATGTAAAATCGGCAAATTACTTGTGCTGTTCTGAACACTTTTTAAAATCTCCTAACAGCAGACATGAGTAATGAACTGTCGTTGATGTGTTGGATGAAGGAAGGTGCGAGTGATATAAAGTGTACATTAACTGTTATGATAGAGCATTGATTGCAGGCAGTTGTGCTATCCGTCAGCAATATGAGCGATATGCTTGCTAATGCAGCATTGCTGTATAACAGTACTGTTTATGGTTTCTTATCTCCCTACAGTGGGGCGTCCATTGTGCAATGAATGTATTCTTTGTGATAGAGAACATGACAAACTGTGTAAACAAGGAAGCAGAGCCGGGTGCCCTGTAAGTGAAACAACAAAGGAAAAGGGGCAAACCAAACCCCTTCATTAAGAATGAAAACAATTTCTTCAAAAAAGGCAATTATATCAAACATGTCTTTAACATCTCCTTTCTTAATTTGGGGGGGGGGGGTAGAAAATGCTGAAGTCAACTACAGCACAAAAGTATTACTGGCTAATTGTAATCATTTGCTTTCAAAGTTTTAATAAAGGATATACCAACAGTTCAAGAAAGACCTTTTTTTAACAAATGCGAAGTACCACCCGAGCTGAGGGGTGAATTTTCAAAGAGTTACATCCTTAAAAATTTGCATACGTACATGTAAGTAGCCTATACTCATGTAATCGTTGTTTTCTAAACATCGAACGTATGTGCATATTTTTGGTTTTGTGTGCACATATAGGGGCAGATTTTAAAAGCCCTACGCGCACCCAGCCTATTTTGCATAGGCCCGGCGACGCGCACAAGCCCCGGGACGCACATATGTCCTGGGGCTTGAAAAAAGGGGTGGGGAGGGGCGGGACCGAGGCCTCCGGCACAGTGGCTGTGTCGGGGGATCGCACGCCGGCACTCGGCCGGCGCGCACAACATACGCCTGCCCAGAGTCAGGCGCAACTTGTAAAACAAAGGTGAGGGGGTTTTAGGTAGGGCTGGGGAGCAGGTTAGGTAGGGGAAGGGAGGGGAAGGGAAGGTGTGGGGGGGGGGGAAGGAACTTTCCCTCCGAGGCCGCTCCAATTTCAAAGTGGCCTCGGAGGGAGCGGGGAAAGCTGTTAGCGAAAGTGAAGACCTTTTATGTTGGAAGCGGATGACGTCAATATAGGGGGACGCCCTTGAGGTTCGCGCCCTTACTGGTACATACTTCGGTGCACGTGCGAATGCGCGCCCTACGTCATCAGGAACATGGCGGATCTGCAGCGTCGAGCTGGCCCGGGGATGCCAGGGAGTAGCGGCATGAAGACTCCGTGGCAGCAAGTCGTCCATCAGGCCCGGAGGGAGTTGCCACAGAGGTAGAGAGGGTGGAGCGAGGGCGTAGAGCTGCCACGAACGCAACACTCCCACGGTGCTCAGCCCGGTCTTTCCCAGTGCCAAGGAAGTGGAGGATCCCGATGTCCTGGAAACCGGTGAGATCATGGAAGATCAATCACCGTTCCCTCAGTCTTTTGAAGATGTAGTCAGAGGAGTAGCAAGAGGGGGTGTATTGAGTGGTTCCCCTCAACCTCCGGGCGTTGAGCACTCCAAAAGGGGTGTGGATGGAGCGGACGTTTTGGCACCAAAAAGTTTCTCCATCTTGTCAAGGCACACGCGATGACCTTTGGAGTTCATCTGGTCACACAGCTGACACCCTCAGACTTCATGCGAGGCCCCCAGGCAGAGGATGCAAACCTCATGCAGATCTGTGATGGACATGGTTTTTGGGCACCGACAAAAGCCAGACACCATGAAAAATAACTGGTGCGCAATTAATGACCGGGGGCCACCGAGAAGTGGGATGCCGGGAATTGCCCGCAAAAAAGAAGGAAAAGGTGATCTACCTACCGCACAGTACAGACCACAAAGATCACATTTACAGATCACATTTACACTTTTTGCTAACAGCAAGGATTGATTGCGGGGATTCATCTGGACCCACTTTTCTCTACGCTACTCTGCCTCCTCGGACTTACCAGAGGTACCCGACCCTCAGGGGCCTCCCTTTCTTTTCTCTATTTCAGATTACAGATAGAAACCGGTACTCGCTCCTTGAGGGCCCATCTTCCTAAACCCTCTAAAGATTCTCTATTGCCTGGAAGCAATCGCAGATACAGACATTGTGAGTTACTATTTCAGATGGCATATAGGAACCGGTACTCGCTCCTCGAGGACTCATGTTCCTAAACACTCTGAAGATTCTCTACTGTCTAGAAGCTATCGCAGGTATAGACATTGTGAGTTACTATTTCAGATGGCATATAGGAACTGGTACTCGCTCCTCAAGGGCCCATGTTCCTGAATACTCTGAAGATTCTCTACTGCCTGGAAGCTGTCGCAGATACAGACATTTGTGAGTTACCACCGTTCTCTCAGAGCTTTCCCTGGAACCAGGTACTCGCTCCTCGAGGACCTAACTCTTTCCAGCTACTGAGCCTCCTTAAGAATCTATGTGAGTGTGTCATCTACTATTGGCTATGTATATAGCATACCCTATCTACTCACTATCTATAGTCTCTTTACAGCTCAGCAACCCTGGGATCGCAGTTCCAGTATCTGAGGGACTTCAGCCCTGCCAGGCATATCAGCTCACTACTGCCACCTCTGGTGGTTCTACTAACCTGTCTAATAAAAGAACTATGGGGTAGATTTTTTAAAAAAGCGCGTTCACGTACTGTTGTTTGCGCACCTGGCATCGGATGGCCGGAGTGCAGGAGGTCGCTCCGGGACCCCCGTTGGACCCCCAGGGACTTTTGGCCAGCTTGGGGGGTGACCTCCTGACCCCCACAAGACTTGCCAAAAGTCCAGCGGGGGTCCAGGAGCAACCTCCTGCACGTCGGCCGTCCGATGCCAGTACTGAAAATGGCGCCGATCGCCTTTGCCCTCACTATGTCACAGGGGCTACCGATGCCATTGGTCAGCCCCTGTCACATGGTAGGAGCACAAGATGGCGCCAATGGCCATGTGACAGGGGCTGACCAATGGCACCGGTAGCCCCTGTGACAAAGGCTATCGGTGCCATGATGAAACTGGCACGGAGGGTGTGAGAGTGCAGGGGATGGCTCCCGGACCCCCCGCTGGACCACCAGGGAGTTTTGGTAAGTCTTGGGGGGGTCAGGAGGGTGGGGGGTTGTAGTTAATTTTAATTTTAGCTGGGGCACGAATAGAAATCGCCGTATTAATGCATCGGGGCGCCATACGGCCGAATGCAACGTATCTGCTCCCCGACGAATCCGAATCACGAATGCAACGTATGGTGTCCCTCTGCACATCCCTATGCAATAGCCTTTTCTCCCAGTTTGCTCCCAGTTTGCCAGTTAACAGATTGGATATCCTAACCCCTCTTTTATTTAGCCTCCTTTTTATCCTTTAAACCCTGATACTTAAAATTCCGCTGACTTGCCTAGTTTTTTTATTTTAATAATTACACGCCTTTCATAGCAGAAGTAAAAGTACATGCTAAGGGAGCCTGGCACATGCGTGTGTGTGTAAATATTTACATGCATATTTCAAAGTAAGTTCCCGGAACG
Organism: Rhinatrema bivittatum; assembly: GCF_901001135.1. Taxonomy (NCBI): domain Eukaryota; kingdom Metazoa; phylum Chordata; class Amphibia; order Gymnophiona; family Rhinatrematidae; genus Rhinatrema; species Rhinatrema bivittatum. The sequence goes on along the minus strand of NC_042616.1, from coordinate 73,111,593 downwards.
CCCATGTCCCACCCATACTCCTCCTAGACCATGCCCAATCCCCCCTTCTATTTTTAAAGTTTTTTATTTGTACCGATGCCAGTACTGAAAATGTGCACATTTTTACACATTTTTAAATTTGTGCGCTGCACGCCAGACCCAGATACATGAGTATCTCCTGGTTTTGGCACACATAGGGTTTTAAAATCGACCTTCAAGTGTACACCAACACATCAGAAAGACAAATCAGGTCTGGCCAGACAGAGACATTATTATAGAAATAACATATGCTGTAAATAGATAGGGTCATTACAATGAAAACTGCTGAGAAAAGAAAGAAATAGCACAAATAGAATACCATAGAAAAAGAGAAGAATCCAATACCTGTAGAAATATTTACCAAAGAAATCCAGATCCATAGGGTACTAAAAGACGCAAACTGTCACAAACCATAAACTTCTTACATAATTCAGAAGTGTCAAAAAGTTCACTTCTAAGTAAGTTAGAAAGGAAACTAACTTATCAGGTTGGTAGTTTCATTCCATAGTTTTGCAACTAGGAGAAAAAAATAAGTTTACTGTATGAAAATATAAGAATTTTGATGTTTAAACTATGGTGTTAAATTTGAAAAACATTTTGAAAAGAATTGAAAGGCCTATTACTGCATTTTTAACTCTTAGGAGCAACTGTGTTTTAGACCTGCCAGCTCAATAACCAGCTAAACTGAAATAAAAGTTTTTATAATTATAACATCTTACATAGTATATATTACAATATTCTATCACACTCAGTTTATTTTTATGCCTCCACTTCTTCCTTATATCTCCAGCATCTAAGGCTGGGGAGGCATAATGCAGCATACACAACAAGGTTCCAAGATCCTCAGCTGACAAAAACACTAACCAATGCAATTAAAGAAGAAAGTAAGAAATCTAAAATAGATATTATTAACCATTAGGGAACCAATGACCTTGCTAGAAACAGCATCCAAATAGTACAGAGGTATTTCCATACTCTTGGGAAGCATATTGTACATATTATCCAGAATCATTCGTAGAAAATTTCATACACTCATCAACAACACTTCCGATGATCCCATAAAATTGATCAATAATTGGAACACCGCTTTAGTAAATACTTTAGATAAAATTGCACCACTACGCAAGCATATTCCAGCCAGAACCAAAATTGCTCCCTGGTTCTCACTGCTAATCCAAAAATGCAAATTATGAGCACTGGAAACAAAATAGAAAAAAGAGAAAAACACACAACCTGTCCTTATTCAATGCTGAACTAACTTCATATTGTGTAGCAGTAAACAACGCTAAAAATCTATACTTCATCAAACATATTGAAAAATCTAACAGTAATCCAAAAATGATATTTAACATGGTAAAATCAGTCACCAAACATAACAATAAAGCCACCAGATACCCCAATATAGATCCTCCAACTAAACTATGCAATGAATTTGGCAAATTTTTTTACTCAAAAATACGAACAATAGTCTCCACATTCTCATCCACAATCTTTACTATTACAAATACCCAACTTATCCAGCCATGGGACACCTTTGACACAGTAGCAAGTACAGAAATCCTCCAAATTGTCTCTAAACTGAAACCATTATCTCATCTTTGTTCACCATGTTCTTTTTCTCTATATAAAGCTACTAAAGAACAGATTGCATTCCCTTTAGCCAAAATTGTCAACTCGTCACTTATTACAGGTTACCGTCCTGAAACTCTTAAAATTGCCGCAGTTAACCCAATCCCAAAGAAAATTAATAACAACCCAGAATTCACTGATTTCCATTCAATCTCATCACAGAGAAGGGCTACCAAAATGATAAAGGGAATGGAACAGCTCCCCTATGAGGAAAGACTAAAGAGGTTAGGACTTTTCAGCTTGGAGAAGAGACGGCTGAGGGGGGATATGATAGAGGTGTTTAAAATCATGAGAGGTCTAGAACGGGTAGATGTGAATCGTTTTTTTACTCTTAGCATGGGGCACATTTAAAACTAATCGGAGAAAGTTCTTTTTCACTCAACACACAATTATACTCTGGAATTTGTTGCCAGAGGATGTGGTTAGTGCAGTTAGTATAGCTGTTTTAAAAAAGGATTGGATAAGTTCTTGGAGGAGAAGTCCATTACCTGCTATTAATTAAGTTGACTTAGAAAATAGCCACTGCTATTACTAGCAACGGTAACATGGTATGGACTTAGTTTTTGGGTACTTGCCAGGTTCTTATGGCCTGGATTGGCCACTGTTGGAAACAGGATGCTGGGCTTGATGGACCCTTGGTCTGACCCAGTATGGCATGTTCTTATGCCCTTCCTTGCCAAATTAATAGAATCAGACTTACTAAAACAACTCACTTTTTTCCTTGACAAACATTCCCTCCTTGATCAATATCAATTTGGATTCAGGCCTAACTATAGCACCGAGATGCAGAGTCATGCATCTGGAGTGTGGGGTGTGGTAACCCAAAAGAAATGTATGCATTGGGGGTTGAAGGGCTGATGTGCACGGAGCAGGAGAGAGACCTTGTGGTCATAGTGTCTAAAGACCTGAAGTTGACGGAGCAATGTGACACGGCGATAGCCAAAGCCAGAAGAATGCTAGGCTGCATAGAGAGGAATATCTAGTAAGAAAAGGGAAGTGATAATCCCCTTATACAGGTCCTTGGGGAGGCCTCACCTGGAGTACTGTGTTCAGTTCTGGAGAACATATCTCAAAGGAGACAGAGACAGGATGGAGGCAGTCCAGAGAAGGGCGACCAAAATGGTGGGTGGTCTCCATCGAATGATTTATGAGGAGAGGTTGAAGAACCTGAATATTTATACCCTGGCGGAGAGGAGGAGCAGGGGTGATATGATACAGACCTTCAGATACTTGAAAGGTTTTAATGATCCATAGTGATCAACAAACCTTTTCAATTGGAAACAATTTAGTAGAACTAGGGGTCACGATTTGAAACTCCAGGGAGGAAGACTTAGAAACAATCAGGCAGATTGAGTACGGTGCGCTCAGGGAAACCGTGCCATTGGCCAGCCCCTGTCACATGGTAGGAGCACTAAATGGCACGGGCCATCCAGTGGACGGCCAGCGCCATCTTTATAAATGGAGCTGGCCATCCAGTGCTCCTACCATGTGACAGGAGCCGGCCAATGGCATGGTTACCCTGTCACATGGTAAGGGCAAAGGGCCATCGGCGCCATTTTTATTAGTGGCAGCCGACGGCCCGAGAGCGGGAGGTCGCTCCCGGGACCCCCGCTGGACCACCAGGTAATTTTAAAACATTTTTTGGGGGGTAGGGAGGGTGGTGGAGGCTAAGGGAGTGGTTTTAAAGGGTTGGGTGGGTTTTTTGTTTATCGGATCGGGCGCAGCCGATAAACAAAACCATGATTGGGCCGGACGAAAAAATTTGCACGATTTGAATCGGAACTGGAACCGAACCGATTCCGGCTCCCATTCACATCTCTGCTAGAAAGTAGAGATGTGCAATCGTTTTTGCCAAATTGGAGTATTTCAAAGAAATAGTCCAATTCGGCATTGGTCGGAGGACCCGAACCCCGAGACGGATTTTCCCTGAACCTCGAGGAAAATTTGTTGTTCGGGTTAGCGTGGGGGGGGGGGAAGGGCACCTTTATTTAAAAAAAACAATAAACCACCCAACCCTTAAAATGTAGTTATTTACAACCCCCCACCCTCTGGACCTCCCCAAAACTTGGCTGAAATCGATGGTGGTCCAGCGGGGGTCCCGGGAGCAATCTCCCGCTCTTGGGTCATTGGCAGCCAATAAACAAAATTGTGCCGGTGGCCTTTTGCCCTTACCATTTGACAGGGAAGGAGCAATGGATGGCCCGTGCCATTTAAGGGTTGGGTGGTTTTATTTTTTTTGGGCGAAAATAGCCGAGAAAAAAAAAATGACCCAATGGAACACAAAGTTTTCCTCAGGTTGGTATACATGAAACCCGACCCAAGATACAAAAACGAAGCGCATCTCTACTAGAAATTATTAGGAAAGGAATGGAGAGTAAAACAGAGAATATCATAATGCCTCTGTATTGCTCCATGGTACGACCTCAGTTTGAATAATATGTGCAGTTCTGGTCACCACATCTCAAAAAAGATATAGCAGAATTAGAAAAGGTACAGAGAAGGGCAACCAAAATTATAAAGGGGATGGAATGATTCCCCTTGAGAAAAGGCTAAAGATATTAGGACACTTTAGCTTGAAGAAGAGATAGCTCAGGGGAAATATGATAGAGGTCTATAAAATAATGAGTGGATGGAAACGAGTAAATGTTAGACATAATGGGGCAGCTAAAGTGTCCTAATATCTTTAGCCTTTTCTCAAGGGGAATCCGGCTGGATTTATGTGCACAGGGCTTTTAAAATCTGCCTCTATATGCGCATAAGTTGTGATTTTATAACATGCGAACACAGCGCGTGTATGGCTGTTACCTGCGCATATTTACTTCTGCTAATTATCAGGTGTAAGTCAGAATAAAACTATTTATAGCAAATATTGACTGGGTGAAAAATCTGGATAAACTGGAGGAAATACAGGCAGAATAACCAGAGGGGTCTTGATGACCTACATAATGTTGCACTCGGGGGTGGACCCTTGTCCTGGAGCAGTGGAGAATGGCTCCCTGGTAGGGACCAGGAAGCACCTGCCCCCAGGGGGCGGAGCACTAGAGGAGACAGAGGCTGGAATGAGCTTCACCACTGGAAGCCCGAGGTCCCCCCGGGTGGATCCCGTAGGGACCCGGGCCGCTTGGACTTAGGTGGGCTTCGCAGGGTCTCCTGGAGAGATGGTAGACTGGCGTGCCCATGGGCAGGGAAGGAGCAAGGTCGGGTACAAAGCTGGAGGTCAGATGGAGCAAGGAAGACCAGAACAGCGTAGGCGATGACAAGGCGACAGAGCCAGAATCAGAAGACGTAGTCAATCAGGCAAAGGACAGATACCAGGAATCAGTCCGAGAGTGGTCAACGTAGCAAGGTCAGGTTCCGGAGGTCAGATGAGGTCACAGGCAGGCTGAGGTCAGAAGGCAGGCAGCAGGCAGGGTGGTCAAGCAACAGGCTGAGGTCAAAAGGCAGGCAGCAGGCAGAGTGGTCAAGTAGCAGGCCGAGGTCAGTACCAGAGAGACAGTCCAAAGATACTACCTGGGGAGATGGACAGACGAACACAGGAACAGAAGGACGCTGGAACTGTAGGATGCAGGAACAAGGCTGTAACAGTAGGATCCTAGATCAAGGCTGGAACAAGACTGGAACAAGACTAGAACAAGCTTAGAACGCAGTGACAATCTAGCAGAACAAACCCGATTGCCAAGGCAAGGAAGTGCAGACAGGAACTTCCTTAAGTAGTTCCTTCAATCAGGGTGCGCCACGGAACTAGACCCCACCCCTGGCGCTACAAGAGGCCAGGCGGTCCGCGCACACGCACGTGTAGGGGCGTGGCCAATGCCACTGACGACGTCGGATTCCGGCGTGAGGCCTGGTGCGCAGTGGAAGGCCCAGCGACCACCGCCACGGGAGGCTGGGGCCTGGATGCGCGGCTGCTGCTGGGGAGGCCAACCCGGGACCTGCTAAGGAGCCAGAGAGGTGAGCAGACCCATGCACGGGCCAGACACGGACGGGGCGTGCAACACATAAGAACATAAGAAGTTGCTATACTGGGTCAGACCAAGGGTTCATCAAGCTCAGCATCCTGTTTTCAAGTACCTGGAAGTATCCAAATTTTAAATAGATCCCATGCTACTACTGCCAGTAATAAGCTCAATTGTTCATTGAGTGAAAAATAATTTTCTCCAATTTGTTTTAAATGTGCTATTTGCTAACTTCATGAAGTGCCCCCTAGTCCTTCTATAATCTGAAAGAGTAAACAACCAATTGACATTTATCCATTCTATTCTTCTCATGATTTTGTAGACCTCCTATCATATCCCCCCAGCTGTCCCTTCTACAAGCAAAACAGCTTCATAGGGGAGCCATTCCACCCCCTTTATCATTTTGGTCGCTCTTCTCTGTACCTTCTCCAGTGCATTTATATCTTTTTTAAGATGCAGCAACCAGAATTATACACAGTACTCAAGATGCAGTTTCACCATGGAGTGATATTGAGGCATTATAACATTCTCCTTTTATTCACCATTCTCTTCCTAATAATTCTTAACATTTTGCTTGCTTTTTTGACCACCACAGAAAACTAAACTGACAATTTCAATTTATTGACCACTATGACTCCTAGATCTTTTTCCTGGATGGTAAATTCTAACATGAAAACTAATATTGTGTAACTACAGCATGGATTAGTTTTCCCTATATGCATCACTTTGCACTTGTCCACATTAAATTTAATTTGCCATTTGGATGCCCAAACCTCTGATCTTGCAAGGTCCTCCTGCAATTTATCACTATCCGCTTGTGATTTTACTACTCTGAATAATTTTATGTCATCTACATATTTGATCCCTTCACTTGATGTTCCCCTTTCCAAATCATTTATAAATATATTAAAAAGCACCGGTCCAAGTACAGATCCCTGAGGCACTCCACTGTTTACCTCTCTCCACTGAGAAAACTGACCATTTAATCCTACTCTCCATTTCCTGTCTTTTAACAAGTTTGCAGTCCAAAAAAGTACATTGCTTTCTATCCCATTACTTTTTAATTTTCTTAGAAGCCTCTCAAGGGGGACTTTGTCAAACATCTTCTGAAAATCCAAATCCAATACATCTACACTCCCAAGAGACAAACTGGGTAAACTCATGGACTAATTGGTAAACTGGTCATTTTCCTTCACATGCATGTTATAAAATGTGTTGACTTAGGTGTGTAAGAGCTGGCAAATGGTAAGGAAAATATGGGAATAATATTTCCTCATGTAAATGCTTAAAATTTGGAGCACACATACATGTGAATAGGCATATTATATATAATGTACATGCACTTGCGTGGACAATATAAAATTCCAGTGTATGTGGGCGCATACACTGGAATTTTTAAAAGTTTTAAAGTTTTAAAGTTACTGTCATAATGTGTATGCATATTACATTATATTATATTATATATATATATATATATATTATGTGCAAGTATGCACATAATATACTTTCCCTGCTTCTACTCTGCTCCCAAAATACTTACTGCAAGTGCATGTCATCAAGTTGTATGCTTAATCTTTTCTTTCATAACCCCCCTGGATGATTTTTGTAAGCTGATTTACATAAATAAATTATTCAGAAATGTACCCCCTATGTGTTTCTAGGAAATTTTAGACTGTGCTTAAAATGGGGAAAATTTATCAAATTCTTCTAGGTGGTGGAGGAGTGAATGTTTTCTGTGAGTAAAAGGTGAAGATTTATTCCAGCTAAATTTCCTGGTTTTCAAAAAGCCCACCCAAAATGCCCCGAAAAACATTTAAACCTGTTAAATTTGTGCTCATAGAAATTAATGGAAACTGCATGTGTGCAACCATGCTCCAGCCCAATGTCGTCGTGAAACAAGCGAATACAGGAAAACAGCATGCACAAGAAAAACAAAATAGAATGGTGTTTCAAAGAATACTGTGCATAAATTAGTATACTACATTGCACACAAGTTTTTTTGCACACACAACTAACAAAAAAATTAGAGGAAGCATTGCTCCAGCCTGGAATTACATAAGCCTTAGGGAGGAGCAAATTCATTCCATTTTGAAGGTTCTGAGATTGTGACTAAAAAGCACAAACTTGGATTAATCGGTGGCTGTAGGCAGATTGTCAATGGGTGGAGTGAAAGACATTAAGGGGTAGATTTTCAAAGCGTTATGCATGTAAATCCCAGGGATTTACGCGTGTGACTGGCCTTACGCTCGCTAGGCCAATTTTCAAAGGTGAGGTCACGTGCGTAAATCCCCGGGACGGCCTCGGGAAAGGGGAGGAGGCGCCATGCAGGGGGATTGTGTGCCAGCAGGGTGCCGGCGGCAGCTATGTTAGGGCTAGGGGATGGGTAGATTAGGGGAAGGGGAAGGGATGTTAGTATAGGGGGTTAGGAAGTTCCCTCCCAGTCCACGCCGAAATTGGAGTATACTGGGAGGGAACTGAGGAAGCCCGCAGTCATCGGCATGCGCAGAATGCACGTGTGCACACCCTTGCGTGCACCGACCTCCTAATTTATAACATGTGTGCACCTGTAGATCCTGAATTTTAGGGCTTATAGGACAGGGTGAGGGATCCAAGTCAACTGGGCGACATGCAGGATGAAGAACCAGAGGGCGTTCTGAAAGACCTCGATATTAACTGGACAAACTGGTAGACTAATTGGTAAACTGGGAAAATGGTTCGCCCGAGCATGTTTTAAAATCTGGTTACATACACGCGTAAAGTCCAACAAAGTCTTTTGGAAGACATGCACTAGCTGTGCTTGAGTAACCTCTTAAAATTAGGAGCATACTCAATGTGCGGTTTGTGTATTTTAAAACATACATGTGCAACTGCTCATGATTAAAAATTACAGCATTCTTCGCTCGTGTGCCGATATACGAGTTTAAGAGTGCACACATATTTGTTTTAAAATTACTGTCATAGGCTTTTCTCCCATTGTGTGTCTATGGAAAAAATGCACAGTTAATTAGGCTCTCAGATAGGGAGGTGGAAGGTAATCGTTTTATTGCTTTGTTGCCTGTCTATCTGAGAAGTGTGTAACAAATTTTTATTAAATAAATAAAAATAAATATATTCATTTCCTGCTAAAACAAATAGAGGTGAATTGTGCAATAATGCCTGCTTAAAGACTTTGTCCCAGGAGAGTTTCGCCATAAATGCAGACTAGGAGCAAATCTTTAAAAAATAGTGTAATAATAAAAGGTAAACCTATTGCAAATGAAAATAGAATACTATAAAAAAAAAAAAAAGAAGAAGTTCCATCCAGAGCTAAAGGAGTCTACTATCTGAAATGTGCACATGCACTGATCCCTCAATATTTGTGCATCCAGAAAAGCAAGTTTGCTTACTGTAAACGGTGTTCCCGTAGATACAGGATGAATTAGCCATGCTGTCTGGGAGCGTGCACGCGACCGGGAGTAGACGAAGTTTTCCTCAGTGAGTCACAGAGCTTTGACTCTGTGCGGCTGCGCGATCATCTTCCCACATGATTCCCTGCTTCTCCTCAGTTTCTTTGTCGCCAAGTGAGAGGTAGTAAGTAAGAGTCTGTTATGTGACTGGTCTAGGGAGGAGGAAGGGATTGTATGGCTAATTCATCCTGCTATCTATGGAAACACCATTTACGGTAAGCAAACTTGCTTTTTCCCATCGATAGCAGGGCTGAATTAGCAATGCTGTCTGGAAGTCCCAAGCTCCCGGGTTGATGGGTTGTGTCTATGTAGTATGTCTTTGAAGGTCACGACACCAACCCTTAAGAATAGTAGACAGTCTCATCGGTTTTGAAGGGTTGACAAGACTGCTGTACCCAGCGCTGCATCAGAGGTCACTTGCTGTTGTAGACAATAGTGTGACATGAAGGTAAGGATGGAGGACCAGATTGCCACTTTGCATATATCTAGTAATGGAACCTTGTTCAAGTGGACAACTGATGTTGCGGTGGTGCGTATTTGGTGCGCCTGAGGCTTCTTGTCAAGTTTGATTGATTGTTTGTTATAACAAAACTGAATGCATTGTGGTAACCAACTGGCGATGGTTCTCTTAGAGACTGGTTGTACAGGGTCATTTGGATTAAAGGAAAGAAAGATTTGAGAAGGCCTGGAGGGAGACTGAGTCCTTTGTTTATAGTAAGCCAGAGCCTGTTTACAGTCCAGCGAGTGGAGAAGTCTTTCCCGTTCATTGTGATGAGGCTTTGGCATGAAGATAGGTAGAGTGATGGTTTGATTGAGATGAAAAGCGGAGACCACCTTGGGAAGGAAGATGGGATGAGGATGAAGGGTAACCTTGTCGTGGTAAAATTCCAAGTAAGGAGGGTAGTGAACTAAGGCTTGTAATTCACTTAATCTCCTCACTTACTCTCCAGGTCAGGTATTTAACAATTAACATGACTTGTGTCTAAGGGTTCAAAGGGATGCATAATTAGCTGCTCCAGGATAATGTTCAGATCCTATGGTACAGGTGGCTTTGTCACCGGCGGTCGGAGGTGGAGCATGCCTCTCATGAATCTGGAGAAATGGGAAGGCCATTATGAGAGTGATGGAAAGCTGCAATTGCACTGATATGTACTTGAACTGACGTGGTAGCCAGACCAGCTTGGTAAAGATTTTGGAGGTACTCCAGCAGTTGGATGGCAGTAGAGGAGAACAGATCTAGGTTATGTGGCTTACACCACATCACATAGCGATGCCATTTGCCGGCATAGTTGTGTCTGGTTGAAGGCTTCCTGGATGCGATAAGGATATCTTCCAGCTGTGAATGTAGGCCAAGGTGGTTTAATATTTGCCTCTCAATCCCCATGCTGTCAGATGCACTGGATGGAGGAGGGAGCCTCCTTCTTGGTGTTAGTAGTTGTGGATTTTTTTTTTATAGTTTTCTATTTTCATTTGCAATAGGTTTACCTTTTTTTTTTTTTTTTGAAACTTTATTTAGTCAATGAAACAGTCAACATCAAAAACAGGAACAATACAAAAGAATATGGTTTTGTGTATGTAGAACCAGTACCTCTCCCCCCCCTCCCCCCCTGGTTTCAGTAGCCTTGGAAGAAAGTTCACGGGTAGAGGTGGGCTAGTCGTCAAGAAAGTCCCAATCCATCTCCGGTGTGAGCTTGGGCAACCATCGTATCATGATTTGCCAACATCATCAATCTTTGGTGGGCACCACGGATCTCTTATAAGCCCGACCCTTGGTGAAAGGTAAGCAATAAATCCCACCCAAATCAAGGGAGTCTCTACAATTCTCCTTGGTGTCGCTTTTGTAGTAAGGGCATGCTCCATGGAGCAAAGACGCAGCATTTTTTTAAACCAATGATCATAGTGGGGAGCTTGGGGTTGCAGCCAGTGAGTCAGTATAATTTGTTTCCCCACCAACCCTGCCTTTTTGATAAATAGGCCCTCATGTCAGGTTAAAAAATAATGGGTTGGATCAGCTACCCCAAACAGCCAAAGGTTGGGGTTAAGCGGTAAAACTTTATTTAAGTACATGGCACAAGCAGAACGAATTTGCGCCCAAAAGAGAGAGATTTCAGCACAGTCCCAAAAACAATGATAAAAATGGCTAGCTGCAGAGGCACATTTAAGGCAGTGACCAGACTGCGCAATGTGCATTTGTTTCGCCCTTATGGGTGTGATATAGCTTTCCCAAAGAAACTTGTATTGAATCTCCCTCAATATAACATTCTCAGATATTCCAGGTAATTCCTGAAAACATTTCCTAAATTCCTTCAATGACAATGAGAACAGGCCCCAGGATGACCATTTGGCATATGCTAATTCAATAGGTTTTGCATCTTCAAGATTCCTCACTTCTTTGCAATAGTAAGAGACAGTAGGTTTTTGATTCTTTCCCACTTGTAGAATATCCCTTATGTTTCTAACCTCTGGAGTCTCCCTCAAATGTGGCTGTCTGGTCTGTATAAAGTGCATGACCTTAAAGTAGGCAAATTGGTCTATGTCCAGGATCATAAACCGTTGTTGCAATGTATGAAAAGGAAATAAATCCCCCGTGACTTTATCATATAAATCAGAGATGAGGGTGAGGCCCTTTTGGTACCAGCGATGAAAAACGCCTTTCCCCTTTCCCGGAGGAAATAGGTAATGGTTAGCAATCTCAATCAAGGGGGTGAGACGGTGAGTCACCCGCCCCTTCCTGCAAAACATAAGCCAAGCTTTTCTACATGTACACAGCAGGACCTCAGTTTTAATGTGATTAGGGAGAATCTCAGAGTCAAGCTGCAGTAAAGGGTTGAGCGACTTTACCCCATACCATTCCAATAGGTAATCATAAGGGGTAAAAGTAGAAGTAGCAAAAAGCCAGTCTTTAATATATCGGAGAGAACAGGCCAAATTATACACTGCCAAATCCGGGCACCCCAACCCTCCACCCTCTATTGGTCTTGTCAACACCTCTAAAAGTAAACGGGCACATTTCCACTCCATAGGAAGGAGCGAAGAGCTTGATGGAGGGTGTTGTGGTCTTTTTTTGTGATCCAGAGTGGATCCATCTGTAGAGTGTAAAGCCATTTAAGTATGAGAACCATCTTAAAGAGGTGAACCCGGCCCATTAACAAGAGGGATAAAGGGGTCCACCGTTTCAAGGAGGACAACGTGTAGTCCAGGAGGGGTTAAATGTTGGCTTTATACAATTTATCTACTCGCCCCGGGATTTGAATGCCCAAATAACACATAGTATCAGAGACCCACCTCAGCTGAAAATTCCCAGCCCAATGACCGTGCAGGTCTCCTGTAATGTCAGTTACTTCAGATTTATCATAGTTAATTTTAAGGCCTGCAAAGAGACTAAATTGGCACAGTATATCCAATACTGCTGAAAGCGAGGGCTGGGGTTGTGTAAGGAAAACCAGTAGGTCGTCAGCAAAAGCAGCTATTTTAAATATTCGAGCGGGGCCCCCAAACCCTTTCACTCTTCCACACTCATTTATCTTCCAGAGTAACGGATCTATTGAGATAATGTACAGTAGGGGGGATAAGGGGCATCCCTGATGAACTCCCCTCTGGATCAGGACAACGCCGGATAAATGATTGTTTGCCAAAATTCTGGACTCCGGGTGATCATATAGTAGGGAAATGTAATGAAGGAATTCGCCTCTAATACCGAATTTTTGTAGAACAAAGAAAAGATAAGGCCAAGCCACCCTATCAAATGCTTTCTCTGAATCAAGCGCTATAGCCAAGCCTGGAATATTTTGATTTTGGCAAATGGTCATAGCTGTAAGTAGTTTGATAAGGTTCGTATTTGATTTCCGTCCTCGCACAAAGCCCACTTGATGTGGTGATATCAACCTGGGCAGCAATACACTCAGCCGTTCAGCTGAAACTTTTGTTAATTTTTAAATCACAATTAAGCAATGATATGGGGCGGTATGAGGAGGGGTATAGTGGATCCTTCCCTGGCTTTGGTAATACTGAAATATAGGCTTCATTAAATGATGCAGGGAAGCTTGTCTTAGTTAGCCCTGTGGTAAAGTAGTTAGTCAGGGGAACACTTATTGAGTGAAGGAGTATTTTGTAAAAGTCGTAAGAGAAACCATCAGGCCCTGGGGATTTTCCAGGATGTGCCGCTGTGATAACCTGCATTACCTCAAATGTTTGTATGGGTCTATTTAAGAAAGCTAACTGCGAGGCTGTAATAGTCGGGAGATTAAGGTCCCAAAAGAAATCATCCATCCCTCTGGGATCCCCGCCCGAGTCCTCCTTATAAAGTGTACTGTAGAAAAGACGAAACAGTTCACTGATCTCGGGTACTTTAGCTGTGACCTCTCCAGTTTCCCATTTCATATTGGGTATAAATTATTTCCGCTTTTGTGTTTTTGTTAAATTTGCCAGTAAGTGACTTGGCTTATTTCCAAATTTGAACAGGTTTGCTGTCCCTTTTGTAAATAGGCCTGTGCTCTGTAGTCTAAAAGTGTATTCAGGTGGCCAAGGATACTAAAGAATCCCTGTCTAGTACACTCCGAGTTCTCTTGTATTAGCAACGCTTTGGCTCTGCGCATCTGTCCTTCCAAGTGTACAATATCCCTATTGAGTTGTTTATTACGAAAGGAGACATAGGCATTGATTTCCCCCCTAAGTACCGCTTTGCCAGCATCCCAAAACAATTGGGGCGTATCCATATGTTGACGGTTATTTTGGGCATAGTCTTTCCATGCATTCTGCAAAAGAACCTTAAAATGAACATCATCCTTAAGATACCCCGGGAATCGCCATAAGCGAGTGCTGGGCGCATAGATCTGGGATGTAAATTGAATAGATATTTATTTATTTAAAGGCTTTTATATACCGGAGTTCATGCACTAGTGCATACCACTTCGGTTTACACAGAACAAGGAACAGAAAATTACATCAAACAGAATGAACAATTAAACAAATATACAATTACATCCAACGATTGGGTATAAATAACATGGCTAACTTAGTAGAGTTTGAGGTAAAGGAGAGAAATAGTACCAAGTGGTAACAGAACAATGTTAATAGCTAAATAATAAATATAAATAGTAAATACAAATTCTTATAATAAATACAGGTGCTTACAGATTACAGTCTTCATGAAAAGTTTACGTCTACAGAATAGGGTTAAGTAAATAAGAACTGGCGGCTATTTCTATAGGAGTGAAGACTTCAAAAACTGAGGTTACATCTGGATTAAGAGGTATTGGTGTAGCATGCTCAAATATTTAATGATTTGGAATTGTGAGACCAAGGATAAAAATTAGGAGTTGTTTGATATGATTATAAAAGTGAGAATATTGGGGAATGGTCGGATACCGCCTGGGATTCGATATTCGCTTCTGCGATATTGTGTAATTGATCTTGTGGTGTCAATATGTAGTCAATATGAGACATCGTCTTATGTGCTCTCGCAATGTGTGTAAAATCTTTTTCATTAGAGTGTAAAATACGCCATACATCGAGGAGCTCCAACTGATGACACAGGTAAGCTATACCCTTTCTCTGCTTCCCATTAGGGTGTCTCTGCGGGGGTTGCTTATCAATCAAAGGGTCGTGAACATAGTTAAAATCCCCTACAACATAAAGGGAACCTTGAGTATGTATGTGAAGTAAGTTACTAATCTGAGTGAAAAAAGCATGATTGTATGCATTTGGTGCATAGACATTACATAGGGTAAACGGTTTCGCGTTCCAGATGCCTATTAAGATAATATATCTGCCTTCAGGGTCTGTGACTTTTTTTAATATTTGCAGGTTAGCAGCCTTATGGATCAGTATCGCTACCCCTCCTTTTCTATGCACCGCTGCTGCATATATGCAGGTGCCCACCCAATCCCGCTTAAGCTTGGTATTCTCCAGGTCTGTAAGGTGCGTTTCTTGGATACACGCTAACTCAGCCTACAAATGTTTCAAATGGGATAGTATTTTTTTCCGTTTCACCGGGGTACCCAATCCATTTACATTCCAAGAGATTAACTTAGTCATTGCCCACTGTACACATCATCAACAGTACCATTTCTTGTGATCTAAAAGGAAGAGGTTCCCAGCCTAGCCTCCTCCTGGCTGCAACTTCGCCCAATGTCACCAAAATGCATTTCACAGAAGAAGCAAAAGAAGTTTCTGGGTGATGCCCCCACCAGAAACCACTGAGACTACGAAAAACCTTCCAGTTGAAAAAACAAGGCCCCACCTTCCTCCTACCCCCCCCCCCCACCTTCCTCTTTTAATTTCCCTCCCCCGTACCCCTTCACTCCTCCTCCCTTCAGCACCTCCTCCAATTCCCTTCCCCCAGTCCTCCCCCTCCCCCCCAGCCTCACATTACCCAAAACCTAGCAAAGTCTCCCCCTCACTCCTATTCCGAGAGGGATACCGGGGTCAGTTCCAGAGGTGTTAGGGCACCGCTCCACCTCCTGTGTCGGTGTGTCGTTCCTTGAAACCATAACAGGGATTGTCTGTCAACAGAAGTCTTTCATGCAGTCGAGGTCCATCTCCGGTTGTAAGAACCATCTCCAACATAGTCATCATATTGCCCGGAAATATATTAGCAGTTCCCTGGTGATGTCGCAGCTTCTTCCATCCAATGAACAAACTATAGCCATGTCTCCATAGAACCCTTAATTGAACTAAACTTATATGAATACTGACTGTACTTCGATATGAGCCATAGCACCCGCCGTACCTCCACTGGGGTTCCAGCTCTATTTAAGCAGGTCCGATCACCAAGAACTGCATGGTTCCTCACGGCGTCGTCTGTCCCCAGCGTCTATGCACAAACTTCTGCGCCTCCTCAAACGCGGGGAAGGTATGCGCCGTGCCATCAACCCATATTTTCAGTGTGGCCGGGAATTGCAGGCCGAATTTAATCTGATTGGCCACCAATAATGAGCACAGCGGAGAGAACTTTCTCCACATCTGGGAGACCCTTGCTGAATAGTCCTGGGTTATCCAAATTTTCTGACCTTGGTAAATAACTTCTCCATTCTTTTTGTATGCCAGCCAAAGAGCCTGTTTATGTGCTCCATTCAGGATCTTGGCTATAACGATACGAGGTCGGGTGTCCTTCACCCGTCTGGTCCCCACTCGGTGCGCCCTTTCAATACGCAGGCGGCCCTGCAGGTCCGCCAGGCCCACAGCCTCCGGCAGCCATGTCTCTAGCAGGGAACTTAGCTCTCTGTCAATGATTTGTTCAGAAAACCCTAGGAAGCAAAGGTTCGCCCATCGTGAACGGTTTTCAAGATCGTCAATTTTTAGCAAGCAGTCTTTTAGTGTAGATTCTTGCCGTACAACTCTGTCGGTGAGTGCCGCCAAGTCATCCTCCGTGGTGGACACCCTCCCCTCGAGCTGCTCGATTATAGGGCTTACCCCGCCACCGCTTCTTTTACTTCAGCGAGTTGGGACAGGACACTGGCTAGTTTCTCGTCCAGTGTAGTCGCAATTGTATCCCACAATATGGACACTGTAATCTGTTCGGGAAGGGAGGGTTCCAAGTCGCCGCTCACTGCCGCCAGTTTGGTTTCTGCCGCCTTCCCTTTCTCCCTTTCTTTGTCCTTTTTTATGCTTTTCATTGCCATCAGCCATGGGGAGCGCTGCATATAATGCACTATCGACATATGCCGAATATCCACGAGCAAAAGGTGTGAGAGATATGAGTCGGTAAAGTGTGATGCCGGTAGATTAAGTGGAGCGGTGCCCGGAGCTCACTAGGAGCACGTCCGCCCTAGCTCATCACCTCACGTGACCTCCTGGTTTACCTTTTATTATTACACTATTTTTTAAAGATTTGCTCCTAGTCTGCATTTATGGCAAAACTCTCCTGGGACAGAGTCTTTAAGCAGGCATTATTGCACAATTGTGGATGGTCTCTCAGTGGAATTGGTGGGCGTATGGAAAGTCGCATGAGATAGGCATACAATGGTTGTCTCGGCCATGCTGGAGCTATGAGGATCAAGTCCGCTATATCTAGAATACATTTCTGAATTGTCCATGATATTAGCGGAATGGGAGGGTAGGCGTATAGTAAGCCCTCCATCCATGGAATGAGGAAGGCATCTGGGGCGTACCGAAGGCTGCTGGGGTAGATGGAACAAAAACCTGTACTTGGCGATTGCTTTCCGTGGCAAAGAGATTGATTATCGGGAAGCCCCACTGTTGGAATATGTTGAGGGTGACTTCTCAATTTAAAGTCCATTCATATGGGTGAAAAACCCTGCTTAGGCGGTCTGCCATTATGTTGTTCAGACCCAGCAGGTAAGTAGCTTGGAGGGATACCCCGGCTGTGCTCGCCCAATGGAGTATCCAAAGTGCTTCTCGACATAGTGTCCATGAACCAGACCCTCATTCTTTGCTTATGTAAAACATGGTGACTTGGTTGTCAGTATACACCATAAGTCGTTTTCCACGGACCTGAGAAGAGAAGGTCTGAAATGCTCTCCAGATTGTGCGAAATTCCAGTATGTGGATTCTTTGTTGACCAAAATCCCTGAGTTTTGAGATCGGCGAGTGGGCTCCCCAACCTTTTCTGGAGGCATCTGTCATGAGCATTAGTTGATGAGGAGGCATCCGGAAGTGAGCTCCTGAAGATAGCTTGGTGGGAGAGAGCCACCACTAAATGTTTTCATTGGTCTGGTGAGTTGAATTCTGTAGGAGAGGGGTTGCAGGAACTGTGACCATTGAGTTTTGAGACCCTATTGCAATTGGCGCATGTGTAATCTCATGTGGGAAACTACATGGATAGCTGCCAGCATATGACGCAGGAGCTGAAGAACTTGGCATGCCGATGTATGAGATTGGCTGCATAATTTCTGCTCTAGGCAGGAAAGCGTTTGCATTCTGTCCTGGGGAAGGTATGCTCTCTCCTCTACTGTGTTGAAGAGAGCTCCTATGAAATGCAGTATCTGTGTAGGTTGTAGGTGTGATTTCTCATAATTTATTAGAAACCCTAGTGTTTGAAGACAATTGTGCATGTGTTGAGGTGTGCACCGGGCGCATGGAGTGCATCGAATGTGCCGAGTGTTTTTAGTGCACCATACGCTTGGAATGCGCTGCGTGCTTTGTGTGCGTTGACTGCATTGAAGGAGTCGGTTGCGTCGAAGGTGTGCCATGCATCAAGTGTGTCGGCGTCTTCGGGAACCCCGGTTGCATCGAGTGTGTCAGCGCCTTAGACGCTAAGGAGTGGGATCGATCGGGAACAGGTCCCTGTGGCCTGATTAACACATGTGGGGCTCCTTTGTCTCGATGAGGTCCTGGAGCTGGTACCCCCAGCTCCAGGACCTCATTGAGGACCTCATCGAGGACGAATTAGGCAATTTCAACTAAATTTCCTAATTCGTCGTGGTTTGGGGGACGCGAACCACAAAACAGATTTTCCCCGAACTTCGGTGAAAATTCGTTTTTCAGGTTTGTGCAGGGGGGAGGGGCACATTTATTAAAAAAAACAAAACACCCCAACCCTTCAAATTTATATTACAACCCTCCCACCATCCTGATCCCTCCCCAAGACTTACTAAAAGCCCTGGTGGTCCAGCGGGGTCCCACAAGCGATCTCTCCCTCCGGGCCTGCTACAAATCAAAATGGCGGTGATGGCCCTTTGTCCTTACAATGTCACAGGGGCTACCGGTGCCATTGGTTGGCCCCTGTCACAGTGGAAGGAGCAATGGACGGCCGGCGCCATCTTGTGCTCCTACCATGTGACAGGGGCTGACCAATGGCACCAGTAGCCCCTGTGACCTAGTAAGGGCAAAGGCTATCGGTGCCATTTTGAAAACTGGCAGCCAACGGCCCAAGTGCAGGAGATCGCTCCGGGACCCCGGCTGGACCACCAGGGACTTTTGGAAAGTCTTGGGGAGGTCACATGGGCAATATTTAAATCCAGGTGGCTTCAGAGCCATCGCGATGAGAGAATCTCACAAAAAAAATCTCAAAAATGGAAAAAATTGTGAGAGGAAAAAACCCCACGTGTGAAACGGCTCGCGGAAAAAAAGAGACTGAAGAGAAGCAGGGAATTGTGCGGGAAGACAACCACGCAGCTGCACAGAGTCAAAGCTATGTGACTCACTGAGGAAAACTCCGCCTACTTCCGGTCGTATGCACGCTCCCAGACAGCATGGATAATTCAGCCCTGCTATCGACGGGGAAAAAGAAATACCCTTGCCAGAGTCCCCACTACTCCCCAATATCCTGAAAATTTGTTCTGAATAGGACATCAAAAATAAAAGTTACTGGACACATGAGCTCACAAATACACAGATCTCATAAGCTTCTTTCCTTTTGCAATATAGGCTAATAAATGTATGGTGTACTGCACCTTATTTTTCAGTAGGTTACCCAATTTATCTCGTTATTATGAATGCTTAAGCATAAAACAGTACTCAAATATTCCATGATTAAATCAGAGCCTTTTATCAGTCTTAGTGATCACAAAAGAACTGATAATAACTGAGGAATTGCTTTTATACTAAGCAAATCCTAAAACTTGTGTTTTGCAAGAGTAAATGGAATGAAGAGTAGTAAAAATGTAATTAGTTGTGTTGTTATTCCATCAGCAACTGTTTTCAGGAAAAAAATAACTTGAATTATGCAAACTAGATAAAATAGTCTTGTAATGGTTATTATATGCAATCCATTGCACAAATCTGCTAACAACATTAAGCATAGAAAAAATTAACTTAATTGTATGCATTATAGCTAAGCAGACACAGTGGGAGTCTAAAAATCCCTAAGTCTGAGAAAAAGAACATTGAATGAATTTCAAATTCCTATCTAAAGTGTCCTTTATAATAGAGCAACACACTGAAGTACAAAATACACTATTAGAAATGATGTAACAAATCTTTTGTTTTATGCTCCTAGGGAGGATAGCTTTCAAACAACTGCGTACAGTGGCATATACAAATGTATGTGACCACACATATGCTTACTATAGTATTTTATATTGTGTGCATATGATATGTGCGTGTTCAATAAAATACACCTAATTCTTCCACACAACATACGCATGTACATAGCCTTAGATGCAAATACATGCAATGTATTGAAATCACCCATATCAATAGATTGAACACATGTATTTTATCCACCTATCATAAATAGGTACATGCCTACATTTTATGTGTACAATTATACTATGACTTACCCACATAAGTCCTAATTTACACAAAGTTGGCCAGTTTTAAAACATCAAAATACAATATCCCAGCAGGGAAATGTATGGTATGGACAATCTCAAAAATCGTTTTATTTGTTATACATCTCACATCTAATTTCAAAAGTTTTTATGAAGCTTTTCATCAAAAAATATGTTATCAAAAATTTAAAAACTGCACTCACCACATATAATTCAAACCACACATCATACAAACACTCTTCATGCATATAGATAGGGATGGAGGTTAAAACGTTTTGACATTGGCTCGGTGTAGCTATGTTCTCAGTCATCCAGACCCTCATGTGGAATTTCAGAGGAAACCCACCAACTCTGGTGCCCAGTCATGGATGATGTGAACTCACGGTATTCCCAGCCATAGAAAATACCTGTTAACTAGGCATGCTGGTTGGTAGGCAGGAAAGAAACTTTTGGATAACTATGGTGAGGTCAGCTTTGTATCCATTATGCCAACAGGTCTGTGTCCATGACTTCCATACAGTAGACTCTCCAAGGTATCATGTAACTGCTATGAATCCAGGGATCAACTTTGCTGGGGGGGGGGGGGGGAAGGAGAGGTGGAACATTTGTATTTCTTATCAACTGCTGAAGCTATGGCCTATGGCAAGACAGCCTATTGTATGGTGGCCACATGGGGGGGGGGGGGAAGTTGTCACAATCACTTTCAGGATGCTGCTGACACTGCTAGCATTATGTGGGGAGTCCACTCATTGCTACATCCCCACTGTCCTTCAGCCTCTGGCATTCACCATATTGTACCCTAGCCATCAGCATCTCCTTCTAGTAAGTTAGATTGTTGGACTTGGGAGGGGGGGTGGCGATACCCCTTTCACTTCTGGGTCACACAGGATGGTCAACACGTAAGGATCCAGACAGATGACGGTTTTGAACTAATTTTGCACTTGTAGCTGCAGGTCTACAAGCACCATCAACGCTGGTGCCAGTGTTTCTGCTGAAAATCCTGTATCTTCTCCTCCAGGATAGTGATTAAGAGGATGACCTTGCCCAAGGTGGCTGCTGTTGATCTCTGATCCTCCATGGTATCCCTGAAGGACTTTAGAGCTTGTACTGCTTGCATCACGTGAAACCAAACCTGATGTCAGAGAGGCAATCCATATGCCTGTTGCTCCACTAACTTCTGTATCATCAGATTGGTGGAATTCCATCTAGTGGTACATTCTAAAAAAGTTGGTGCATAGTTGCCCAGATTGCATCCTCAAGGAGCTTCTGGGTGCCCTTAATGCTCTACTTAAAATGCCCCCTATTTTTCTGCAACTTTCTATCATTTCCCTCAGGGCAAAGGTGCTG
The DNA here is from genome assembly GCF_901001135.1 of Rhinatrema bivittatum. Taxonomy (NCBI): domain Eukaryota; kingdom Metazoa; phylum Chordata; class Amphibia; order Gymnophiona; family Rhinatrematidae; genus Rhinatrema; species Rhinatrema bivittatum. Next base: position 73,090,023 of record NC_042616.1, on the reverse strand, counting down.
CCTTCCTTGACTCCCAGCCCCAGGGAGTCCCTTACTGCCAGGTGCAGCAAGTGTGCATATAGTTGGATCTCCTTGTTTTCTCCATCACTCTGCACTGGTCATCTTCCTGTCGCTACCTATAACCATAAAACAAGAAATAGGCATGTGCTTCCGGCCTACTTGCCAATGGACCAAAGTAGGGCTCTTGTCCATCCCCTGGATGTGCAGCATAGCCCATCTTTACCCAGCTGATGCATTCCCGCTAGAACTGCTGCCTGACCCTGTCTCATCTAGCTGTCACCAGTGTGCCATCAGCGAAATGTAGACATGTGTAGCATTCTGGCTGGTCCAGATGCTGCAGGTGAAAGGGATGTAGCTGCTCCCGTGTACCCTAGCCAGTTTTCGCTGTAGCTGGGCATGGCGCTACTGAGTGTACAGCGTAGGGATCACCCAACTACTTAATGTTGTCCTAGAGGGAGCTTTGTGGATTTGGTGTTAAGACGCTTGAATCCCACATTCTCAACCATCTGCAGGGGGTTGCTCATCATGAGCAATCATTTCTCTGATTGTCAAGGGTCACCACTTTTGAAGCTGCCATCCTCTTGCTCATGAACAATGATGCAGAACACCACTCCATCTACTTCATGGTGTCTTAGTGCTGACATGGGGGTGAGGGCTGCTGGAAAGAGGGCTTGGGGATCAGCGTAGAAGGTGGCCTTCCACTTTGCTGTGGCTTTCCTGTTCATGCTGCTTGTGTTTTAAATGGAAAATGGGGTCCTGAGTCTAGAACCAGTTTCTTAAAGCAATACTAATGGGTGGTAGGGATGTGAATCGTTTTAGGACGATTAAAATTATCGTCCGATAATTTTAATATCGTCTTAAACCGTTATGGAACACAATACAATAGAGATTCTAACGATTTATCGTTATAAATCGTTAGAATCGTGAGCCGGCACACTAAAACCCCCTAAAACCCACCCCCGACCCTTTAAATTAAATCCCCCACCCTCCCGAACCCCCCCCAAATGACTTAAATAACCTGCGGGTCCAGCGGCGGTCCGGAACGGCAGCGGTCCGGAACGGGCTCCTGCTCCTGAATCTTGTTGTCTTCAGCCGGCGCCATTTTCCAAAATGGCGCCGAAAAATGGCGGCGGCCATAGACGAACACGATTGGACGGCAGGAGGTCCTTCCGGACCCCCGCTGGACTTTTGGCAAGTCTCGTGGGGGTCAGGAGGCCCCCCACAAGCTGGCCAAAAGTTCCTGGAGGTCCAGCGGGGGTCAGGGAGCGATTTCCCGCCGCGAATCGTTTTCGTACGGAAAATGGCGACGGCAGGAGATCGACTGCAGGAGGTAGTTCAGCGAGGCGCCGGAACCCTCGCTGAACGACCTCCTGCAGTCGATCTCCTGCCGGCGCCATTTTCCGCCGGCCATACGCGTATGGCTGGCGCCATTTTCCGTACGGAAAATGGCGCCGGCAGGAGATCGACTGCAGGAGGTTGTTCAGCGAGGCGCCGGAACCCTCGCTGAACGACCTCCTGCAGTCGATCTCCTGGCCCAGTATCTTCCATCTATTGTTGGCCTTTGAACAGTGAAATTATTCTAAAAATTCGGATCCTCCATATCTATAAAGTGCATCCACCCTTCTGATGTCTTGCTCGATCCTCGACTTTGGATCCTTGAGTGCTGCTGCTGGGGCTGGGGCTGGAGTTGAGAGTGAACCAGGGGTTAAAAAGGCAGGGGCTTCTCTTTCACTCTTGACTGCTTGTTTTTCCTAGGGACTGATCTTGACCCCCAACAGGATTGCTTACTGCCTCCAACTAGATTCTCCAAATTCTCAACTTCTAGACTTTCAATATAGCCTTCCTCTAATTCTTTGAATACTTCACTTGATTCATCTAAATTAGTAGTTTCAGCAAAGATCTGCTTCGGACACAAATCAGAATGGATTAGTGTTTACTGTGCTGATTTTGCCTGATGCTCTCCTTTTCCTAGTGCACCACCACTGCTGCTGCAATCCTCCACTAAATCTGTCTTTTTCTATTACTGCATAACACTAACAGTGGAGATGGGAGCAAACAACTTCTGTTTTAGCTTTGCAGCCAATCCCTTCTTTCTAGCTTTTTTCCTCCTCTTAATAAAAATTCCCTTTTTTTTTTAATTTTTAATTTATTAGTTTTTCAAAACTATTACGAAGTAAGAATCAACTTTGCAAAATGAAATATTAAAGTTTTGAACATACATTCTAATTACACAACTTACAGATAAGAAGTAAACATATTTGTTCAAAAACTAGACATCACAGAGGCAATTCCAAGAGGATGAAATTTGTAAGTGAGGAAAAATTATAACAATTCCCTTTTGAGTTTTGTAACATGTATTCTGCTTTTCATCCTATGCCATTCCTCATTACCACTTCTACTTGTTCTGGCCTCAGGGCTCTGGAGGAAGAGCCTCCCCTTGTCCTCTCTCATTACCACGTTTGCCTCTTGATGCCAGTGACATGGTGGAATATAGTAAAAGTGATTACTAGTGGTTAGATGAATTTGTGTAACAATATGGGGCGGATTTTCAAAGGGTTATGCAGGTATATTACGCGCGTAATCCCGAAAACCTGCTCCTGCGCTCGCAGAGCCTATTTTGCATAGGCTCGGTGACGCACGCAAGCCCCGAGATGCGCGTATGTCCCAGGGCTTGAAAAAAGGGGTGGGGCGAGGGCGGTCCAGGCCAGGGGCGTAGCCAGAGGCCTCCGAAGGCCTGCTAGGCCGGGGGATCGCACGCCGGGGGATCGGCAGGCACGTGCAACCTACGCTTGCCTGGAGGCAGGCGCAACTTAAATAATAAAGGTAGGGGGGATAAGAGCTGCTATTTTTCCTTGCAAGTCCAAACTTGCGCAGGCTGCATTTTTTACACATGCGGGCATGTTGATTTGCATATGTACTCATGCTTTATAACCTCACATATCATGTGCGCACAGGTTATAAAATACAGTCCTGAAATTGCACGCGCCCGTATACACATGTATAGGGACTCAGGCAACAGTTTTGAAAGTTATCTCCGCAATGCATTTGCATTCATTGGAGAACCAATGCATACACTGAAGAATCAGTATATATTAATTTCTCTCATGCTTATTTATGGCGGACTTTCTGAAAATATGACTGACTGTAGGTTCACCAGGACAGGTTTGGGAAGACCCTGAAATAAGGACATATTGTTTTTTTTTATATTTTTAACTAATGGAAAAGCTTTATATTTAGGTATTTTAACTTTTGTATCACAATTTTTTTTGTCCTCTTGCTATGCACTATTTTTCATAATGCAAAAATCTATTTAAAAAGTCTCCATTTAAAATTGTTTTTATAATTTTTAGATTTAACAATGGTAGTACTATACAGCATGAGATATTCCTTCTTCTGTTGCATTTAATGATTATGCTTCTTCCTGTTCCCCATAAGGCTACTGGGGAATTATTCTATTATTTACAATGACCTGTTCTACATATCGCTTCAAAGCATATTCAAGGCACAGGAACATTGTACCAGGCTACTGTATTGCTTATCTTCAGTATTACACTAATTCACATTAACCAGTGCCCCAGCTATTTTATGCTGATACATCTATCACGTATATGGGAAAATATTCAGTAAAGCACCTAACAATCACTTTTCAGTCCAAACCAACTAACTTGATATTCTGCTAAAAGTTCCTACACAATTTGTGTCTGAAGATTGGGTTGTTATGCAGATAAAAACTACCATATGTTTTGTCGTTCCTAATGAAAGCATAAATTACGCTTGCACACTAGCTACATATGTACATTTTTTAAAATTAAATGCAACAATGCCTTTTAATAGGGATGTGAATCGTTTTTTAACGATTAAAATTATTGTCCGATAATTTTAATATCGTCTTAAATCGTTATAGAACACAATACAATAGAAATTCTAACGATTTATCGTTAAAAATCGTTAAATCGTGTTAGTGCGCACTAACGGGAGTTAGTGCGCACTAACTCCCAGTTAGTGCGCACTAACTGAAAATGATACAAATTGACACTTTCCAGGTCAGTAAAGGTCAGTTAGGAATGAATATGTGTTCCTATTGGCTGGCTGCCCTCTTATCTATTGATGTTAACCAGGTTCCCACTGAGGTGATGGTTGGGGGGATGGGAAATGGAAATGGAAACTCAGGAACACTAACAGAAAATGATACAAATTATTGACACTTTCCAGGTCAGTAAAGGTCAGTTAGGAATGAATATGTATTCCTATTGGCTGGCTGCCCTCTTATCTATTGATGTTACCAAGGTTCCAACTGAGGTGATGGTTGGGGGGATGGGAAATGGAAACTGTTGGTAGTTGACAAAAAAAGTAATGTGATCAGTCAATATGACTAGAACCTGTGCCCTATTCCTGATACCAGGGGTCTTGTGATCTTCCTGCACTCAGTACCCTATCCCTGATACCAGTCTGAGACAGCTCCCTCCCTGCATTACTAGTGAGAGGCTGGCTTCACAGACAGGGGGGAGCTGCCTGACCCTCACTCCTGACTTCCCCCATGTCCCAGCCAGTGAATGGTGTGTGGGTGAGGGGGGGGGGGAGGATGGTGAAGTCTGAGACAGCTCCCACCCTGCATTACTAGTGAGAGGCTGGCTTCACAGACAGGGGGGAGCTGCCTGACCCTCACTCCTGACTTCCCCCATGTCCCAGCCAGTGAATGGTGTGTGGGTGAGGGGGGGGGGAGGATGGTGAAGTCTGAGACAGCTCCCTCCTTGCATTACTAGTGAGAGGCTGGCTTCACAGACAGGGGGGAGCTGCCTGACCCTCACTCCTGACTTCCCCCATGTCCCAGCCAGTGAATGGTGTGTGGGTGAGGGGGGGGGAGGATGGTGAAGTCTGAGACAGCTCCCTCCCTGCATTACTAGTGAGAGGCTGGCTTCACAGACAGGGGGGAGCTGCCTGACCCTCACTCCTGACTTCCCCCATGTCCCAGCCAGTGAATGGTGTGTGGGTGAGGAGGGGGGAGGAGGATGGTGAAGTCTGAGACAGCTCCCTCCCTGCATTAGTAGTGAGAGGCTGGCTTCACAGACAGGGGGGAGCTGCCTGACCCTCACTCCTGACTTCCCCCATGTCCCAGCTTCTGAATGGTGTGTGGGTGAGGGGGAGGGGAGGATGGTGAAGTCTGAGACAGCTCCCTCCCTGCATTACTAGTGAGAGGCTGGCTTCACAGACAGGGGGGAGCTGCCTGACCCTCACTCCTGACTTCCCCCATGTCCCAGCCAGTGAATGGTGTGTGGGTGAGGGGGGGGGGGAGGATGGTGAAGTCTGAGACAGCTCCCTCCCTGCATTACTAGTGAGAGGCTGGCTTCACAGACAGGGGGGAGCTGCCTGACCCTCACTCCTGACTTCCCCCATGTCCCAGCTAGTGAATGGTGTGTGGGTGAGGGGGGGGAGGATGGTGAAGTCTGAGACAGCTCTCTCCCTGCATTACTAGTGAGAGGCTGGCTTCACAGACAGGGGGGAGCTGCCTGACCCTCACTCCTCCGGGGTATTGTGATCTTCCTGCACACAGTGCCCTATCCTGATACCAGTGGTGTTGTGATCTTCCTGCATGCAGTGCCCTATCCCTATTAATACCAGGAGTGTTGTGATCTTCCTGCACGCAGTGCCCTATCCCTAATACCAGGGGTGTTGTGATCTTCCTGCATGCAGTGCCCTATCCCTGATACCGGGATGTGTGCAGGAAGATCACAACACCCCCGGTATCAGGAATAGGGCACTGTGTGCAGGAAGATCACAACACCCCTGGTATTAGGGATAGGGCACTGTGTGCAGGAAGATCACAACACTCCTGGTATTAATAGGGATAGGGCACTGTGTACATGAAGATCACAACACCCCTGGTGCCAGGGTTAGGGCACTGTGTGCAAGAAGATCACAACACTCCTGGTATTAATAGGGATAGGGCACTGTGTGCAGGAAGATCACAACACCCCTGGTGCCAGGGTTAGGGCACTGTGTGCAGGAAGATCACAACACTCCTGGTATTAATAGGGATAGGGCACTGTGTGCAGGAAGATCACAACACCCCTGGCGCCAGGGTTAGGGCACTGTGTGCAGGAAGATCACTCCTGGTATTAATAGGGATAGGGCACTGTGTACATGAAGATCACAACACCCCTGGTGCCAGGGTTAGGGCACTGTGTGCAAGAAGATCACAACACTCCTGGTATTAATAGGGATAGGGCACTGTGTGCAGGAAGATCACAACACCCCTGGTGTCAGGGTTAGGGCACTGTGTGCAGGAAGATCACAACACTCCTGGTATTAATAGGGATAGGGCACTGTGTGCAGGAAGATCACAACACCCCTGGTGCCAGGGTTAGGGCACTGTGTGCAGGAAGATCACAACACCCCTGGTGCCAGGGTTAGGGCACTGTGTGCAGGAAGATCACAACACTCCTGGTATTAATAGGGATAGGGCACTGTGTGCAGGAAGATCACAATAACCCTGGTATCAGGGTTAGGGCACAAGTTCTAGTCACATTGACTGATCACATTACTTGTTTTGTCAAGCTACCAACTGTTTCCATTTCCCATCCCCCATATACTGTCAGTGGGAACCTTGGTAACATGAATAAATAAGAGGGCAGCCAATAGGAATACATATTCATTCCTAAACTGACCTTAACTGACCTGAAAAGTGTCAAATTGTATCATTTTCAGTTAGTGCGCACTAACTCCCGTTAGTGCGCACTAATCGGAAAAAAACGATTTTTAACGATTTTTTAACTAAAAAGTCGTGCCTAACACGATTTTCTTGCCCTGCCACACGATTTCTATCGTTAAGACGATATGGAACACGATTCACATCCCTACCTTTTAAATGCCTCTCACACACACACTTGCACCCTTATCCCCAAAAGATGGTAGAAAGGGTGCACATTGAAAATCCATACATTCCTGTAGGTGACTGCAAATCCACCTATGCAGAAGGGATGCGCATGTTTGACATGAAATGGGGAAATTTAAAAAACATCTTCAGTTTCACCTCAATGTGTTTGTAAAATAAAAAGAAAGAAAAATATACAAAATGTTGTTTCTTTTCATTCCTTTTGTTTTAAAAAAGTATGCTGCCAAAAAATAAACACTCCTGGACTCGCCTCTTGATTTCCAGTCCCTCTGAACCATTTTGCTATATTGACTTCCTCCATAGAACAGGAACAATCCCTGAAAACTCCTGCAAACCATACGGCTTCTTTCTACCCGTAGAGTAAAGCAAAACCACACAGAGAGCTTTTCTTTGATTATTTCCCCTGGAAAAATTAATCGCATTGATTGCTTATACATTTTGATTATACCAAACTATCAAGCTCATTTTCTAATTCACGTTAGGGCCTTATTGCACGCGTTAGGGACTTAACGTGCACGATAATACCCTAACGCATGTGATAAATATCACTACGCAAATATGTATGCAAATTCTACATTGAGTATGCAAGTGGGAGAAGAGTAGGAGGAGTTAATGCAAAGTAGGGTCTCAAACTGCTGAATGCATTACATTAATGCCCAATAATGCAAGATTTAACGACAGAAATAACTACATCTATTTTTTTGGGTGGTACAGGCAAAAAAACGTTTTTATCGCAAGTGCGTGGCCATTAGCGCGGTTTGCAGCTGTTATCACAGTAGAAAAAGTGTACTCCAAGTAAAGAGAACAAAACATACATGTGGCTGCCCTAAGGTTTCAGAATGATTGTAAAATGGCTATGTCTCTACACGATGTGCATCTAGGCCTGCCAGCACAGGAGAGGATTTTCAAAAGCACGCACGTGCTGCGCGCATGCTATAACATACGATTCCTGCACACGTGCGCATCCAATTTTAATATTTCCGCGCACAGGTGCAGGCGAGAGTCATGGAACACGCGCGGGGAGGATTTAAAAAAAAAAAAATATGCGCAGCAACGGGTGTAGGAACTTTCCTATCCCCTTACGATCCTTCCTACCTTTCCCCCTCTCCTCCCCAACCCCTCACCCCTTCCTATCTAGGCAAATTCTTTTTGTTAAATTACTTACTGGTCCTTCGAAGCAGAAGTAACTTCCGCGTGCCAGCCCACTGCCGGCGCGTGCTTCCCCAGGACAGGGCCTAATGGCCACTGTCCTAGCCATCCCACGCCCCGCTCCTCCCCACCCCACGGCCCGCCCCTTGGAGGCAATCCAGCACTTCTGCACGTACTGGGAGATACACGTGTCGCTGGGCCATTTCTAAAATGCACTCGGTGCGCGCAGGGCCCGACCACACTCGTATCCCCCCAGTATTTGCGCTCACTGGGCTTTGAAAATTCGCTCAGCAATGTTCAGAGCTTGCCCTAACTTGCAGCATTTGGCTGGCCCTACCTCTTGGATACAGTCCTGTGCTTCACATGTGAGCGACAAAGTGGCATTGTCTGCTGGGACTCCAGCAGGGCCGGGAACATGGAGACCACCAGCTCTAGAATTCAGACCAAGCCCAGACAACTCAGAAATGTGAATGTACATTCTAAATCTACAGATTGTTAATGAAAAAGATCTTTCTCAGAGCACACATTTAATTGGATCATTCCATAGAAAACATCTATGTCCTTCAGTTGCTATGCGCCTGTACATGGGATGCATTGTGTCACAAGGGCCTGTAAAGACACTGATGCCAGCACTGCGTCATCTGTGGCAGAGGACCAGCAGACATCAGAGTGCTCATTTAGCAGGCATGCACTTACAGCCTTTCCTAAAGTGCATGTCAAGGATAGTGTCATTCCCACAGTGCCCACAGGTCTTACCAAGCCAGCATACCATTTTGTGCTTGGGTGCAGCCATACACAGATGCACCCTGCTCCAGATACCTAGGCTAACTATCAACTATCATTTATTTTTATTTATTTATTTATTTTAGGTTTTTATATACCGGAAGTTCCTGTATACAATACATATCACTCCGGTTCACAATTAACAGAGAAAACTATCGCCGGGAAGGCGGTTTACATGGAACATACATGGAACATGGAACATATCGAATAAACTATAGTATCATGACTAGATGGTGAGGCCTTTGTCTGTTGTGGTGTCATATTGGTTATGTGAGCTTCTCAGGAAGGCTAAACAAGGATGCTGTTCTCGCTGTGTGTAGGCAGGATAGGGAATCATATGGTGTCATACCTTCACCTAGAGTAGAAAGTGACCTCACAATTGTCAAGGTCACAGTATAGTTTCTATGGACACTAAGAGCACCTACATGTCTCCTAACTAAACCTTCCCCTCATTTAAGCCACTGCAAAGGTGTGTTAGAAGCAATTAGCCTAGTTGGACAGGTCACAGGTTGCCTTTGCCAACTATGGAGATGTGATGGTGCTGCACGGCCCTTGGCCTTTCCAGGTCAGGGCTAGTAGCTTGTGCAGCTGAATGTATGTATGTACCTAGAAAGTATGCAGAGTTGTGTGTTTGAAGTGCTAGCTGGTATCTATTCCACTTCTTATGCTATCAGTGGGCAGAAAGGGCAGAGCCCTGGGTAATTAATCCACTATCAGGTGGCTTAGGGTTAGAGGCCCTTGCTCGTCCAGAAGACATCTCTGACTTAAGGGCCCCAGGGAAGAGATTTTGTCCTGTAGGCTGTGTCTCATGTGGTCTTTGTCACCTTACGGTTTGTAGTGAGCAAGGTAGGTGTGCTGACAGAATCTCCATCCTCAGCTCAATTTCTAGTCTCATAACTAGAAAAGATGTTGTCAGCTGCGGACCATAAGAGCCTAAAAGCTGCCTCTATTGTAAACCAGCCACAGTGCTGAATGTAGAAGACCTACTGCTCCATGAGGTGTCATGTGTTGACCATTATAGCTCATGTGCTTTCTCTGTTGATCTCTTAAAAGATACCCATTTAGTGCCACCTGAGGCCTTGAGAGGCCCATGTCAGTTCTTCAGCGAAAGTATATCTCATATATGCCTCTGGCTTAAACAATTTGGCATTTGACTTATGAAGTAACTAACCTTTGCAATATGCATTACTGTTTAGTAGCAACTTGCTGGAAGAGGGCATCAGTTGCTGTGTGACTACTGAGGAGGAGTGTGGTGTAGTGAATGGTAGGGATGTGAATCGTTTTTCAACGATTAAAATTATCGTCCGATAATGTTTATATCGTCTTAAATCGTTATAGAACACGATACAATCGAAATTCTAACGATTTATCGTTAAAAATCGTTAAATCGTGTTAGTGCGCACTAACTCGAGTTAGTGCGCACTAACTCCCCGTTAGTGCGCACTAACTCGATTTAGTGCGCACTAACTGAAAATGATACAAATAAACACTTTCCAGGTCACTGAAGGTCAGTTAGGAATGAATATGTGTTCCTATTGGCTGGCTGCCCTCTTATCTATTGATGTTACCAAGGTTACCACTGAGGTGATGGTTGGGGGGATGGGAAATGGAACTGGAAACTAACGAACACCAACAGAAAATGAAACAAAGTGTTCACACTTCCCAGGTCAGTAAAGGTCACTTAGGAATGAATATGTATGTATGTATTCCTATTGGCTGGCTGTGCTCTTATCTATTGATGTTACCAAGGCTAATACTGAGGTAATGGTTGGGGGGATGTGAAATGGAAACAGTTAGAAGCTTGACAAAAAAAGTAATGTAATGATCAGCACTCACGTGACTAGAACTTGTTTGTTTATTATTTTTGTTAGCAGGCACCTGAAATGCTAGTGCATGTTGAATTTGCCAATCACTGTGCATTTTAGAAAGGTGGTCCTGGCTGGAACTGTACACAGTTCAAATATATGTAATTGATTGTTGGTAAGTGTATTTTTTAAGTAGCCACACTGGCACAAGTATGTTTACTTTTCCTCCTACTTAACTCACTAGCTCAGCTTTGTAAGAAGGGCTTCTCTGCTTGTGTGTTGTTTTTGTTTGGTGTGAGGAGAGCAGAAACATCAGATCTTTATTCAATCTACTACAGTCATCTCTTACAGTGCCCTATCCCTATTAATACCAGGAGTGTTGTGATCTTCCTGCACACAGTGCCCTAACCCTGATACCAGTCTGAGACAGCTCCCTCCCTGCATTACTAGTGAGAGGCTGGCTTCACAGACAGGGGGGAGCTGCCTGACCCTCACTCCTGACTTCCCCCATGTCCCAGCTAGTGAATGGTGTGTGGGTGAGGGGGGGGGGGGGGAGGATGGTGAAGTCTGAGACAGCTCCCTCCCTGCATTACTAGTGAGAGGCTGGCTTCACAGACAGGGGGGAGCTGCCTGACCCTCACTCCTGACTTCCCCCATGTCCCAGCTAGTGAATGGTGTGTGGGGGAGGGGGGGAGGGAGGATGGTGAAGTCTGAGACAGCTCCCTCCCTGCATTACTAGTGAGAGGCTGGCTTCACAGACAGGGGGGAGCTGCCTGACCCTCACTCCTGACTTCCCCCATGTCCCAGCTAGTGAATGGTGTGTGGGTGAGGGGGGGGGGGGAGGATGGTGAAGTCTGAGACAGCTCCCTCCCTGCATTACTAGTGAGAGGCTAGCTTCACAGACAGGGGGGAGCTGCCTGACCCTCACTCCTGACTTCCCCCATGTCCCAGCTAGTGAATGGTGTGTGGGTGAGGGGGGGGGGGGAGGATGGTGAAGTCTGAGACAGCTCCCTCCCTGCATTACTAGTGAGAGGCTGGCTTCACAGACAGGGGGGAGCTGCCTGACCCTCACTCCTGACTTCCCCCATGTCCCAGCTAGTGAATGGTGTGTGGGTGAGGGGGGGGGGGGGGAGGATGGTGAAGTCTGAGACAGCTCCCTCCCTGCATTACTAGTGAGAGGCTGGCTTCACAGACAGGGGGGAGCTGCCTGACCCTCACTCCTGACTTCCCCCATGTCCCAGCTAGTGAATGGTGTGTGGGTGAGGGGGGGGGGGGAGGATGGTGAAGTCTGAGACAGCTCCCTCCCTGCATTACTAGTGAGAGGCTGGCTTCACAGACAGGGGGGAGCTGCCTGACCCTCACTCCTGACTTCCCCCATGTCCCAGCTAGTGAATGGTGTGTGGGTGAGGGGGGGGGGGGGGGGGAGGGTGAAGTCTGAGACAGCTCCCTCCCTGCATTACTAGTGAGAGGCTGGCTTCACAGACAGCGGGGAGCTGCCTGACCCTCACTCCTCCGGGGTATTGTGATCTTCCTGCACACAGTGCCCTATCCCTGATACCAGGGGTGTTGTGATCTTCCTGCATGCAGTGCCCTATCCCTATTAATACCAGGAGTGTTGTGATCTTCCTGCATGCAGTGCCCTATCCCTATTAATACCAGGAGTGTTGTGATCTTCCTGCATGCAGTGCCCTATCCCTGATACCGGGATGTGTGCAGAAGATCACAACACCCCCGGTATCAGGAATAGGGCACTGTGTGCAGGAAGATCACAACACCCCCAGTATCAGGAATAGGGCACTGTGTGCAGGAAGATCACAACACCCCTGGTATTAGGGATAGGGCACTGTGTGCAGGAAGATCACAACACTCCTGGTATTAATAGGGATAGGGCACTGTGTGCAGGAAGATCACAATACCCCTGGTATCAGGGTTAGGGCACAAGTTCTAGTCACATTGACTGATCACATTACTTGTTTTGTCAAGCTACCAACTGTTTCCATTTCCCATCCCCCATATACTGTCAGTAGGAAACTTGGTAACATGAATAAATAAGAGGGCAGCCAATAGGAATACATATTCATTCCTAAACTGACCTTAACTGACCTGAAAAGAGTCAAATTGTATCATTTTCAGTTAGTGCGCACTAACTCCCAGTTAGTGCGCACTAATCGGAAAAAACGATTTTTAACGATTTTTTAACTAAAAAATCGTGCCTAAGACGATTTTCTTGCCCTGCCACACGATTTCTATCGTTAAGACGATATGGAAAACGATTCACATCCCTAGTGAATGGCCACATTCCAAGAACAGACAGCATAGAGGATGGCTGCTGCTGCTGCTGCTGTGGCTTGGGACCAGGCAGATTTCCAGAGACTGGCTGCCATGCCTGTACTGGCCTGCCTTGTGGATATCTCTAATATCTGTTTGCTAAGGATGAACTAGAGGTATAGAGAAGGGCCATTGTTTGATCAGAGGTGAGATATCTTCACAATGGTTTGTTCTAGCTGTACAATGACTGGGCATAGCTAGACAACCCATTGGGTCCCCACACAGTCAAAACATAGCTACTGACCCTCTAGCCAAGCATTTCAACACCTATTACACTGGACAGCGTATGGAGCTGGTGTCCATCTCATATACAGGCCCATGTATCCCAGATTTAGCTAAGAATGTGCCATATGAAGAAGGCAACAGGAGCCAATAGTGAAGCTCCACAGTAAGGAGCTTCTTGTTTAGCTCTTGCTCTCTTCCTTGGGAGCATTCACTGAGTGTTCAGTTTTATGACCTAAGCCATATGGTCTTGCCAGCCAGATAAGTGATCATTTCGAATGTGCAGGGCCACTGTAGCATGCTAGGTGATGTGGAGATCACACCTTTGACCTACTCAACCCTTGACAAAAAAAAACCCAAAACCCAATGAAAAGACACAAACAGAAAGGGCTTTTTTCAAACCTGTGATCTGTTTATTCCAGAGCACATTTATTCCACAGATTAAAAGCAAGTCAAAGTTGTTGAAAAATCAAATTATGCAAGGACAGGATATTAAATAGCACATTACATTGTCACAGAAATAAACTGTACTTTGAGTGTAGACTTATACATACATTCATAGAAATGACATTATGACATGAATCATGATTACACAAAGACCATAGAAAGCGGAAGTGGCACCTCAATACTTACAGTACAGCTGTCATGTTATAGCTGAAAGCAGCATAACTGTGTGATGGCAAGATAAAGGCCCCAGGCAGTCTATGTAGAAAGAGTGCACTCAGCAGGTCAGGCTAAGGGCCACAGCGGCAAAGTTTAGCAAGAAGGCAGAAGGACCAGGACCAAAGAACGTAGCTTGGAAGCCGAGGATTGGGACAAGACACAGCAGCATGGAGGCAGAAGCCCCAGGAGAAGACAGAGCAGCACGGAGGCAGTGGCAGGCTGAGATGAGAAGAGATGAGATGAGGCACCAGCATGGAGGCAGCAGCAGGCTGAGATGAGATGAGACACCAGCATCTGGAGCAGGAGATGAAACATGATGAGAAGAGACAGCAGCTGGACTGTGACTGGAGACAGCCTCAAGGAGGCTGGAGTATAAACAGAGCATTGGGAAGGTCATAGAAGTTCCCTGAAGGTCAAAAGTGACACACAGAAGACTATAACCATCATCAAGCAGGCACAGGAACTCTGTAGTCAAAACGGGCCCAGCAGGCTTCTTCCATCTAGCTGGCACAGGAATTCTGTAGTCAGGATGGACCCAACAGGCTTCTTCCATATGGACAGTACAGGAAATCTGTACAGGGGCTTGGCCAGGCTTGTCCAACAAGTCTTGTTTTTCGGGATTCCAAGCCAGCTATTTGTGTGGTTCATGGGCCTTTGCCATGCTGTGGCTTGCCACTTGGGGGTGGCATGTCCTTGGGGGGCCTACCCCTGGATCATCTCTCGGGCTGCGGACTGCTGCATGGTGTTGAGACCTCTGATTCTGTGGAAGGTACAGGGGCAGGCTCCGGCATCCTTTGTAAAATCTCCGTCATTATAGTGGTTAGGAATTTTACGGATGTGGCCAGGTGTAAGGAATCAGGTAGGCGAGAATAAGGTAAAAGTAAAATAATATGTTTATTGATATACAATCTTAATAATTCTAAGTATTAAAGGTATACAGTTCTAAGCACTAAAATATACAATTCTAAACATATACAGTTCTAAGAACTAAAGTATATACAGTTCTAAGCACTAAAATATACAGTTCTAAGAACTAAAGTATACAGTTCTAAGCATATACAGTTCTAAGCATTAAAAACAATTCTAAGCATATTCATATTTCAGCTAATACTCACAACACCCTTTTCATCAGCCTGACTGAGAGAGAGCCCACCACAGTCAAAAGGGGTCCTGTCACTTTGTACGTCTACAAAGGACACGCAGCACTTTGCATACCAGCAAAGTGAAAGTATGTTTCTCGCTCTCCCCGTTTTGCAGCCATAGCTGTTCATCCTTTATAGCCCAATGTCAACAAGTGTGCGTGCAGGACAGGATTACTCACTATCCCTGTCAGCAGTTCCAGTCTAAACAATACTCAAGGATAGATAGTCAGGTCATCTTTTCTCCAGGCCGAATGTCAGTGCTGCAGCTGATTCTGCAATTTCCCTTACACCAGGGTTGTCAGAGCTCGTGCCTATGCTGCCATCTGTGCACACAGGGCCTGGGTTTTCACATTGACAGCTTTCCTCAGGTACACTAGCTCTGCCCATATCTATGTAGCTAGACACAATGGCTCCTTTCCAATCGGTCCAGCTCCTGGAGCATGGAGGCCCGTGGTGGTGATGGTGCTGGTGATGGAACTGGTGCTGTGGATGGTGCTGGTGGCGGTGCTGTGGCCAGGGGTGGTGCTGTGGAAGGTGCTAATTCAGTGCATGTCATGTGGCTGCATGCAGTTTCCACCTCCAGAAGGGGCATGAGGTGGCTAGTGCATCTCTACCAATGTGAGCATCTTATGCCAAATGATGGGCCCAATGGTAGCAGCCTGGCCATTTACTGGTGAGGTGAACTTACCGGCTCTGGCTTGCGTGGTATCTAGCCTCTCAGCCATGCCCTCAAACACGTCCGGTCCCAGATGCTGGGTAAGGCGCTCCTCCGTGGGCGTGAGTATTATTGGGCAAAGTGCTCCTCCGCCAGACTGCAGGAAGTACTTGTTTCTCCTGCACACCTTCATCTTTAATTGGTTCTTGATGTCCTGGTACCTGTTGGCCACCTGCTTACCACAGTGTTGGACACTGTTCTGCTGTGAAATTGCCTGAGCAATGGTGCACCAGATCTGGCCCTTGGATGCCTTGTGCCTGTGTCCTGTTGGCACAGGTTCCATATTGCATTGCATAATGCTCCAAGACCCCAGCAATAATCAGTTCATTGCCCTGGACGCTGAACTTGAGAGCCCTCAGGAGAGGGTGTCCTGCTGCCTGGCTGCCAGAGGGGGTGCCATGTCCTCCACAGGACAGGTGTCCTCCTCCCTTTCCTCCCTTTCCTCCCGCTCACTCCCACTCCAGTCTCCCTTCCCTTCCTCCCAGCCCCCCTGCCCTACCAACTCCCTTCCCTTCCCTTCTCCCTCTCTCTCTATTGCTAGCCTGCTGTTCTCCTCCCTCCTTCCCTCCTCTCGTCCTCCCCTCTTCTCTTCTCCCCCTCCTCCCCTCCTCTCTCCCCTCCTCTCTCCCCACACTTCTCAAGCTCCATCCTCTCCAACCCTCCTCCTCACCACTACCACCACTCCTTCTCACTCCTCCTCCTCACCACAACCACCACTCCTCCACTCCTCTTCACTCCTTTACTCCTCCTCATGCCTCCACAAAAAAAGACACATAGACAAACAGGACAAACTACAAAAATCTTTCACACACACCAAAAGACAAAAGAGACCAAGGTAAAAGGAAATAGAAGAGAAAACACAAAATAAGACAATTCACTCAGTAATCACTATAAAGAACCTGAAACTAGCTACCTACTCTCTTCAGACTCCTGACACACACTCAAAAAGGCAGCTGCAGGAAGCCGGGATATGTAAACAAAAAAAAAGTAGCGCAATGCATAAAATAACATGAGATGCAGCTAATGATGTACGACTCGCTGACGCATCGTGTTTCGCGGTACGGTATCGCACTTTGCAGTAGGATATCAATTTATGGAAATTACCCCCACGATGCGGATGGAAGGCTCCTCCCCTAACCACGCCCATTTTTATTATCACGGATGCTATTTCTGTTCTATTTATAGCAAAATCATAATTGTAGGCCTTTGTGCATTGTTGCATAATGCATAGTCTGCCTTCTTCCTGCCCCTCCAAACAACGCAAGCAAAATTATCCACATTGTGTTGCAGTTGGGTACTGCATGCGAGGTAGTGGACCCTTGGGCCGGCCCACCTAGATGACAGGGTAGGCCGGGAGGCGGAGCCACAGGCTGGCGGTGTTCACCCGGGAACCAGGAGCCCCCAGGAGGAGCCCATAGGGTCCTGGAACCTTGGGACTTGGGGTATATGCTCAAAGTCCAGTGGCAGGTAAGGCCTGGGCTGGGAGTGTAGTATGGAAAGTCCAAGAGTGTAAGATAGTCCGTGGACCGGCTGTACAGGCCGAGGGCCAGCTGATGACAGGGCAGCGGGCGGCAGCGGAACCTGTAACTAACCGGACAGTGAGGCAGGGTCTGTAGAATGCTGGGCCTGGAGCAGGCTGAAGACTGAAATGGAATCTGTAGCAGACTGTGGACTGGAACAGGCTGTAGACTGGAACGGAGTCTGTAGCTGGCTGTGGACTGAAGCAGGCTGTAAGCTGGAACGGGGTCCGTAGCAGGCTGTGGACTGAAGCAGGCTGTAGACTGGAATGGGATCTGTAGCAGGCTGTAGACTGAAGCAGGCTGTTGACTGGAATGGGATCTGTAGCAGGCTGTGGACTGAAGCAGGCTGTAGCGAAGTCGGGAACGGACCAAGGTCTGAGGCAGGCGGCAGGCTGAAGCGAAGTCGGGAACGGACCAAGATCAGAGGCAGGCGGCAGGCTGAAGCGAAGTCAAAGGCAGTCCAAAGGTCAAGTCAGGAATGAGGAACAGACGATGCGCAACTCAGAACTACTAGGCAGTAGTGAACCTCGTTGCAAGGCAAGGAGAAGGAGTCCGGACGCCGGTTATATCAGGCTTAGGGCGTGACGTCATCAGCACAGGCGGGGCCAGACTTCCGGGAGCTGTGCGCACAAAGTGGGCGTCCTCACGCGGCAGCGGGGAGACGGGCAAGCAATGGCGGCCGCCACGTGGAACTGGCAGAGCTGCTGGAGTCCCAGCCACGCGGAACGCGGCGTTTCCAGCAGCGGAGGTAGGCACTGTTCAGAGTTAGAGAAGGGGAAGCGGCAGAGACCGCAACACATTGTGGAATAACATGAGTAATTTTGCCCACACTGAGGGTGAGCAAGTTTGAAAGCCCTCATTTCCAAAAATGCTTGTATTACTCATGCAAATTACTTTGAATATTGCTCTCTAAAAATCCTTGCCAAAGGAAAGGAGACAATTGATATGCTCTCTTCAGTTTAGGTCAGTGGTTTCCAAACCTGTCCTGGAGGACCCCCAGCCAGTCGGGTTTTGTATGATGTAGATTTGCATACATGGCCTCCATTTTATGCAAATTTACACTGTGCACATTTTTTGCTGATATCCTAAAAACCTGACTGGCTGGGAATCCCCAGACTGGGTTTGGAAACCACTGGTTTAGGTTTTTGCTATTTTATCATACAAAACATCTCCGAGCACAGCAAAGTAGCTTGCAAGCAAAAAGCTTAAAAGGATTTTGGTTTATTGGAGTCCTTGTACTGTATGGTAGCAGTATTTTGAGAGCTAGTCAGGTAAGAGAACCAAAGTTTGTTTGCATGGAGCACAGTTTAAGATGTGTCTTATAACCTTACTGCTTTGTGCAAGAGCCCCAAAAGTTCACCTGTGTCAAAGATAGATAAAAATATACATTAATGTTTTATTAAACTTGAAATATTAAACTTGTTAAATTCCTATTGATTTTTTCTGCTCCAAGTTGTGTATTTCCCTGTTATATTGTAACTGCAACTTTCTTCGTTCCGCACCTGTTAATGTTCTTCTTGTATCTTCTTTTTACACCCCTTGTTAATTGTAAACCGGCATGATGTGATTCTTATCGCCAATGCCGGTATAGAAAAACACTAAACAAACAAATAAATAAATAAAAATATCTTTTGAAATGTTCCTGTTGCATTGGTTTAGCAGCAGGAACTTCCAGAGCAGTATAAACATCTATTGCATCTACACTGGGCCCTGTTTTCAATATATGTTTTCCCATTAAGTGCCTGTGGCGAAATGAATAGAAAACAGGAAGCCATAAATTTCCCTTGAGAATTCCCTGTGGCAGTTACAGTAAAGGCTATTATGCATAACACTGAAGCGCATCACTACCAACCCCAAGGTGGCATTTAGGTAAAACTGAGAGAGTAGGGGAAAAAGACACTCAATTCAAGATTCAAGAGATTTTGTTTCCTGAATTGTCCAAAACCAGTTCCAGTATTTGATCTCCTAGAAGAATTATGGTTCCCAAGGAGAATTATTGGGAGCCAGCCTCTAATCTTCAAGCCCTGCAACTTATTTCTGGAATTTCACAGGAGATTTCCAGGAAACCCAAATGCAGAAGACTGAGGAGAGGTGGTACTGTAATGAAGTGCGGCTCGCAGGGATTTCCCACAAACCGCCCCAGTGACCCTCTCAATACAACCAGGTCTCATGTATGGCAGGAATGCTGTTCCTCTCCTTCTGGGCCGTGCTCCATGACTCGCATGACAGTGCAGCACCAGGTCCCTGCCACGTCCTGCTCTGCTGGCCCCCACTAGGCATGCACATGCAGAGCGCATCAGTAATTAAAGGGGCCTTGGTGGGAATCCCCCGGGGCAGGCGCCTACTGATGATCTTAGACACCACTGGTTTTTAAGGCTCCCATAAATGCCCCTCAGATGACTCAGCAATGGGTCTCCTACTCCTGAGTAGTGCCGCAAAATGGCGGCCGGCCGTACGGCAACACAATTCGAGTGCAGGAGGTCGTTCCCGGACCCCCGCTGGACTTTTGGCAAGTCTTGTGGGGGTCAGGAGGCCCCCCCCAAGCTGGCCAAAAGTCCCTGGGGGTCCAGCGGGGGTCCGGGAGCGATCTCCTACGCTCGTGACGTCGGGGGATAGGAACCAAAATGGCGCCGGCGCTACCTTTGCCCTGTCATATGAGGGGCAAAGGTAGCACCGGTGCCATTTTTCTATCAACGCACCCGTGGTCCGAGAGTGGAAGATCACAACGGGACCCCCCCACTGGACCCCAGGTAATTTAAGACATTTGGGGGGGGGGGTTCGGGAGGGTGGGGGATTTATTTTAAAGGGTTGGGGTGGGTTTTAGGGATGTTTTAGTGTGCCGGTTTTCCCCGCCCTCCCCCTTCTCCTCCCCCTTCCCCGATTTACGATTTTTGACGATAAATCGGGGGAATTCCTATTAAATATCGACTCTAATGATTTTTGACGATTTAAAATATATCGGACGATATTTTAAATCGTCAAAAAACGATTCACATCCCTAATAACGTGCCCCTTTTTTATGCAGACATGTTTATGTGTGTTATGAACTTACACATGTATTTTTTATTAGCAGAAAATCCACTTGGCACATATAGCTAGCTTGCACATGCAACTTCTCCTCCCTTTACACATGCAAATCCCGACAAAACTTTTGACAGATTACCTCTAAGTGACACCATTCTTCAGACTACCCTGTTATCATAAACAGGATTTCTGTACCAGCTCCAGGAAGGTGATTACCGATGTAGATAAGAACAAGTTCTTCCCTTCTGCTGCTAGACAGAATATGGCCCAGAATTATTTATTATTTCTATTGCTATCCTTTAATTTCCAACTATATTGTACTATAGTGACTACTGTAAGCAACACGACCATGTACATTTTACAGTTTACAATTCAAGCTCATTTTTCTTATGGTATAAATTCACCGATTGCTTAGCAGTCTGCTGGGAAATCAAGCCTACATAATATCTTCACACTGGCAGTCTAAATAATTGTTTATACATTTTTCCATGTAAGTACTGCCAACAACTCATAATGTATTATTTTCCAGAATATGAATTCATTAGCATGAATTACCGTAAAAAGGTCTGACATCTCAGAGATGATATAAAATTGTTCAGAGTAGTTAAATCACAAGCAGATTGTGATAAATTGCAGCAAGACGTTGTGAGGCTGGAAAATTGGGCATCAAAATGGCAGATGAAATTTAATGTGGATAAGTGCAAGGTGATGCATATAAGGGAAAAATAACCCTTGCTATAGGTACCCAATGTTAGGTTCCATATTAGGTGCTACTACCCAACAAAGAGATCTAGCGTCATAGTGGATAACACATTGAAATTGTCGGTTCAGTGTGCTGCGGCAGTCAAAAAAGCAAACAGAATGTTGGGAATTATTAGAAAGGGAATGGTGAATAAAACAGAAAGTGTCATAATGCCTCTGTATCGCTCCATGGTAAGACCGCACCTTGAATACTGTGTACAATTCTGGTCGCCGCATCTCAAAAAAGATATAATTGCGATGAAGAAGATTCAGAGAAGGGCGACCAAAATGAGGAAAGACAAAATGAGGAAAGACTAAAGAGGTTAGGACTTTTCAGCTTGGAGAAGAGACGGCTGAGGGGGGATATGATAGAGGAGTTTAAAATCATGAGAGGTCTAGAACGGGTAGATGTGAATCAGTTTTTTACTCTTTCGGATAATAGAAAGACTAGGGGGCACTCCATGAAGTTAGCATGTGGCACATTTAAAACTAATCGGAGAAAGTTCTTTTTCACTCAACGCACAATTAAACTCTGGAATTTGTTGCCAGAAGATGTGGGTTAGTGCAGTTAGTATAGCTGTGTTTAAAAAAGGATTGGATAAGTTCTTGGAGGAGAAGTCCATTACCTGCTATTAATTAAGTTGACTTAGATAATAACCACCGCTATTACTTGCAACGGTAACATGGAATAGACTTAGTTTTTGGGTACTTGCCAGGTTCTTGTGGCCTGGATTGGCCACTGTTGGAAACAGGATGCTGGGCTTGATGGACCCTTGGTCTGACCCAGTATGGCATGTTCTTATGTTCTTATGTTCTTATGACTTCTGACTGGCTTGCATTTCTCCTTGATTTATGAGATTTGAGCAAAACAAAAGATTCTGAATTGGGCCCAAAGTAATGAAGGAATCCAATGAGGTGAGTCTTCAATTGCCATAACATGCAAGAACAGTAGTGTTGTGTCTGTCTGTCGCAGATGGCTGTGACCGCTCTGCCTTACCTCTTTTCTTCCATTTTCCTCCTCCTTGGCCAGGATGGCTGCCTCTGGTGCCGAGGGCCTCGGCGTCTCCAGCTTAGCATGGGCGTTCCAGTCCATCATACTCATACCTGTGGCCCCCTAGGGTGTGCGCATGCGCGCACATCTCCTATGCTCAAATATACGTCATGGCGGGAACCTCGGGGGCTTCCCCACTGCATGACATCAATACCTCTGGGTATTTAAAGCCTCCACTTCGCTACCACCTTTGCGTTAGCAAGGACTTCAGTTTAAGCTGCTCTGACTGCTCTAAGCTGCACGCTTAGATGCCGCTCTACACTCCAAAGCCTTGCTACTTTAGAAGCTCAGGATACCCGCTCCTCGGGGGTCTCTAGCTTCCATCACCCTTCGGGGCCTCTACTAACTGAGACAACCGCTCCTCGGGGGTCTCTCTCTCTTATTCTTTTCAGGATCTCCGGACTATCAGGTACTCGCTTCTCGAGGGCCTACCAGTCTCTGTATCCTATACCATGGACCTTCGGTCCCATCATCTCTCTACCAGGAAGATGCCTATACTCCTGTGAGTACCTCTATGATCCGGTGCTCCAACTCCACCCACCAGGCTCGGCGTTGCCTGCATCGCGGATCCCCACCTCTCTTGAACATCTGGGTGAGATTCTACATCTGAGACTGTTGAATGTATTGGCACCTCATGGATCTCAGTGCCTTACATTCCTGCTTCATACCTTCTATCTACAGCAGTACAATAAAGCCTTCCATTCATTCCATGTCTGCTATCTGAATATAGCCTAATGCTGTGGTTCCCCACAGGGTCCCTCCCCATGGGCAGAGTCATCTCCACAGCGACCAAGGGTCTACAATGCCACAAATACAACAAGTAGAAATAATGAGGTGGGAGAAGGAAGGGGGAATCCCTTCTACTCATAGTTTTGAAAATGATGCTTCAATGTAATTTTGAAGATCCTGCTCAGATGGACAAACTGAAGAGAAACAAATCACCTAGACTGGATGGTGTGTGTTTTTTTCATTTACATTGACTTTGCTCCTCATGGACTGAATTTCTGACACAAACACTGATAATGTATGACCAATTTATACAGCATGGATTATCCCCCAAGATCGTAAAGCAAACTTTTAAATGAGCCTTATAGGTCAACCGTGATTTATTGTTTACAAAAACATCCTGTGATTCTGAATATGTGATAACTGGTGTTTTACCTTATCCTTTGCCAGTCATTACATTAGTTCCATCATTCAAAAATGCTGGACAAATTTAACTCCACATCCTGTTTTTGCCAAGCACCTCCGTTTCGCGTTTAATCGTCACCACAATTTACGCAATCTCTTGATCTCCCCAGACTTTCAACCCGGTCGTACACCCATACCACCACACACAGGTCATTGTCCTTGTGGACATTGCAAGGCTTGTGAGTTCTCTTTAATCATGCAGAATTTCAGCAATCCTTCTACTGCCATTTGTTTTCCACTCCATTTTTCCTCCAGTTGTTCCACACAAGGGGTAATTTATGCCATTCTTTGCCCATACCCCCCCCCCCCCCAGTTTATGCTGGGAAAACATCGCACTGTACATGCACATGCATCTATGAACATTATTCCTGGATATGATTGTCCTTTGAAAATGCCCTGTTTGTTAACACCATACTGGCTTGAGAAACATTTTCTTTCACAACTTCACTTTTAGAGATCTGCTCACCCCCTCACACTGTGGAGATTTGATCAGCATTTTTTTAAATGATCTATTTGCCTTTGTTTTTCCTATTCATTAATTTCCCGGTTTAGCAACAATATGATAGAGATGCTGTTTTCATTACTGTTTCTATGGACTTTGTTTGCCATGAGAGATGTTTTCATTCTATGGGTACATCAAGTTTTTATTTTCATGATACTCTCGCTGCTGTAATAATTTGTCTATTTACGGTATTTTAATAATGTACCGTATATTCTCTATTTCTATGATCTTTGCCATGAGTGATGTTTCCATTTACTTGGCACATGATTTTCATGATACTCTCACTGCTGTAATAATTTGTCTATTTACAGTATTATTATTTCTTTTTATAATTTACATTCTCTGTTTTGTAATGTAACATCATAACTATGCTGCATTATTTTCTATCATGTTATATGCTTTTGAAGTTAGCAAACATTTTTGTTTTCTGGTCAGATTTTTGGTGTGCTTTCTGCCTATTTAATCTCTGGTACCGGAAGTTCCATTTTGATGTGTCATTCAAAAAACAAACAAACAAATATAATTGTGAAACCAGTGGTTTCTGGGTAAGTGCTTTGATGTGTCTATATAAATTTATTTCATGCTATTGTTTTGCGCAGGTTATGTCCTTATTTGCCATGGTCCACCATTTGCTTTATTATTTGTTTATTTCTTAGTTCAAGGTGTCTCCCGACGCAGTCATTTGAAGTGGTTCCAGTACGGGGGACCGTGTAAAATGGATTATAAATGCACTGTTAAAGTTGCATGTTTTCAAGCTGCAATAAAACCTGTGTTAATCTTCTAAGAAATGTGTGGACTTCATGTACTTTCTGACTATCCTTCAATTTGATGTGGAAATAAATAGGCCCAAAGATGATGCCTGTAAGTCCCTAACATAAACAAGATGTGGTGATATTATAATCTTCTGTATAAAAAAAACCCCAAAGTACCTTTCCACACCAAGTATTCAAGAAATATTTTAGGAGCAGTGGTTCATTTTTAATTAAACAGTATTATGTATTACCAATCACTCAGACATGGTAGACCGCTATGTATTCAGTCATGGCCCCCTCAGGCAGTTGCATTGAAATAAATGGAATAAAAGCAGCCCCCTTGCCTCAGCCATTTGTCAGTTGGGTTCTCTGAATTCTTGTTAAAGATATAAAATCATATATCCCCTCCCCACTAGCTTTTTCTTATATAAATTCTTAAAAAGTCCCACTCCTTGCAATTTTGCTCAATTCAGGTAGCCCCTTCCTCATTTCTTCCCACCTATAATCCAGCCAATTTACCTTTTCCCCAATTACGGTCCCCTATTAATTCAAAGCCACTTATTTTTTTTTTATCTGTGCATTTTGTGTCCATCTGTCTTTGCTAGATTATAAGCTCCTGAGAGAAGGCGATGTCTCTTATGTGTTTCTGTGCAGTACTGCATACATCTGGTGTGCACTATACTAATCATGATGATGATAATGAATGCTTGCTCGAATCCTGTTTGATTTTTCTAGTCACTGAAGCATTCGCAAAGCAGGCTTTTCCTAGAGGATGATGTGCTTGGGCCTCACAAGGGTAAGACTATGACTGCTGCTGCTAGTACGGAATGAAGCAAGATCAGCCTGGAAGAAATCTTCCTCTCCAGGCCTCGCTCAGCAAGAGGAACTAACATTGCCCTAGTAAACATCCTAGAGAGGCAAGGAATGAGAGGAAAAGCCAGAAAAAGACCCCTGAAAAAGGAATGGTGCTGTTTAACAAAGCTCTGTGTGCATCATTTATTATTTATTTATTTAACAATCTTGTGATCCACATCTTCCAGGAAAAAATATCTATCCTGGGCGGAAACTGCCTGCTACTTCTTAGCTGTCAGAGTTCTCTCTAGTTAACTTGTAGTATTTTACTCCACTTAATGTAATCTTCCCCATCCCAGGTAACATGACTGGGTGACACACAAGCCCTCTCTGGCTAAGAAAGCTGGAGGTAAGGTTCCTCTGAGTCTGCCCCTCAGCACCATTGGTTTAACCTGCAGAAGTTACCACAGAAATGGCAGCCATTTTCCCTCCCTCTTCTTGTCTCCATGGCATTTTCCAGCCCTGTTGGCCACATCAATCAGGGGATTAAAGTTGAGTTTCTTGCATGCAGCTCTCAGTGCTGACTGAGCATGGGGTAGCAACCATTTTATGGTCTTTCATGCAATAATGGCTCATTGTTTCACAATTTAAAAAAACAAAACAGAATGTGTAAAATATAGTAAATGTCTTTAATTATTTCTGTAAAGATTCTATTATAAACTTGAGAAGAAGGAAGTTACTAAAAATACTGTGTTCCGAGTGGTTCAGAAAAGTAGAGATTCCAGAATGTTTGGTTCTGACAGTCCACAAAGGTACTCTCATCATACTGCGTGCATATTACTAGATAGAATCTAGAAACAATGCTGTGTTTTCATGCAACTACGAAGTAATATACAATGCAATTTTTTTTATTTAAAAACATATTTTTTATCAGCTGAGCAAATGCATAGTAGGCGCTTACCTGACAAACTGCTCCAAAAATATTATTGGTTGAGCAATAGCCCTGTCTAAATATAAGCCTACAAGACTCCCCCTTGCCCAATTGTCTAGTAAGTAAGGAATAAATATTTTAAAATAGACTTTCAGTGTCTGAGAAAGTGTGCATTTTTCATTTAAAATGTCTAGGCCTGTTCCTGAACAAGTCCCCAGATGATTAAATAATGCAATATAATTGACGGCCTGCTGAAGCAGAATTGTGAAAGCCTATTTGTGTTCCTTTCAGAGATACACAAAGGGTCATAATGCGAAAGACTGTGTGGTAGCTATTGTAAGCTGAAAAGAAAAGTAATCGCTGAATTTATTTTAGGTAACAGACAGTGTAAGGTACACTGAGCTAAAATAAAGTAAGAAATAGGTCAATGAGGAATTCTCACCTTTTGTTAATCTATGTGATGACTGCTACCCACTGCACAGTATATATTCGATGTATTATTATTGTATAGGTGACTTGTAAATAGAACTCTATGAATAGCACATGAAAATGAATGTATATTTTGAGGCACTATGAACTGCAAATATAATCCAAATAGGTGTTTCTGATAGGGATGTGAATCATTTTCCATATCGTCTTAACGATAGAAATCGTGTGGCAGGGCAAGAAAATTGTCTTAGGCACGATTTTTTAGTTAAAAAATCGTTAAAAATCGTTTTTTCCGATTAGTGCGCACTAACTCGAGTTAGTGCGCACTAACGGGAGTTAGTGCGCACTAACTGGGAGTTAGTGCGCACTAACTGAAAATGATACAATTTGACACTTTTCAGGTCAGTTAAGGTCAGTTTAGGAATGAATATGTATTCCTATTGGCTGCCCTCTTATTTATTCATGTTACCAAGTTTCCTACTGACAGTATATGGGGGATGGGAAATGGAAACAGTTGGTAGCTTGACAAAACAAGTAATGTGATCAGTCAATGTGACTAGAACTTGTGCCCTAACCCTGATACCAGGGGTATTGTGATCTTCCTGCACACAGTGCCCTATCCCTATTAATACCAGGAGTGTTGTGATCTTCCTGCACACACTGCCCTATCCCTAATACCGGGGGTGTTGTGATCTTCCTGCACACAGTGCCCTATTCCTGATACTGGGGGTGTTGTGATCTTCCTGCACACAGTGCCCTATTCCTGATACCGGGGGTGTTGTGATCTTCTTGCACACATCCCGGTATCAGGGATAGGGCACTGCATGCAGGAAGATCACAACACTCCTGGTATTAATAGGGATAGGGCACTGCATGCAGGAAGATCACAACACTCCTGGTATTAATAGGGATAGGGCACTGCATGCAGGAAGATCACAACACCCCTGGTATCAGGGATAGGGCACTGTGTGCAGGAAGATCACAATACCCCGGAGGAGTGAGGGTCAGGCAGCTCCCCCCTGTCTGTGAAGCCAGCCTCTCACTAGTAATGCAGGGAGGGGGCTGTCTCAGACTTCACCACCCCCCCCCCCCCCCCTTACCCACACACCATTCACTAGCTGGGACATGGGGGAAGTCAGGAGTGAGGGTCAGGCAGCTCCCCCCTGTCTGTGAAGCCAGCCTCTCACTAGTAATGCAGGGAGGGAGCTGTCTCAGACTTCACCATCCACCCCCCCCCCCCTCACCCACACACCATTCACTAGCTGGGACATGGGGGAAGTCAGGAGTGAGGGACAGGCAGCTCCCCCCTGTCTGTGAAGCCAGCCTCTCACTAGTAATGCAGGGAGGGAGCTGTCTCAGACTTCACCATCCTCCCCCCCCCCCCTCCCCCACACACCATTCACTAGCTGGGACATGGGGGAAGTCAGGAGTGAGGGTCAGGCAGCTCCCCCCTGTCTGTGAAGCCAGCCTCTCACTAGTAATGCAGGGAGGGAGCTGTCTCAGACTTCACCCTCCCCCCCCCCCCCTCACCCACACACCATTCACTAGCTGGGACATGGGGGAAGTCAGGAGTGAGGGTCAGGCAGCTCCCCCCTGTCTGTGAAGCCAGCCTCTCACTAGTAATGCAGGGAGGGAGCTGTCTCAGACTTCACCATCCTCCCCCCCCCCCCTCACCCACACACCATTCACTAGCTGGGACATGGGGGAAGTCAGGAGTGAGGGTCAGGCAGCTCCCCCCTGTCTGCGAAGCCAGCCTCTCACTAGTAATGCAGGGAGGGAGCTGTCTCAGACTTCACCATCCTCCCCCCCCCCCTCACCCACACACCATTCACTAGCTGGGACATGGGGGAAGTCAGGAGTGAGGGTCAGGCAGCTCCCCCCTGTCTGTGAAGCCAGCCTCTCACTAGTAATGCAGGGAGGGAGCTGTCTCAGACTTCACCATCCTCCCCCCCCCTCACCCACACACCATTCACTAGCTGGGACATGGGGGAAGTCAGGAGTGAGGGTCAGGCAGCTCCCCCCTGTCTGTGAAGCCAGCCTCTCACTAGTAATGCAGGGAGGGAGCTGTCTCAGACTTCACCATCCTCCCCCCCCCCCCACCTCACCCACACACCATTCACTAGCTGGGACATGGGGGAAGTCAGGAGTGAGGGTCAGGCAGCTCCCCCCTGTCTGTGAAGCCAGCCTCTCACTAGTAATGCAGGGAGGGAGCTGTCTCAGACTTCACCATCCTCCCCCCCCCCCCTCACCCACACACCATTCACTAGCTGGGACATGGGGGAAGTCAGGAGTGAGGGTCAGGCAGCTCCCCCCTGTCTGTGAAGCCAGCCTCTCACTAGTAATGCAGGGAGGGAGCTGTCTCAGACTGGTATCAGGGTTAGGGCACTGTGTGCAGGAAGATCACAACACTCCTGGTATTAATAGGGATAGGGCACTGTAAGAGATGACTGTAGTAGATTGAATAAAGATCTGATGTTTCTGCTCTCCTCACACCAAAGAAAAACAACACACAAGCAGAGAAGCCCTTCTTACAAAGCTGAGCTAGTGAGTTAAGTAGGAGGAAAAGTAAACATACTGGTGCCAGTGTGGCTACTTAAAAAATACACTTACCAACAATCAATTACATATATTTGAACTGTGTACAGTTCCAGCCAGGACCACCTTTCTAAAATGCACAGTGATTGGCAAATTCAACATGCACTAGCATTTCAGGTGCCTGCTAACAAAAATAATAAACAAACAAGTTCTAGTCACGTGAGTGCTGATCATTACATTACTTTTTTTGTCAAGCTTCCAACTGTTTCCATTTCACATCCCCCCAACCATATTGGTAACATCAATAGATAAGAGCACAGCCAGCCAATAGGAATACATACATACATATTCATTCCTAAGTGACCTTTACTGACCTGGGAAGTGTGAACACTTTGTTTCATTTTCTGTTGGTGTTCGTTAGTTTCCAGTTCCATTTCCCATCCCCCCAACCATCACCTCAGTGGTAACCTTGGTAACATCAATAGATAAGAGGGCAGCCAGCCAATAGGAACACATATTCATTCCTAACTGACCTTCAGTGACCTGGAAAGTGTTTATTTGTATCATTTTCAGTTAGTGCGCACTAACTCGATTTAGTGCGCACTAACGGGGAGTTAGTGCGCACTAACTCGAGTTAGTGCGCACTAACACGATTTAACGATTTTTAACGATAAATCGTTAGAATTTCTATTGTATCGTGTTCTATAACGATTTAAGACGATATAAACATTATCGGACGATAATTTTAATCGTTGAAAAACGATTCACATCCCTAGTTTCTGATTCATAGCTTCTCCATGATAAGTTCTACGGTAAATTTGCTGTGTTTGTTGCTGGCTGGAATTGTGAAATTTCTTTCTTCTCTAGCTTTAAGTGCAATTGTTAAAGCTTCTCTAGCTTGTCATGTGCAATTGTTAAAGTTCTCATATAGGGCTGGATTCACTAATGCCGCAAGGCATAGTGAATCCCACAATAACGGGGCCCGGGGGGGGGCGAAATGGGGGGGCGGTCCTGCGCTAGCTGGCAGCGATCGCACCATGGCGGTGCGGCGGTGCGATCGCTCCAGCATCATGCCAAATAATTACACCATAAAAGGTGTAGTTATTCGGCATGAAAATGAGAGCAAAAAGCATGCGTGCTTTTCGCTAGGGGTGTTCATTCATTTTCAAAATATTGGCAATCTGCAACGTATATGTCCCTATGCATTGAATTCGTGGGGAAGCGAAATGTATCGTGACTCCCCACAAATATAACATATCAGCCGTTCCATACGTTTGACGCCGCATGCTTTTCTTCGCCGCCATTTGCAATCAGAGAACGCCATTTGGGGTATCCAAAGCCAAAAACCAGCCCTTTCCTGTGAATCATCAGTGACCTCACAGCCCTGTCAGACTGGGCCGGACAGGTTGGCACAGTTACCAGAATGCAACGTATCAGCAATAAGATTTTTTGAAATGCACTGAATGCACCCAATTGCGCTGTCATTCAGTGCTCAGTGACGCTTTTCCTGATGACCCAGCACTATATATGCTTAAGCACGCAGCGTGCCACGCACTTTCTTTGCAGGGGTGGTGTGGGGGTTGGTCTCTGTGGAAGTTAGCTGCACTCAGAGCTAGTCTGAGTCCTGAAATCTGTACTGAATTGCTAGCTAGGCTAGTTAATTAAGAGAAAAATATATTTATTCTTTATTTGGCTGCAGTGCCAGCTAGCCCTGTTTGTTTTTTAAGCAGTTTATTTAAGTGATCTGAGACAGTCTCTCTGTGCCAGGGAGAGAAGCTGCTAGCAGTGCCATTTTGTTTAATTCACCCTCTGGGCTAGGCTGCAAGCAAGCACTATTTGGGTGTTGTGGGTGGGAGAGATATATTCAATTTTTAGCTAGTTTGCTAGAACTTCCATTGGAAAATATATTTCATCGATTTTCCTGCTGTGCCAACAATTCCAGCTTTTTTAAACTGAATTTGTTTAATTGAACTCACTCAGTCTCTCTGTGCACTGGGCATCAGAGCCAGTGGGCTGGCAGTTTAACAGACTCAAGTTTATAATTGGGACAGTCTGTGCAATCAAATCCCCAGTCTGCCTCTTTTTGTAGTTACAAGCAAGCTCTGTGTGTGCACACCACACACATTACATTAGTGCATATGAAGGCACTGTGACAGTGGGCACTGGGTAGTTTAGCAGACTCAAGTTTATTATTGGGACAGTCTATGCAGTGAAATCCCCAGTCTGCCTCTTTTGTAGTTACAAGCAAGCTCTGTATGTGCACACCACACACATTACATTAGTGCATATCAAGGCACTGTGACAGTGGGCACTGGGCAGTTTAGCAGACTCAGGTTTATTATTGGGACAGTCTGTGTAGTGAAATCCCCAGTCTGCCTCTTTTGTGGTTAAAAGCTCTGTGTGTGCACACACATTACATTAGTGCATATCAAGGCACTGTGCCAGTGGGCAGCTAGTAGGCACTAGGCAGTGACATTAAATCCATAATATCAGGGAAAGCTAGATGTGGTCGAGTGATTGGGACTGGCAGAGGAGGCACGTCAAAAGGCACTAGTGCCAGTCCCCCATTAAAGTTAAAAAGGGACCTGTTGCAATCTAAACTCTTTGGAGGGGCAGGCAGTTCCAATTGGAAAAAAATGAAATCTAAACATGATACATCGCCACCACCTGTTTCTGACCCTGTAGTTTTGGAGGTGAGGGAAGGGGAGGCTGAGTAATGCCAGATAAAATGTCGACACCCAAAAGCAGCAGAGGGACAGAAGTCTCGACTAAGACTTAGTGTTGACAATGTAGCACAGTCACTGTTTGCTTCTGATTCAGATGAAAAATCATCTTGTGTGGGATTCTCATCAGAAAGGGAAAAAGTAATAGCTGACGAAGTTTTAGGAGGATCAGTTAGTCCTGTCTTAGCCTCCACTTGTGCATCAGGGGAAAGATGAAACTGATGAGGAGGAGGAAGAGCAGTCAGCGCAGGCACAAAGGGTGACTGAGGCCCCTGGCATTGCTTCTAAGGGTGCACCCACTACTTCAACTCCAGTGCCAGCATCCACCCCCAAGGCTATAGAGAAGGGAGGATCACGAAAGACATCTGCGATCTGGAGCTACTTTAAAGTGACGGATGACCCGTGTTTTGCTCGGTGTAATTACTGTGGCAGAGCTATTAGCAGAAGCAAGCAAATGGGACATCTATCTAATTTTGGCATGACGCATCATATGAAGAGGGAACATCCAACAACAGTACTGCCATATGGGGATGGTGGCAGTACCAGTCAGGGGACCCCTTCCAAGCAGCGAAAAGTGGTTCAAAAGCAGCAGAGTCAGCCCACACCCTCATCACCTTCTAGCAGTCAGGTGGAAGGCCAGCAACCCACTGACATGTGGCAGAAGTGACAACCCACCATGGAGGAAATAGAGTGGAGTGCAGTACCACTATCCCGGGGTAGGAGCCAGGCAGCCTCAAAAGTTGTAACCAGGAGCATTGGGGAAATGATTGCCCTTGATGACCAGCCCTTGCAGTTCATGGAGAATGTGGGTTTCAAGCGTTTTCTAAAGGTCTTAGTTCCAAATAACAAAGTCCCCTCCAGAACCACATTTAGCAGAAATGTCCTCCCCAGCCTGTACAAGCAGTGTCGCAGTCGCATCAAAGTGCTGCTAGCTAATGCAGATGGGAGTGTGCATTTCACCTGCAATATCTGGACCGCCATGAATGCTGCACACCTCTCCCTGACAGCATACTGGTAAGACCTGGCTGAGGCAGGGGCAGGCAGCAGCTCTATTACTGAACAAGAATCAGGGTGAAGGTGGGCTTTACTGCACACCCACCTGATGGACCAGGCCCATACCACAGCCAATATTCTAGCATGCATCGGACAGATGCTGGAGGGCTGGCAACTACACTAGCGAGACAGGAATCCTCATGCAGGGTTCTTTGTCACAGACAATGGTGCAAACATGGTTAAGGCAATAAACGTCGGGCAATTTAAGAACATCCAATGTTTTGCACACTCTGCACCTGGTAGTGAAGTCAGCTCTAGGGTTAGATTCCAATGACCAAGAGAATGAATACCTGCATAGGTTAATACAGAAGTGCAGAAACATAGCAGCGCACTTCCACAGAAGTGTGAAGACGGGGCAGGTTCTCTGACAAAAGCAGATGGATTTGGAGATGCCTCACAAGCGTCTCATTAAAGACATTGCCACCCGGTGGATTTCCACCTTTATGATGCTCGAGAGGTTAGTGGAGCTTCAGACATCCCTTCATGAACTTTCTGGTATAATAGACATAGGTGTGCAGAATCCCCTAGGGCATCATGATTGGTTAGTCATGAGTCAGCTGGTAAAAATCCTGCAGCCTTTCAAGGATGTCACGGAGGAGCTGAGTTCCAGAATTGCCACCTTGGCTGACATCATCCCTATAGTTAATTTCCTGGATGAAAATTTGGAGGCCATTAAACAGGAAGAGTGAATGACATTTGAGGAGATACATTGTCTGGACATTTTGCAGCAGTAGGTGGAAGAGAGATTAAGACCTTTAACAGAACAGAATACATACATGCTCGCCACAGTCTGTGAACCCCGTGTGAAAGGGAAACTCACCCTACAGTATGATAGTCTCTTATTGGTGAAGGACTTGCTGTTATCAAAAGTCCATGAATAGGAGCGCCATACGCAGAGACAGAGGCGTGAAGCAGAGGTGGAAACAGCAGGCACTTCAGAGAGTTGTGGTAGCCCAAGCAAGAGCAGCACTCTGTCAGTGACAACTAGTACCTCCTCCTCCTCCTCCAGAACGCCAAAGGCATGTTGCCCATAAAGATTCATCTGTTGTGCTACGGGCTAGAGAGAAAGCAGCTGGCATGAGTGACTCTCAGCCCACCCAAGCAAAGGAGACACCAGCATAGCTGTCAGTGACACAGTATCTCTTAGAGCTGACAGAGAACATGCAGACAGATCTGCTGGCATGTTGGGCACACAAGTCTCCTGTCTGGCCACACCTAACCAAAGTGGCTCAGCGATATCTGTCATGTCCACCAACCAGTATGCCCAGTAAACGTGTCTTTTCAATGACAGGGGATATCATGAGCCCTCACCGCTCAAGGCTGGCACCAGAGTTGATGGAAATGCTAGTGTTTTTTTAAAGTAAACCTGCCTTTGCTTGGGTTTCCAAATTTTCCCTGTGAATGGCAAGATGAATAAAGGCAATTGAAAGCCTTGCAGCAGCTCCAACTGCCTCCTATGCTCCATATAATGTAAGAACTGCAGCACATGTACCTGACCTGAAACGCTGTGCCTGTCTGTCCACTGTCCAGGCCGTACGTCCCTACAAGGGTCTGACCTCTAACACTGTGCCTGTCCGTCCACTGTCCAGGCCATACGTCCCTACCAGGGCCTGACCTCTAACGCTGTGCCTGTCTGTCCACTGTCCAGGCCGTACGTCCCTACAAGAGCCGGCCCTCTAAAGCAATGCCTGGCCGTCTATGCTTTATGACCCTAAGAGTGTTTGACCTCTGTCCTCGACTGCTGTGCCTGTCCATCCAGGCCTTATGTCCCTTAAAGTTTTTGACCTCTGTCTTCGAATGCTGTGCCTGTGCATCCAGGCCTTATGTCCCTAGGGGGGCTTGACCTCTGTCCTCGAATGCTGTGCCTGTCCATCCAGGCCTTATGTCTCTAAAAGGAGTGGACCTCGATTGCTGTGCCTGTCCGTCCAGGCCTTAAGTCCCTACAATGGTTTGACATCGATTGCTTTGCCTGTTCGTCCAGGCCTTATGTCCCTAGGTGGGATTGACCTCTGTCCTCGAATGCTGTGCCTGTCCATCCAGGCCTTATGTCTCTAAAAGGAGTTGACCTCGATTTCTGTGCCTGTCCGTCCAGGCCTTAAGTCCCTACAATGGTTTGACATTGATTGCTTTGCCTGTTCATCCAGGCCTTATGTCCCTAGGTGGTATTGACCTCTGTCCTCAACTGCAGTGTCTGTTCGTCCAGGCCTAATGTCCCTACGTAGGCTTGACCTCGATTGCTGTGCATGTCCATCCAGGCCTTATGTCCCTAGGTGGGATTGAGCTCTGTCCTCGACTGCTGTACCTCTCTGTTCAGGCCTAGGGGGGATTGACCTCTGTCCTTGATTGCTGTGCCTGTTCGTCCAGGCCTTATGTCCCTAGGTGGGATTGACCTCTGTCCTCGAATGCTGTGCCTGTCCATCCAGGCCTTATGTCTCTAAAAGGAGTGGACCTCGATTGCTGTGCCTGTCCATCCAGGCCTTAAGTCCCTACAATGGTTTGACATCGATTGCTTTGCCTGTTCGTCCAGGCCTTATGTCCCTAGGTGGGATTGACCTCTGTCCTCGAATGCTGTGCCTGTCCATCCAGGCCTTATGTCTCTAAAAGGAGTTGACCTCGATTTCTGTGCCTGTCCGTCCAGGCCTTAAGTCCCTACAATGGTTTGACATTGATTGCTTTGCCTGTTCATCCAGG
Organism: Rhinatrema bivittatum; assembly: GCF_901001135.1. Lineage (NCBI taxonomy): Eukaryota > Metazoa > Chordata > Amphibia > Gymnophiona > Rhinatrematidae > Rhinatrema > Rhinatrema bivittatum. The sequence goes on along the minus strand of NC_042616.1, from coordinate 73,054,389 downwards.
CCTTATGTCCCTAGGTGGTATTGACCTCTGTCCTCAACTGCAGTGTCTGTTCGTCCAGGCCTAATGTCCCTAGGTGGGATTGAGCTCTGTCCTCGACTGCTGTACCTCTCTGTTCAGGCCTTATGTTCCTACATGGGCTTGCGCTCTGTCCTCGATTGCTGTGCCTGTCCGTCCAGGCCTTATGTCCCTACAAGGGTTTGACCTCGATTGCTGTGCCTGTTCATCCAGGCCTTATGTCCCTAGGTGGGCTTGACCTCTGTCCTCGAATGCTGTACCTCTCTGTTCAGGCCTTATGTTCCTACATGGGCTTGCGCTCTGTCCTCGATTGCTGTGCCTGTCCGTCCAGGCCTTATGTCCCTACAAGGGTTTGACCTCGATTGCTGTGCCTGTTCATCCAGGCCTTATGTCCCTAGGTGGGCTTGACCTCTGTCCTCGAATGCTGTGCCTGTCTGTCCAGGCCTTTTGTCCCTACAAGGGTTTGTCCTCGATTGCTGTGCCTGTCTGTCCAGTTCTTATGTCCCTAGGTGGGATTGATCTCTGTCATCGATTGCTGTGCCTGTCCATCCAGGCCTTATGTCCCTAAGAGTGTTTGACCTCTGTACTCAAATGCTGTGCCTGTCCGTCCAGGCCTTATGTCCCTATAAGGGTTTGACCTCGATTGCTGTTCCTGTTCTTCTAGGCCTTATGTCCCTAGGTGGGATTGACCTCTGACCTTGACTACTGTGCCTGTTCATCCGGGCCTTATGTCCCTACATGGGCTTGATCTCTGTCCTCGATTGCTGTGCCTGTCTGTCCAGGCCTTATGTTCCTAGGTGGGATTGACCTCTGTCCTCGACTGCTGTGCCTGTTCTTCCAGGCCTTATGTCCCTAGGTGGGCTTAACCTCTGTCCTCGATTGCTGTGCCTGTCCATCCAGGCCTTATGTCCCTATGTGGGATTGACCTCTGTCTTTGACTGCTGTGCCTGTTTGTCCAGGTCTTATGTCCCTAGGTGGGATTGACCTCTGTCCTCGACTGCTATGCCTGTTCATCCATTCCTTATGTTCCTACATGAACTTGACCTTTGTCCTCTATTGCTGTGCCTGCCCATCCAGTTCTTATGTCCCTGCAAGGGTTTGACCTCGATTGCTGTGCCTGTCCGGCCAGGCCATATGTCCAGTCCTAATGGCTGATCCCTCGTTGCAAAGGGAAATCTCAGTCTCTGGGAATTCAAACTAGTAATCCTTCACAGCATGGATCCTTAAATAAAACAAACAGTTTTCTTTAGTTTCAGGGCAGAGAAGAGAACTTCCTCCATCTTGCTTATGAAGTCATGATCTGTTTGCAAATGCTTAAATCCTAACAATTTCTACTATTATACACTTTAGGTGCCAACCCATTCCAGGGAGCCCTTTCCTATTCAAAGGAAAGGGAACTCTCCTTGGTATAGCAGCCTATCTCTTAGCACCTGTTGACCCATCTTCAGAACGATAAAAGAGCTCCAAGGTATTTAGACTATGGCAAACACAGTGAGACCATGCTCACTAGGGATGTGCAGAGCAAAAGTTTAAGTTCATATGTCCATATGTCCAAAGGGGGTCCCATTTGCGGTCAATATGGACATAAACAGAATTCAATGAGTTGAGTATATGTCCATATGTGCAAATAAAAATTTAAACCCCTCACCCTCCTTAATCCCCCCCCCCCCAAGACTTACCACAACTCCCTGGTGGTCCAGCGGGGTCAGGACGCCATTTCTGACCAACTTTGCAAGAAGCACGTGACGCGGCGTCACGTGATTCCCCGCGGGTTCACGCCGGAACGCTCGTTTGGCCCAAAAGGAACTTTTGGCCAGCTTGGGGGGGCCTCCTGACACCCCCAAGCTGGCCAAAAGTTCCTTTTGGGCCAAACGAGGGTGCCGGAGGGAACTTGCGGGGAATCACGTGACGCCGCGTCACTGCGACGTGGCGCCGATGTCACGTGATTCCCCGCGGGGTCGCTTCCGGGAGCCTCGTTCGGCCCAAAAGGAACTTTTGGGCCTCCTGACACCCCCAAGCTGGCCAAAAGTTCCTTTTGGGCCGAACGAGGATCCCGGAAGCGACCCCGCGGGGAATCACGTGACGTCGGCGTGACGCGGCGTCACGTGATTCCCCGCGAGTTCCCTCCGGCACCCTTGTTCGGCCCAAAAGGAACTTTTGGCCAGCTTGGGGGGGCCTCCTGATCCCCCAAGCTGGCCAAAAGTTCCTTTTGGGCCGAACGAGCGTTCCGGCGCGAACCCGCGGGGAATCACGTGACGCCGCGTCACTCCGACGTGGCGCCGACGTCACGTGCTCCTCGGAAAGGCTTTCAGAAATGGCGTCCTCACTCCTCGCTGGATCACCAGGGAGTTGTGGTAAGTCTTTGGGGGGGGATTAAGGAAGGTGAGGGGTTTAAATTTTTATTTTGGATCAACAATCGCGATTTCCAACTTATTCAACATAGCTATGTTGAATAAGTTGGAAATCCGATCGTTTATGTCTTATCACTTTTTTAAGTTAAAAAAAAAAAAGTAGCGTTTTACATTTATGTTCAATACGAATGCACACCCCTAATTGCTCACAGTGGGACCCTGCTCGAGGTCACTATGATTTGAAGGCTCGTGCTCCACTCTGGGGGCCAACCTATTCCAAAGAAGCCTTTCCTGCTCAAAGAAAGGGAACTCTCCCCGGTGTTGCAGCCTATCTCTTAGCACCAGTTGACCCATGTTGAACCGCTATTCACATGGCTCGCTGCTCCACATCACCATTCATTGAAGGCTCGTGCTCCACTCTAGAGGCCAACCCATTCCAGGGAGCCCTTCCTGGCTCAAAGGAATTGGAACCCTCCCTGGTTGTAGGCAGCCTGAATCTACTCTCTGACCCATGTTGAACTGCTGTTCACATGCACCCTCCTCCGTCTCGGCCTTGAAAACTCTAGTTTCTATATCAGCTAAGTCCACCAGATTTTAAAAGACCAACAAGAGCTCACTAGATGCCAATGGAAACACCCCACTCTAGGGGCAAACCCATTCTAGGGAGCCCTTTCCTGCCCAAAGGATAGGGAACTCTCCCCATGTGTAGCCAGCCTGTATCTAGCCTCTGATCCATGATGAACTGCTGTTTACATGGAAACCTCCTCTGCCTCAGCCTTGAAAATTCTCGTTTGTATATCTGCTAACTCCACCAGATTTTAAAAGACTAGCGAGAGCTCACTAGACACCAACGGAAACACCCCACTCTAGGGGTGAACCCAATCTAGGGAGCCCTTTCTTGCACAAAGGAAAAGGAACTCTCCCCAGGTATAGCCAGTCTGTATCTACCCTCTGCCTCTGTGCCTTGCTGCCATACACCAGATGACTCACTCAACTCCTTGTGGTGTTCTTGCCACTATCATGGCTGCTCAGTGTGTTGGTGCTAGTCTTTCTGCTTGCTATGTTCCCCCTTCATTGTGCTGTAGGATGTTGATGCCACTTGTCTTGCCACTTTGCCTGTCGTGCTGCCTTCAAGGATTCATGTATCTCTTATCAATGCTCTCTTTTGAAGCTGTGGTGTGTTTTTGACTCTCTCGCTGCTGCTTTGCACCTCTATTAAAACACTCTTCTTGCCACTCCTGGTTCCCCTTTGCCCCCTTAAAGTAACTTACGCTATTCTTGCCACTTTGGTGCCATTTTGCCACAGTCTAAGTACCTTGGAGCTCTTTTCTTGTTCTGATGATTGCTCCTCAGAAGATTCATCAAAATTGATAATAAAACCCCAATTCTGCAGCCAAAAATAGGCTGCAAATACTTCCCCCATTGACTTTAATGGGAACTGGAAAACGAATGCATGTATCAACGTATCAGGGTCGCCATTGAATGAATGCAACATATTTGCCCACCGATGAATACGAATACTGAATCGGACGAATCCGTACCCTCTGCACATCCCTACTTTTCACTGACTGGCAAATCTTCGCGGAGTCGGCCCAAGTGCCGCCCTGACTCCTCCTCTTCTGGGGCCGACTCCGTCCCGAGCTAGCTTTCGCACGCATGTGATAGCTTTGGAAAATGACCCCCACAGCTAGAAATGATGCAGACTATGGACAGATGAATTTACTTGGTTAGCTAAATTTGTAATCATGTTGGTAAAATACATACTGCTTCCCATTAACACAAGAGTCTGCTAGTACAGCTAGCACAAAAGTAGATCCACCTCACTTTCCTTACATTTTTATGTTATTAAGGAATATTCAGTATAATGCCAATATATTTTCCACAAGCCCTTCCTTTGTGTTTGATTCATTTCAGAAGCATTTTCTTGTTGGCAGGGAGAATCCTGCTGCAGTTGCCATAAACATAAAAAGCAATGTAAAATTGTGTGTTACTCTTCTTTTCTTTCACTCATTTGGTCTCTAGCATGCTTTTGTAGCATACTCTGCATGTAATGTCTTCTCCTCAAAGTTTTGCCTTTGGAAATACCATGCTGTTCAGATGTCCGCGTGGGATTCACCACAAAAATGATTTTGGATTGGATTTTTCTCATCTCTGCCAAAGAAAACTAGGATGAGTAGAGTGCATTAAACTATACGAAGAAGAGCTGAAAGTGAATGTTATAAGAAGTACATCTGTCTAAACCTCATTGCTCCCTTAGGAAAGAAAGCCTCAGCAGGTTTTCTTTTATTTCCTGTTTTCTAACAGCAATGTAGCACCCTACAATTAATTTGCCTACTCATTGAAATGTATATACAAATAATGAGTTCCACTTCCAGCTGTGAAACAGCAAAGGAAAAAAATCTAGTTGTTCTGCTAAAGGGAGTATAAAGTCACTGCTCACGTCTGCGGAACTGCTAAACAATTAGGACAATAAAATGTATCCTGGCAAACTACAGTGGTGTGATAGCCAAAGTCAATGCTCCTTTAGATGACTTGTAATACCCTCAGAGCACTTAAAGCGATATTGATCTTAAGTCATCTACGACCTCTACTCATACCTTTTTGTATAAATATAGTAGCCATGAAAAAAGGATGTAGTCTGTCACTTAAAATAAAGCACTATGCCCCTGAATCCGCAATTATTCCCTCGGGCCAAGTGAATATTGCAAAATATATGGTTGCCAATGTGAATGATAATATTTGCACACAGAGTTCAAAAATAAATAATGGGTGTAGTATTTGTTGCTGCTATTATAATTAGTGCCTCACAGGAGAACATAATGTTGAAGAAACAATCTTTATTTAAACAACACTGGGCAAATCTGATTAATAGATAACTGTCTGTAGATGGTGGTTATTTGTCTTGTGCTTGTTTGCTTTGTGTCACCTCCAAAATCCACCCCCATGCATCTGCTCCTGAAACATATCGGCTCCTATATCATATCTTCCTCTTTTTTTTTTTTTGTTACTCTATCTATCTGGAAGATGTTCTTATTACTCTGCAACTTGATGTATTAACAAATATGTCAGTGTCCAGAACCTTCTCTGAAACCTCACTTGTACATTGAGCTCCTAGAATTTCACTTGTTTTTTTCTTAAGATTGCAATGTGTCTATATCTGCCCTAAATATCTGTGACTCCTTGTTGGTGTGCTGGAAGCTGAAATAAGGAGGTAGCACACTTGGTTAAGATTTCTTTTTACAAGAAAATATGGTTTTGTTCCGGAAGGCACAAAAGACCCAAGAGTCAAATGTCAGAATGCAAGTCATATGACAAAACACTACACAAAAAGCATTAAACAGCACATCTCAATAAACTTATACTGTAGCGACAATGCCTAAAGTTGTCTGCTAAGGACATTCATAACACCCAAACATGCCAAGTTGTTACTTGTTTATGCATGTCTTCATTGGGTCATATTTAATCATTGGTCCTGGATCAATGTCCTATTTTGGACTTTTTTAAGAACATTTTTGCAGATAAAAATGAATCTCTTCCCTTTTTGCTGTTTCAAGGGGCAGCAGCAATGCAAATCTAGCTGGTCCATGCTTATGGAATACCCTACCAGAAAACATACGGAAGCAAGGCAACATAAAACTATTCAGAAAGCTCCTAAAAACCTGGCTCTTCGAACAAACATACAGAGACAGCATAGGATAAATTTCTACTCTCCGAATACTATCACAGTTCCTCCGTCTCCAACCCCTTACCTAAAAATGGACTTCCCCACTCAACTCACCTGGAGCCAAGACTTTTTACAAATTATCGAAGCATCCCCAACTCTCACCGATACATGCATTGTCCTTGAATCTTTATCCCTAAAGCGTTTCCAACAACCTAATATTATCCAATATTTTTTGCCATATGCGTCCACCCTTAGTTTACCATCCTCTTCCTTCCCTTACCTCCCTTTACCACCCTCCCACATACCGCCCATACTTCCAGCATTTCAAAGCACGCCCATGTAAATATACTATTATCATGTACAAAGTTTCTGACCTAAACATCTGTTCAAGATTTCCCTGTTAAAATGTAACCAGTTTTTTACCCTGTTTGATGTAAACTGTTGTTATCACTGTAAACCGTTGTGAAGGCTTGCTTCAAACAAAGGTATATAAAAAACGACAAATAAATAAATAAATAAATCACACATCACCCGACACAACGTTATCTTTTGAGTGGAGCTCTGCATCAGGAGTGAATTTTCAGCAATGTTGGTTTCTCTCTAAACAACACACAAGGGTCAAATAAATGAAATGTTACTTAAATGAATGCCTGTAGATTATTACATCCAGAGTAACATGCCCCATGAAAATTCAAAATACCGTGCTGTGCAGCGGCATCCCGGTGTCTTAAAAGCAGTTCACAAATGGACAAAAACCTTAATTAAGCAACAATGAAATTGATATTTCCTAATGGAATAAACGCTGACATCGAGTGGTGTCAATTTTTTAAAATTGTTGACACTTTGCTTGATAGCTGTCAGGCACATTACATTAATTGTCGCACTTGCCGTTCACGAACTGCATTTAAGGCACGGGATGCCACTGCGCATCGTGGCATTTTAAATTTTGAATTTTCATCGGGCATGTTACTCTAGATGTAATAATCTGCAGGCATACATTTAAGTAATGTTTAATTTTGTTTGACCCTTGTGTGTAACCAATTTAACCTATTTTGAATTCTTTGTTTAGAGAGATGCTGACATTGCTGAAAATTTGCCCTTGATGCAGAACGCCACTCGAAACATAGCACTGTGTTGGGTGATGCGTGACTTGGATTGCTGCTGCCCATTGATACAACAAAAAAGGAAGTGATTCATTTTTATTTGCAAAAAGTAAAACAAAACAAAACAAAACAAGGACATTGATCCAGGACCAATGATTAAATATGACCCAATAAAAACATGCATAAACAATTTGGTGCATTTGGGTGTTATGAAGGTCCTTTGCAGTCATTTTTAAGCATTGTTGCTAGAGTATACATTTATTGAGAAGTGCAGCTGAATGCTGTTTGTGTAGTGTTTTGGTAAATCATTGTGCCCCAGGTATCCAAATATTTTAGAAATTAACAAAGAGAGTGAAACTGTTGCAGTAAAAAGTATTGGAGGCATGCCAAAGGTTTTAAAATAAGTGCACAATAAAATAAATAATTAAAATTTATGTAAATAGGTTTGTGGAGCCAAAGAACCTCCCACTCATGTAGTGGTGCAAGGTTTCTGGGAGGGCAAGTTTAAACTGAGCATTTGTTCACACCAAGTGAGAGCCCTTTTTTTTCCCATACATAATTATTACAACACATTTAAAACAATCATAAAACTTACACATTTTATAAAACATAAATGTCACAGAGGTACAAGCTTATGACTTAAAAGGATGTAGTTACTAGCAAAACTCCCTACTCAAATGCCTTCCAAAACAGAAGTATTTTCAAGCCCCTTCTAATGATTTTTAAATCTGTTTCTAATCTCACTTCTTTTGGCAGGGAGTTCCACAGTAAAGGATCTGCATAGGTCATTGCTCTTCTACAAATAAATTGTGACCTGTGCTTGTAGATGCCTTGAGAATGCAGCTGAGAACGCTTGTCTCTATTTGATTGGACGTATGTTCAGATTCTCTCTCATAAAAGGACTTCATTTGCAATATCCTATGACAATAGCCAGGCCACATGATGCTGGCCAAATACAGTCATGGATATTTCATTGTATTTAGCAACAGATGTCCCTCTGTAATATTTTTTCCACAGTCAGCTGTTTCATTTTTCTTCTTCTGCTGAAGTCAGTATATCGCCTTTCAGATTCTTATCAGTTTTTATCAATTTTTAGCATATTGCTGGCCCATTGTTTTGTATATGAACACAGAAATTTCAGCCCTTTTGTTGTGGTCAGCGCCCCTCACCGCCATTCCCAAGAACACCGCTCCTCCTGCTCCGGTTCCTGGCCATCTTTGGGGCGTTCAGTCCAGCTCTTCGGTGCTTGCAGCCACTCATGCTGATGCTGACGCCGACTCCAATACCAACTCCAACTCTACCGCCAGCCCCCCTAGGTGCGCATGCGCAATCTTGCCTAACATTTAAAGGGCCAGTGTCGGGAAACCTTCCCGCAGCCCTGGCTGATGACGTCAGGCTAGGGTACTATTTAAATCCTGCTTGATCGTCAGTTCTTTGCCTCAGCAACAGATCCCATTCTGTTTAGAGTTGCTGGTTGCTTCATGTGTTCCTGTTCCTGCTCCATGTGTTCCAGTTTCTGCTCCGTGTTCCAGTTCCTACCTGATCCTACTCTGTGTGTTCCTGATCCTGCCTTGCCTCTTGGTCTGGTTCCCGCTCTGCTCCTTTTCATCCGTGACTGCTCTTCTGGATTCTGACCTCGGTACGTACCTGGATTCCGTCTTGTCTGCTGCCTGCCCCAGCCATCTGCTTGTTCTCCGGTTCTTCCTGCTTGCAGCCTGCCTCGACCATCTGCCTGTTCTCTGGCTCTTCCTGCTTGTTGCTTTCCCCAACCTCTGGTATGCCTGACTCCACCTGCTGTTGTCATGGGATTCATCATCTTCTGGATGTCCGCACCTAAGTTCAGCTGGCCCCAGTACCCAAGGGCTCAACCTGCAGGGAACGAGGGCTGGTATTAATGCAGGTTCAGTTGGGTCTCTACACCGATCTTACCCACCTCCGATGACGAGGACCTACAGGAAGTCTCCTTCTGTAAGTAGTACCAACCTTGGCTCAGCCAGGGGTCCACCGTACACCTTTTTGTTATTAAACAGTCATTTTCAGTGCATAAATGATAAAAATACCTTTAAACGGTCAGGCATCAAGATTATATAGTAAATGACAGCGTTCTTTAAGAATCTTACATTTTATATCATGTGATTGTGATGTCAAAACATGTTAAGGTAACATTATGTAATTCCATAGAAAAATCTGTGAATTAAATATACATATCTGAAAGACTGATCAAGATGAACAATAAACAATTGGAAAGGATACTTTGTTAAAACTAGTGCTCTTCATGATCACATGATATAATACATAAGAGAACGCTGTCATACTAAATAAAGCAGAGTTGTTCTAGGATAGCAGGATGTTAATCTTCACAAATGGGTGACATCATCAGATGGAGCCCAGCCCGGAAATCTTATGTCAAAGTTTCTAGAACTTTGACTGGGTACATCAAGCATGTCCAGCATGTCCTATACCACCCTTCACATGGGGTCCCTCTTCAGTCTTGTAACATAGAATTACGATAAAAATAAAATAATAAAACATAGGAGAAACCCAACTCCATGGAGTGGCAGGAAGGTTTCGTGAGAACTAACATCCTGCTGTCCTAGGAGAACACCTATTGCAGGTAGGCAACTCTGCTTTCTCCTAGGACAAGCAGGATGGTAGTCCTCCTACATGGGTGAATCCCTAGCTACACCTCAAAGAGATTCCGGAGGACAGATTGGCTGAACCTACTGTCACATTGGCCATCCCTATCCACACAGTAGTGTGATGCAAATGTGTGGAGAGAATTCCATGTCACAGCCTTGCAGATCTCCTGCATGGGAACTGCTCGCAAGTGGGCCACCAATGTTGCCATGGCTGTAACAGAATGAGCCTTGATATGACCTCCAAGATGCAACCCCACTTGGGTATAACAGAATGTTGGCAGGATGATTGACTGGTTAAAATGGAAATCCGTCATCACCTTAGGCAGGAACTTAGGGTGCGTATGCAAGACCATGCTGTCATGATAAAACGTAGTGTAAGGTCAATAAGTCACTAAGGCCTGGAGCTCGTTGACCCTGTGTGCTGAAGTGACCATCACCAAAATTATGACCTTCCAGGTCAGGTACCTCAGGTCACAGGTGTGCAGCTGCTCAAAAGGAGCTTTCATCAGCTGAGCGAGTAGCACGTTGACGTCCCAAGACACAGAGGAAGGCCTTAGAGGAGGCTTCCATTGAAGCATGCCCCACTTGAAACATACAACTATAGGCTGTACAGAAATGGGCGTACTATCCACACCTTGGTGGTATGCACCAATTGTACTTAGATGAACTCTGATAGAGTTGGTTTTTAGGCCAGCCTCCAAAAGGTGCAGAAGGTAATCAAGAAGTGTTTGTGTGGGGCAGGAGAAAGGATCTAGTGCCTTTTGCTAACACCATACAGAAAAAACTCCTCTATTTCAGTCCATAGGTCTTTCTAGTGGAAGGCTTTCTAGAATCCAGGAGGACCCGAGACACAACTTCGGAATGATTAAGAGGCTGCAGAATCATCCTTTCAACATCCAGGCTGTGAGTGACAGGGCCTGGAGGTTGGGATGCCACAGCCTGCCCTGATCTTGTGTGATGAGATCTGGGGAAGTTTCCAGACTGATCGGTTTCCAGAAGGACAACTCCTGAAGGAGTGAAAAACCAGACCTGTCTCAGCCAATGGAGGGCTATGAGGATCATAGTCCCCTAGTCTTCTTGAAGTTTCAGGAGAGTCTTTGTGACTAGAGGTATGTGTATAGAAGACCCTTACTCCAATGATGGGCAAAGGCATCCGAGGCTGGTTTGCTGTCCAACCTGTACAGGGAGCATAACTGAGTCACCTTCCTGTTGCAGAAAGATGCGAACAAGTCCACGTTGGGGCTTTCCCAGAGACGGAAGATCCCGTTTGTCATCCCCTCATTCAGGGACTACTTGTGGGATCTGAAAGTGTGACTCAGTCTGTCCACTATCATGTTCTCCATTCCAGCCAGATACATGGACTGTAGCACCATCCTGTAGGACATAGCCCAGGACCAGACCTGGACCACTTCAGGACATAGAAGGAACAATTGTGTGCCTCCCTGCTTGTTGACATACCACATTGCCACTTGGTTGACAGTCTGGATCAAGACAATTTTGTTGGACAACCAATCCCTGAAAGCCCATAGAGCATACCTGATCGCCCAGAGCTCCAGGAAGTTAATCTGACACTGTGCTTCCTGAGCAGACCATAGGCCTTGGGTGCTGAGCCTGTATACATAGGCACCCCACTCCAGGTTGGATGCATCCTTGGTAAAGACAATTTGGGTAGGCAGAGTTTGGAAGGCAACTCCCTGTTTAAAATTTGAGAGAACCCACCACCAGGACAAAGAGTCCCGCAGTGGTGGAGTGATTCAAATGTGAACCTGGAGGTCCTGAGTGTCCTGGATGGTTGCGGCCATGTGGTTCCACAGATGCCACACTGATACTTGCTGGCACTGTTGAATCACCTCACGATTGATGCCAGAATAAGCACCTTGGTGCATGGCAGGAAGGCTTTTGCCTGAGCCGTGTCTAGCATGGCTCCAATGAAGTCCAATTGAGGTGACAGGTTGAGATGGGACTTTGGGTAGTTGATAACGAACCCTAGTGACTCCAACTGGATGGTTGAACTCAGGGATCGCTCTGATCCTGCCTGAAAAGTGCTCTTGACCAGCCAATCGTCCAGATAGGGGAACTTGCACTCCCAGCCTGTGGAGGTGTACCACCACCATGACCAGGCAATTTGTGAAGACACGTGGGGCCAACATTAGCCCAAATGGCAACACTCTGTACTGGAAGTGCAGTTTTCCCACCACAAATCAGAGATACTTTCTGTAACCTGGAAACATCTCGATGTGGGAGTAAGCATCCTTTAGATCGAGGGAACATAGCCAGTCCCCTTTTTGCAGGAAGAGAATCAGGGTGCCCAGGGAAACCATCTTGAAATTTTCTCTTTTTAAAACTTGTTCAAGGCCCTTAGGTTTTGAATGGGACAGAGTCTCCATATTCTCTTTGGAATCAGGAGGTACCTGGAGTAAAATCTCCACCCACATTGCCTTGGTGGGATAGGCTTGACTGCTCTGGCCAATAATAGGAAGGAGAGTTCCTGTAGTAGTACCTCCTGATGCACTTATGGCTCCCAAAATCGGCATGGAGGAGAATTTGGTGGCACACTCAATAGATTCAATTGGTACCCTTGACAGACAGGCTGTCTGTACTGAAGTACTTGTAGGGAGGGATCTGCTGATCTCTGGAAATGTATTCTGAGAGTAGTCTGTTTTTGCTCAATGGAGCAGGAACTATGGGCCTTCCCCCTTTGAGCCACTCTTCTATACGGGAGAGGGTACCTGACCTGAGTTCACATGACCTCATTTACATAATCAAGGATGGGGGAGAGTCTCATGAGGAAGGCTGACCAGAAGTCTTGGTGATCAGAACTGGATGCTTCTCTTTCATCTTTCCTATCTGAAGGGTGAGCCATGCCTTACCTCTGTCCTCCACAAGCACTCCTTTATCTGCCCCTAGGTCCACTTTGTACAGGACTACTCTTGGAGTAGACCTACTCTCTAAGGAAGCAGAAAGCTTGTCAAACAAGCTCTGCAAAATTAGGGTAACCTCAGAACCCATATCTAGGATCCCCTTCCAATTGAATACATTTTGTATTCTGATGGGGATCATGTAGTGGAGTCCCTGAGGCTTTAATTTCCCTAAGAAATACTTATGCTTCCTGACAGAGTCTACATCCAGAAGGGGTGCAGGACTCTCCTACGTTGGATGTCACCTGGTACTGGAGAGGTATGGGCATCTCTGGGTTCGAAGAGGGAAGGTTCCCAGGCATTATGGTAGAGACCTGGGGAGGGAAAACAGGATCGGTTAGTCATTGTATGCTAGGGGAGGACCCAGATGTACTGGAGCCCTCTTTTGGTGTGCTAGGCCTTGTGCCACTCTTAGATTCCTCAGGATTTTTCTCTTTTTTCTGGGGAACCTTTTCAGGCGTAGCATGCACACTGTGGTTTTGGTCGATGAGATTCTGGATGATGGCTGTCAGCTTTGCCAGCTGGTCCTCTACATGAGGTCTCTGATTATATTTTTGTCACCGCCCCCAGTTGCGATTCCTTTTGGGTAGCTGCAAATCTTCTGCATCCAGGGCCTGTCAGACATAGGATAAAAAGATAGGGGATTAGTTTCAAGGTGTATCTCTGGAGTCTGACTCATGGTAGACACTTGGTTCCTCTCCACCTTCTTATCTGTCTTTTGCTTCCTAGAAACCGTAAGGTACACTACACCGAGGGCACTGTTAAACTACCAGTTCTCTTAACCAAATAGTTACACCACAAATAAGAGAACTCAGAAACTTTCTCAAGTTATGTCAATATTCAATTTCCCATATTTATTCACGAAACATACATTTCTTAAAAGATCCTATCTAGACAATAATTCCTCTCTAGCACACTCATCCTTCCATACATCTATCATACACACCCATAAAAACAACATATTATAATGTGAATTCCCTCCCCACAAATTTGATTACAATTCAAATAACAATGTAACATAGATTTTACAATATTATATAAATATAATTAATATTATTATATAACAATGCATTGGTTTGAAAATATCTATGTTTTCATTTGCTTATGTCACCACATCTAGGCTTTTCTTTGAATTCTCTCAATCACAGCGACATCGTCCATGGGACCTATCCTAGAGGCAGACTTTCCTTTATGACAAATGGCTTATAGCTTTACTGCTTCCTCTATGAAGAAACTGTAGGGCACCTCCCTGTGGAGATATAATCAATTTCACAGAGTAGGGGAAGAGCCTCAAAAAAGAGTTTTCGGAGAGTGATCTTGTCTGCTTTGGTGGCATAGGGCTCCCCATAAAAGACAGTCTGCTTTAAGTGGTAGCTAAATGCTCAGGGACTTTCTTCAGGGCCACATCTTAGATTGTAGGCAGCCTGCCATGCCAAAACACTGTTAGCATAAGTTCCAAAGTGCTCTTTGAGGATGGACTCAAATGTGTCTAAAGACTCTTTTTCCTCAGTGGGGATGCTGGCTATGTATTGTCTAGCTTCTTCATTAAAACTCCATGGGAGTAGGGCCACCTGGTCTTTTTCAGAATGGGCACCTACTACCTGAAAAATTTCATGCAACCTTGTTAAGTGCTGCAAAATATCTAAGTCACAATTTTCTTTAAATGGCGTGATTAGTGTGCGAAGGAGCTTAATTTGTTTAGTGAGTTTGGAAGCTCCCCCTAGTATCATCTGGTGGTAAGCCTGTCAGGGTGTTGGCTTCTGATCCCAGCCCCTCTTCTGGGAGGATGAGAGGGGAAGCTCCCTCTCCCTGTTCCAATCTGTATACAGGGGGGCAGGTGTGTGTCTCTTTCCTTTGTACTGGTGAGAGGCTATGGCTGTATTTAGAAGCTAGTACCTCTGCTTTGTCCCATGCCTTAAGGTTTTCCCGTGGTTCTGCTAATTTCTCCCAGTCTTAGGAAAAAGGCTGTCTGTGGCTCTGCTTTGGAGAGACAGAGCTGTGCATAACATTATCTGTCTTCCCTTTCAAACTTTGGGACAGCTGTAATTGATAACTAGATTTCTTTAAATAAAGTAACAATTCTTGGTTTTCTTTTTCTAACTTTTAATTTGCTTCATGTAGCTGGCAAAGCTGAGCTGTGCTTTGTTGCTTATCTTGCTTTTCAACTGAAAGCTGTTGGGTAAGGTGTGACTCCTGAAGACAGGTTTTGTAGTTCAAGTTGCTGGAATCTTTGCTGTCTTTCAGAGACATGAATTTCTGAGTGAACTTCTTGTTCCACTTTTTCTAAACACCATTTTGGCTATCAGTCAAAGTTAATATCAATTGTAGGTCTGTTAATTATTTTTTTAAAGACTTAATCTTTTTGTCTGACTCTTCTTGCTGGGTTTTAATAGCCAACTCTAATTCTTGAATCTGATTTGCATCTTTGCTTGTATCCATCTTCTGGTCTTGCTCTCTAATATTTTCCTGTAGCTCCTGGATTTGTTCTAGGTATACAGGTAGCTTATCTAAATGACGGTCTATGGGCTGACCTTTAGTGACCTGTTTTTCTAAGGCTTGTGTTTTTTCTGCTAATTCTAGGTTCTGTTTTGCCATTAATTTACGATCTGCTTCTTTCAGCGCACATTTTTCAGTGATGCTACTTCTTTTCTTATCTGGCTAATGTCTTTTTTCTAATACTTGATTTGTTGCCTGTACATGTGAGTTATCACTTTGCAGTAATTTTCTTAATAAGTTTAAATTTGTAGCATATTCAGCTAATGTCTGAAGGGTTAATTTAGATTCAGTGACCAAAAATTGCAGAGTGGTCAGGTAATAATTAGTAACGTGGGTATGTTTCTTTTAAATTCTCATGTACCCTAGACATTTGAAATTGCATATCTTCTTTCTTAGTGAAAACATGTGTGATCTTCACTAATGCTTCATTTTCGAGTTGTACTAAATCTAACTGTGCATCTGATGTACTTTCTGTGGAACGGCATGGTCTATCCTATCTCGGTGGAACCTCCAGACTGTAAGAAATTTAGGGGTGCAGGGACCTGTCTGCTACAGGACATTTCCAGTTGCCCTCCCACTTTATTTCACGATCCTAAGCTCAGGAAAAAGACAACATGATCTTCTCAGAAATAGACTTTTATTTATCAGATTTGGCAGGAGTTAGCATTTAGAAAATAACAACAATTCCTCTCTCTAACATCCTGGCCACTAAGCAGCAGATTACCCTAAAGAAAGTTCTACAGGGGTGGTTACCAACATGCCATAAACCTTCGCCTGCTTAATATATTAATACTTATGGCTAACCTATTTACCCCTGGTCCCAACTTCAGGTGATATCCCTCTGTTCACCTCTGAAGCAGCTCTGACTGGAGGTCTGGAGAATGTGGGTATGGGAGAAGGCTTGCTTCCTGGACTTGGTACTAGCAGAGCTGGCAGGTGGTCCAGATAGCCTTTGCCCTTACTATTTCACAGGGGCTACCGGTGCCATTGGTCAGCCACTGTCACATGGTAGGAGCACAAGATGGTGCTGGCCATCCAGTGCTCCTACCATGTGACAGGGTCCGGCCAATGGCACGGATACCCTGTCACATGGCAAGGGCAAAGGGCCATCGGCGCCATTTTGATTAGTGGAAGCCGATGGCCCGGGAGCGGGAGGATGGCCCAGAGCGGGAGATCGCTCCCGGGACCCCCACTGGACCACCAGGTACCTGTAAAAGGTTTTGGGGGGCGTCGGGAGGGTGGGGGAAGCTAAGGGGTTAGTTTTAAAGGGTCGGGGTGGGTTTAGGGGTTATTTTTGTGTGCCATTTTTCCCGCCCTCCCCCAAAATGATAAGGGAACCCCCACGATCAATATCGTGGGGTTTTCCTATTGTTTTGGGAGAGCCCCCGATTTCTGACGATTTTGAAAATATCGATGATATTTTCAATCATTTGAAGCCCGATTCACATCCCTACTGCCAATCATTCAGCTAAACCATATAGTGAATCTCCAATGAAGATATCTTGTTAAATTCTAACAGTCTTTTATTCCAACAGGTAATCAAAACATATAACTTTACTGGCTGCAGTCATGAGGGGGAGGGAAGAGGAGAGTTTGATCTCAGGTTCAGAACACTGACTCTAGCAGTTGTAGGAATTGTACTAGAGATTTAAGTACACTTATTGTGTGCACGTACGGCCTGATTTTCAGAAGCCCACGCACGTAAATTTTGGGGGTTACGTGCGTGGCCGGGCCCTGCGCACACTGTGCACATTTTCTATAGGGCCCGGCCATGCGTGTAACTCCCTATACGTGCTAAGGTGCCGGGCCTAAAAAAAAGGGTGGGCTGGGGGCATGGTCTGGGGCAGCGCCATTTGCCGCTGTCCCAGGATAGCATGCGCCGGCAGCTGGCCAGCACATGGAAGTTGCTTCTGCTCCAAAGGAGCAGAAAGGTAATAAATAAAAAAATTGGGGATAGATAGGGTTAATTTAGGGGTCGGGGAGGAGAGGGGAAGAGGGAGAAAAGTTAGGGGTAGGGAAGTTCCCTCCCTGTCCGCTCTTTTACTGGAGTGGACTGGGAGGGAACTAGGGAAGCCTTACTCGTGTTGCCATGTGTAATTTACAATATCACCCCCCTGCGTGTGGGGGAGGCCACCCGCCCACAGATGCTCGCGTGGATAATAAAATCCGGCACGCATGTGCGCGTAGAAATCCTATTATATAGCTTGTGTGCACCGAGAACCTTGCACTCATGGACGCGTGCAGACTCCTTTTAAAATCGACCCTTTATTGTATGCATATGTATGATGAACAAAAAATGCCTTTTCAAGGAACAGGAGAGACGAGAGACTGCTTGCTTCTTTCTTCTTTCGCTCAGAAGCACACACGCACCCTGAAAGCTTCTGAGCAGGCATGAACCAGAATCTGAGCCAATAGGAAGGGTCCAGAATTGGTGGGAGCCAGAAAACATGTGACTATAAAGGGCCAACAACAACAAGACAACAGGATTATGGGGGCTTGTAGTCCTTCTGTGACCTCACCCTAGCTTACAATCAGGAACAAAACAAAACAAAACAAAAAATAAATAAATAAATAAAAATATATTTATTTATTTATTTTATTTATTTCAGATTTTTATATACCGGCATTCGAGACAGCAGTCACATCATGCTGGTTCACATAGAACAGGGGTGCATAGTAAACATAACTATAACAATGGTGCTGAAAAGGCAGTTACATATAACAGGGTGATAAGAACTTGGCTGAGAAGGAAGAGAAAGGACAGGTTATTGATTCACACAGGTAAACGATAGAAGATATGGTTAAACAAGGTGTAGTTGGAGATTAGTTGACCATGTTGGCGTCCGGGAAAGCTTGTATGAATATCCAGGTCTTTAGTCTTTTTTTGAAGGTTGAGATGCATGGTTCTGTTCTGAGATTTGAGGGGATGGAGTTCCATAACGGTGGAATGGCTGTAGAGAAAGCCCGGTCTCTTAGTGTGCAGTGTCTAGTAGATTTGGACGGTGGTACCTGTAGCGATCCCTTGTATGCATCTCTTGTCGGTCTTGACGAATTGTGTAATCGGAGAGAAATATATGTGTATATATATATGACAAATCTGCTATCCTCCTTACACCAGAGGCAGGTGTAAATAACAAAATAAAGGTGGGGGGGGGTGGATTTAGGTAGGGCTGGGGGGTGGGTTAGATAGGGGAAGGGAGGGGAAGGTGGGGAGCAGAAGGAAAGTTCCGATTTCGGAGCGGCCTCGGAGGGAACGGGGAAAGCCATCAGGGCTCCCCTAGGGCTCAGTGTGCCCAAGGTGCACTAGTGTGCAGCCCGTTGCGCGCGCCGACCCCGGATTTTATAACATGCGCGCGACTGCGTGCGCGTGTTATAAAATCGGGTGTACATTTGTGCACGCCTGGTAGCACGCACAAATGTAGGCCACGCGCGCAGGTTTTAAAATCTGCCCCATACTCTACAAACACCCAAAAAGCATCCCCAGCAGCAGTATAAGAAAACTAAGAAACAGATACTGAAACCCACTCTCACTCCCTCCAGAATGGTATACACTACTGGGAAAGACAATCAGCAAGACACTTGATTATTTAAAAAAACTAGGACCTTGGTGCGAAGGATTAAGGGTCCACCCCCAGCCCCAAAGTCTGTCAGAGGAAAAGGGGAATATCTGTCAACCCTGGGCAGGGCAGGGCAGCACTAGCCTAAGAAAGAATCCAAGGGAACCCCGGGACGAAAGCAGAGAAAGTATCACTGGGGAGGGAAGGACCAGCTAACTGGATAGGTCCTCCTCAGGCTGGAGGGACACTTTGGAAGATCCTATAGCAGGGAAGGGGCAGGTCCCACCTCGAGGAGGCCAGCGAAGGGCCAGAATCACCTGACCTGGAGGGCAGAGGAGCTACAGGTGGAACCGGAAGATGAAGAGGAAGAGATGGAGTTCTTAACGGCAGGCAAGAGCCAGGAAGAGGAAGGCACCAGCCACCCTCTGGAAGGGGAGGTTACGGAGGAAGCTATGGAAACAGAGTGACCCAGAGGAGTGCAGAGAGGAGGCAAAAAGAGCCTACACCCAGGTACAGCACACCTTTTAAACAGGGAAAGTTATCTGTGGGAGGTGGTGGCGGAGCTGAACCTAAGCGAGGAATGACCCTGAAAATATTCCTGTATGGTCAAGCTCTACCACAGGTGGTGATTAAAACCCGCTCAGGTTGAGAGTGAGATACAAAAAAAACCCAACTGTTTTTCTTAGTGGAAGAGGACTGCGTTTAACCCTGGATTTTTTTTGTTTTTGTTTTTGGAAAACCCTTGTGCTGAGGAGTATTATAACTTAATGAAAAAAAACAGTTTCTTTCCTCATGGAAGAAGACTGTGTTTATTTTTATTTTTTTCCTTGTTCGCTAAACCTTGGGCTGAGAAGGGCTAGCACTTAAAAAAGAAACCTTGCTTCATTCCTGTAAAGAAGGCCTCTGACAGGCGAGGTTTGCTAGCACGACCTTAGCACCTCCTTGCTAACGCGACCCCGAGGTTACCGGTGGTCTGCCGGTTATGAACACCAGCTGACTGCCGGTTATGATCAGTCTTCAAAGTAGCCGGCAGAGATTTTTTTTCTTTTTTTTTTACTTTTAAAAAAGTACAGAAAAGCAGTTTTTTCTGTACTTTTTTTCAGTGCGCTCAGCAGGCGTTAATAACAGCGATAAATGTGCGCCTGAGACGCAAATTTCTTTTTTTGCATTTGGAGTGAATGAGTAATAACCTCATTCACATGCATTTGCATCATTGGCAGTTCCTATACTATGGAACACCCTACCTCTTGAGATCAGATTACAAAGAGACATCAAAACTTTTTTAAAAAGTTTAAAAACCTGGCTCTTTAAACAAGCTTATCACAAAGAGAATGGAGAATAGAAGAGAATACAGAAAGGAGTAGGGTGCGGACAGTAGAACATCCACACACAGCACTTAACCCAATATGTGCGTATTTTTTATTTTATCTCACCGCTGAAGGAAAGATACAGTTATAAAACTATGCTTGTATTTAAAAATGTTACAGGTATAAAAGGACAAGATTTATCACATTCACCAAATAATATTTATTATAATTTTATGTAACTGAACCTTTATGGCACCTGTTTAGATTACATGATTCCATACATTTATCGACATTAATGTATGTGCCTTACTGTAAACCATTGCGATGGTACTTAACGACGGCATAGAAAAGATTTTAAATAAATAAATAAATAAATAACTCATTTACTCCGTGTCGGATGCACGTTAAATAGGCGCTAATCCCCCTATTGCATTAGGGTGTGGATTAGCTCCTATTTAACTGGCATCTGACAGCGGGTTAAACAGTGAGCTCGGCTGAGCGCACTGTATTGCATCGGCCCCTAAGAGAGACAGCAGGACAGTGCACTGCCAGTCCAAGCCCGGAAACCTTATGAAGACAGGGTTTCTAGGAGGTAAGCCTTGAAAAGAAAATTTACGCACTCTTTGCAGGAGAGGGTGGAACCCTGTTAACTGGCCTGAAGATTAGAGTCTTGGTATCTTAGCTGTTGGGTTTTTGGATAAAGGATTTTTTTTTTTGGGCTCTGTGCTGACTGCGCTGGAAGGGTGGGGCAACATAGCTCAGTGGGCAAAGATGCTAGAAAGAAAAGCAGTCTTTCTTTTCCTCCTTCTCCTCAGTGTGGTTTTAGACCAACTAGGAGGGCGGAACATTTTTTTTTATATTTCCTCACGTTTTGCCAAACTGTGCCATGGAGTCCGGCAGAATGGAACAAGTGTTGGAAGACCTATCTGTGTTCTGGCGGACAGTGAGTGCTGGCCAGCCATGGACCTTCACACACATGGCTAAGAAACAGATACTGAAACCCACTCTCACTCCCTCCAGGATAGTATACACAGCTGGGGAAGAAAATCAGCAACACACTACACTCGGTTATTTAAACAAATAAATCAGTTCTCACATAACAGAACCAGTGTCCTTCCAAAGACACTAGTAAAGTTAGATCTGGAAAGGCCTGCCTTTAATAATCTTATTGGGGAGGAGAAAGGGGGGCTGTGATTTTCCTCAAAATTTTGCAGGTTATCCTTGGTTTTATAAATACTCCGTTTGGAGAGCACAAAAATAGCATTATTGCTATTACTATGCAGATCCCTAGCTAATGTGCAATATGACACACGTTAAGATTATACTATTTTTGCTTAAATTATTTTAGTACATAGCATGCTTCCTTGCCTTATTTACCCATTGATGACTTTGATAATTACACTAAGAGTCCAAAATTATGGCAGTTTAGTATATAGATCCACATGTATTCTTGCACAAACTTACATTGAGAGCAAGAATAAATATATATATTTTTTTTATGACTACGGTTCTGAAAAAAATCCCCATCTGTTTATTTGGTGCTTTGTTTCAATAGTATTATTATAGGATACTTTGTAGGTAATTGTTTTTCTGCATTTAATTGACATATCCTGGCCTACTCTTTCATTTAGTTGATAATGTTCTACATGGAAAAAGCATAATTTTCTATAGTTTGATTTGTTTTTCTATTAAAGAGCATACCAGTGTAGGGGAGATGTTTGCTGAGATAGCCATAATCTTCCCCCAGACAGTTTGAGCAAAATCTATTACACGTTTTAATCATGAGGCTGAAAGCAATAAACAGTAAAAGAAGAAAACCTGAAAAATAAGAGACACCTAACTAGGGTAATTTTATCTACAGGGCTGTTATGAACTAGGAAGAATTGTTTCTCAGGGTAAATGCCAATGAAAACCACTTGAATTTTGCACAAGGGAAGGGAGAACTGTGGAAATCTATTGGAAGTCCAGTCCCATGCCAAGCTGCAGGTTTTCTTTCAGGATGTACATGGAACCATCAAATGAGGCCAGAGAAGTAGAACATTAGAAGAATCAGTGCCTTCAATCAGGGAGTTCAACAGAGGAGATGGCATGGGGTTGGGTTTGGACTGAGAGCCAGAGCATTGATGCAGTGCTGATGAGTTCTTCCATAGATGTCAGATTTATGTCAGATATATAATGTGAGGAATTCTTTAGGATAGCAGAGGGAAGTCTAATCCATCTCCTTTCACTCAAAACATGCTCTGTGTGGGATGATCAGCCCTAGAAATATTGGGCATAGTATACAATCCATGGATGGAGATGGATCTACCTATGGTTAGTAGCCCCAACAGAGGTCTAACCTTTTTCTTGGGACTTTAACTGCATCTGAAGCCAGCAGAGGTACAATGAACTGGAGAGAAAGACAAACTCTAACGCACAGAGACAAGAAAGACCAACTTGCAGCACAGGGACTGTTCTCATTTGGAGAAAACAATATACCTAGTAGAGAGACTGTAACAAGAAGGTGAGCAACACTGAATTACCTCCATTGTCGATACAACATATGCTGGTGGAAGAAATGGCCAAGAAAATATGACTTTGCACCTTAATTAAAATTATAATATAAGCAGGAGTCAGACAAGACAAGTGGTTAGTGATATAGTCAAATTAAACATTACCTCACATGGCAGAAAGAAGGAGGAAATATGGTCTTAATATTTTCCATTGCTCTTAAAAAGATGCAACAGGAAAAAAAAACATAGTACCCTACAATATATTATAGTAGAGAATGCCTTGCTGTCTGAGCAATAATTTATTTCTCTAATTATAATACTAAAAGAAATCCACTGTGGGAAGAGCAGCAATAATAATTAGCTTCTTCAAATACATGAGGATATAGTGCATATTCAAATCTAAACATAGAAATGACAGTGAAAAGAACTAAACAGTCCATCCAGTCTGCCCAGCAAGCTCATGGTAGTATCTGCCGCACCATACAGGTCACCCCCATACTTATTAGTAATCTGGCCATAAAATCAGGGCCCTTGTTGGTTGCTGTCTGAGTCTAATTTCCCGTTACGTATTGCAGCTGAAGCAGAGAGCAATGTTGGAGATGCATCAAAACTATCAAGCTTATTGGTTAAGGGTAGTAACAGCCACATCAGCAAGGTACCCCCATGCTTATTTTTTTTCCCAGACTGGAAAAGTCAACATCCTTGTTGGTTGCTGTATTAATCCAGTTTCCCTTTTCCTCTTTTCCTCCTGCCGTTGAAGCAGAGAGCAATGACGGAGTTGATCAACAGTATGAAGGCTTATTGGTTAACTGTAGTAACCACCACATCAGCAAGTTACCACCATGCATTCTTTTCTTCATTTCCATCCTGTAGCCTTTAGGGATCCACAGTGTTTATCCCATGCCCCTTTGAATTCTTTCATTGTTTTTGTCTTCACCATTTCCTCTGGAAGGGCATTCCAGGCATCCACCACCATAAAGAAATATTTCCTGACATTGGTTCTGAATCATCCTCCCTGGAGTTTCATTTCATGACCCCCCTAGTTCTACTGATTTCTTTCCAACAGAAAAGGTTTGCCAATTGTGCATCATTAAAACCTTTCAGATATCTGAAGGTCTGTATCATCCCTGTACCTCCTCTCCTCCAGGGTATACATATTTAGATCCTCCAAACTTTCCTCATAAGTCATTTGATGGAGACTTCCCACCATTTTGGTCACCCTTCTCTGGACTGCCTCCAACCTGTCACTGTATCTTTTGAGATATGGTCTCCAGAAATGAACACAATACTCAAGGTGAGGTCTCATCAATGACCTGTACAAAGGGATTATCACCTCCTTTTTCTTATTGGTTATTCCTCTCTTTATGCAGACCAGCATTCTTCTGGCTTTAGCTATTGCCTTGTCACAATGTTTCACCATCTTCAGATCACTAGACCCTATCACCCCATGGTCCCTCTCTTGCTCCATGCTCAACAGCCTTTCACCCACCATCACATACAGCTCTTTTGGATTACCGCACCCAAGATGATTGACTCTGCACTTTTTGGCATTGAATCCCAGCTGCCATATCTTTGACCACTGTTCAAGCTTTCTTTAATCACATCTCATACTCTCTATTCCTTCCAGCATGTCCATTCTATTGCAGTTTTTAGTATCATCCACAAATAGACAATCTTTACCTTCTACCCCATCTACAATGTCGCTCAAAAAGATATTAAATAGACCCAGTCCCAACATCCATCCTCATGGCACTCCACTTAACACTGTTCTCTCTTCAGAGTAGGTTCCATTTACCATTACATGTTGTCTACTGTCAACTAGTTTGTAATCCATGCCACCACCTTGGCGCTTACTCCCAAGCTTCTCATTTTATTCACAAACCTTCTATACAAGAGGATCACATCAAGCGCTCTTCCTTGATCAATTCTTTAGTTATCCAATCAAAAAAATCAATCAGATTTGTCTGACAGGATCTTCCCCTGGTGAATCCATGCTGCCTTGGGTCCAGCAATCATCCTGACTGTAGATAGTTGACTATCCTTTCTTTCAGCAGAGTCTCCATTAATTTTACCACCACCAAGTTGAGGTTAACTGGCCTTTAGTTTCCAGCCTCCTCTCTGCTACCACTTGACACCACTCCTGTTTTCAGGGATCTATTGAACAAGCCATGCAGCAGACCTACCAGCACATCTCTAAGCTCCCCCAGTATCCTGGGATGAACCTCATCTGGCACCATGGCCTTGTCCACTTTTAGTTTTCCTAGCTATTCTCATACATTCTCTTCTGTAAATGGAGTTTCATCTTCCCGATCTCCATCTATGGTTTGTCAACCAGCAACGGTCCTTCTTCAGAGTCTTCTTTAGTGAACATTGAACCGAAGAATTTGTTTAATATTTCTGCTATTTCTTCATCTCTCTCCACACAGTGCTCCTTGTCACTTTTCAATTTCACTATACCATTTTGTGCCTCCCTTCTTTCTCTGATATAGCTGAAAAATGTTTTGTCTCCTCTCTTTACCTCTTTAGTAATTCTTTCTTCTGCTTGATTTTTTGCTTTCCTGATTTCTTTTTTCATCTTCCTTGGCTTTAACAGATATTTTTCATTTTGTTCCTTTTTTTGGGATCCTTTACACTTCTTGAATGCTGTTCTTTTTGCCTTAATTTTTTTCAGTTACCTCCTTAGAGAACCAGATCATTTTTTCCCTCTTACTCTTCTTTACTTTCCTACATATAGATTTGTTGCCCTTGTAATAGCTCTTTTTAATTTGGGCCACTGTTTTTCCACTTCAACTATATTCTCCCAGTCTTCCAGTTCTTCCTCCAGGTACATCCCCATTTTGACAAAGCCTGAATTTGTGAAATTCAAAACTCAGGTCTTTGTGTGACTTCTCTATAACCTATTTGTGACATTGAACCAAAACATCTGATCACTACTGCTCAGGTGAGCCCCTACCCAAATATCAGAGACATTATCCCCATTAGTGAGCACTAGATCAAGGATCACACCCTGTTGCGAGTGCGGAGACATGGTCGCTTCTGACGGGAGATGTGAGCCCTTGGATTGCCACGCCACTCAGGGAGGAGCCCTGAGAGCAAAGCCAATGCATGCATGGGCAAACAAGGAACAGAAAAGGCTGGAGTGAAGACAAAAGACTGAAGGCCTGACCCTCTACCAAACCTGCACACCCCAAGAAGACCAGCATTGCAATGTTGGTCAATGAACAGTCCTCCGACCATTCCAAGCCCTTTCAGACCTGCCGCTGGGTAACGGCAATAGGCGGCAGGCCGGACAGAGGATGAGGGCAGACGGAGACCTTGAAACATGGAAGACACTGTAGACGTAGACATGGGCGAAGACTCGTGGACGTAGGTTCAGGAGCAAAGTTCTGTAGACAATGTCAAGAGCAAAAGCTGAGTTGAGACTGCGATGCAGCGCGCCCTACACAGCCCATCCACAGAGCTGGTCATGGACCACGCTGAAATCGACGTAGTCTGGCGCAAGGTTCAGGAGACAACGAGTTCAAAGGCAAAAGCTGAGTTGATACTGCGACACAGCGTGCCCTCCACAGCCCACCTGCGGGGCTGGTCATGGACCACACTGAAACCGACATAGTCAGGAGCAAGGTTCAGGAGACAACAAGTTCAAAAGCAATAGCTGAGTTGAGACTGCGACGCAGCGCGCCCTACACATCCCATCCACTGGGCATGTTGCGGACCATGCTGGAACTGACGTAGACTCTAGACGGAGGATGAGACCAGGACATCAGGAACAAGAAGACATCTGAAGGTACAGATGGAAGAACATCAGTTATAAGGAACATGAAGACATCTGGAAGCATGGACGAAAAGACGGCGGACATCAGGAACATAAAGATGGAGCCGTCAAAGCAGGAGAAGACCACGGAGGACCTGGACCAAAGATGAAGATACAGACAACTGTGAAATGCGATCCGAAGGCCAGGAGTAACTGAAGAGGAGCCCTTTTATGGGGCAGACACAGGAAACAAGCTGAAGAGGACTTCCTGTAGGGCCTCAGGCATTTCCTGCCACTGGCCCTTTAAATATCTTAGAAGAGGCACACACCAGTGCCTAGGAAGGCCCAGAGGAGAACGCAGGACCCTGGACAGTGGTGTTCTCCCAGCACGCAGATGCAAAGGAGCAGGCAGGCTTTGGGGCAGCCTCCAGGCCGCAGGCTGATATCGGAGCAGCAGCGGCTTTCCCCTGCTGCTCAGAGAGATTGACTTGTGGCTCCCTGCCACGAGAGGAGCTGGCTGGTGCAGCCTCCAGGCCGCATGAAGATGGCATCGGCGGAGGCCCTGCCACATGGGAGGCTCTTCTGGTGGCGCTCCAGCTGCAAAGAAGAAAAGCAGACATGGCAGCGGCAGCCACAGCTGCGAAGGACGGCTCCCAGTGGTAACGGCCCTGCCACGCAGGGCAGGAACTTGCTGTGGCCTCCAGGCCATGGGCAACGGTGACAACTCAGGTAAGTGGGTGGAGAAGCCTGCCCGCGGGATGGGCTCCATGGGCAGGAATTGTAACAGTACCCCTGCCTTAAAGACCCCCTTCCCAA
The DNA here is from genome assembly GCF_901001135.1 of Rhinatrema bivittatum. Classification (NCBI taxonomy): domain Eukaryota; kingdom Metazoa; phylum Chordata; class Amphibia; order Gymnophiona; family Rhinatrematidae; genus Rhinatrema; species Rhinatrema bivittatum. The sequence goes on along the minus strand of NC_042616.1, from coordinate 73,027,277 downwards.
GCCTCCTATCAACAGCTTGGAAGGGTGGAGGAACACTCCATATCGTCGGAGAATGATAAAGGGTCCAAGGACAGAAGTTGGAAGGTCTTGGCGAGGAAATGTAGTGATGGTAATACTGTAGCTAAAGACATGAGGAAGAATGTGGAAGTTACGGACAAGATGTAGACAAGATACTGAAGACACGAAACAAGCAGAGCACGGACTGCAGGACAGCAGGCTTGCATCTTGTTCAATTGATCAAGGCAACAGAGAATGAGAACCAGAGGTCTAAGATAAACAGAAGGCATAGACGAGCAGTAACTTGGAATGAGGACCAGTTCTTGGTAGTCAGAGCAAGTGTGGCAAGTAGACAGGCGTCATCTTCATGGTGGTAGCAAGAAAAAGATGAATCAGACTTCAAGCTGGACTCTATAGCTGTGACGATGGAACTCCAGGAGAGTAAGTAGACAAACGTACTACTGCTAGCTGCTTTTGGATAGAAGTGGTGTCAGGAGGACTCGAATGGAAGTCCGATGCACATAGTTCAGATGATGGAGAGTTGATCCTGGAGGCAACTTTGTCTAAAGAATATGGTGAATTCAATACTGAGGGAAGGCGCTCAGTGGGGGTCATAGCCGGGAGACCCACAAGATCTTCACCACTGGAAGCTCAAGATCCCCCTGGGAGGAGCCCTTGAGGATACAAGCCACTTAGAAACGGTTACCTGGGGATGAATGTATGACAAGAGTTACAGAGGATGTGTGTTGAACAGGAAGTTGGAGTCGGGAGACCCACAGAATATTCAACACTGGAGAGTTGAGATCTCCCCGGAAGGAGCCCTTGAGGATCCGAGCTGCTTGGACTTAGGTGGGGTCTGCGGAAGGCGGGAGTCCAAAGGGAAGTCTGAGGTTAGGATGGCAGCAGAGACTGAAGACAATATGGGAGTCAAGATAAACAGCGAGGCAAGATGCCAGAGGACGAGCCAAATTCAGGAGCCAGGAAGACGAGCAGGCAAAAATGAAGAACCTCAGGATTGCTGTTTCCAAGCTTGCATGGCTAGATGAAAAAACTCTTTACAGTTTGGTACACGAGTGTTGCATCTTGGGAAGTCCATGAATACATCAGGTACTCACAAAGTGGTGAAGTTGTTTTCAGGCTTGGTAGTCAGGAGGTGTCGCCATGGTACTTATGCAAAGGAGTGTTTGCTGAAGAGGATCGCTCCAATAGGTGGAAATGACATTCTCTTAGGACTGGTCAAGGAGCCACTTGAAATAGATGGGGCTTCAAGAGACCAGGTTCGAAGACAGCAAAGAATTCCATGGGGATGAACAGAGAAATACCCAAAGATAGATGGTCAAGTGCAGGCGATGGGAAACGTCCCTGCAAAAGTAAGTTACTGGTGGAAGACACTGGAGTTGGAGAATTCTCAGTGACTTGTGGGTTGTACGGAAGGCTTCTAGGGTGTTGGACTGAAGATAACCGCAAGGTTCCCCTGGATCCAAGGAAGTAAGGTTGACTCACCATGTGGTCTCAAGGAAAACAAGGTCTCTTCAGGGAGATGAACAGCACAGCAGTGCAAGCATACTGGACCACTGGAAGAAAATAATGCAGTCCTTAGCTTGACAGCGAGGCTGAACAGCAGAGCAGATGGCAGGGAATCAGGATTCTCCAATCCAGATACTGGTGGCTTGGATATAGCGTGATGGACACTAGAGGACCCATTGTGACGAGCTCCAGGTGCAGGATAGCTCGCGATGGTGATCCTGGGTAGGATCCATTTGCATGGAATGGAAGCTGGACCAAATTGTGGATTCAAGGTGGTTCGCTGAGATGAAGTCAAAAAGTGAAATGCAGGAAGGTGACATCTGCGAAAAACCGACAAGTAATCCATAGCTGGAGTCTCACTTGCGGATGTGGAAAGAAACATCTGGTTGAAGATGGCTCTATAGCAAGCACTCGAACAATGCAAGCAGGAGTGGAGTCAGAAGCAAGGAAATGAAGACAGGCTTTCGCCTTCTATTTCCTGGATGCCCCTTGTCCTACACTGTTCCTTTGCCGTCCAGGTCTTTGGAACCCTGCCTCGTCCGTACCTTCCCTGGTCCTCTTTCTCCTCTGCTGGTCCCTGGTGCATCCTTGCTACCACCTACTAGGAGTCATCACATGGAGGCCCGCCTAAGACCAGCCGGCCCTGGCACCCAAGGGCTCAACCTACGGAGAATGAGGGCTGGTTTGGTGAAGCTTCAGTCGGCCTCCAACTCCTAGCTTACACCACCTCCTGACGGTGGGGACCTGTAGGCTTGCCCTGTGGGAAGGGTCAACCCCACCTCGGGCTAAGGGTCCACCACCAGCGCAACAATATTTTGAGACTGCACAGATCATCATGCCAGAGCCCATCAAACTTCTACTCAAATTAATTATATTCTTGTCTCTGAATGCCTATTTTCCATTGTTAGAACAGCAGAGATTGAGCTTCTCCTAATCTCAGATCATTGTCCAGTATCTTGTCTGCTAGAGTTGTCACAGCAAGGAGGTGGTCTGAGATGGTGAAAATGCCTGCTGAACTCGTCCATGAAACTAAATTTCCAGAATATATTTGTGAAAAATGGCACCTATATGCTGAAGCGAACTCGCAACACAGGGATATCCCCTCTCTATTTTGGGAAACTGCTAAAGCAATATTGAGAGGTTAGATAAATTATGTAAAGACTAAGCAGAAAAAACTCAATGCTGCTATTTTACAACTAGATGAACAGTTTAGAATGTACAAACAGATTATGCTGACAAACCATTCCAAACAGGAGGCATGTTTTTCACGCACAAACGGCTTTAAATGATTTATTACACCAAAGAGCCTATAAATCTTTGCAATTTGTTAAATACAGATTTTATTGTTATAGTATTAAGTCAGGCAAAATGCATGTGAATCATATCAGACAACAATATACCTCCAAATTTATCAGTGCTATCAGAGATAAAGGTGACACGATTAAAACTTAAATCAGACAATGTATGCCAAGTATTTGTGGACTACTACTATCCTTTATTCTCAGCCGATCCAGTCAGAATTAAAGAATTTTTAAAGGAAATATTTTCCAAATTACGGCAGAAGGTCTGAGAAAATTGAATGCTCTGATGACTTATGTTGAGGTTCTGAATGCTATTAAAAATCTCTCTTCCCATAAACCCCCTAGTCCGGATGGACTGGATTCATGCTTTTATGAGGGTTTGGGGGGACATATATCTGAATCATAGAAAGATATTTTTGAGAAGATGGGTGATATTGTTGTAATGCCCCAGTCGCTTTGTGAAGTAGTGATTATTGTGCTTCCCAAATCAGGATGAGATCCTTTGCTTATAGCCTCCGATCGACCAATTTTCCTATTGACATCAAGTTTTATATGCATCAATCCTGTGCAAAAATTTGTATCAATAGTTTTTTATCTGAATCATTTTTCTTACATAAATGAACTAGGCAAGGGCGCCATTTGTCAGCCCCTTCTCTTTATTTTATCATTAGAACCTTTTATTTGTAAAATCAGAAGCACTCCAGCTGTACATGGTATTCATATGGGTAATTTTACCTGTAAGACTCTTTTATTTGCAGATGGTATCCTATTACTTCTTTCCAAAGTGATTGAATCTTTACCAGTAGCCCTGCATGTTTTTTTCTGATTACCAAAGGGTTTCTGGGTTTAAGCTGAACCTAAATAAAACAGAAGCACTGGATGTGCTAGGACATCTGGGTTTGAAATGAGAGAATTTTCCAATTAGTTGGGCCAATGATAAATTGAAATACTTAGGGATACAAATACATTTTTAAAAACAATTTGTTCTGGTACATATTGAATTATAAACATAATCAAAAGATTTCAAGAGCAGCTCAACAGCCGGAAGCATCTCCCTGAACATAAGAACACATCAAACCCAGGATGCTGGGTTTGATGGGTCCATCAAACCCAGCATCCTGTTTCCAACAGAGGCCAAACCAGGCCATAAGAACCTGGCAAGTATACAAAAACTAACTCTATTCCATGTTACTGTTGCGAATAATATTTTCTAAGTCAACTTAATTAATAGCAGGTAATGGACTTCTCCTCCAAGAACTTATCCAATCCTTTTTTAAACACAGCTATACTAACTGCACTAACCATATCCTCTGGCAACAAATTCCAGAGTTTAATTGTGCATTGAGTAAAAAAGAACTTTCTCCGATTAGTTTTAAATGTGCCCCATGCTAACTTCATGGAGTGCCCCCTAGTCTTTCTACTATCCGAAAGAGTAAATAACCGATTCACATCTACCCATTCTAGACCTCTCGTGATTTTAAACATCTCTATCATATCCCCCCTCAGCCGTCTCTTCTCCAAGCTGAAAAGTCCTAACCTCTTTAGTCTTTCCTCATAGGGGAGCTGTTCCATTCCCCTTATCATTTTAGTAGCTCTTCTCTGTTCCTTCTTCATCGCAATTATATCTTTTTTGAGATGCGGCGACCAGAATTGTACACAGTATTCAAGGTGCGGTCTCACCATAGAGCGGTACAGAGGCATTATGACATTTTCCGTTTTATTCACCATTCCCTTTCTAACAATTCCCAACATTCTGTTTGCTTTTTTGACTGCCGCAGCACACTGAGCCGACGATTTCAATGTGTTATCCGCTATGACACCTAGATCTCTTTCTTGGGTTGTAGCACCTAATATGGAACCTAACATTGTGTAATTATAGCATGGGTTATTTTTCCATATATGCATCACCTTGCACTTATCCACATTAAATTTCATCTGCCATTTGGATGCCCAATTTTCCAGTCTCACAAGGCCTTCCTGCAATTTATCACAATCTGCTTGTGATTTAACTACTCTGAACAATTTTGTATAATCTGCAAATTTGATTATCTCACTCGTATTTCTTTCCAGATCATTTATAAATATATTGAAAAGTAAGGGTCCCAATACAGATCCCTGAGGCACTCCACTGCCCACTCCCTTCCACTGAGAAAATTGTCCATTTAATCCTACTCTCTGTTTCCTGTCTTTTAGCCAGTTTGCAGTCCACGAAAGGACATCGCCACCTATCCCATGACTTTTTACTTTTCCTAGAAGCCTCTCATGAGGAACTTTGTCAAACGCCTTCTGAAAATCAATGGTAGCTTGAGATTTATTTAATATTTGGGTCCTTGCCAGGTACTTGTGACTTGGATTGGCCTCTGTTGGAAACAGGATACTGGGCTTGATGGACCCTTGGTCTCACCCAGTATGGCAATTCTTATGTTCTTAATTTCTTCAGTATAGACTCATCAGATGTGGACTTCTTCTTTCTCAAGTTGCCTAAAATGTAATAGGGAGAATGCTGATCTCTTTCACGGTATATGGTCCTGTCCAAACATGCATCAATTCTGGGAAGGTGTTTCTCATGTCATTTTATTAGCAACAAAGATGACTCTTCTCATGTTACCTGCTTACTGCTTGTTGGGTTATGTTCGGCGAGAGAAAGTCATGGGTAAAGCTTTCCGTCTTTTTTTCAGGGAAGGTTTGTAGTATCGAAGAAAAGTGTATTTTCCAATCATAATGGAGGATAAAAATCATAAATTCTTTAATTCTTTCATATGAGATTGGTTTATAAAAATTAAAGCTCAGCACTCTGCACTCAACATGACAATTGTATAAGAAGTCTATAAGATAGGAGAGTGGCGAAGAGACAACATACCCGGCTCAAATTAGCAGGATAATTGTTCAGGGATAATCAGCGAGATGAACATTCTGCTGAATATACTCACCTAAATTATCTGGGTAATGTTACTAGAATAACTGTTTGAATATACTTTGGTTATTTTAAACATTATCTGGGTGCGTACTCCAAGATAAATTTACCTGTAAACAATTATCTTGAAGCAATATCTGATTAAATGACAGAAAAAAGTTTTTTTAAAAACCCAGCCAGCAATTTGCAGGTCTTTCAGCCTAAAGAGTTTCCCCTTCCCCACCAGATTCTGCAAATAAATGTGGGCTCCGGGTTCCCTTCTAATGCCCACCCTCCCACATGCAAACCCAGCTTCAACCCTCCTGCCCTACCTGGCATCCCGTCTCAGTTCCCCCACACTCCTGGTAGAGTTGAGCATTGCTTTCATAGCAACACTAGTAGTGCAAGCTACCAGCATGGTTGTCACTTAATACTCTGACAGCAATGATGCCCGGCAGCTGGTATTTACAAATGGGACTTTGTCAAAGTAATTCATTTTACAGACTGCAGGGGTGCTCCATGGCTATTTTTTTTTTCTTCCAGGAACATGTCCAAACCTCTTTTAAACCCTGCAGTACTAATCACCTTGACCACATTCTCTGGGAAGACCGAGTGAAAATATACTTTGCATAATTTGATTTAAATCTGCTGGTTATTAGTTTTATAATATGCCCCCTTGTTTTAGAATTATTTAAAAGGGTAAATAAACATCCCCTGTTTACCCTTTCTACCCCACTCATGATTTTTTAATTTTCTATCATATCCCCTCTCAGTTGTCATTTTTTGAAGTTTAAGATCTCTAACCTGATTTTTTTTTTTTTTTTTAAAGGACCTGTTCCATCCCCTTTATTACTTTTCCTGCCTTTCTCTGTACCTTTTCAGTTCTTCTATGTCTTTTTTGATCTGGAGTATTCAAAACTGCACACAATACTTAAGGAGGAGTCGCACCATAGATCGATATGGAGGAATTATGATATTTTCAGTTTATTCTCCATTCCTTCACAAATAATTCCTAACATTCTATTTGCTATGTTGACTGCTGCCATGCAGTGAGCTAAGGACTTCCAAGTATTGTCCACAAGGAGTCCAAGGTCCTTTTCCTGGTTGATGGTTCCTAATGTGAAATTCAGCATTGTGTACCTATGGTTGGGTTTATTTATCCCTATGTGCACTGTGCAGCATTATTTATCCCTATGTGCAGTGTGCAGCATTGTGTCAAATCTCCTAGTTTCATAAGGGTCTTCTGCAATTCCTCTCAATCTGTTGCTATCTTAACAAATGTGAATAATTTTGTGACATCTGCAAATTTGATCATCTCATTGTTTGCTCTCTTTTCCAAATCATTTATGAATATATTAAACAGCACAGGTCTCAGTACAGATGCCAGTGGTACTCGACAATTGACCTTTACCCATTCAGCAAACTGACCATTCAATCCTATTCTCTGTTTTTGGTCTTTTAACCATTTACCAATCCACAACAGGACACTGCCTCCTATTCCATGACTTTTTATTTTTCTAAGCTTCTCACATGACAAAATCTGACAAATGCTTTCTGAAAATCAAAATATATTATAAAACTTATTCACCTTTGTTCACAAGTATATTTACTCTTTCAAAAAAATATAATAGAGTGATAAGACTTCCCTTTCCTAAAATATTATTGACTTTTCCCCATTGACTCTTCTAAGTTAGAAGCTAGAATAACTTCTACCATATTGCTCAGCATCAATGTCAAGCTCACCAGTCTATAATTTTGTAGATCATCCAGGGGCCCTTTTTAAAACTCAACATTATATTAGTCATCCTTGTTGCAGTCTGGGAAGCTGCAGTCCAGGTGTGAACCCTTGAGCCGAACTACCCTGAAGGCAGAGTAGGTCGGGAGGCGGAACCACAGGCAAAGGTCTTCACCCGGGAACCAGGAACCCCCCAGGAGGAGCCCGTAGGGTCCTAGAACCTTGGGACTTAGGAGCACAGTAACAGTCTCTATAGAATGAAGGCCTGGGCAATGAGTAAATCACAGAGTCCAGTAAACAGGGAGCTGGAAGGCCCGGCGAGAGCGGGGCGGTCAGAGAGAGTCCCTGGCTTGCTGAATAGAAGCAGTCTGTGAGCAGGCCCGGGGTCTGTAGTATGCCGTGGAGCGGAGCAGATAGATAACAGGAACAGAGTCTGTAGCGTATTGTGGACTGTGACCAGCTGAAGGCAGGACTGGAGTCTGTAGCGTGCAGTACAGCTGGAACGGGTGGTGAGTAGGAACGGAGACGAACCCAAGTCAGGCTGGCAGCCAGTAGAAGCAGTCTCAGGAACAGGCAAAGGTCGAAGGCTGGCAGCAAGCAGGAGCGGAGTCGGGCACAAGCTGAGGTCAACGGCAGGCAAAAGCGGAGTCAGGAACAAGCTGAGGTCAATGGCAGGCAGCAGGCAGAAGCGGAGTCAGGAACAAGCTGAGGTCAATGGCAGGCGGCAGGCAGAAGCGGAGTCAGGAACAAGCTGAGGTCAACCGGGAAGCAGAACAGCAGAAACGCAACTAAGAACTACTAACAGTAGCGACCCTCGTTGCAAGGCAAGGTGCTGAGATCCGGACGCCGGTTAAGAGAGCCCCGGGGCGTGATGTCATCGACGGAGGCGGGGCTTGCCTTCCGGGCCTGCGCGCCCATATCAAGCATCCTCGTGCGCGCGCGAGCCCCCAAAGGAGGCAGGCCAGCCAAGATGGCCGCCACGAACCCCGAGCAGCGCCGCCGGAGCCGCAGCACCGCGGAACGCGGCGCTTCACGCCACGGAGGTAAGTCCTGCAGGGCCTGGGGAAGGAGAAAGTGGCGGAGACCGCAACAATCCTCCAGTCTTCAGGTACTTTGGCTGTTTTTAATTATAGGTTACTGATTACTAGTGATACGGATATGGCCCCAATATTTTCCTCAGTAAAAACTGAGGCAGAGAATTAATTTAGTTTTTCTGATATTCCCTTGTCCTCCCTGAGTTGCCTTGTTATCCCTTGGTTATCTAGTGTTAAAGCAAAAGGTCCTCTGGCAGACCATGAACTAGAGTCTAGGCAGTTGGAGGCTGGTGTCTTATGTGTATAACCACATTTTGGATTAAAGTAGGCAGGCTCAGAAGGTTGTTAGCCTGACATATAGTCCCTTCCCTGATGACACTGATTTAGGATTAATTTACATCCAAAGGAATCTTAATTTAATACCCTTCTTTATAAATGTTCAATACTATGTCAATATACATATCACCTGAATACTATTATAAAAAACAAACACATATCAGTGAATTTCAAATTTTAATAAATGCACTTCTATTACTAAAAACAATGCATAGATATTGTACTCCATACACACATAAGAATAATATCCAACACTCATACCGTGGATTCTCTCTTTCACTCTGTTGAGAAGGGGGTGTTTCAGTGTGCCCTTGGGCCTCAGCCCGGGCCCAGACCTTCAGGGCCGAGCCGAGGGTTGACGGTTGGCTCCGCATGGCTAACGGGCTTACCCTCTGCCAGGCCTGCAAGCTCCCAAGGCCAACATCCAAGGATGTTGGAAGTTGAATGGTCCTCCGACCATTCCGAGCCCTTTTGGACCTGCCGCTTGATCAGCCTGGCCTGAGGTTGAGGGCAGACGGAGGCCTTGACACATAGACATGACAGCAGGATTGATGCAACGGCATCGCGGACGAAGACATGACAGCAGGATCGATGCAACGGCATCGTGGACGAAGACAGACAGCAGGATCGATGCAACGGCATCGCGGATGAAGACAGCAGGATCGATGCAATGGCATCACTGATGAAGACTTGACACCAAGCTGATGCAAAGACATCACGGACAGTGGTCGATGCAATGGCATCCCGGACCAGGGTCAATGCGACGACATCAGGAACAAGACATGATACCAAGAATGATGCAACGGCATCCAGGACAAGACGAGGAACTGACGAAGTCCAAATGAGACTTCAAATGAGACTTCCAAATGAGCCGTCCCCGGACCACCCCCCAACCTTCGAACCTAGGTGTAACTCTGGAATCCTTCGATCCCACATACGCATTAGAAGTGGAAAACATGATAAAAAGAATGAAACCCTCCACTCACCCACTAGACCAAATACCTTCCAAACTGCTAATCCTCATACCAGAATCTTTCTCTAAACACCTAGCAGATATTATCAACTGCTCCCTTTCACAAGGAATCTTCCCGGACACCCTCAAAATGGCCAGCCTGAAACCCATACTCAAAAAACCGAACCTGAACCCGGATGATCCCAATAACTTCCGCCCTATATCAAACCTGCCGTTTGTAGCAAAGATTATGGAAAAAATCGTGAATAATCAACTTTCAAATTACCTGGAGGAATATAATATTCTACACCCGTCACAATATGGATTCCGAAAAGAACACAGCACAGAAACTCTCCTCATCTCGCTCCTAGATCAGGTATACATTGGCATTAGTAAGGGACAGTCCTTCCTCCTAGCACTTCTCGACATCTCGGCGGCTTTTGACACCGTAAATCATACTACCCTTATAAACCGGTTATCAGACATAGGAATTGCAGGACCTGCCCTCAGATGGTTCGACTCTTTTCTTAATAACAGAGCCTACAAGGTAAAAATCAATAACAAAGAATCCCTCTGCACTAACTCCCCATTTGGAGTACCCCAGGGCTCTTCTCTATCGCCCACCCTGTTCAACATTTACCTGCTCCCCCTCTGCCATTTACTCTCAAAATTAAAACTGAAGTTTTACATATATGCAGATGACGTGCAAATCTTAATTCCCATATCTAACTCACTGGATTCTGCTCTCAAACTGTGGGATTCACATTTGCAAAAAATAAACCTCCACCTCGCAAGCCTTAACCTGGTGCTTAACACTACCAAGACAGAACTCCTCCTCATCACCCCAGAAGGCAGTCCAATTCTTCATCAGCCGCACACGAATGCACAGATCTCCCATGCAAGAGACCTTGGAGTCATAATAGACAGCCACTTGAGTCTAAAGAAATTCATAAACCAAACTACGAAGGAATGCTTCTCCAAGCTGCAAGTACTCAAAAAACTGAAGCCGCTCCTTTTCCATAATGATTTCAGATCAGTCCTCCAAGCCATCCTGTTCTCCAAGGTTGATTACTGCAACTCCATCCTTCAAGGTCTTCCTGCTACTACAATAAAACCACTCCAGCTGCTTCAAAACATGGCTGCGAGAATCCTGACTATACCAATCGGAGAGAGCACATCTCTCCTATACTAAAAGATCTTCATTGGCTCCCAGTAAACTTTAGGATTCTCCATAAATCACTTACAATTATCCACAAAAACATACACCATCAAACCCCTCTGGACCTGCTACACCCACTCAAATTTCACTCTACAACCAGACCCTTAAGGGAAGCTTACAAAGGATCCTTACATGTCCCTCCAATCAAAGCAGTACACCAATCTTACATCAGAAACCGGGCATTCTCAACAATAGGTCCCTCCATCTGGAACACCATGCCACTGGACCTCAGGCAGGAAACCTGTCTCATAACTTTTAAAAAGAAACTAAAGACTTGGCTTTTCTGCCGAGCCTTTCCTTGTTCCTAACCAATAGCTGGACTTAGAACTTAGAACTGTTCCCAACTTTTTTGTGATTAAACAAACACTAAGTATTCATACGTTATAATCTGATGGGCTCCTTGGCTCCCTCCCACACCCCTTGCCTCCCTCCCACACCCCTTCTGTAAATAGTTTTTATCTCTGTTCTCCCCCCTATATTTCCTATCCCCAGTTTTGGCGCCCCTGTTACAATGTAACTTTTGCTTCTTCAATCTGTGTCTCTTGTTACTTGGTTACGGTTAACCGCTTGTTCGATGTAAACCGAGTTGATTTGATTTGTATCAAGAAAGTCGGTATACAAAAGTCTTAAATAAATAAATAAATGAGACGAGAGGCTGGGCGGAAGAACATTTGCACTGTCTCTCAGGGTGCCCTACTCAGCCCACCCGCGGGACTGAGTCGTGGACCATCCTGTCCCACTGCGCGCCCTACACAGCCCGAGGGGGCTGGTCGCGGACCACGCTGAGAATGGGACGAGCGCAGGAAAGGATCCAGTCGAAGCAGAACTCCAACGACGGAGCCGGTGTCGTCCGAAGCTCTACCCATGGCTGGCAGGACATAACGGCTCAGGAGCACAGGACAACAGCCAACCTGCAGGCTAGTCCACGCTCGGGCACACATCATCCGAGGGACCCCCGGCCTAACAGGTACCAGAAGGCTCAAGAGCGCTGAAGACGAAGACGCAGGAACAGGACATCAAGGAACCAGGAACAACAGGAACAGAATATCAAGACGAGACACCAGGACACCTGGACGGGGACCTCAGGCATGAACATGACTTGGCATGACGAGACATAACAACAAGAACTCCATGGAGAAGACAAAGAAGACTTGACGGAGCTCTGGCAGGCAGGAGCCTCCAGAGTGAAGCAACTCCGATGCAAGGCCAAGAACCGACTGACTAAGCAGCCCTTTATAGGGCTGGTACAGGAAATTATTCCCAAGGTGGGGCCAGCACACTTCCTGTGCCTGGCCCTTTAAATCTAGGAAAGAGGCACGCGCCGGCACCTAAGGAGCAGGAAACAGGGGCTGTGCAGGACCATGGCCAGTGGCCTGCACAGCGTCTGTCCGTCAGATGCAGGCAGGGCCTGAGGAGCAAGCCCTGACGTCGGCAGCGGCTCCAGCCGCTGCGGGGAGCCCGGGGGCGGCTCCAGCTGCTGGATGGCACCGGGGCTTTTGGCCTAGTGCTGCGAAGATGGTAATAGCGTCGGGGGCGGTCCCAGCCCCGAAGGAAGGCCACGGCTCCGACCGCGGAGCAGAAGAGGATCCAGAGCAGCCTCCGGGCCGCGTGGGGCAAGCGAGACCGCAGCTCCAGCTATACCGAAGGCCCGATGGCGGCATCCTGCTGCGTCGGGTGAAGAGCAGCGTGGGAAGGTGAGTCTGCTCGTGGGGAAACCCGCGGGTAGCAGCGTTCATAACACACAAACATTATAACAAAGACATTCACATTTGCATTACCTATTCATATTTAAATATCCTCTACTGTTTAAATACTCCAGTTGATAACTCTCATAGTTTTTGCAATATTATAATACCTAATTATATATATATATATATATATATATATATATATATATATATATATATATATATATAAAAGTATAATCCTAAAATAACCCTAAAAACAACAGCACCCAATTTGTTTTGCCTATTGTGGCTTCTTCTAACTACTGACTGCATCGGTTATCAATGTGATATGGATCTCAACAGAGTTAAGGTCTCAATGTGCATAAGTTGGCCAGTAGATAAAACTTCAAAAAATTGTTATTCTCTTATATTCTTCAAATCTCTATGAACTCAAATCGTCTATATCAGGATGTTCTTGAAGCTGATATTAATCAAGCTGAAAGACTCAAGAGATACTCTTTGCTCCTTCATCATATAAGTAACGGATACATGTTGCTGTCTACTGCCTAAAAAATACATAATAAATAATAAACTCCTGTCAACATTAGAATCCTTTGTGCAAAAATGCTACCATTCTCAATCCACAAGTCACCACTTACAAATTAAAATCTGCCCCAACTGCTCCGTATAATTCTTCTCAATTAACCATCTGGTTCATGTTCCATACTTTGTTACCTCGCCACTATAGATAAAATTTAAAGAGAAGATTATATATATTTCTAAAAAGTTTCAAAAAAAATGTTTTACCCCATGACCCTTTTTCGAGCTGCCAAACACAATACTCACCAACAACTATCCAGCATCTGCTCCACTTTATCCTTGCAAACGCCGCGCATGTGTACTCACATCGTCACTGGGAATTTAAAGGCCTTTAATTACCCACCCTGCCATAACAGTGTATGCCACATTCTGACATTTCAAACGCTGTGCATGTGTACTTTCGAAGACATTAAAAATCTAATAACCTACAAGCAACCATGGTGCCCCATTATCTGCTTTTTACAGAAAACTCGTCCACTCAATCTCCTTGTTTAACCCACTAGGTAAAAGTGTGTCCCACTCATAAATGAACTGCTGAATTTGAAAAATGTCACCACCTTGCTTGTTAGTCACCTGACATAACAAAAAACCTCAACCCATCCTCCTTATGTTGAGTCTCATACCAACTTTCTATCAGGGTGGCCTGCTGCTTTCCAGTACGTTTACAACTCAAATGTTTCCTAAAGTGCAACCCCATTGGCTCACTTTGTTTCTCCTATATAAATTAAATTACAGGGACAAATTATGGCATATTATATTACTTGTATTGTATTGCACGTAAAATGCCCCCATAATCTGAAATCTCTCTCTAAAGATGGACGAAATCTTTGTTTGAAATGAATGCTAAAAAAAAATGGGAAGAATGAGGCAATTTTCAGTTTGTTCCAAATGAACAAATACAAAACATTTTGTGTTTCAGGGAAAAAGAAAAAGAAGAACAAAAAAGGCCAAATGCCCTCCTACCGCATGACAAACCTCAGAACATGTGTTTGGACTTGCCAGAGGTTCCCGGGGCTCCTCTGAGCCTTTTTTCACTGGCAAAAATCAATAAGAGACTGGAACTACTTGACTGGGCTTAGCCAGGCCCAGCTGAGTTTTACTAAATCAAAAAGAGAACCAACAGGTTCATTCACTGTGAGAATATGTTTTTCTGTTATATTCAACTTTTTTTGTATTTCATATACTAATTTTGTAACTTACAAGTCAACTGGGAATCAATTGTTTCAACACTCAAAAAAAATGTATTTGGGTGGTAGGTTGGGGTTTCATATAATCGTGTAGGTAACCCTGCCTCTTTCAAGCATGTTATAATCATAAACCTGCCAATCTCCTCCCGATGCTTTATATGTGTGTATTTAGGTGAATAAATACACACAAAAAAGTATTCACAAAAATGTATTCATAAATTTATATTTATAATCATAAACCTGCCAACCTCCTCCCGAAACTTTATATGTGTGTATTTATGTGAATAAATACACACAAAAATTTATTCACATAAATACACATAAATAAAGCATTGGGAGGAGGTTGGCAGGTTTATGATTATAACATGCTTGAAAGAGGCAGGGTTGCCTATACGATTATATGAAACCCCAACCGACCACCAAAAAACATTTTTTGGAGTGTTGAAACAATTTATTCCCAGTTGACGTGTAGGTTACAAAATTAGTATATGAAATACAAAAAAAGTTGAATATAACAGAAAAACATATTCTCACAGTGAATGAACCTGTTGGTTCTCTTTTTGATATAGTGTATATTATAGACACTGTATTAGTGGCCAGTTTTTCATTGGTTTGTCCCAGCAGAGTTTTAGCCAGGCCTCTCCAACCCCCCCCCCCCCCCCCCCCCCCAAAAAAAAAAAAAAAACCAACACAAAATCCCTGGGGCAGGGACTTCCACAGCCCTCACTATTCTTTCCAAAGGGGTCTAGCAGTGATGGTGGTACTGGAAAGGGCAGGAGCAATGCCTACTCACTCCCACCTTCTTCTTTCCTTTAAAAATGGTAGTGTCAGGCCTCCTGACACATTTCATCACTTTCTTAGGCACATTTTCCTAACCAGCGCACCTCCACAGGTTAGGAAAAAATGGATGCTGATAAATTCAGTATCCATTTTCTGAACCTGACTGCCGGCATGGTGTCTGACCTGCCCTAAGCTCCCTTCCCCCTGAGGGAGCTTAGGGCAGGTCAGACGGAGTGAATAAATCAATATTAAAGTGTTGGGTACTTAATATTAATTTATTCACTCCTTCACTTATTGCCGATAGGTCCGTTCACTGTCACATGTCATTGTGATATTAAGTAGGAGGAACAAATCTTTAAAAAAATAATAAATGGCCCTTCAGACAATGGCAGCCCTGGGAAAAGTGAGCTGCCATTGTGCATTCAAAGTGGGGTACAATTAAACTTTTATCAATTTGCTGATTATCTATTTGCTGATTATATCCATTTGGCAATGGCTATAAATATTAAACTTTCAGAAGCCTTCAGTAACCTTACTGCTTGCTTTATTGTGGTTGCTAACTGACAAGAATGTATACAGCTAAAGGTTAACTCAACCAAGGCAGACATGCTTTGGGTTAGTAGCTAAAAAGAAACACATTACTGGTCTTTCTTGTTGTGGCAGGATATGAACTTAACATAGAAACATAGAAATGACGGCAGAAAAAGACCAAACAGCCCATCCAGTCTGCCCAGCAAGCTCCCACACTTATTTTCCCATACTTCTCTGTTTCACTGAACACCAAGTTCAGGGCCCTTGTTGGTAACTGTTTGATTCGAATTTCCTGCCACCCCCTGCCATTGATGCAGAGAATAATGTTGGAGTTGCAACAAAGGTGAGCATAAGGCATAATGGTTAAGGGTAGTAATCACCACATTAAGCAAGTTACCCCGATGCTTGTTTACCCAGACTGCACAGATCAATGCCTTGTTGATTGTTGTCTGAAAGTAAATCCTCTTTTCCACATTTCTCCCTGCCTTTGAAGCAGAGAGCAATGCTGTATATGCATTCAAAGTGAAGTAGTAGGCTTAATTGGTTTAGGGTAGTAACCGCCGTAATAAGCAAGCTACCCCCATGCTTATTTGTTTACCCAGTCTGTGTAGTTCAGTCCTTGTTTGTTGTTGTCTGAATGCAAATCCTCTTTTCCACATTGCCCCTTGCCGTTGAAGCAGAGAGCAATGTTGGAGTCACATTAACCGTGTGAATGCAATGTAGTAATCACCAGGTAGTAGCCACCATTCCAGCAAGCCACCCCCATGGCTCTTCTCTTCATTCCCACCCTCTAGCCTTTATGGATCCACAGAATTTATCCCATGCCCCTTTGAAATCCTTCACAGTTTTAGTCTTCACCACTTCCTCTGGAAGGGTATGCCAGGCATCCATCACCCTCTCCATGAAGAAATACTTCCTGACATTGGTTCTGAGTCTTCCTCCCTGGAGTTTCAAATCGTGACCTCTAGTTCTACTGATTTTTTCCAACGGAAAAGGTTTGTTGTTGACTATGGATCATTAAAACCTTTCAAGTATCTAAAAGTCTGTATCATATCACCCCTGCTCCTCCTCTCCTCCAGGGTATACATATTTAGATTCTTCAATCTCTCCTCATAAGTCATTTTATGAAGACCATCCACCTTTTTGGTTGCCCTTCTCTGGACCGCCTCCATCCTGTCTCTGTCCCTTTGGAGATATGGTCTCCAGAACTGAACACAACTTATACCCAAAGAGAGAGCCTCTAGTTTGGGCATTCAGCTTGATACACAATTATCTATGAAATTTCAAATATTTCATGGCTAAATCAACAAGCCCAGAATAGCCTGCAAGGTGGGGGACTCCACCAAGTCCATGGCCTTGGCAACCTGTTGTGCTGGAGGTGGACCCTTGGCCTGGCGCAGGATTGGTACGGCCCTCTGAGGGATTCCAGAGGGCGCCTGCCACCAGGAGGCAGAGCATATGAGGAGACAGAGGCAAGCTGGAGCTTCACCAATAATGGCCCGGGGGCTCCGCAAGTTGCGCCCTTGGATTTACGGGCTGCCTGGGCTTAGGTGAGCCTCTGGGTGTCTCCCAGAGAGGTGTGCCCACCAAGAGTAGGGGTGTGTGGCTGATGGAGAACAGACGAGCTAGACCGGAACAGAGAGTACCGGAGACCACGGGTATGAGGCAGGAACTGAAGGTCCTCTGGGCAGGGTAGGCAGCGCCTAGTGGTCTAGCTCGAGGAAGGCCACAGACAGCTTCAAGGCAGGTGGACCTGGTGGTCACAGGAAGAGCAAAGAAAGTGTCCGAATGGAGTGCAAGGGTCAAAGCCAGGGTATCCATCCGAGGGTGGTCAGCCAAACAAGGGTCAGTTCCAGGAATCACTCCAAGCGTGGCCAGGGCAAGCAGAGGTCAGTTCCAGGTATCGGTCTAAGCATGGTCAGAGGTAAGCTAAGGTCAGTACCGGGTATTAGTCCAAGCATGGTCAGAGGGAAGCAGAGGTCAGTTCTGGGTATTGGTCCAAACGTGGTCAAAGTAGAGGTCAGTTCCGGTATCGGTCCAAATGTGGTCAAAGGCAAGCAGAGGTCAGTTCCGGTATCGGTCCAAACATGGTGAAAGGCAAGCAGAGGTCAGTTTCGAGAATCAGTCCAATCGAGGTCAGAGGCAAGCCGAGGTCAGTACCGGGTATCAGTCCGAGGAGGTACTACCTGGGAGTAGAACGTGGAACAAGACTCAAGAATGAAGGAACGAAGGAACAGACACTGGAACAACCACAGGAACAAGGATGACAACTAGCTTCACTCTGAGGTGACAACCCGTTTGCCAAGGCGAAGAGTGAGCGGCTGAGCCCTGCCTTTTATGCTGGGCTCAGGTGACGTCATCGCCAGGCGCGCAGAGCGGTTTCCCGCCTGGTGTACGCGCGCGCGCCTAGGGGCGAGGCCAAGGAGGCCGAGGCCGCGGATCCCCGCCACGAACCACCCTGTGAGGCTTGGGAGCTGGAAGGTGCCGGAGATGTGGGCGCTGGGTGTCTGGGGCGCAGGTGACTCGCCGCGGCAGCCGGCGAAGAGGGGCTGGGGCGCCCAGGGGGAAGAGAGAGGTAAGCAGGCCCGGCAGTGGCCTTAGCGCGGCCGGGAAGCGAAACACGTTTGTTTTAATTGCTGAATTAGCTAAAACTCAAAGCTTGTGTTATCACATTAAATGAAACTTTATTACCTGAAACTAATAGTTCCAGAAATTCAAGTTCGCAGCTGCTGAGATCCAAATACTGCATTCCCATAACCATCCAGCTAGAATCTTTCCTATGAATTATGATTTCTGAGCGTTGTGGGTTAAGTCTCTCTGCACACAGTAATATGCAAATTCCACAGAAAATTCCACTCCTGATCCTCTCAGGCAGGTAGGAGTTCTGCAAACAAAAGCTGAGCCTTAGTGTTTCA
Source organism: Rhinatrema bivittatum (assembly GCF_901001135.1). Lineage (NCBI taxonomy): Eukaryota > Metazoa > Chordata > Amphibia > Gymnophiona > Rhinatrematidae > Rhinatrema > Rhinatrema bivittatum. The sequence goes on along the minus strand of NC_042616.1, from coordinate 73,008,603 downwards.
GTATTTGTTCGTGTCCTACCAGAGCAATAACACAGAATTTATCAGATAAATTGAATTGCACAATAAATGGGCAGCTTGAAAGAGTTCAGAAACAACTGCTCCTAATCCTACAGGGTATAAAGCTTTATCAGTTGATGGTTGCTATGGCAGAACTGTTTCAACACTGGGAATGTATCGAAGGGCATTAAATCAAGCTCTTTGCAAGATAGCTGAAGCGGTGGTTACTCTGTGACTCCTTTTGTTAATCTACTGTATCTATATTTTGTAAAGAAACAATTTGTATTTGCCCATTGCTTCTTAAAAAAAACAAAACACAAGGGTCTTTTGCTTTTTGTACATTTAAGACAGGTGAAATGCATGCCAGCAAGAGCTTGTTTACTGCTCTGCAAAGATGCAGCATGTTTGCCAGTCACTGATAAAAACCATACACCACCTCACCCCATGTCTCAGTAATTCACTAGTGGAGACACATTATCCACTGCGTTTCTGCATCATTTTTAATAAGTAAAGCAAGGCTAAATTACTGCATTGAAGATCTGGAATGGGCAAAAGTCACTATAAACCTTTTTTTTCTTTTTCAAATATTTGCCATATAAGCACATTATAAGCATCTATACTTCTGAGCTTAAGTTTAAAAGATATATATACGTAATACGCATGCTATATAGTTAATATGAAGAATTATCAGACAGTTCCTTTGCATAGCTTTATACTTACATGTATATCACTATATAAATACAGTATCTATGTCTAGTTCTCATGGATCCCACCAAGGATCCCTTTTAATCACTTACGATACCATTGGGAAGACACTTGGGTGGGGGACATTATGTAGCTTCCATTTGGATGCTTTTACAGATTGTGAAAATGCTGTAGAATAGTGCAAGAGTTTTCCCTGCTTACTATATTTAATGAGTGTGGTACTGTGAATGACCACTTGATGGCTTCATTCTGGTAAAGTTATGCAATGCATTTGCACTGGGGCAACTGGAAGAATGGTTGATTCTCTGTGTGAGAGCGTTGCCTTTAAGAAGAATGGAGATCAAGGTCCTGTAGATGGAGCAGTTCACCAAGTATAAATGGAGAGGTTGAAGATTTTGGCAGGGGTGATCAAGATGGATTACGAGTTGGGAAGAGCCCAGCTGAGGACTGGATTTTACTCTGGGGTGGCATCTCATTTGAGAGAACTCTGCAAGGGCCTTCCCCCTCAAGGGGAAAAGCCTGAGGCTTTAAGTGTTTCTCCTCAAAGGAAGACAACCAAGGGACATGACCAGAGTCCCAGAGGTGGAGTGGAGCTGTTTGAGAAGCCCACAGTAGTGGGAAGACCTCAGAGACTCTCAGAAATGTGAGAACCAGGACTCCGGGGATGTTCCTTACTATTGCTTGGATGGCAGCTGGGAAAAAAAAAAGATTCTGGAGCAGAGATTTTTTTTTCTGATCCTGAGGAGAGACATTGTGAGACAAGTTGTAAGTACCGAAGTACTGGAACTCACATGTACTTAGTGGTAATACTGTGCTACTCATAGTCTTTCAGAGAGATGGAAAATACTGGTGGATGAGAAGTGATCATTGTGTTCACTGACAGTACTTTAATGTGTTGAATTGAAGAGTGGAGAAGAATGTTTGTAACTGTTTCTCCTAACTAAAGGGAAGAAGTGTATGTAATTGTTAAAGCCTTAAGTCACCTAATCTTTGCTGCGCTGTTTCAACTGTGCAAGCCTATGTACCCTGATTTAATCCAAAAACTTTTTCTATTCTACTACATGCTCTGAATGCTGACACAACAACATAAAAGTTTTGCTTGGTTAGAAAATATCCTCAGTGTGAGTTCTACTTTTGCTTGATAATTGTGTGTGTTGGAATAATGAGGACATAACAGTCAGAGGGGGTCATGGAGAGGATTCCCAAGTGAGAACTAGAGATGGGCATTCGGGGGAAATGAAATAGGAAATGAGATAAAATGTCCTATTTCATTTCATTTGGTTTTCAGACTGAAATTATTAAAAATCCAATTAAATTTAGTTGGTTTTCTTGTTTTTATTTGAATACAAAAAAATTGATCCATCAGGCCTAGGTCCAGGGATGAAGCTGGGGCCCTCACGTAGAGAATAAGCTGAGGCTTAAAGCAGAGGCCTTGGTGTATGCCCGAGCACAACGCCAGGGCCTAGGGCCTTGCATAGGCATAGGCTGCGGCCTAATGCAGGAACTGCAGCTTAGGCCCTAGCATGATGCCAGGGCCTCAGCCAAGACCCCCAAAATTGAAAAAACTTACTTGCTCCATTGGGGATCCAGTGAGTCATGGTCCAAGCCTGAGACCTGGAGCTTGACAAGTGGGATAAGTAAATATTGCATGTGATTAAAGTAATGCACAGACTATCGCGGGATTTGTCGATGGAAATAACTACACATTATTTCTGAGCATTATGCCTGCAATAGCTGTGTGTTACAGCCGATACAGGATTTATCACAAATCCCGTTTCAGGAGGGGAGATTAGAGGGAGAGGAGAGGGGAGGGGATGAAGGGAGAGTGAGAGAGAAAGATAGAGAGAGCCTCTGCAGAGTCCCACTGATTTTTGAACTCTTTATACCACTGTAAGAGGGGGCACTATGAACTTTGGGTGAGGTTTGTGGGATGAGTTGGGGTTTAGAGGGCAGTTTTACATGCACAGTCATACTTACGAACAGCACAGTTACCATCAGTGAAGATTTACTATGATTTGGAGTGATGAAAGGTAAAACAAGAGCAGATTTGTTCCATATTCTCTCTACTTAGCTTGAGAGTTACTAGTGCCTCATCCTGAGTTTCTAGTGCCCCCTCTTACAGTGGTATAAATTGTTAACTTTTTAGTGAGCCTTTAGAAAATCTCTTTCTCTGTCTCACCAGCAGCAGCCCAAAATGTGATAAAAGCTGTCCTGTCAGTAACTCAACTTGTGAAAATAATATGGGGTGCGATCAATTTAACGTGCATTTTGGTAAAATACCTATGCGAATCAGTACCAGGGTGCTGTTCTTTCAATATTTTTTGCAAAATGATAAATCTAGGCCTTAGCTGGTTAACTCAACCCACCTCTGGAATGCCCCTTTTATATCTGGCTATAATTTAGCCGGATGCCAATTTTCTCACTTAGACTGATAACTTTTAGTTATCCATCCAAATGGCTTTTAAATATTGATCTCATGATTATTTTCTCAATATATTTTCACCCTTTCTTTCTTTCAGTTTTCAGTTCATACTCAGAAAATCACTAGATAAATATAGATTATCTTCATTATTCAAGCGGTGTCAGTCTTTTCTTGTGTTTCACTTTCTGTATCACTATCTGTGTGTCCCTGGGTATTTCTGTGTGTATTTTCTGTCTGTCCAGCTCTGAGTTTCTGGCCATAAATGTATTGTCTTTGTAACAGGTGTGCAATAAATAATTGTTAGTTCTGGAATCATTGCTGGTGCTGCAGTCATTGCTGGTGCTTTCTTCTTCTTGAAATCTTTGATCATTTGGTCCTCAGGTCTTCAGGTCCTTAACTGTCCATACCACCTACTATCCTGAGCTTTATCAAATCAAAAAGAGAGTCTATCTACTCTTTATGCAAATTATCTTCCAGTAGAATCTAGGTATGCATATGTCTTATTAGATGGAACCATTGAACTGGACTGTGAACTAAAAAAAAAAAAAAACAATAAAAACCATGTGTTCTTATGTAATTTTTACCAGCTACTCAAATTTACTGTCTCTCTCTTATTATGTGTCTGTCATCAGTCTTACTGGCATACAGCTGTCAGGCCGATACAGTAAAGTGCGCTCTGCTGGAGCGCACTGTTAACCCATGTTTGTCTGTGCGTTTTCAACGCGCTATTTTTACCCCTTATTCAGTAAGGGGTAATAGCGCGTCAAAAATGCATGGCCAACCCCCCGAAACTAATAGCGCCCGCAACATGCAAATGCATGTTGATGGGCCTATTAGTTATTCCTGCGCGATACAGAAAGTAAAATGTGCAGCCAAGCTGCACATTTTACTTTCAGAAATTAACGCCTGCCAAAGGCGTTAATTAATGCCAAAGGCTGGCATTAATTTCGGCCGGCACCAGGAAAGTGTACAGAAAAGCAGAAAAAAATGCTTTTCTGTACACTCTCCAGCTTAATATCATACTCTGTTTTCTATGGGCCAAAAAAGAAATTAATTGGGAAGACTGATAAAATACATAAGAAATACCTTGACATTTAATTAAACATTTACATGGGTGTTTTAAATAAAATTGTAGTCCCAATTGTATGACTTGCAGTTTCAACATTAGGAACTGTTGCCTTCATTTTTGTGTTTGTAAAGAGAAATCTGGAAAGATTTGAACCTTGTGTTTCAGAAACATCTCAGGCTTATGCAAAAAATGTCTCTTACAGATCCATTCTCTATCTGCCTCCATCAAAAACATCACTACAAGTGTTGATGTCTCCACTATTTCTTCTTCTGTATGTCCCAGTACAGCAGAAATGTCAATCTTAGATGTGTCTCTTGGTGACAAAACCTGAAAATCATTTTGATCTACTTGTGACCTCTTTTTTGGAGGTATATAATATGCCTTAGATATTATAGGCAAAACTTCCTCTTTAAGATGCAAAGCTTCTATCATAACCTCCTCCAGAGATCTTTTGGAGGCACATATACAAGCTTAGGAAAATGTATGCATCTTAAATTCCTAGCACAAAATTGATTCTCCAAGTTTTCAAGTTTTAGATGCAAAACCTGATTTTCTTTAATCAATTCATGCTGCATATTTATATTACTTTGAATTTTAATATCAAAAGATTGTATTTTTTCTGTATTTTTGAATATCCCCTCTTCAATTACTACTAAACGATTATCCATTGACTTAACTGTATTAGAAACATTTACCATTTGAGTAACAATATTAATGTTTAAAGTCTGAATTGCCTCCCAAATTGTTTCTAATGAAAAAATTTGAGGCCTTACCAGAATCTGATGACTAATCGATACCTGTTCTTGTATAGCTGTTCCCAGCTTCTGCTCCTCTCCTCTTGCTGTATCCACACCTGATACCTACTCAGATTGAATCTGTGCTGGTCCTCCTGTATCCAGATACTTAGGCTCCGGAGAACAGACTCTTGGTAAGCTGACTTCCAGCTCCAATAGTTCTCCCTGTTGTATCTGTGTGCGTCTAAACGCAGGATTTTCAGGTGGAGATCTATTCTCTGGAGATAGTGATGCTAACAATTCAGGACCGGGCTCAAGCTCTTCTTTCCCCCGAAACCTAGTCAGCGAATCCTCTGAGTTATTCCTGTTTCCCGGCGAATGAGGGCATCCATGGGACCCACCACAAGTTGGGACGAAAGAGGCTCCGAGGCTTTTCGCTCCCTCGTCCTTCTCTTGCGAGCGAAGTGCAGCATTCGCAAGATCTATACTCCTGTTGGAAACAGGGCACCCACAACTGTCTCGGCCACAAAACTTCTTGATTCCAGAAGGAGGTTTCCAGGAGTCAGAGGGGGAGAGAGACAATCCGGTGTTGTGGCGCCTGGCCATGGTAGCCCTTGACCAGGTCCTCCTACCTCCGATGGCCTTTCGGTTCGGCAGCCCTCCCAATGTGGCAGGCCATGCATGGTCTGCTGCGCGGCTCCCCCGGCATCTCTCCAGCCAGCATCGGGGCCTCCTTTGACGCATGCAGAGACCCCGCCTCTTAAAGGGGCCGCGGCGCAAAGACCAACCCGGCCCCGGCCCCGGAAGATGAGAAGGTACAGAGAAGGGCTACCAAAATGATAAGGGGAATGGAACAACTCCCCTATGAGGAAAGACTAAAGAGGTTAGGACTTTTCAGCTTGGAGAAGAGACGACTGAGGGGGGATATGATAGAGGTGTTTAAAATCATGAGAGGTCTAGAACGGGTAGATGTGAATCGGTTATTTACTCTTTCGGATAGTAGAAAGACTAGGGGACACTCCATGAAGTTAGCATGGGGCACATTTAAAACTAATCGGAGAAAGTTCTTTTTTACTCAATGCACAATTAAACTCTGGAATTTGTTGCCAGAGAATGTGGTTCGTGCAGTTAGTATAGCTGTGTTTAAAAAAGGATTGGATAAGTTCTTGGAGGAGAAGTCCATTACCTGCTATTAAGTTCACTTAGAGAATAGCCACTGCCATTAGCAATGGTTACATGGAATAGACTTAGTTTTTGGGTACTTGCCAGGTTCTTATGGCCTGGATTGGCCACTGTTGGAAACAGGATGCTGGGCTTGATGGACCCTTGGTCTGACCCAGTATGGCATTTTCTTATGTTCTTATGATGGCATCATCCAGGGGTATTGAAACCCTACTGTGGAACCAAGAAATTGCTTTGCAGCAGGGTTTCTCTGTTGCTTCCTGGCTGTTCCTGCCTCATCTGGTAGTTCTTGTCTGTCTCCTGGTTTGACCTCGGTTCATCCCTTGTTTGCTTGTCTGCTGCCCGTCCTGACCTTGGCTTGGACTTCATCTCTGCATCTTTGCTGCCTGCCCCGGATCTTCTGCCTGGACTTCGTCTCTGCATCTTAGCTGCCTGCCCCGGATCTTCTGCCTGGACTTCATCTCTGCATCTTCGCTGCCTGCCCCGGATCTTCTGCCTGGACTTCTTCTAATCTTGGTACCAGTCCCAGTGGGTGAATGCCTTGAGTACCCGCTCCTCGGGGGCCCTCCCTGCATTCATAGGCTATCCGCTCCTCGGAGGGCCATACTGCTTGATCTGTGGAACCTTTTCCAAGTAGTGCCACTCTCCTATACCACCTTCCAGAGACAAGTCCATCAGGGTTATTCCTCGGTGGTTATCTTCTCTCACTCTGGACTAAGGGTCTACAACCGTAACATCCAGAGAGAAAAATTATAAATTCCAACAATGGAAATTTAAAGAAGTAAAACTTATTGCAACTATTCTATAGCAAAGTCGCGCATCCCTTTGGCGCACGCGGCTTCGGTGATGCGCCAGTGGTGGCTGCGCGCCGCAGATGGGCAGCTTTTAAATCCCTGTGGGCATCGCTTAGCTGATGTCACAGGAGAGGTTCCCGGATGTACCTGCCGTTGGGGCCGTCAGGATCTTTCGTACCCCCGGTAAGGCCTTTAGGGTCTCTTTCACCTGTCTCTCTCGACTGTTTTCTCCTTTTCCACCTCACTTATTTACTTTATTTAATAATATTTTAATCACTTCACTGATTAAAAATCGCATGAATCGATTTACAAAATAATACATAAAACAGCATAATACACATATACAATAGAATAAAACAAAACCAAAACAAACAACTAAAAACAGAATAAACAGCAAGACCCATTATTGCCTATCTTTCTGCTACCCATATATTATGGCAAATTATTAGCATATTGGGTCATAACCATGTTTTGAACTTTCTTCTAAATTGAAATAAGTTCTTTCTTCAACTGTAGAAGCTCATTCAAAAACAAGACCGATGCCTTGGAAAGAAAATTTATTCAATATAGCAATACCCGCCCGACCTTGGCCGAGTTTCGCCCTTTCGGCTGCATCAGGGGCTCTAAAAAATACAATAAATATTTACTTTAATATTAATATAAGACAACCCAATAATAATAAGATAAAATAAATAAAATCAAAATAAAATAAAGTATACATATACACAGATAAATGAACAAAGGAGACATGTCAGGATTAAGAACAGAGTAAATCAAATATTAAGAACAGAGATAATCTCATTCAAAGATGTGAGGGCTAATGTTACCTTGAAATTGAATAATTTATGGAGTATGTACTCAGGCACAATGTGTAGTATCGGAATTGTTAACTAAAAGTAAGGAAAACATATGTTATGTATTAGGTCCTAGGTGAATCCATAGAAGAATATTGTCAAATTAAATATTAAAGTTACCTGATTCGATTATTTATAATGTGGATATGGAAGTGACTTTAGGATCATATCTTGGTGAATAGTCCTATAAAATGGACAGATCATAAATATTTTTAACAGAACCCTTTGATAATGAAAAATAAAAAAATTAAAATTAAGAAAGTATAAGATAAAAAAATATAAAAAATCAAGGAGAAACAAGCCTTGTGTGGTATATGTCGTTAATGATTTATAACTACCTTTTACAATGTGAAAACTCATCTTATTCAGATAATTCTCAACAGTGCCCAGTTACCGCATTTAATTATAGCACCTCTAGCTTTCTTATCATATTGATGCTTTCTTCTGTGATGTTTCTATTTTGCAGGCTGTTGCATGCCCTTTATCAGTTTTTTGAAATCTCTCATTATGAGATGAGTTTGCTTATTCTTTTGACTTTGACTGTTAAGGCACTCTGTGTGAAACATGTATTAATCCATATTCACTATCCATCCTTACCAGAACCTTATCTTCCTGAGACCTTGGCAAGGCCTGTGTTACCAATTCCCTTTCTGGTAAAGAGGCAATTTCTGTGAGAGCCACCACCTCAGGACAAGACATCATGGTTTGTACTGAATGACATTTTCCCTCCACAACATTTTCAGCTTGTGGAGGAATGACAGAACCTTGTTTTCCCACATTCTTCACATATCCTTGTTTTTCTGGGACCTTCTGGTATTCTTTATGCCATTTAATGTCAGCCAGAATTCTTCCCACTACTTTTTTCTTAGACTCGCTAGTGAGTGCAGATAGGTTTTCAAATAGTCCTTCCCAATGCTGGAGGACATTCATACACACTATGCCTTAAATACTTTCTGCCAATCCATCCTATTGCTGGCAAAGTAGTTCCATTGGCTGCTGTTAATATTATCCAACCAGCATCTTCTAAACATTCTGGGTTGTCAAAATGTCTGTAGTGTTAGTGTTCCAAGCCCGTATCCATTGCATTTCGTATCCACACCTTCAATGATGATATTCAGTTTTGGAGTCTTGCTAATAGCTATTTCTTTCCTCTGTTCCCATTTGTCCTCTGATTTCATCAGACATTTGTAGTCTCACTCTAGATCTAGTTGTGGGATCCAGTTCTTGGTTCTATGGACTAGCTTCAGCTACCTTTACTTTAGGCCTATCTACTGATTCAGAGTCTTCACCCTCATTCTCAGCTGATTCTCTTCTCCTGGTTTCCACATATCTCCTTTTGCTCTGACAGACCCTAGCAATATGTCTAAGTTCATTGCATCCATAATATATCAGCTCTCCTCCTGCATTTCTCAATGGTGGTCTTCTCTGTGAATCATGTATGTGGTCTAAAGTTATCTGTATAGTTCTAGACCCCTCACATCATTCAGCTGGTCTATTGTTATAGAAGGCTTGATACATTTTTTCCTGTCTCCAATCTATTTTCTTCAGAGTTTTACAAAAATCTTTTAACACTGTGGACAAATAGTAAATCTGGATTCAGCTACTGCTGTCCCGTGCACACTGGTGTTTCAGTCCTGTTTCACTTTAAGAATCTAGTAGGCCCCAGGTCCATCTTCCTATATGGAACTTGCTCCTCTTCAGTTGGTGTTTTCATGATTTCTGGGAAACTCATCTGAGGATTCTCATCCACCCTCCTCCTCATCTCTCTATAGAGTGTGTCATCTCTTAAACCTAGGACAAATTGTTCTTTCACCATAATTTCTGCACTGCTCACCCGTGAGGTATCTCAGCTGAGTATTCTTATTAATGTTTCTTGTAATTGATAAGCAAATGTTCATATGGTCTCCTTTTCCAGCTATATCCTCTCATAAAATACTTTAATTCTGAAGTTAATAGGAATCATGTCTCCATGTACTTGTAACAGCAAATTGATAATTGTCTCCACAGAGTTTACAATTCTTGGAGCCATGTATTTCACAGTCTCCATAGACTCTCCCTTTAAGTGATCCTTGACTATCTCCACTTGATCCTTCTCTGTGGCATATATCTTCAGCCCTGATCTGATTTGACTTCTGTACTCTTCCACTGGAAAAACTTCTATCTTCATAGGAAAACCAGCAAAATCCAAAAACTGTTTTTCTTTGGCAGGTAGATTCTTATTTCCTCTCCATCTGTCCACAACACACTATTGTTCTCTCAGCTTGATATGTATCTTTGTTTCCATCTTCTCAAAAGCATTCATTATCATATTTAAATTAGAGATTATTGTGATACAGATATTCAGAAACCTAAAAGCTTTTAATGATGCTCAGACTTCAAAACGTTTCCATTGTAAAGAAAAAAATAATTCAGAACCAACATCTGGAAATATTTCTTCATGGAGAAGATGGTGGATGTCTGGAAGGCCTTCTGGAGGAGGTGGTAAAGACAAAAACAGTGAAAGAATTCAAAGCAGCCTGGGATTAAACATTGTGGATCTCTAAAGGATAGCGGATGGAAATGAGATAAGCATGCAAGGGGGTAACGTGATGGTATAGTGGTTACTAGGGCCATCCAGTGCTCCTACCATGTGACAGGGGCCAGCCAATGGCACGGATACCCTGTCACATGGAAAGGGCAAAGGCCATCGGCGCCATTTTTATTAGTGGCAGCCGATGGCCCAAGAGCGGGAGATTGCTCCCGGGACCTCCACTGGACCAGCAGGTACCTGTAAAATGTTTTTGGGGGGGTTGGGAGGGTGGGGGAAGCTAAGGGATTAATTTTAAAGGGTCGGGGTGGGTTTTTTGTTTATCGGCTCAGGCGCAGTCAATAAACAAAACGGCGATCGGGCCAGACGAAAAAAAAACCACGATGTGAATCGGAACCGGAATCAGAACTGATTCTGGTTCCGATTCACATCTCTAGTGGTTACTATCCTTAACAGAAGGCATGGAGATTTCTAACCTTAACCAACATGCTTTGATGCTTTTAATGCAACTGCAACATTGCTCCCTGCTTAGATGGCAGGGGGGAAAAGAGGAATTGGATTCAGACGAAAACCGAGGGCCCCCAACTTCCATGGTCTGGATACTGATTCGCAGACATAACGGAAAAAGTGCACGACTGCTTCTATGACCAAATCTTAAAGGAAACGAAGAAAGCGTGCAAGGGGGTAACTTGCTGGTGCAACAGTTACTACCCTTATCAGAAGGCATGGAGATTACTAATCTTAACCTTTAAGCCTTGATGTTTTTAATGCAAATGCAACATTGCTTCCCACTTCAATGGCAGGGGGGAAAAGGAAATTGTATTCAGACAACAACCAAGAAGGCCCATTACTTCTATGGTCTGGAGTACTGATATGCAGACATAAGAGAAAAAGCACCGGACTGCTTCATCAGTCAAGTTCACAAGTAAAGCACATCAAGAAGCAGTGTTTGAATTTTCAAGAATGCTCATCATCCAGTAAAAAATGTTGTTAGCTGCAATTTTTATGGGTTATCATAAGACTAGGGGATAACTGCATGCAGCAGCAGTTAACTATCTTAGGAGACTTGCTGGGCAGGCTAGACGGACCATTTGGTCCTTTTCTGCTGTCGTTTCTATGTTTCAATATATTATAGAAAACACACAAACAAATTTATCTGCAATAATATGTTTAATTCTAATTCAAATCTAATTACTCTATTTGAATTGTGTTCATGATGCCACTTACAAGTAACACCCAGAGGCAGAATGCTTCCAGAGTAGCTCTTGAGCAAACATTGACACTCTGGGCCCAGGTCACAGTAGGCTGCAACTAAACAGGGAGGGTGGAAAGGTTAGGGATGGGATGAGGGGTAAAAGGATGGGAGAGGGCCCAAGAACAATACTTTTTGCAGGACCGGAAAACAGGTGGGGGAGGGGGAGGCCAAAACCAAGCCCTGAAAATGTTCTTTATTAAGTTTGCTTTGAAATGTACAGGCACAGCAGTCGAGGACAGAGGTCAATCCCACCTAGGGACAAAAGGCCTGGATGGACAGGCACAGCAGTCGAGGACAGAGGTAAATCCCACCTAGGGACATAAGGCCTGGACGAACAGGCACAGCAGTCGAGGACAGAGGTCAATCCCACCTAGGGACATAAGGCCTGGACGGACAGGCACAGCAATCGAGGTCAAACCCTTGTAGGGACATAAGGCCTGGACGGACAGGCACAGCAATCGAGGTCAAACCCACCTAGGGACATAAGGCCTGGACAGACAGGCACAGCATTCGAGGACACAGGTCAAACATTCTTAGAGACATAACACCTTGACAGCAATCGAGGTCAAAACCACCTAGGGACATGAGGCCTGGATGGACAGGCACAGCAGTCGAGGACAGAGGTTAATCCCACCTAGGGACATAAGGCATGGATGAAGAGGCACAGCAAATGAGGTCAAACCCTTGTAGGGACATAAGGCCTGGACAGACAGGCACAGCAATCGAGGTCAAACCCTTGTAGGGTCATAAGGCCTGGATGGACAGGCACAGAATTCGAGGACACAGGTCAAACACTCTTAGGGACATAAGGCCTGGACGGACATTCACAGCATTCGAGGATTTCCTTTGTGCAGATATGTTTTGGTTTGACCTGTCACTTCTCCCTAAACTGGTTCACTGCCAGAAGAAAATGGCATCTTTTTCATTTCTGAAAGATAATTCAACAGAGAATGCTTTTAGAGCAATAGTGTCTGAAGTAAAAACTGAGCTGCAGATTATTTTTGAATACCCAAAAGCTATTAACTGTACTTATGCACTTCAGCTGAAGACAAAGGACATATTGCTATGATACACTTAATCCCCCTAATAAATGCCTTATTGTTACCGAATACTATTGGCACCACCTATGTAATGTACGACCCATACTTTTTACTGGTGCCCTATTGTAAACCATTGTGATGGTGAATAACTTAATGACGGTATATAAAAACTCTTAAATAAATAAATAAATAAATAAATAAATGAAGAGGTCTCAGAAATAAGAAAACCGCTACTCAAGTCAAAATCTACAGTATCAACCTGTTTTGACTTTGCGGTTTACATAGTGCCTCTGTAAACAATGGGAACACAGAAGATGAACTAGAGTGCAACTACCACCAGTTTCACTAGTACTAGAAACATTACTGCTGGCAAGGTCATGAAAAATATTGAGCATATGAAATATGCAAGCTCCAAACATCTTAAGTCAGCTTTTTATTTTCTTACATTACAAATGTAGACGGACAGGCACAGCATTAGAGGTCAGGCCCTTGTAGGGATGTACGGCCTAGACAGTGGATGGACAGGCACAGCGTTTGAGGTCAGGCCCTTGTAGGGACGTACGGCCTGGACAGTGGATGGACAGACACAGCATTTCAGGTCAGGCCCTTGTAGGGATGTACGGCCTAGACAGTGGATGGACAGGCACAGCGTTTGAGGTCAGGCCCTTGTAGGGACGTATGGCCTGTACAGTGGATGGACAGACACAGCATTTCAGGTCAGGCCCTTGTAGGGATGTACGGCCTAGACAGTGGATGGACAGGCACAGCGTTTGAGGTCAGGCCCTTGTAGGGACGTACGGCCTGGACAGTGGATGGACAGACACAGCATTTCAGGTCAGACCCTTGTAGGGACGTATGGCCTAGACAGTGGACGGACTGGCACAGTGTTTGAAGTCAGGTACTTGTAGGGAAGTACAGCCTGGACAGTGGACGGACAGGCACAGCATTTCAGGTCAGGCCCTTGTAGGGACGTACGGCTTGGTCAGTGGACGGATAGGCACAGCGTTTGAGGTCAGGCCCTTATAGGGACATATGCCCTGGACAGTGGACGGACAGGCACAGCATTTGAGGTCAGGCCCTTGTAGGGACATATGGCCTGGACAGTGCACGGACAGGCACAGCGTTTCAGTTCAGGTACATGTGCTGCAGTGCTTATATTATCAGGAGTATAGGAGGCAGTTGGAGCTGCTGCAAGGCTTTCAATTGCTTTTATTCATCTTGCCATTCACAGAGAAAATTTGGAAAACCAAGCAAAGGCACATTTACTTTAAAAACACTAGTATTTCCATCAACTCTGGAGCCAGCCTTGAGCGGTGAGGGCTCATGATATCCCCTGTCATTGAAAAGGCATGTTCACTGGGCACACTGGTTGGTGGACATGACAGATATCGCTGAGCCACTTTGGCTAGGTGTGGCAAGACAGTGGACTTGTGTGCCCAGTATGCCAGCGGTTCTATCTGCATGTTCTCTGTTTGCTCTGAGAGATACCGTGTCACTGTGCTGGTGTGTCCTTTGCTTGGGTGGGCTGAGAGTCACTCATGCCAGCTGCTTTCTCTCTAGCCCGTAGCACAACAGATGAACCTTTATGGGCAACATGCCTTTGGCGTTCTGAAGTGGAGGAGGAGGAGGTACTAGCTGTCACTGACAGAGTGCTGCTCCAGCCTGGGCTACCACAACCCTCTGAAGTGCCCGCTGTTTCCACCTCTGCTTCACACCTAATCTGTCTCTGTGTTTGGCACGCCTGTTCATGGACTTTTGATAACAGCAGGTCTTTCACCAATAAGAGACAATCGTACTGTAGGGCGAGTTTCCCTTTCACACGGGGATCACAGACTGTGGCGAGCATGTATGTGTTCTGTCCTGTTAAAGGCCTTAATCTCTCTTCCACCTGCTGCTGCGAAATATCCAGACAATGCAGCACCTCAACTGTCATTCCCTCTTCCTGTTTAAAGGCCTCCAAATTTTCATCCAGGAAATTAACTATAGGGATGATGTCAGCCAAGGTGGCACTTCTGGAACTCAGCTCCTCCGTGACATCCTTGAAGGGCTGCAGGACTTTTACCAGCTGACTCATGACTAACCAATCATGATGCCTTAGGGAATTCTGCACACCTTTGTCCATTGTACCAGAAAGTTCATGAAGGAGTGCCTGCAGCTCCACTAACCTCTCGAGCATCATAAAGGTGGAATTCCACCGGTTGGCAATGTCTTGAATGAGACGCTTGTGAGGCATCTCCAAATCAGTCTGCCCCGCCTTCACACTTCTGTGGAAGTGCGCTGCTATGTTCCTGCACTTCTGTATTAAGTCCTACAGGTATCCATTCTCTTGGTGCTTGGAATTCAACCCCAGAGCTGACTCCACTGCCAGGTGCAGAGTGTGTGCAAAACATTGGATGGTCTTAAAGTGCCCGTCGTTTATTGCTTTATTTATTTATTTATTTATTTATTTATTTAACATCTGTTTTATACCGACATTAAAATACACATCATATCAGTTTACATTGCAACGAAAGAATGAAATTACATAGAACAGGGGAAGGGGAGAACCAGGAGATTATGAGTGAGAGAGTATAGGCTCTAGGGGGAGCCTGAGAGGTAAAGCAAGGGGGAGGAGGGAAAGGGAGATAAAAACAACAACAAAACATATTTACAAACATTGATCGTGGTCATGAAAAATGAAACTTAATTACATAATTACAGCTGGGAGGGTGAAGGAGGGTAGAGAGAGTGGCTAGTCTGGGAAGGCCTGGTGGAAGAGCCATGTTTTGAGCATCTTTCTGAATTTCAGGGGGCAGGGCTCCAGACGGAGGTAGGATGGTATGGTGTTCCATTGCGTTGGACCGGCAATAGATAGGGCACGTTCCCTGGTTGCCGAAAGGCTTGCCTTCTTAAGGGGTGGGACTTGAAGGGTGCCAGCAAGGTTTGCCCTGGTGGGACGGGCAGGTTGCGAGAGTTGGAGAGGTTCGCTAAGCCATGAGAGATTGTTCTTGTAAATAGATTTGTGTATAATGGTGAGGGATTTGAAGAGAATGCGGAAAGAGATGGGTAGCCAATGCAGTTCCTTAAGGACTGGGGTTATATGGTCTGTCTTACGTGTGTTGCTAAGGAGTCTAGCAGTGGCATTTTGAAGTATCTGGAGGGGTTTGATAGTGGTGTAGGGGAGTTTGCACCATTGTTTGCACCATTGTCTGTGACAAAGATCTCTGCATGAGGATTCCTGTCTCGCTGGTGTAGTTGCCAGCCCTCCAGCATCTGTCTGATGCATGTTAGAATATTGGCTGCAGTATGGGCCTGGTCCGTCAGGTGGGTGTGCAGTAAAGCCCACCTCCACCCTGATACTTGTTCAGTAATAGAGCTGCTGCCTGCCCCTGCCTCAGCCAGGTCCCATCAGTGTGCTGTCAGGGAGAGGTAAGAGTGTGCAGCATTCATGGTGGTCCAGATATCGCAGGTGAAATGCACACTCCCCTCTGCCTTAGCTAGCAGCGCTTGGATGCGACTGCGACACTGCTTGTGCAGGCTGGGGATGATCTTTCTGCTAAATGTGGTTCTGGAGGGGACTTTGTAATTTGGAACTACGACCTTCAGAAAACACTTGAAACCCACATTCTCCACTAACTGCAAGGGCTGGTCATCAAGGGCAATCATTTCCCCAATGCTCCTGGTTACAACTTTTGAGGCTGCCTGCCTCCTACCCCGGGATAGCATTACCGCACTCCACCCCATTTCCTCCATGGTGGGTTGTCACTTCTGCCACATGTCAGGGGGATGCTGGCCTGCCACCTGACAGCTAGAAGGGGATGAGGGCGTGGGCTGACTCTGCTGCTTTTCAACCACTTTACGCTGCTTGGAAGGGGTCCCCTGACTGGTAGTGCCACCATCCCCAGATGGCAGTACTCTTGTTGGGTGTTGCCTCTTCATATGATGCGTCATGCCAAATTTAGATAGATGTCCCATTTGCTTGTCTCTGCTAATAGCCCTGCCACAGTAATTACACCGAGCAAAACGCGGGTCCTCCATCACTTTAAAGTGGCTCCAAATCGCAGATGTCTTTCGTAATCCTCCCTTCTCTATAGCCTTGGGGATGGATGCTAGCACTGGAGCTGAAGTAGTGGGTGCACCCTGAGAAGCAATACCAGGGGCCTCAGTCACCCTCTGTGCCTGCGCTGAATGCTCTTCCTCCTCATCAGTTTCATCTCTCCCCTGCTGCACTGAAGTGGAGGCTAAGACAGGACTAACCGATCCTCCTAAAACTTCGTCAGCTATTACTTCTTCTGTTTCTGATGATAATCCCACACAAGATGATTGTTCATCTGAATCCAAAGCAAACAGTGCCTGCGCTACATTGTCAACGCTTAGTCGAGACCTGTCCCACAGTTGCTTTTGGGTGTCGACATTTTACTGGCATGACTCAGCCTCCCCTTCCCTCACCTCAGAAACAAGTGGTGGCAATGCATCATGTTTAGATTTTGTTCTTTTCTGGATGGAACTGCCTGCCCCTCCAAAGATTTTAGATTGCAACAGGTCCCTTTTTAACTTTAATGGGGGACTAGCTCTAGTACCTTTTGAAGTGCCTCCTCTGCCATTCCCAATCAATCGACCACATCTAGCTTTACCTGGCATTATGGATTTAATGTCACTGCCTAGTGCCTACTGGCTGCTCACTGTCATAGTGTCTTGCTATGCACTAATGTAATGTGTGTGGTATGCACACACACAGCTTGCTTGTAAGCACAAAAGAGGCAGACTGGGGATTTCACTGCACAGACTGTCCCAATAATAAACGAGTCTGCTAAACTACAGAGTGCCCACTGTCACAGTGCCTTGCTATGCACTAATGTAATGTGTGTGGTGTGCACACACAGAGCTTCCTTGTAAGCATAAAAGAGGCAGACTGGGCACTTGACTGCACAGACTGTCCCAATAATAAGGTTCAGTCTGTTAAACTACCCATTGCCCACTGTCACAGTACCTTGCTATGCACTAATGTAAGGTGTGTGGTGTGCACACACACAGCTTGCTTGTAACTACAAAAGAGGCAGACTGGGGATTTCACTGCAAAAACTGTAACAGTAATTAATTTGAGTCTGCTAAACTGCCAGCCCACTGGCATTGACTGAGTGCGTTCAATTAAACAAATTCAGTTTTAATTGTTGGTACAGCAGGAAAATCAATGAAATATATTTTCCAATGGAAATTCTAGCAAACTAGCTAAAAATGGAATATATCTCTCCCACCCACAACACCCAAATGGTGCTTGCTTGTAGCCTAGCCCAGAGGGTGAATTAAACAAAATGGCACTGCTAGCAGCTTCTCTCCCTTGTACAGAGAGACTGTCTCAGATCACCTAAATAAACTGCTTAAAAAACAAACAGGGTTAGCTGGCACAGGCACTGCAGCCAAGTAAAGAATAAATATCTTTTCTCTTGAGTAACTAGCCTAGCTAGCAATTCAATTCAGATTTCTGAACTCAGACTAGCTCTGAGTGCAGCCACCTTCCGCAGAGACCACATCCCCACACCACCCCTGCAAAGAAGGTGTGTGGCACGCCACGTGCTTAAGTTTATATAGGGGTAGATTTAAACCCTCCCCCCCCCCTGCGTGCGCCGAGCCTATTTTGCATAGGCTCGGTGGCACGCGTAAGTCCCGGGGCTTTCCGGGGGAGCATGTTGGGGCCGAGGAGACAATTGGGGCGTTCCGGGGGGTGTGTCGGGGGGGCATAGTGCCGGCCTGGGGGCATTTCAAGGGCGTGGCCAAGGCCTCTGAAACGGGTCCCGGGCCGGGGAATCGCGCGCCTGCAGCCCGCTGGCGCATGCGAGTTACACCTGCTTCTGGCAGGCATAACTTTTAAAATAGGGGGGTTTAGATAGGGCCGGGGGGGGGGGGTTAGGGGAAGGGAGGTGAAGTGCAGGGGTGTGGAAGGAAAGTTCCCTCTGAGGCTGCTCTGATTTTGGAGCGGCCTCGGAGGGAACGGGCAGTGCACACAGGGCTCAATGCACGCAAGTTGCACAAATGTGCACCCCCTTGCGCGCGCCGACCCCAGATTTTATAAGATACGTGCATATCTTATAAAATCCGGCATACTTTTGTTTGCGCCTCGTGCGCGAACAAAAGTACGTGTGGGAGCACTTTTAGGAAATCTACTCCATAATGCTGGGTCATCAGGAAAATCGTCACCGAGCACTGAATGACAGCGCGATTGGCTGCATTCAGTGCATTTCACAAAATGTATTCGCTGATACGTTGCATTTTGGTATCCATGCCAACCTGTCCGACCCACTCTGACAGGGCTGTGAGGTCACCGATGACTCACAGAAAAGGGCTGGTTTTTGGCTCTGGATACACCCAAATGGTGTCCTCCGATTGCAAATGGCGGCGAAGAAAAGCGCGTGCTGCCAAATGTATGAAATGGATGATACGTTATATTCATGGGGAGTCGCGATACCTTTCGCTTCCCCACGAATACAACGAATAGGGACATATACGTTATGGATTGCCAATATGTTGAAAACGAATGCACATCCCTACAAAATGCCCCTTTCCTACACATATCAGCTTGGTCACCATATCTGATAACATGCCACCTTTTTTCTTTTTGAAAATCTGCTTTGTCCACATGTATTCATTGACTAAGCCTTTGAAAATTGACCCTTTGATTCACAAGTGCATGATTCAGATTGATGTATTGATTCATGGCGAACTCCCAAGGAACAATTGGACATTTATAAGTGACTGCTGAGTATGAAATATTCATGGATTGCATACCAGTCTCCTTACAAATGAGGCTATGAGAAGACTTTGCTGAATACAAATCACGGAGCCTTAATAATTCAGTTCTGCATGATACAGACTCCATTTAAACATTAATCCAAAACAAGTAGACAACTATTTTCCCCTAAACTATAATGGAGAAGTCTCAAAGGAAACATTACGGAATGCTAGTAAAGCTTTTATGAGAGTAAAAATAATTGGGATCACTACTGGAAAGAAAAAAAAGACAGGAAAACTAAAATTAAAAAGCTAGAGGGATGAATAAAAAATTTAGGACAGAAAAACAAGCAAAAAGCTTGTAAAATAAACTTTAAGGTGTGAATTTTCAGAGTTACAAGGGGTTTGTGCATGTAAAATTGGGTTGTATTTTTGTAAGTTGAATCTGCTTGGGCCAAATGAATTTTCATAAGCTCAGCAATGTGTGTGCCCTGGCAATGTTGAACGTAAACGCATCCGAATAAATAGACGGCGTTTCGAGGTAATTCTAGGGAAGGTTCTCAAAGTACACGCACATTTATGTACTTTATAAGTAAAGTACATGAGCAATGACTTTTATGTCAGTATACAGCTCTGTCCAGAGAGATGGTTCTTTTGGGGCAATGTGGCTTTGATGTGGGGGAGGAAGTGATAGCTGACAGGGTTGCCATTCTTTCTATGGGTATATCCCCACTATGCCTTTGCCTCTGGTGCTCCTGTTCACATAACATAAGCTACCAGCATCTCATTCATGAATGTGAGATGCTGAAACTAGAAGGCGAGATTCCCTTGCACCCACCGATAACAATGTGTAGCAAGCAAGCATATACTGTATGAATTACTTTTAGTCAGAGGTTTCAATCTCTCTCTAGCACCTGCTGCTGTAAGGAGTCGAGAAACTCACATCTTCGTTTCCATTACATCTTGTTCATGGAAGCCTTCTAACTGTTCCTCTAGAATATTTACTATATGGATGACCTCGCACAGGGTGGCTCTTCTGGAACTCAGATCTTCCGTGGCATCCTTGAAAGGCTTCAGAATTTGTACCAGCTGCCCCATTAGTATCCAGTCATGATGCCCCAGAGGGCAGTGTACATCTATCTCTGTTTCTGGAGACAGATCATGAAAGGGGTGTTGGTTGCTCGACTAACCTCTGCAGCATCATTTAGGTGGAATTCCAGAGAGAGCCAACATCTTGACTCAGATGATTGAAAGGCATCTCAAATTCTTTCTGCTTCTCAGAGAAGCCTCCCCGCCTTCACGCGTCTATGGAAATGCCCTACTATTTTCCTGCACCTGTCTGTTACATTCTTTAAGAATGGATTCCTGTCACTGTTGGGCCCCAGCCGCAGGGCAAGTGCATAAAGGATACCCTGAAAGCCCCCGCCATGTATTGCCTTTCCTATATTTATACCACTATCTCTCACAAAGAAATCTGTCTCGACATTTCTGCCTCTCCGAATTAGCTACCAACTCTCCAGCATCTTTCTTATGGTTGACAGAATATTGCATTAGGTATGGGGGCAATACATCAACTGGGTGTGCAACAAAGCCCACTTGCACCCTGATGCTTCATCCCCACTAAAGCAGTTGCCAGCCTCTGCCTCAGCCAGGTTCCATCAGTGTTCTTTCAGGGAGAGGTAAGAGTGCATAGTGTTCATGCTGGTCCAGATATCATGAATGAAATGCATACTACTCTCCTCTGCCTTATTCAGTTGTGTCTGCATGCTAGTTTGTCACTGGTTGGGGGATAAGCTTCCTACTAAATGTACTCCTGGAGGGCACTTTTTAATAGGGAGCTAACACATACAGCAGACACTTAAAACCCATGTTCTCCCTAACTAAAAGGGCTGTCATCAAGGGAAATCATTTTCCCAGTGCTGCTCATTACTATTTTTGATGCCGCCTGCTGCTTGGCCCAGGACAATACTACAGAACACCACCCCATTTTCTCTATGGTGAGTTGCTGCTTTAGATGCATGGCTGGAGACTGCTGGTCTGCCATCTGACTGCTGGAAGAGTCTGTGGGATCAAGTTGGGGAAACGTTTTCTCCTTTTCAACTCCTTTGCATTGGCTTTTACTTGGTTAATACTAGAGATGTGAATCAGAGCCGGTATCGGTTCTGACTCTGGTTCCGATTCACATTGTGAAATCTTTTTCTTGCAGTCCGATCGGGTTTTTTTTTATCGGCTGCGCCCAAACCGATAATCATAAAATACAGCCGACTCTTTAAAATGAGTTTGTTAGTATCCCCCACCCTCCGGACCCCCCCCCCCAAAATTTTTAAATACCTGGTGGTCCAGCAGGGGTCCCGGGAGCATTCTCCCGCGCTCGGGCCGTCGGCTGCCAGTAAACAAAATGGCACCAATGGCCCTTTGCCCTTAGCATGTGACAGGGCAACCGTGCCATTGGCCAGTCCCTGTCACATGGTAGGAACAATGGATGGCTGGCACCAACCTTAAAAATGGCGCGGGCCATCCAGTGCACCTACCATGTGACAGGGGCCGACCAATGGCACCGATAGCCCCTGTCACATGGTAAGAGCAAAGGGCCATCGGCGCCATTTTGATTAGTGGCAGCCGACAGCCCGAGCACGGGAGAATGCTCCCAGGACCCCCGCTGGACCACCAGATATTTAAAAATTTGGGGGGGGGGGTCTGGAGGGTGGGGGGATACTATCAAACTCATTTAAAGGGTCAGGTTGTGTTTTTAGGTTGTGTCCTTTCTTCCCGCCCCCCCCCCCCCCCATAACAATAAGAGAACCCACTAAATTAATCATGGGGTTTCCTATCGCTATCAGGGACCCCCCGATATCTGATGATATTGAAAATATCGGACAATATTTTCAATCGTCAGATAAACGATTCACATCCCTAGTTAATACTAGGGATGTTAATCCCTACCCTCCCTTCATGCCAATGCTAGTGGGTGCTGCTTCTGCAAGTGATGCTTGCATACCAGTGTTTGTCAGATGTCCCACTTGCTTCCCTTGACTGATATCCTTCCTTCAATATCTTCTGTTTCAGAGAATCCCAGACAAGAATCTTCCTCAGAATCAGTTGGTGCAAATACTACCTTCACTGCCTCATAAGCAGGAATCAAAGAGGAATGTGCTGCTGGTTTGGAGTGTTGCTACTCCTGCCTGCTAATTCCAGTCTTTGATAACTCTCTGACCTTTCCCCTCTGCTCCAAAACAAGAGGGAAAAGAACAGGTGGCAGTGGCACATGCTCTACAAATTTCAATTTCTTCTACATTAGTTGCCTTCTTCTCCTGCCTTTCTGGATATAAAAAAAGTCTCTCTTTAATTTAAGTTATTTACTGCCTCTTTTATTGCTGCCCCTGCAAAGCTACCAACTCTTCCAATCCTTTCCTGTCTCTTTTCCTGGCATGATAGAATTTACTGAAGTGCTCTCCCACCGGATATTACAAATGAATTTGATACTGTAACTGTATCCCCACTCACAGTACTACTCACTCTATGCAGAAACATATACAGTATATGTGTGCTGTACTATATGCAGTAATACTGAATGACTTCATACTCAGAAAAAGCTATTGAACACTAACAGACAAAAAGAGACTGGCAGTCTGGTAAGTCTCTTAGTGTGCTATGCCCACCTCACTATCCAGAGACAAAAAAAATCACTAGCACTGCCACAATTCTAATATTCACACTGTTTCCCATCCTGGCCCTCCTCCAATGATGAGAAAAACCAAAATCAGCAGTATACTGCCTCTTTTCCTGGCACAGTGAGTGAGATCACTGCAGTACAGAGAAGATTAGAAGCAGCCCTTTACCAGTGCCAAATGCAAAAGTTAAGCTTTTTTAAAGCTCTCAGAGCTTCTCCTAGCATGTCTTTCTGTGAGAATAGCTAGAGAGGAGATACAGACTGCTTCTTGCACATGCTTGAACTTTACAGCTGGAGGATGTCAGTGTTACTTGATCCAGATAGCAACTATAGGCTATTTAAAAAGATGCTGCACCATTATTTGTCCTCTAGCTAGTCTCCTTGCCAACTTGTCCTGCCTTGGCTCTGATAAAGCTCTGACAAGGTGGTGAGGTTACACAAACAAAAGCTGGTTGCTATAGTTACCAGTTGATTTTTTTTTTCTTAGTAGTACACAGACATAAATTTGAATGGGCCATTGAAATGAATGAAAAAAACAACAACAAATTGGACAAAGAATATTCATTTCATTTGTGGGACCCCTCCATTCATTTCAGGGGGCCATGAAAGAACCAAACATGGGCACATTTATTATTATGTTTTACCTATTGATTTCAAATGAATTCCTACTGTGAAATTTGTTGCTAGAAGATGTCATGAAAGCAGTTACTGTTGCTGGGTTTTGAAAGGGTCTAGTCAAGCTGTTGGAGGAAATGTTTATAAAACCAATATTAGCCATGTAGACTTGGGATAGCCCCTGCTTATTCATGGATATGAGCAAGAAAGATTGGACTTACCTTTTGGGATTCTTCTGGGTATTTATGATCTGGATTGGCCTCTGTCAGATACAGGATGCCAGGCTTGATGGAACTTTCATCTGACTCAGTTGAAATTTCTTATGTTCTTATGGCAGCCAGATACAGTAGCCTTTGCTCTCTGACCTTCTCTGTGTGGAAAGGAGTCAGTATATTCTGTGTGTGATCTTTCCACAAACTGTCACTTAGTGGCTAGTATAAGTTTACAGCCAACAAGCAGACTGGCATTCTTTATTTCTAACTAAAAGTGTCTGTGTCTGTTCTGCTGTATATGGCCACACTAATGCTAAGTATACTGTGCATTACCTGTGATAGATTTAACGTTCTGCCACTCTTAAGCATTGTTAGTGCTATTGTCTTTCTCTCCCCTCCCCCCCTCTCCAGGTCAGTCAAAAGAGAAGAGAAGTTCAAAGGCATAGCCCCACAGTGCTCTGTAGAATCTCAGGGGTAGATTCTGTAGCAAAAATTTGAAAATTCTGAAACACATTGACAAATGTTTCTATCTTTTATTTTACATGATATAACTAAAGTAGATGCCCAACCTTGCTTATTCTTGTATAATTTTTTTTTATTGGATAAGGAAAAGAGATAAGTTATTGGAGGAGAAGTCCATTAGCTGCTATTAATCAAGTTGACTTAGGGAATGGCCACTGCTATTACCGGCATCAGTAGCATGGGATCTTCTTACTGTTTGGGTACTTGCCAGGTTCTTATGGCCTGGTTTGGCCACTGATGGAAACAGGATGCTGGGCTTGATGGACCCTTGGTCTGACCCAGCATGGCAATTTCTTATGTTCTTATGAGATCACAAGTATCAGTACAGAGAGGAAATTCAGAGATGTGGAGAGGAGAAAGATAGCGAGAGGACCAGAAATGGTGAGAGGAAGGGAAAAGGATCTGTAATGGGGTAAGAAGGTGCGAGGGCTTTGATAGGAAAAATTGGAGATCAGGAAGAGGAAAGGAGTGAGTTTCTGGGATTTAAGAAGGGAAGCATGGAATAGAGAGAGTTGTGAGCTGGATCAAGGGAGTTATTAAAGAAGGGAGATTACAGGATCTGGTGGATAGAATCCAAGCTCTAGGGAGAACCTGAATTGTTTGTGGGGGGAGGGGGAGGAGGAGAAGGGGAGACAAGTATCCCTATAGTCCTGTTCCATTTTGCATCCCCTCTCTAAGCTTCCACCCAATCTGGCATATATACTCACACACACACACACACACACACACACTCACACCTGATACCAATCCCATCTTTCTCACACACACAAATACCGCTCCCTTCTCCCCATTTCCCTCTCCCTTCATACACAGACCCACACCTCCTAGCTGATGAGAAAGCAGAAGGCTGCTCCCTGTTGCATGAGATTCAGCAAAATTGGAAGGCCACAAATCTTCAACCAGCCTGCTGCCCCCACAGTTTTGCCACCCTAAGTACAGGCCTAGTGTGTCTATGAAAAAAATCCAGGCCTGTACACTAAAATACAACACTAAAAACCTCTAGTCTGGAAGTGGTGGTGAGAGGGGGGTGATGATGGACAGCTTTCCCTGCATACTAGTGGTTTATTTCCTTTCCATGATGCTTTCTAAACATAAGGGTGAAATACCCCTCGGAGCTCTCCACTTTGCTCCAGCAGGAGATCTCTGGTTTCACTGTCCAAGCTTTAGCAGTAATGAAGGAGATCAAAGCAAGCCCCCTGGAGTCGCCAAATTTGGGAGCACTTGGCTCTCCCAGGGCTACCTCCTTGACCCTGCCTGAAAGAATACCACTTGTGATTAGGTGGCAGGAGAGTGAGGCAAGGAAGAGCTTCTTCCTGGGCCACAGAAAGAGCAGTTGGTTACTGGTATGATCAATTGAGTGGCCATCCTTGCCCTTCAGAGGTAATATGGCTGTGAGAAGACCATCTGTAAAGGAGGAGATGATGAGTGGTACCCTCTGACGAAGAGAGGACCGTGGCTGCAGTGTGGCCATCCTACCTGTAGGGGCCCTCAGTGGGCTCCGGTCTGAGCTGCCCAGGCTTTTGCATTGAAGAATCTCATAACTCAGCACTGCCACTTCCTCAGAAGGTCTGGTTCACCCATAGTTCCCTGCCTCACCTTAAAACTTAGTTTCTCCTAGCTCTGACCATTGTTCCTAATCTTGTTTCATTGCTCTTGACCCTGACTTTTTATGTATTTAGGCCCCACTATAGTGGCCTTTCTAGTTTATGTTATGTTTTTGGGTTTGACTGTGTGTTTGCCTCTGTGCCTTTTTGCCCCTTGTTCAGTTGCTACACTCCCTTGTCTGTATTTTGTGTTTATTCCGGGCATTCTTTCTGTCCGTTGCTCTGTTGCAGCCTTGCTGCATAAGTGGATGCCTTGTCCCTGTCACCGTGCACTACTGGCTGAATCCTGCCAGCCACCATAACCGAAGAACTCAGCTGAAAGGGATGGTGGGTTGTTCAGGCAGAAGAGGTAACCCGCTTCTGGGGGGGTCCAGCCTACTTCTGCCTCGGGATTTATCCAAGCGCTGGACAGTTGTGATCTGGCACCCACAGAGACCATAGGGAAGATGGTACCTCAAGGAGTCTTCCTGTGATATCTTGGTAGGATACAGAGTGGCTCCTGGGTGGTACAAAGAGTTATTCTGTAACTGAAAGAGAATTAGTGATTATGGATAAGCTTGAAGATAATCCAGAGAGGAATGAGATACAAGTTATCCTATGGAAGAGAGGAGAAGAGAGGAAGTAAATTTAGCATTTTTCCCTAGTTGCTTCCTGATGTATAGATTAGGAGGAAAGAGATGATGTTGTTTTGCTGATGCTGCCATAAACAAGCTGTGAGATCCTGAGAACTCTGATCAAAATCGGTGCCATTTATTTAATATTTTTGTACATTTTACTTTTGGAATCCCAGAACCTGTTGAAGCTACCTTTGTTGTGAGACCTTTTCCTTTATCTTAAGGCATGGGTTCAACGGAGTCTGGTATCAGTGCTGAAGAGAGGAGAGAGCAGTCACAAAGGGGAAAGAGGTGTGGTTAAAGCTTTCCCTGTCCAGCATAGTAATAAATTCTACCCTTGCCTTAGAGCCAGTCCACTACACCATCTGTTTGAAGACTGGTGCTTAGCTGCTAAACAGGCATCAGACAACTCTCACATTTTATGTGCCCCATCTGAGGCACCGACAAACACATGGAAATTGGGTCTATTATTGTTATTATTTATACTTACAGACTGCATATGCATATAAGTTCAGTACAATTGGTTTCCCCAACTGGGCCTTGGAATGGACTTTTAAAACATAGGTTATGGTTATTTTTATGCATTGAATCTGAAAAAGTTCTAAGGTATGAATTAAACCCTGCACTATACAGTTACTATAACAACTTCTTTTTTAAGCACAAAGTGACATGCAAAGCTTTGGTCTGTTTACTCTTTCATGTCTTGTACTATTAGCTGAAAACAGCATCAGAAAATGGGATATTTTAAGCATACATATGGGGTAAGTGCATTTACTTTGGTTTCTCTGACTCTATAGACAAAATAATTCTGTCATCTGTCTGACACCATATCAAACCCGCCATTAACTTTCTGCTAGGCACTGGTGCTAACTGCAACTTTCACTAAAAATTAACACCTTTTTGAATTTAACAATTTACAGTCATAAAAAGGGAAACAGCAATTAAATTAAAACTCTTATTTAGAGTTTTACAAAGCAAAGTAGAGCTGCTAATGAGCTTCAGGCATGCAACTACACATGCACATAATTACACAAAACTGTGCAAAACGAGTGCAGAAATTTCTAGGTCCTCATGTCTTCACGTATAGTGAAAGCAAGATAATTTGAAAAGAATAATTCACAATCAAGCGTACATATTGAATGTGATGGCAAACCAATTACTACACATTTCCTTAACAAACGTTCTTATCAGTCAATTTGTAAAAGGGATGTATGCTTTGCCTCTTCGAAAATATGGCCCTGTCTTCGCTTACTTATGAGCAGTGATCATGAAAATGGTATTCCAGTACTCACCATTCCATAATACATTCTGTCTAATTATCTCTGTTTGATATTATCATAAACATGTCAGTCACTCCTTTTAATTTATAGCTTTCTAACCACATTAGCATTTTTCTGCTGCAAGGCATTTAATAATGGAAGAGAGCAGATATTTGCAGGAATCAAAGCCTCGCCTGCTGCCAAAAGCTGAATTGAGTTTGGAAAAGCTCAGAAAACTCAGAGAAAAGGCTCTCAAACTTGTTTGCTTGTTTCCCCCAACTTTGTTTAATGTACACTGGTTACCAGTTCACTATTGGATACAATAAAAGTGCTTACAATAAATCATAAATTAATAAGTACAAATTCCCTTCCATAGACAAATTTTCTGTTGCAGATTTATCAACCAACATGGGCCCTTAGATCTCTGCAAAGGGGTCTTTTAGACATACCTTCCGTATGGTCTGCTTGTCTGTCAGTAACAAGAGACTATGCATTTTTGTGGTGGCTCTTTCTATTTGGAACTCTCTGCCTGAAACACCAAGGCAAATGGAATGTCTGAAAGCTTTTAAAGCCTTGCTGAAGTCTTTCCTTCTTAGCTAGGCATATGCATAAACCTTTGCAACAGGCAATCTATTTCATTATGTAGACATTATTAATGATGGTTACTTTCTAGGCTTGAGAACATTTGACACGTTAGTGTGTCTAAAGTTTCTAATCAGGCATTGTTGCTTGCCACGCTAACATATCTTTTGTCATTTTAATTGTTTTGTATTTTAATGTTATTTCAATTTTATGTTATGCAAATATGTACATCACCTAGCGCGTAGGCATAAGTGATTAATACATTTTAATAAATACAAATATAAAACATATCTTTTGAGGAGGGACCCATGTTGCTTTGAAAGTTTGGGTACAACAGTAGTTATAGATAACTTTTATTGCACTAAATAAGAATTTTCATATCCTGTGAAGAATCTTATTTTTCAGGCCCAGTACTCTAGTTTGCTGTATTTCCTGTACATGCTAATAGATGCAATTTCCCACAGGAAGGATTTGCTTAATGCTTCCATCTATGGAGTGAATGTGTGAAAGAATACAAGCAATTCACATTAAATAAAAGTGCAGTTATTTGCAGTTTTTCCCATTGAAAAGTTCTCAAAGTGGACACAAAAGGAATTTTCAGCAGTGAAACTATACAAGCTAAAAAAGGACTGGGCAGGAGTATTTTCAAAGTTCCACAGATACTAGAATAGATGAATTGGATGTGGTTCAATTCCTTCTTTCAGGTGATTATTTTTTTTTTTTATTTGAAATAGGCTAGAGCACCATGGACCATCAAGTACAGGTCTATGGATGTTTCCCTATATTTTTTCCTCACATTAACCAGTGATTGCTGTAACAATCCTTTGACTGAGAGACACAAGCAGCCGTTCCCTCTAGTATCAGGCACATGAGTAGTCTTAAGCCAGCAGTAGATTTCACTGCAGCATGATCACTGTGACTCCCTCCTTCCCAGGGGGCTATTACAGACTGTGTACTATTACTCAGCTCTAGCTAGCCCAAGGGATAGGAATTATATTCTACAATCACACTCCAGTTTCCTACACAGCAACACACATGAGCTTTATACTAGTATATATGGAAACCGAGAAAATTTCAGAAAAAGTTCAGATGGCCTGTCTAGTCTGCCCATCCATACTAACTGCTCCACTCACAATCCCTACCATGTCCTATGTTTTCTTGACTTCAGATATAGTCTGTCTCCATTACCTCCACTGGGAGGCTGTTCCATGCATCCACCACCCTCTCTGCAAAGAATACTTCCTTAGTTTTCTCAAGAATCCCTTTTCATCCTCATTTCTAAAACGTTATTTACAGATGTATAATTCAATTTTACAAACAGAACACTTTTGAAAATTTACTCTGTTCTTTTTAAAATCAAAAAGCATGGAAATCCCAACCCTGCCACTTGAAACGCCTCTCCCCATTGCACCTAAAAGTACATGTGATACCAGGTTACACACAGACTTTTACATGCGCTGGCCATGGATTGATTTTCAAAACACCACTTACATGCATACAACAGAGATTTGTGTGCGTATGTTGCTTTGAAAATTAAGCTATCAGAGTGCAGTTTTCAAAGGGATTTCCATGCAGAAATGGGCTTATGAGGATTGCACACTCTGTATATGTGAGTAGTTCCATAAGGTGCTTATTTATACCTTCATTGTAATGGTGGCATTCCAAGTGTGGGATTATGTGGGGAAAGAAAGCTACTAGCATAGTTTTGGATTTTCAGGACTACTGGGAGTGCATGTCGTTTGAGTTAAAAAAAAAAAAAAAAAGTATCTGCAGTAAAAGGAGGTGTAGATGTCTATGAGTTCTTTTTCTTTAATGAAAGAAAAGGAGCTGACGGAACACCCAGAACATACATCAGGAAGTCAGGAGATGTAGGGGATCAAAATATAGTCCACCAAGTAGGGATAGGATCAAATGAATGTTTTATTATAGACTGCACAAATTCTTCAGCTTCAAAAGCAGAAATTACATATGCAGAAGTTTCCAGTTGGTATAAGAGGGAGAGACGCTTCCGACCCTGACACGAGCCGTGTTTCGCAGCAAAGCTACCTCAAGGGGTAACTATAGGCAACAACTAGCATCAAATGCCTACAGCTGCCTGCTAAACTGTTTAAACCTCTAAGTGTTTGATGCAAGTTGTTGCTTATAGTTGCCCTCTTGAGATAGCTCTGCTGCAAAACACAGCTCATGTCGGCATCGGGAGCATCTCCCTCTTATACCAGCTGGCAACTTCTGTGTATATCATTTCTGCTTTTGAAGCTGAAGAATGTGTGCAGTCTATATTAAAACATTCATTTCATCCTATTCCCCTACTTGATGGACTATATTTTGTTCTTTTTCCATAAGCATTGTCAATGTTCAAAGCAAAAGTATGTATGCACTTTTCCTTTTAAAACTGGTGCAAAAACCACAAATAAAAGGTTCCCACTGATTTTGCAGCTATTCAAGCAGTTTTGAAATTGTCCCCTAAAGAATAAATTGTGGCAGTCACTTATTTTATTCAGTTGACTCCAGTGAGGAAAAAGTTGAGGTTGATGGTGTGGTAGCACACTGTAGGAATCACTTTAATAGAATATGCCTGTCACTGTTGTCAAATTTAGTTATATTAAATTGCATGGGGATAATGAATGCAGTTAGGTAATTGTTAGGTTCCCAGCCAGGCAAGCACCATGGAACAGGACTAAGTGTGTGCATAAGGGTGAACACAACTTGGGAAATGGATGCCAGAGCAAAGGAGCAGAATAAACTGAAGTGCAGATTCTGGACAAGCATTAGCACATGTAACCCACTGGGTTGAAAATAAGGGGGGAGGGGGATAATATTTTTTTTTATTATTAAAGAATAAGAGCCTTGATTAAAAAAAAAATATGTAAAAACACATTCATCTGTCCCACCTGGCAGTACCCCTGAAGCTGCTGCAAAGAAGATGTGGTAGGCTACCATTAACTTGCTTAAAGACGGAGAGGGCTATCATAGCCCCTGTCTGAGAACGATGTGGCAAGCTTGAGAGCTGCTATGGCTCAGGCTGATGAGATTGAAACCACGAGGCACCCTGGATCTGTACTGCGTGACTGACAAGGGCAGCCGGTTTGCTGATATTAAAGCAGGATCGTGACAGGCTGGGAACTGCTGCAGGAATGACTCTCCCGGGCCCTGCAGCAATCAACTGTTTTAGGGTAGTCGTGCATTTTCTTACACCCTGGTTGCGGTAGGAACGAGGCAGCAGTATGTTCTCCTGTCCCGAGCCGGGCAGCGTTTCTCTCTCCCCAGGCCACAGGGCAAGTGATTGACAGGAGGAGGTGGAATCAAGGGCAGCGATAATCGCAGCAAGAAAAAAAGCCCAAGTCACCAATCTTTGCAGTGGCAGTGGAGGGGACGCCACCGCTGCTGAAGGGAGCGCCGGAGACCCTTGGCAAAGTCCCCCGCACTGATAGCAAGGGGGCCGCGAGCCGGAAGTGACCAGAAGAGGTACTTCCGGTTTTGCATTAAAATGGGGCAATTTTCAAATTTAAATTAAAATAAAACTAAGCAGCAAAAATAAAAAAGAAATAGTGATTCTGGGTGGGGGAACCTCCTTATGTCACGACATTATTATTAAGGCTATGGGTGAACGTGTCCTGACCCAGGATTAAAAAGTATCCAAAACCCCCTCAAAAATTAAAAACCTGGCAAATAAAGGGTTGTGGCAGGTCAGGGGGATCTCCTGAGGGGGCCCCTGCTGTTTATAGAGCCCAGAAGAGTTTTTTCAGACCCAGGTAAAAAAACAAAATGCGTCCTATCACTTTAAATCTCCCAACTTCCAACCAATCCATGTCAGTGGTCAAGTGAGGGCAGACGCTTTTCCCCAAGCTAATCTTTGATGGGCTGTAAAATAGTTTAAAAGGGCTCAAATTAAATATATTCACATGCAAATGTATGTTGATGAACCTATTAGTTAGTCACCCAAAATACAGAAAGTAAAATGTGTGGCTTGGCCGCATATTTTATTCTCAGAAATTAATGCCTGCTAAAGGCAGGCATTAATTTCAGACGGCACCGGGCAAGTGTGGCTTGGCCGCATATTTTATTCTCAGAAATTAATGCCTGCTAAAGGCAGGCATTAATTTCAGACGGCACCGGGCAAGTGTACAGAAAAGCAGAAAAAACTGCTTTTCTGTACACCCTCCGTCATAATATCATAGCGATATTAAGAGGGATGCCCCCCCCCCCAAAAAAATGACTTCTTTTAAAAAAAGAATAAACAACTTCTTTAAAAAAAAAACCACATCTGTCCGTGGCCTGCAGGTAGGAAAACGGACGCTCAACTTTGCTGGCGTCCGTTTTCTGAACCCGGTAAAATTAAGCATCGGCTGTCAGACTGTCTGACAACCGCCGCTTCCGCCAATAAGGAGGTGCTAGGGACGCGCTAGTGATATGGACATTGAGGTATTGCACCTTTATTCGATGCAAATGCTTCTCTCCCATTCGAGTCTCATCTCCTCACAGATGCCTCCATTACCCTGAATCTTCATATAGTTGGTCATGTCTCCTCCATCTCACATCTCTTGTAAACTCGTGAGTAGCATTACTTTAAACCTGCAGTGGTCTCATGACTTCTTCGGTACCTAGAGCGGGAAGGGTATTGTGGAGAATCTTTTGGCTAATTTTTATTTCTCTTATGCCTTTCCACTCCTGTTGAGACATGTTTCTTACATTTTTTCCAAACATTCCACCCACCTCCACCCCTACCTACCTTTTTTCTCAATAGGTGTTCACTCTCTGAATCCTCCCTCCTTCTTTTGTATTTCCCCTTCTTCCCTCCTACCAGCTCACCCTTCCTCTCCTGTTTAAGACTTGCAAATGACAATTATCCCACTGTGCCCACCCCTCCAGCTTCTAACCTCTCCTTTTCGCTAGGTACTCACTCTCCCAAATGCCCCTTTTTTGACTCCCTCCCCCAACCCCTCAGCCACTCTCCCTCCTCTCTCATGCAAGAGTTCCTACTGACAATTTCTAAATGTTTTTATTTGTTTATTAAACTTCTTTAAGGTGGACGTTGTTTTCTTCACCCATCACTGCTGTAGGCGTGGATGGTGTTTAAACTACTTCACACTCTTCCTGATCCAATGCTTCTTATTCTTGCAAGCTTCTTCTTTTCAGAAAGGCTTCTCCATCCTTGATTGATGTATCTATACTTTAATGTTAAATATTAAATAAACTATTGAAAGTGTCTGACCCTCTGTTTCTATTTTATTCACCTAATAATGTCCCTCTTCCAAACGTCCTTTCTCCCCCACCCAAACACCCTCTCCCCTCTTAACATTCACTATTCTCTCCCTTGCAAGACTGGATCCTCACATCTTCACCTTCCACCAACCTAACCCCCATTTTCACTAGGTAATCTCTCTTACAAACCCCCTTCCCCCCTCTAGTCTCTCTTCTACTCCTTCCATCCCATTACTCCTTTCTAAACCATTCACAGCGACTTTCCCCTCGCCTCTAATCACCTTTCTGTTTTACACATCACCTCCCTTCTTCTCTTTCCCTCCCGTTTCCAAACTGATGTCTAGGTAAAATCTTGTGAAACTTACCCCCTTCTTCTGTCTTCCCCTCCCCTTTCTTTCTCAGTGCAGAAGCCTAACAAAATAAAAGACACACTCACTGTTGAAAATGTAATTTTTTTTTTTTAATTTGGCAAATTTTTTACAGAAATATTTGCAAAAACAAAAAGGAAAGGGTTGGATATTCTAGGGAGAAAAACTTGTTACGACTATGGCTGCTGTGCAGCTCCTCACCACCAGAGGCCCCCCATGAGCACGCTCCCCTGGCTGGCCCCTGACTATCTGCTCAATGTCCAGAACTCCCTATTTAACCCTGCCTAGTCCATGCCTCAGTGCTTCGGCATCGAGTTCCTTTGGGCTCCCTGCTTTAGCCTTCTGTTTATTGCCTGGTGCGCCTTCGGGCTTCCCTGCCTTGCTCTGGGGCCTTTCTGATCTTGCTCGGTAGTCATTCAGCCTTGCCTGCCTTCTTGTTCCCTCTGTTCCTGAATCCCTTTCTGTTGCTGCCATGTTACTCTCCTGCTTCCCCCTTCTTCCTTGCCTTGCTGCCTTTGGGCATTTTGTGGTTTTATGTTCGGTGTACTCCCTGGCCTGGTTTGTCTAGTTCTGTCATTGTCTGTCTTGCTTGCCCTGGTTCCCCTCATCCAGCTCACGCTTACCTGCATCTAGTCTCATGTTTACCTGCACACTATTCTGATTTCACCCATCTCTGCATTCAGTTCCAGTATAACAGAGCTCGCGTACCCACATGCTGTTCCCATGTTTCTTGAAGTTCACCATAACCCCCATGCTCTCAACTCCAGAGACCCTTCTCAGCCAGAAACCAGCACCAGAGACTTTTCTCAGCCGAGACCCAGCTCCAGGAATTCTATCATCCTGCACCCAGCTGCAGAGACTCTACCCAGCCTCACCAGATCATCTGCTTTTACTCCCATCCTCCTGTCCTGTGTCACTCCTGCAGGTGGTGTTCACTACATCGGGCTACAGCCCCAAACCGTAACAGCATGCCGAAGCCATCCACCTCTAGATATAGGGACAGGAGTCTGCATCAGTTCGGTGAGTCAACTTATTTTTCCACTCCACACAACATTTCTGATTCTCAGAGGTATTTTACCTGTACTTGTTGCGAAACTTTGAATTTCCCACATCACCAAGACTGTCTAGCCTGTTAGCTCTCAGACCAGAAATCCTAGGCATGCAGTAGCTGTCAGAAGAAAAATGTGTCAGTATACCAAGAATGCTTGAACTGTAAAACTCCTAAGCCAGGATGGTGGAAATGTCCCTGTATCCCTAGCCTACTACCCCCAGATAAAGCTTGCCCCCGTTGCACAGCTACCGGACCAGCTGTTCCACCAGAAATATCAGCCTGTTTAATTAGCCTGTGTTCTCTTCCTTGCCAGGCAAACTATGTAGTTGCAACTGGCACTACATTGATGACAAATCTCAGCACACCTTCTCATGGCACCTTGAAGAAAACCTCTCAGAAAAAAATAAAATCTCTACCAGAAAGGCCTGGCATTCACCTGGTCAGTAATGTTCCTGTGACTTCCTTGCTCTGTCTCAGAAACAAGGCTCTCTACAGCAGAGAACACTGATTAAGGCAAGCAGAGCTCTGCCTTCCACAGCTGCAGTTTAGACACAGCTGACGAGCTGCTTCCCAAGACGTTCCAGAACTGCCTGTGCTTTTACTAATCTGCAACTCCACACATCAGAACCAGGGACCAGTGATCAGAGGATCGGCAACTTGTCTCTACCCACCAATTGCTCCATGGTCAGGTCTATACCCTCGTCTCAGTCCAACATGGCCAGTTCTAGGGATGTGCATTCATCCAGAACAAATTAGGCAATTTCATCGAAATTGCCTAATTCGTCCTGATTCAGCCACCCCAAAAAACGAAGCGGATTTTCCTGAAATTTTGGGAAAATTCATTTTTCGGGGTTAGTGCACACTAATGGGGATTTAGTGCGCACTAACCCCAAAATTTGGGGTAGCCGAAAAAAATCAGCCCAAACCGCGGGAAAACAAAATTTCCCGCGGTGGGCCAATAACGAAGGCCGAACCAAAAGGTTCGGCCAAATCACATCTCTAGCCAGTTCTACACCTTGTGGCCAGTCAGCAGCAGGCTCCTACATCATAAGAACATGCCATACCGGGTCAGACCAAGGGTCCATCAAGCCCAGCATCCTGTTTCCAACAGTGGCCAATCCAGGTCATAAGAACCTGGCAAGTCCAGGTTCTTATGGCCAGCCAGATGAGCTTGCATGGGATGCCTGCAAACCGGCACCACAACCAGCAGGAGGCGCCTGCATTCAGCCAATTCTTCCAGCAGACAGCATTCACCCCCAACCAGTCCATCCTACAGGGGGTAGTTATTCCCAGCCAGCCAGGCTTGAAAGGGACATCTGCTCCAGTTGTGTCATCCTATCCCAGGATGGGTCTGAACGTGCCACGCCACCCCAGGAGGGGTCTAAGCCTGCCTTGCCACCCCAGGAGGGATTTGAATTTGCAGCACCACCCCAAGAGTGGTCTGAGACTACCGCGCCGCCCCAGGAGTGGTCTGGGCTGGCCTCTCAGCGGCGTCAGCAGTTCCAGAAGGGGCTTAAATCAGTCCCACCATCCCAGAGCAAGTCTAGACAACTTTACCCTGCAAGAGGCACCCATTTCCAACAAGCCTATTTAATGAAAGAAATCCGTCCACACTAGCCCATAGCATCCTCCTTCAGTCAGTCCCCTTTGCAGAGCTGGGATCCAGGAGGAGGAGGAGGCCTTAAAAGGGAGGGGGGGGGGGGGTTACTGTTACGACTATGGCTGCTGTGAAACCTCCTCACCACCAGAAGTCCCCAATGAGCATGCTCCCCTGGCTGGCCCAGTCTTCCCTGACTATCTGATCAATGTCCAGAACTCCCCATTTAACCTTGCCTAGCACGTCTCAGTGCTTCGGCATCGAGTTCCTTTGGGCTCCCTGCTTGAGCCTTCTGTTTCTTGCTTTGTATGCCTTCAGGCTTCCCGCTTCTCTGCCTTGCTCTGTGGCCTTTGCTGATCCTGCTCTGTAGGCATTCAACTTGCCTGCCTTCTTGTTCCCTCTGTCCCTGAATCCCTTTCTGTTGCTGCCCGATTACTCTCCAGCTTCCACCTGCTTCTTTGCCTCGCTGCCTTCGGGCATTTTGTGGTTCCATGTTCAGTGTAGTCCTTGTCATGGTTTGTCTAGTCCCATCATTGTCTGTCTTGCTTGCCCTGGTTCCCCTCATCCATCTCACGCTTACCTGCACGCTATCCTGATTCCACCCATACCTGCACTTAGTTCCAGTGTATCAGACCACTCTTACCTGCACTCACATCCACGCGTACCCACATGCTGTTCTACTGTTTCCTGAAGTTCACCCTTACCCCCACACTCTCAGCGCCAGAGACCCTTCTCAGCCAGCACCCAGTTCCAGAGGGCCTTCTCAGCCGAGACCCAGCTCCAGGAATTCTATCATCCTGCACCCGGCTCCAGAGACTCTACCCAGCCTCACCAGATCATCTGCTTTTATCCCATCCTCCCATCCTCCTGTCCTGTGTCACTCCTGCAGGTGGTGTTCACCACACCAGGCTACAGCCCCAAACCGTTACAAAACTATTTACATGGCACATGGCAGCCTCAGCAAGACCCCCAAGGGATGCCCAATTTGCCATCATCTCCTCCCACAACATCTGGACAGCTCAAGCAAATTGCCGCTGATTAACCAGCTCATCACCTGCAGCAGTTGCTCCAAGCGATGAGCAGGTTCTCCAGCCAAGCCACCATATGTAGAGGAAAGAGATGGAGGGTAAGACAGACCTCCCTCAGGCAGCAAAGGCTGCCCAATCTGTGTCTCTGCCTCCCTACTGCCCAGTCAGATCAAGGAGGAGGCCCTACGGGGTGCGGGAGAGAGTGCTGTGGCTGAGGTGGAGGAGGAGCATCCTGTTCCTCCCCAGAAATGGGGGCAGTTGACTGGACGGGATCTGGAACTGGTGTGTCGCTGGACTCCATCTCTCCTTCCTCCTCCTTTGTGATGGGATGTCATCTGTAAAGAGAGTAAAAATATTGTGTCATGTCATTTGTACCCAATCTGTTTAAGGGCATAGCTTTACCAGTGGAGATGTAGGGCAAGGGAAGGAGCCTAACCCATCGACAATATCTTTGACTTTTAGATTAACAAAATAAAAGGACTGTAGTTTGATGTTGCCTTGCATGTGCATTAGGTGGTGTTTTGTACTCATTGACAGAGTCTGAAGCGTGGGTTGGTGGTCTACATAGCAAGGCATCTAGGACCTTGGGATTGGATATACATGTTGGATTTGGCATGTAAACATTAACATGCGAAGAAACACAATAGAGGTTTTATAAAATCTTACCACCAGTCCCAGCCCGCAGAGCCTTCAGCCGCTCAAGCACAAACATAAATGTAACATTGGCTTAAAATTTATGTATGATTAATTATATATAAATAAAACTATAGCTTTTTGTATAAATTGAATTTCAGAAACAAAAAAGTATCATAGCACTATAACTCCCAGTCAAGGCAACAAGTACCCAGCCCCCATCCCTCTTCCTCTAAGCACTACTTCAGACAACCCCCTTTCTTAGAGTATCTCCTCCACCTTCCCCCTCTTCTCCTATTTAAACAATGATCCTTCCATTGCCTGTAATCCCATCCATCACTGATACTAATGACCCACCCCATGCACAACATTCCAACCCCTAGCCCCTAGAAAACCCACTCCAGGTACTAAGTCCCCACCCCTAGCCCCTAACCCACCTAGATGAGAGGCTCCTCTATCAAATTCAATCTTGAGTTCCTCCCATGCTCTGGCCATTCTGTGCATGTTGTGCCTCTCACCAGTGCATATATATAAATTGGCTTCATTAGCCACTACTAAGGACACCAAAATGGCGATGTCCCTGGTGGTAAAATTTGGTTGGTGTGCTGGTGAAGGCATTGTGGCGACACAGCAGGGAACAACAGGAGGTTCCGCCCTCGCGTAACTATGATCTTGCGCCTAGGTGTGCACGTTTTCTATGTGCATAGCTGCAGCATCGAGATAGGCACATGGCTGTATGCTAATCTGGATGCTCAGGTGCTGAGAAGTGCGAAGCTGTGCATGAATCTGGACGCTCAGGCGCCAAGATAGGCGCTAAGCTGTGCACAAATCTAGACGTTTGGGTGTTAAGATAGGCATAAGTGGTGCTGAGAGGTGTGAAGCTATGCATGAATCTGGATGCTCAGATGCCGAGATAGGCGCTAAGCTGTGCACAAATCTGGATGCTGGGGTGGTAAGATAGGCGCAAAACTGTACGAGAATCTGAACACTCGGGGTACTGAGATAGGCACAAAGCTGTACGCTAATCTGGGACAAGCATGGGTTGCTTGTAAAACCTTCCCCTCCTCACTGCCCAACCTCCTTACCTCAACCCAATCCTCTTCCACCACCCTTTCCCATTCTCCCTCCCCCTCCTGAAAGTCACCAACCCCACTACCATCTCTCCCCCCCCCCCCTCCTCTCCCAAGCATGGGTTGCTTCTAACACCTTCCCCTCCCCCACTACTAACCCCCTTCCAACAATTACCACCACCCACCCCCTCCCACCAGCCTTTCCCATCTTTCCTCCCACTCCCAAAACAGCAT
Source organism: Rhinatrema bivittatum (assembly GCF_901001135.1). Taxonomy (NCBI): domain Eukaryota; kingdom Metazoa; phylum Chordata; class Amphibia; order Gymnophiona; family Rhinatrematidae; genus Rhinatrema; species Rhinatrema bivittatum. Next base: position 72,969,058 of record NC_042616.1, on the reverse strand, counting down.
GAAAATCTCCAGTTTCAAGGACACTGGTATCAGAGTACTGGCGTTAATGATCCCAGAATTACCACCCCAGTGAGGTGAGAAATTCTGTGCCACATGGCTGCTGAGCTTGGCAGAGATGTGCTATGTGTGTTGCCTGCCCAGTTCTGTAAGCCAGTGGACCCTGAACACTAGGCTGGCAATCCCCAAAGACCATCAATACCAAGAACAGCATCCAATGCAGACAGAGATAATTAAAAACAAGTATTTTATAAAGAAATAAACATTTATTAACAATATAGTAACCATTATGTACAACAACAAATAACCGACATTAGAAAGAGGGTGCCCATTAAGGCATAGTCCTCATTACCGGTCTCCAAAAATGTCCTCTATGACATGACTTCTGACCTCATTTCCCCTGGCTATGTTGTTCTCTCCAAGATCTGAAGAGCTCACATCCAGTTCTCCCTCTAGGTCAGGATTAATGACCTATGGAAGACCATGCTGCAGAGTGATGTTGTGAAGCATGCAGCAGGCCCCCATGATGTCCGCTACCTTCTCAGGGGAGTACTGTGACGCCCCTCCTGAGTGATCCAAGCAGTGGAAGTGACTCTTTAGGAGACCAAATGTTCTTTCAATTACACTCTTTGTTCTGATATGTGCCTCTTGATACCTCACTTCTTCAGCGGTCTTTTGAACCGCAAGTGGTATTAGCAACCATGACTTGCAAGCATAGCCAACATCACCTGTAAAAGAAAAATAATTTTATTTGGTATAAAATTAACTAGATTCCTTTAATTTCCATTACTTATTACCTGCACCTTCAAGCTGACATCTGTAGCATTTTTTAATTTAGTAGAGCATTCCCATGTACAAATAAAATCTCTTACTATTCTGTCTTTGGGACTCAGGCCTGTTTACTAACATGTGCCACATATTAATAGATGTAGTGTCAGCCATGTAGCAGAGAGCACATACAATGCTGCCTTATCTGATTCGTGTGTGCCAGCAAAATATGGCCCAGTCTTCACTGATCGTTCTCTAACCCATGAATCTCTATAACCTTTAAAGGTCATACTGACTACTACTACTACTACTACTACTTATTTCTATAGCACTACATGAAATACACAGTGCTGTACAAACATACAAAAAGACAGTTCCTGCTCAATAGAGCTTACAATCTAATAAGACAAACATACAGGACAAGAGACTTGGTTAAAAGAAAAGAAAGTTAGTCAAGTCTAAAAGCAGACAATGAGGCATAAGATTTAAAAGCGGTTTCAAAAAGGTGGGTCTTTAGATGGGATTTAAACATAGCTAGAGAGGGAGCATGATGTACCAGTTCAGGAAGACTATTCCAAGCACATAGCACAGCCAGGTAGAAAGCACGGAGTCTGGAATTGGCAGTAGTGCAGAAGGGCACAGATAGGAGTGATGTATCTGATGAGTGGAGTGTGCGAGGAGGGGTGTAGAGAGAAATAAGAAAAGAGAGGTGAGAAAGAGGAGCTTGAACTGTATGTGGGTGTGGATAGGGAACCAATGCAGTGACTTCAGAAGAGGGATTATGTGAGCATAGTGACTTTGGCAAAAGAAAAGTCGCACAGCTGAATTTAGGACAGATTGTAGTGGAGAAAGATGGCTTGCAGGGAGACCTGTGAGGAATAGGTTGCAATATTCTAAGTGGGAGGAGAAGAGAGAGTGGATAAGGATTCTGGTAGTGTGTTCAGAAAGAAAATGATGTATTTTGGCAATGTATAAAGAAACAACATGTTTTAGTTGTGTTTTGGATATACTTAGAGAAGGAGAGAGAAAGTTGAAGAGGACTCCAAGGTTACGAGCTGATGGGGCAGGGACGATGACCATGTTATCCACTGAAACAGAGAAAGGAGGAAGAAGGGAGGTGGGCTTGGGGGGAAAGATAAGAAGCTCCATCTTGGCCATGTTAAGTTTAAGGTGGTGGCAGGACATCTAGGCAGCAATGACAGACAGGCAGGCCAAGATCCAGGATTGGATTTCTGGTGAAAATTCTGGTGTACATAGGTAGATCTGGGAATCCTCAGCATATAAATGGTAGGGATGTGCAGAGCAAAATTTTATGTTCATATTTTTTATGTCCGAAAGGGGGTCCCACTTGCGGCCAATATGGACATAAAAAAAATCCAATGAGTTGGGTATATGTACATATGTGCAAAAAAAAAATTTAAACCCCCTCACCCTCCTTAATCCCCCCCCCCAGACTTACCACAACTCCCTGGTTATGGAGCGAGGAGTGAGGACGTCATTTCTGCAATCCTTGGCGAGAAGCATGTGACGTCGGTGGCACGTCGAGTGACGCGGCGTCACGTGATTCCCGGCTCGTTCGCGCCGGACGGCTCGTTCGGCCCAAAAAGAACTTTTGGCCAGCTTGGGGGGGGCCTCCTGACCCCCTCAAGCTGGCCAAAAGTTCTTTTTGGGCCGAACGAGCCGTCCGGCGCGAACGAGCCGGGAATCACGTGACGCCGACGTCACGTGATTCCCGGCTCGTTCGCGCCGGACGGCTCGTTCGGCCCAAAAAGAACTTTTGGCCAGCTTGGGGGGGGGCCTCCTGACCCCCTCAAGCTGGCCAAAAGTTCTTTTTGGGCCGAACGAGCCGACCGGCGCGAACTTGCCGGGAATCACGTGACGTCGCGTCTGAGTGACGCGGCGCCACGTGATTCCCGGCTCGTTCGCGCCGGACGGCTCGTTCGGCCCAAAAAGAACTTTTGGCCAGCTTGGGGGGGCCTCCTGACCCCCCCAAGCTGGCCAAAAGTTCTTTTTGGGCCGAACGAGCCGTCTGGCGCGAACGAGCCGGGAATCACGTGACGCCGGCGTCACTCGACGTGCCGCCGCCGTCACATGCTTCTCGCCAAGGATTGCAGAAATGGCGTCCTCACTCCTCGCTCCATCACCAGGGAGTTGTGGTAAGTCGGGGGGGGGGGATTAAGGAGGGTGAGGGGGTTTATATTTTTATTTTGGCTCAACAATCGCGATTTCCCACATATCGAACATATCTATGTTCGATATGTGGGAAATCCGATCGTTTATGTCGAATCAATTTTTTAAGTAAAAAAAAAATATGAGTTGCGTTTTACTAATGCGGTCAATCCGAATGCACACCCCTAATAAATGGTATTGAAAGCCATGAGAGAAAATCAGAGCACCAAGGGAATTAGTATATAGTGAGAATAGAAGAGAGCCCAGGACAGAGCCCTGAGGCACACCAATTGATAGTGAAATGGCAGTAGAGGAGGAAGCACCAGAGGAAATGCTAAAAGTGCAATGGGAGAGTTAGAAAGAGAACCAAGGCAGAAATCACACTGATACACAACCACACCACATCAGTGCAAGCAATGGAATAAAATGCCTCTTTAGGCTCTGTCACTTAACTCTTATCCTGACAATGGCATTAAAAAACCCGCACTAGCATTTCTATCTTCTAGCGCGGCTCCCTGCATTGCCCGTGAATAATCATCTCCTTTGCATGCTATTAGCATGCACTTGCACAGAAAAAAATCACAGGTCAGTAAATACATTTGTACGTGCTTTTTCCCTGTGCACAAAACCCTTATTACATACCTGTATAGGGCTTTGTGCGGGAAAATGCACTTAAATATGTGCTTATAGCCGCGCACAAACCCGCAGCAGCTTCAGCGCACCTTATTACATCGGCCCCCACAGTGACTTGGGGAAATCATGCCAATGCTGGTACCCCTTTGCCCCGTTATGAAGTTGTAGGCTATTCATGCCACTTTTGGTGCCACTTTCCGGTCTCCTCAATCTTTTTAGGAACCTTGGCATTCTTTCCCTCTTGTGTTGATTTCTACCAACAGGTTTTAGGACAATTGATTAAAAAAAAAAAACACCCTATTCTGGAGTCCAATATAGGCTGAAAATTACTTTAATGCTCCCCCCATTGACTTTAATGGCAAATGAAAACAAATTAAATGAAAAAAAAAATTTTTTGGTTTTGAAAATATAGAAATGAATTAGGATCCCCACGAAATGAATACATGTACAGCCATGGTTGAAACTCTGATGGTGCCACATTGTGATAGTAATCTTCCTATAGTTTTCCCTTAAAATAAGTTAAAAAGATGTTCTATTAGAGTTTCAAATGCATTAAATTAAATATGGTTGAATCTCAAAAGAAATGCATCTCAAACTCATGTGAGTGAAAATTACAGGAGAACTGCTTAGTACGTCATAGTGAAACACAACCAGGTCTGGAGATCACCTTAAATATCCCTAAATAATTTATGGTGATGATATCTATTTACTGCATAAGAAGGCCAAGGATTGTATTAGGAAATCAATTTAGTGTGCAGGTCATAATGACTTGGAGATCAATAAGAGAATAAACTATTTTGCTTATTTCTGTTTGTAACCATAAATATATCTAAACTGTTGTGATCTTTACTTGGAACAACGGTACATATAACTAAATAAATAAGTAAATAAATAAAAGAATTTGTGCTTGAAAAAGACAGGGCAAATTTGACTGAAGAATAATAACCACTTTTAGCACTGCAGCTAAGCTCTCTTCAAAATACTTAATACTTCAACTGTGTCTTCTCTGCATTCACATTTAACTAAAAAATGTCTTGTATCTATAGTAATTCAAAGTCTGAAATATATTGTTTTCAAATACAAGGAAAGATATTGCAGTCTTCACTGAATATATTAATAATGTCTCTATTCAAGATGAAAATGAATACAATGATATTGCCACAGAAATGTTCTGTGTAGTATCAGGAATTTAGAACACCCAATTCCAATTGTACATAATAGTTTTCTAATTACTCCAGGGGGTTATGATGACATATAATCATAGCATTGAAAGTCAAGTGCTTTTAAAGTTACCAGGCCCTCAGATGCAATTACAGCCTATCTACTTGGCATAGTATGGCTTAAAATATTTAGATGACCACTAAAGAAAAATCTCTGGTGAATTATTTGTGTGAATGAACCGGGTTATTCTGTGAAATTTACAACTCAAATACTGAGTAGATTTTAAGAGCCGCGTGCGTTTCCCGGCGCGTGCAGATGGACGCGGCAATTTTAAAACACACGTGTGTATTTTGAAACATACGTATGTGTTTTAAAATCGGCTATTTGCATGTAGATGTGCGCATGATTTCATGATGATGCGTGCATGTGCGGGCAAATGCAGTCTTGCTCACGTAAGAGGGGACGATTTTACTAGATATGCGCACCGATGCAATTACCGCCTTTCCCAGTTTGTTTCCAGTTGGCCCCAGTAAAGAAGAGGACTTTCTAACCCCCCTAGATAACTTGCCTCCCTTTTACCCTATTAGCCCCGTGCCTTAAAACTCCACTGACTACCCTATTTTTCTTTATTTTACCACGTACTCGCCATCCATAGCAGAAGTAAAGTTATGCAGTAGGGAATCCTGGCGCGTAAAGACTTGTGCAGACTTCATGGTGCAGTTTCGTTCCCCAAATAGCCGATTTTTACCAAAAGGGGTGGGAGATAATACCCAATTTGTACTAATGGTATTGCCATGTAAAATATTGTTTTGTAGCATTTGTTGCATGCCCACGCAGGTTTAAAAATCCGCACGGTGCGCCCGGCGTCACACACACATCTCCCGGCTTCAACACATGCAAGGTTTTTAAAATTGGCAATGAATGTATTAGCTTGTTAATTAATAAATCAACCATTTAAGGTAGGTAACTTTCTTACATTTTCTTTTTACCACTGAATTGAAGTTAATAACATAGGGAGGGAAGACACTGCGCTCGATTACTGTTGGCTTTAAAATAGGCCGCAGTTAAATAACAAACTAACCGTTACAACAACTTTAACCATAACATAACCCCTCCCCCAATGCCCCCTTCCCCCACCCTTTGCCTCGGTCCTCCACCACCTTAAACCCCAATGGTGGAGCTGCTCCTCCCCCTTTCCTGCCTGCTCCGCCTCGAACCAGCGAGAGCAAGCTCTACCGTGAACCTTAGCCCCACGGTTCTCTAGTCATCCCGTGTAGCAGCCCCCCCAACTACACGAGGCACTCCCCCCCTTCCACCAACCAAATCTCCCCTCTCCCCCCCCCGAGCATTCCAACATAACATGGGCTCAGGTTTTCCGCCACTAACAAACCGATCTTGTCGGTTTGTTCCCCCACTGCGGCCTGATTACCACTTGCTAATCTCTTTCTCCAAACCGTCTTGAAGTGCATTGTTAAACAAGTCCATCCCCACTTCGGAGAGATGAATCCCGTCCCCGCAGAACAATCCTGCTTCTACCTCCCAAGACCAAGAGTGTCTTACCCAAAATCCCCCTTCCCATCCCAGATTTAAGGAACATGGCCCCCATTTATGAAGGTCATGAAAACCATTGAACATATGAAATACGCAAGCTCCAAGCATCTTAAGTCAGCTTTTTATGTTCATACATTCCAAATGTGGATGGACAGGCACAGCAATTGATAAAGGTCAAGCCCTTTTAGGGACATAAAGCCTGGATGTACAGGCACAGCATTAGCATTATGTCCCTATAAGACTATGTCTTATAGGGACATAAATTCCGGACGGACAGGCATAGCACTAGAGGATACAGGTCAGGCCCTCATAGGGGCATAAAGCCTGGATGAACAGGCACAGCATTAGAGGATACAGGTCAAGCCCTGGTAGGAACGTAAGACCTGGACAAACAGGCACAGCATTATAGGATACAGGTCAAGCCCTCGTAGGGATGTAAGGCCTGGACGAACAGGCACAGCATTAGAGGATACAGGTCAAGCCCTCATAGGGACGTAAGGCCTGGACGAAGAGGCACAGCATTAGAGGATACAGGTCAAGCCCTCAAAGGGATGTAAGGCCTGGACGGACAGACACAGCATTAGAGGATACAGGTTAAGCCCTCATAGGAATGTAAATCCTGGACAAACAGGCACAGCATTAGAGGATACAGGTCAAGCCCTCATAGGGACGTAAGGCCTGGACAAACAGGCACAGCATTAGAGGATACAGGTCAAGCCCTCGTATGGACGTAAGGCCTGGATGGACAGGCACAGCATTCGAGGATAGAGGTCAGGCCCTCATAGGGGCGTAAAGCCTGGACGAACAGGCACAGCATTTGAGGATAGAGGTCAAGCCCTCGTAGGGATGTAAGGCCTGGATGAATAGGCACAGCATTAAAAGATACAGGTCAAGCCCTCATAGGGATGTAAGGCCTGGATGAACAGGCACAGCATTAGAGGATACAGGTCAAGCCCTCTAGGGACGTAAGACCTGGACGGACAGGCACAGCATTCAAAGATACAGGTCAAGTCCTCATAGGGATGTAAATCCTGGACGAACAGGCACAGCATTAGAGGATACAGGTCATGCCCTCATAGGGACGTAAGGCCTAGATAAACAGGCACAGCATTAGAGGATTTCCTTTGTGAAGGTATGTTGTGGTTTGATCTGTCACTTCTTCTTGAATTCGTTCACGGCCAGAATAAAATTGCATCTTTTTCATTTCTGAAAGATAATTCAACAGAGGATGCTTTTAGAGCAGTAGAGACTGCCATTTGTGAAGCAAGAACTGAGCTGGAGATTATTTGTGAATACCTAGAAGCTATTAACTGTACTTATACACTTCAGCATTGAAATTAGAAATATCAGAACAAAACTCAGACCGGCACAGCGTTTGAGGTCAGGCCCTTGTAGGGACGTATGGCCTGGACAGTGGACGGACAGGCACAGCGTTTTATTCATCTTGCCATTCACAGGGAAAATTTGGAAAAGCAAGCAAAGGCAGGTATATTTTCAAAAACACTAGCATTTCCATCAACTCTAGTGCCAGCTTTGAGCAGTCAGGGCTCATGATATCCCTTGTCATTGAAAATACATGTTCACTGGGCACACTGGTTGGTAGACATGACAGATATTACTGAGCCACTTTGGCTAGGTGTGGCCAGACAGTGGACTTGTGTGCCCAATATGCCAGCGGATCTGTCTGCATGTCCTTTGTAGGCTCTGAGAGATACCGTGTCACTGACAGCTGTGCTGGTGTCTCCTTTGCTTGGGTGGCCTCAGAGTCACTCATGCAGCTGCTTTCTCTTTAGCCCATAGCACAAAAGATGAATCTTTATGGGCAACATGCCTTTGGCGTACTGAAGTAGAGGAGGAGGAGGTACTAGCTGTCACTGCCAGAGTGCTACTCATGCTTGGGCCAGCACAACTCTCTGAAGTGCCCACTGTTTCCTCCTCTGCTTCACGCCTAATCTGTCTCTGCCTAAGGTGCTCCTGTTCACGGACTTTTGCTAACAGCAGGTCCTTCACCAATAGGAGACAATCGAACTGTAGGGTGAGTTTCCCTTTAACACAGGATCACAGACTGTGGCGAGCATGTATGTGTGCTCTTCTGTTAAAGGCCTTAATCTCTCTTGCAAAATGTCCAGACAATGCAGCACCTCAGCTGTCATTCCCTCTTCCTGTTTAAAGGCCTCCAAATTTTCATTCAGGAAATTAACCATAGGGATGATGTCAGCCAAGGTGGCACTTCTGGAACTCAGCTCCTCCATGGCATCCTTGAAAGGCTGCAGGATTTTTACCAGCTGACTCATGACTAACCAATCATGATGCCCTAGGGGATTCTGCACACTTATGTCCATTGAACCAGAAAGTTCATGAAGGGGTGTCTGCAGCTCCACTAACTTCTGCACCTCATATAGGTGGAATTCCACCAGGTGGCAATGTCTTGAATGAGATGCTTGTGAGGCATCTCCAAATCAGTCTGCTTTTGTCAGAGAACCTGTCCCGCCTTCACACTTCTGTGGAAGTACGCTGCTATGTTCCTGCACTTGTGTATTAATTCCTGCGGGTATCCATTATCTTGGTGCTTGGACTCCAACCCCAGAGCTGACTTCATTACCAGATGCAGAGTGTGTGCAAAACACCGAATGTTCTTAAAGCACCGTCGCATATTGCCTTTACCATGTTTGCTCCATTGTCTGTGACAAAGAGCCCTGCCTGAGGATTCCTGTCTCGCTGGTGTAGTTGCCAGCCGTCCAGCATCTGTCTGATGCATGCTAGAATATTGGCTGCGATATGGGCCTGGTCCATCAGGTGGGTGTGCAGTAGAGATGAGTTTCATTTTTCTGGCTCGGGTCGGGTTTCAGTTCGGGGGCTTCATGGGAAAACTGCATTTTTTTAATATTAAACGTTAGCTGCCAGACTCTAGACCATTCCTCCAGCTTCACTAGATCCCTCCTCAAGTTGTCCACACCTTCCTGGCTGTCTACCTTATTGCAGATTTTGGTATCATTGGCAAAAAGCAAACTTTTCCCAACACCCTTCTGATATGTTGCTGACAAAAATGTTGAAAAGATCCTGTCCTGAAGCACACCGCTATTAACATCTCCCTCCTCAGAATCAACTCCATTTTTCACTATTTGTTGCCTTCTACTCAACTAATTTCTAACAAAATTAGTCACTTTAGGTTCCTCTCCAAGGGCATTCAATGTATTTATGTTGCCTATATGGAACTGTGTCAAAGACTTTATTTAAATCCAACTACACTACATCTAACGCTCTCCCTTGATCCAACTCTCTGGTCAACTAATCAAAAAAATTGATAGATTCATCTGACAAGATCTGCAGCTGGAGTATGGAATACCCCAATGCCTGCGGAATTGCAGCAGGAGACTGGGGACATAGCATTGTACCGAAGCCATAGCATGGTTTTAGCATCTGGAATGGCATGTTAGTCCTCTTCTCTCTTACCCTCTGACCTTTCCCAATCTCACTTCATTTTCAGCTTGTTGGAAGAGGAGAAGCACATCACTAGTGCAGCACTTCAGGCTGTGGCATCCTCCTCTGCTGCCTGGCTCCTAGTATCATGCTTTAAACCGTGCAGCACTACAGTGTCTTGTTTGGTTCAAAACAGTCACTAACCCCACACAGAAGGAGGAGGCAAGAACAAAGAAAACTTGAAAGGGAACATGGAGAGGGAGTTGGAAGAAAAGATACACTGTGGTCCACGCACAGTTCTGTTGGCTGAATTACACTACAACAGTAAAGTCTTGATTCTGCATATTTAAGTAATTATTGGCTCTGCATATTTAAGTAATTGGTTCTGCTTAGAGGCCTTTTCGTAATGCTGAACTGATTCCAACTGCTTAATTTGCATAGTACAGAACATTTACTCATGCTAGTGGATATGTGTTGTAGTTCAGATTCCATTATTATTGGGCTGATTCAAAATACATGGCTCAGAATCTGGAAGCCACAAAAACCAGGTCCAATTAAGTTCATTTATTTTTACAATATGGCTCTGTGATCTTGCTTTTAAACTAATTTAAGGATTATGGATGGATTTGGGAAAATATGTTTCTTTCCCATATTGTAAATGCCCCCAAGAACAGCATTCAAGAAGTATAAAGGGGTTCAAAAAAAGGAAAAAAAGGGAAGAAAATCTGTTAAAACTGAGGGAGATGAAGAAAGAAAACAGAAAAGCAAAAAAGTCAAGCAGAAGAAAGGTTTGCCAAAGAGGTAAAGCTATGTGAGAAATACATTTTCATGAAAAAGAAGGGGGTCCAAAAGTGGTATAGTCAGTCCCCCGACATGGACCATGTTTCGCAAAGGATGCACGGTCCGTGTCGGGGGACTGAAATTTCCATAAAGATTTTGTATTTTGGAATTATTGAACACTTCCTGTTTAAATTGTTTTTTTCTGGTTTGTTTTACAATTGATTTTGCACCACACCTATTGGATTGTGTTCATATTAGTGAGTTTGCCCATTGTTCCACATTTTGTTGTGGTAACAAAACATGCCATTGGCCTTAGCCTGCTTTGGTATAAATAATTGTGGCTAACTTGCTTACCCCCAATTCCCACTTTCAGGCGATTCCTCTGTTCACCTCTGGAGCAGGATCCAGCTGGAGTGCTGGAGACCGCAGGCAAGGGAGAAGCTTGCTTTCTGGCTCGGCTGGCAGAGTGGGCAGGGTTGGTTCTCACCCTTCTTAGACAACCTGGTGGCAGGGAGATCTGGTCAACCTTGGGCCCTCCTTTTTCCTTCCCGGGACACCTCAACACAGGTTCTCGCTCTCAGGGTTTTCTCCCCGGGATTCCTCCATACCTGCTCCCTTTTTGGCTTATGGGTTGCTCTGCTTTCAGGCCTCTTTTTCAGCTTCCTTTCTTTTTTTTTTCAAGAACAGAACCTCCCTCAGACTCCTGACCCCCCTGTCTTATACTTCTTCGCTAATAAATATGCATAAACTCATGCAAACCCTCATGGTGGGTGGAGGGTCTCTTGCCGCATTGCAGGTCTTTTTTCCCCCTTTTCATTACTTCGGGAGGGGTACTGCCATGTTGGCAGGTCTTTCCCCCTCCCTGTTTCTTTAGGGACAGAACTACCACGTTGTCATACCAAGCTGTGTCAGCATTGTTTCAGGCTGCCCTTTTGAATGTCCCTGACACTTGCATAGGATCTTTAAGTTGTATTGTCTCATCTGTATGATTTCTTTATTTGCACAGGACTGGTAAACAGGCCTCTCTGATAAGACTTCTTATACTGCATTAGAACAAGGCCTCTTTTACCTGAGTAAAAGTCCTTCTCTGGCTGTAGCAGGGTTTTGGCCTGTCAAAATTTATCCTGTGCTTATATTATAATTTATAACTGGTGTATCACTGGTAAACAGGAAATATTGCCCTACACATCCCAGGATACTGAGGTAGCTGAGAGATGTGCTGGTGATTAGGGATGTGCAGCAGGGACGGATTCGTCCCATTCGGTATTCGTATTTGTCGGGACCCAAATCCATTGCATCCGTTCTCGGGGGACCCCAATCTGTTCATTAGTTACATATGTATTTGTTTCCCCAAAAAAAACCCATCCCAACCCTTTAAATTTAATTAACTACAACCCCCCACCTCCTGACCCCCCCCCAAGGGGGTGGTCCAGCGGGGGTCCTGGAGTGATCTGCACTTGGACCATCGGCTGCCAGTATTCAAAATGGCTCCGATAGCCTTTGCCCTTACTATGTCACAGGGGCTACCGGTGCCATTGGTCGGCCCCTGTCACTTGGTAGGAGCACAAGATGGCGCCAGTCGTCCATTGCTCCTACCATGTGACAGGGGCCAACCAATGGCACCAGTAGCCCCTGTTATATAGTAAGGGCAAAGGCTATCGGCGCCATTTTGAATACCTGCAGCCGACAGCCCAAGTGCAGGAGATCACTCCAGGACCCCCGCTGGACCACCAGGGACTTTTGGCAAGTCTTGGGCGGGTCAGGAGGGTGGGGGTTTATTCATTAGTGATACATTGTATTCTTGGGGGTTCGCTATATGTTTCGCGACCCCCATGAATACAACGAATATGGCATATACGTTGCAGATTACCAATACGTTGCAAACAAATGCTCACCCCTACTGGCGATTCCGCTGAAAGACCTGTTCAATAGATTCCTGGAAATGGGAATGGTTCCACGGGATTGGAGAAGAGCGGTTGTGGTCCCACTTCACAAGAGTGATAGTAGATAGGAAGCTGAAATCTACAGGCCGGCTAGCCTCACCTCGGTGGTAGGAAAATTAATCAATATTTTACTGAAAGAATAGTGAACTATCTACAATCAGGTGTTTTGCTGGACCTGAGGCAGCGTGGATTCAGTAGGGGAAGGTCCTGTCAGACAAATATTATAGATTGTTTTGATTGGGTGACTAGAGAATTGGATCAAGGAAGAGCACGCAATGTGATCTACTTGGATTTTCAGCAAAGCTTTTGATACGGTTAGTAAGAAGCCATATGAAGACCCCACCAGAGAGTCTCCTCCCTGAGAGAAAAGAAGTGAACTAGGATTTTGGAGAAATTGGGGCCTGGACTGGGGGTACTGTTTGTGAAGGGGATCCACCACCCCTATGAAACCCCCAACCACCTGAGATATTTGTCATTCCAAGCCCTGTAGGGTATGAAGATTTTAGGGACTCATTCATAGATAGAGGAACAGTTTGAAAATAAGTTTAACATGGATGTAATCAGAGTTAAGTGTGTCTGGTTCAATTAATTACTTTGGAAGATCTGCAGTAAAGGTTTTAAGTTAGGAATACTTAGCCAGTGTCCTGTCCAGCCTGTTTCTTCCGCACCTATATATATTTAAGAACAAGTATACCTAGAGAAGAGATTCACCTCCTATGCTGTGAGCCTTGGAAATGATCTTCTCCCCAACCCCATCACAAAATCCATGCCTCAAGCCTGTAACTATGGCCTGGGACTTAGTCCCAGGACTGATTGTGACCCCGCTTCATGGATAAAAACCACAAGAGGGGCTACATAAAATCAACAAATTAAACAAGTAATAACAATCCTTGAAGGTGAATTTCTTTGAGAGTCACCTCTGATATGGATCCTTCAACTTTTCCACTTTGTCTAGAGGCATTTTTCAGACTCCAGTTCAATTCCAAGGAATGTAATGACTGTGACCAGGCTTGCTGCCTTATTTCCAGCTAGCGGTGTCACAAATTTAGAGGCAAGCTTCATGAAAGTTTTCATTAAAGTTCCTGCATACAGTTTGTTGCTCCCCCTAAGAAAAGAAATTCGAGATCATGTACAAAGGAGCATATGCAATAAAACTTGGAGTGAAAAAAAACCCCCACATGAGTGGGTAAAAATATAGGAGGTAATTTTCAAAAGGATTTATGCACACAAATGATCGTTTTCATATGTAGATCTTCTTTTGAAAATTATATGGGGGCTGTGTGGATAAATCTATGCATGTAACTGGAATATACGTATACCTTTCCTCCACTGTACATGTGAAAGGCATTCTGGGGAGAGGATATTTGGCAGAGAAAGTATTTACATGCATACCTTTGATTCTGAAAAATATGCACATAAATTGACTTGTAGAAATTATGCCTGCTCTGAGGTAGGTGTAACTTATGCTCGTGTTTGTATGTGCATACTGGGGATACCCACATCTTTTCAAATTGTCCTTATGCACATAAGTCCACTTTGACAATTTGGGCTACAGTCTGCATGTATGGAGACTGCTGAAAATTACCTTCTTAATGAGAATAGTAAGATACCACTTAATGTCCTCTAGAAGACGTTTTAATGTGTGCATGTTAATTTTTCCCAAGCACGTGTGGCATGGTAACAACATACACAAAGACAAAAAAACTATAGCATGTACACTAGCTACTAGCTGAACTCCCCCATGCTAACCAGCCCAAAAACGGGCTGGTTAGCATGAGGGGTCCCCTACGAAACACAAGCACAAGGGCCTTCATTGCCTGAAAGCTTGCTATGCTCCCACCCTCCTCCTCTCCCTCTCCCAGCTCCTACTGCTTCAATGTATGGTAATGCATCATCATCATTGTTTATTTATAGTCACACTTTTCCACCATAAGAGTTCAAGGCATGTGCCAGGTAACAGGTCAGCAAAAGTGACAATACAACAAAAGGAGCCTTACATAGAGCGATACAGCACAATGAGAAACAATATCAGAGTAAACATTAAAATAACAATTCCACGTAACAGGAAATAGGGTAATGGAGAAATCAATAACTCTTTGGCAGGTTTTGGGAAGGCAAAATTAAACCGGGGCTGGGGCTTGGATACAGGTACTGAAAGAAAGTTTGAGTAGGCTAGCCGAGGTTTAACCATGGCATGGGGAGACTGGTTCCCGAGGGCTCAGGTGAGGGAGCGGAGGTGCTGGAGGTCTGTTTTGAGGACCATGAGGGGAAAGGGAGGCTGTTGTGAAGAGCCAGGTTTTCAGCAATTTACTGAACGTGGTCAGGTTTGGGGCTTGTGTGATGTCGGTCAGGAGTGAATTCCAGAGGATAGGGGCTGAACCTGTGAAAGTTCATTTTCTGGTGGTGGGAAGCTTCATTGAAGATAGGGGCAGGAGAGCACTAGACAGACACCCTCTCACCCTGCAGCTGGTGCTTTTAAAATTAGCACTGGCTGACCTCTTGTGTTATTTTGCCATCCATGTATTTTCACTACATATATGTAAACTTCCAATCAAATCCTTTTTTACAGTTTGCAGAGCAGAAACACGTTTAAACAACTCTAGCCAGTGTGTGTAAATCCCTGATGGAATGGTAAAAATCACCCATTTCTAGTCCCAGTCCTGGATGACAATTCCTATTTATCGTGCCAGTACATGATTCTGATGTGACTAGCCCCGTCCACTCAGATTCAAATTATAAACAAGGTACCTGGATATACTCCTTGAGGTGCTCTTGGATCAAAGTCCCTGTGCAAATCTGGAACAGCAGCAGACTGCTCCAAACGTCTGGAGCCTGGTGGAAAATATCATAAGGATACCATATCTAATATAAAGGCTTACTCTGCCAACTGGCAGGTAAGTTTCCACAATTCTTGTAAACAAAAGAAATGAGAAAACTATGAGATGGTTAAACCCCGGAATCCCTCCTGAAGCAATTTTTTTTTTAATTTAATCTTTATTAAATTTAAATTTTCTTCAATACAAACAGGCAAATATCAAATTCAAGAGAATACTGATACATATTAGGAAAAAGAAATACAAAGCTGATATCAAGTTCCCACATATATGGGGACATTCAAAAACCTAAACATAATGATCCAATAATTTCCAGAAGTAATTCTGCCATAATAAAACCTCTCACTCCTACTCTATCCTGTAGATGATTTATCGGATAAAAAGGTTTTAAAGGTGAGAAGGATCAAGGAAGACAAACTTATTCCCTTGCCATCCGACAATACATGGATACTTTAAACAAAACGAGTCCCCCAGAGAGAACCATTTACTTCTTAATTGGAGAAACACTTCCCTCCTCATTTGTGTCTCGCTGGCCACATCTGGATTTTTTTTGCCCACATCTGGATTTTTTTTTTGCCCACAAAACAAATTGCCTTTAAATTTAAAATATTGACAGAAAAATAAATCCCTATCGGATTCTTAAATAAAGGAAACAATAAAAGTTGTTCCATCCTTGTAATATTATCCATTGATGACTGAAGAAATTGAGACAAGTGGGAAGAGGTGGGGAGGGCTAAAACATCAGCAGCTCCCTCCTCAATATTAGCTACTCGCCTCACCTCCGGTAAATAATAACTATTAGACAGTAGAAATTCTTTAGAAGTAGTAAACAGCAACACGTCAGGTTATTTTTAAGCAACTCTTACCCTGATACAAAATATGCCTTGGGAAAATGTAATAAACATAAATTCTTAGCTCGAAGCTTGTTTTCCAATACTTCCTGCTTCTGGTGGACAGTCAGATGATTACCTTTAATTCCAGTCGACATTAATATTCTGTAAGATGGAAAATTAATTGGACTTACTCAAAAAACTGGTTTCACATAATCCAGCACATTGTTCCAAATCTGATAGATATGTAGTATAATCACAAAGTTGCTTAACAATATTGGAGAGATTTCTCTCTATACAAGAGACAACCCTCCAAATATCAGTTCCAAGGGTAATACTTCAGAAGATCCCAAGGGCTGAGGGGGAGAAACTGGAGATGGTATAAGGGGCGACCCCCTCGCCATGCTGCTTAGGCATGCCGGTGACTTCATGCTGCACCCCCTCCACTATTTGAAGGCCCCCTCTCTCAATGGACCCAATGGTGGGTACCTCTGGTGGTACCTGCAGCGGTCCAGCTTCCGGGAAAAATCTCCCAGGTCTTTGGCAGAGAGATAAAAGCTGTCCCCGAGACAATTTGATTCACTGTTTCATACCCAGCATGCAATTCTCTCTGTAGCCAGTAGCAAATCCAGTAGGGAGTTCCTGACTCCTCATCTGCTTAAAGCTGAACCTACTTCCCTCTAGAAGTCCAGTTTCCCCCCCATATTGAGTATGTGTGCATACTCTGCATCCCTGAGTATGCACACATACTCAGGGATGCAGAGAATTAGACAATACCATCTCTGATTTAGAGACTGAATTTATTAATATTTTTGTAGAAATCCAAAGTGACCATTGCAAAGCAAACTACAATTGAGGCATAGAAAAACTAGTACAGATCGCAGATATAGAAATTTCACTGTTGGGTAAAAAATGCTAATAGATCCCAAATGTTTCCTGCTTAACATTTTGAGCATCTTTTGAGAATTAAGAAATAATGAGTAAACTTTATAAAATATATAATTCTTTTAGAAAATACAGAACATCATTCTTTATTATTCTTTGTTCAATTTTTGCATCAGGAAAATCAGTAGGGAATGAGAATAAATTGAAAATGCAGATATCTTGAACAATTAGAAGCTCATTTCATTATAGAGAAAAGATTAAAAACACTAATGATAGGGTACTTCAGTGCAACAAATATATTTCTCTTTTCACAAGCATTGTGGCTTTGAATTTTGAGAAGCAAATCAAAGCATCAGGTCACATCATCTCAAGCCCAACTTGTTTCTTAGAAATGTATTGTGGGTTGTTGGAATCTAAAGACTCAGTTGGTATATCAGGCAGAGTGAGAGAGTAAAAAAAACCATTTTGTTGGTGGAAATTAGGTGCAATACATCAAAACACAGAATCTAATAGGCAATTTTCTTTATTGTTTTGAAATTAAATGGGGAATTTTCATACCTATCAAAATAATAATAAACATCATCTGTACTGTAATATTTTTCAACTATAGGGGTCACCTTTCTCATAAGAACCTAATTTGTAATCCATGTTTGAGTTATGCATAATATAAACCAATGAAGAGAAACCACGTACAAGGAAACATGTTCTGTAATAATTCTTATTGTCAAAGGACAGGGCAGCAAAATTTGTGTTTATTTGCTATGTTTCAGTAACCTTTCCTGTGGCCCAGCAGGTATGACTGACTCACTGGTAAGGTCTGATGTGGAAGCTGAGATTTGAGAATACACACTCACTCTCAGGCCAATACAGTAAGGACGCGTAAGAAAAAGTGCGGCAGTGCCGGGCGCCCGCTCGTTTGCCCCGCGCACAATTTGGTTCACATATCGTTCAATTCAGTATTCAAATGAGATGCAAATGCAAGCCGCGTCCAAAGCGCGTCTGTGAAGCGGTAGGCATGCGCAATCCATTTTACTGTATAGAGCAGTATACGGCGCCTATACAGTATCCTGGGTGCACTGGTACCTGTCATTTGAAATGTCATTTGAAATGTCATTTGAAATGTCATTCCACCAGGTAAGTTCTTTTCTACAGACCCCGCTGCCTTGAGCACCAGGCTGGACGACCAAGCCGTGACCTCGGACGTCTGGCTTGGGCGTCCAGCCGGGCGCTCAAGGCAGCGGCGGGAAGGCCCATACAGGAAATCCTATTATTTACTATCTATATTTAAATTATTTATGCTACTCATCCTCTAGTTCTTTGGAGGGCCATAGGGAGTCCTAGTTCTTGCTGCTCAAGGCTTAAGGCAGCGGGAGGTCACGGCGTCCGTTCATGGACCTTCCCGCTGCCTTGAGCGCCTGACGGGGCGCCCAAGCCGCTTGGGCACCCAAGCAGGAGGTCGCGGCATCCGTTCATGGACCTTCCCGCTGCCAATGGCACGGATACCCTGTCACATGGTAAGGGCAAAGGCCATCGGTGCCATTTTTATTAGTGGCAGCAGACGGCCCGAGAGCGGGAGATCGCTCCCGGGACCCCCACTGGACCACCAGGTACCTGTAAAAGTTTTTTGGGGGGTCAGGACGGTGGGGGAAGCTAAGGGATTCGTTTTAAAGGGTCGGGGTGGGTTTTTTGTTTATCGGCTCGGGCGCAGCCGATAAAAAAAAACCCAATCGGGCCAGACAAAAAAAAAACCACGATGTGAATCAGTACCAGAATCAGAACCGATTCAGGTTCCGATTCACATCTCTAGTATGGAGTACGAAGAAGTCCCCCTGGTAATAAGCAACAGCAGGCCTCATCAATTTCTGCTCTTAGGCAGTGGGAACTCTCTATCCTCCACACCTTCATGACTCCTCAGTGGTCACATAGCAGGCTATGTTAGCTTGACAACGAAATTACTTTCTGGGATGACACTGTGCTCTAGCAGGCTGCATGTACACTGAGGTCCATAATCATTAGGCTGGGTAGTGGACAAGTGATTGTCTATATTCAGTAGGTTCCATGTGCCACCTAATCTATTCACCCTAAAATTATGCAGCTACAAATAGCCAGGTAACTGTAGGCCTAACGAGCCAACATGTAAATATGGCTGAGTAAGCCTAAAGTGATCTGACCTTGTGTGGCTGGATCACTGTCTACACCAAGATATCTTCTACAGATATGTGAGTAAGTAGCACTGTCTCAAAAATCATAACATCAAATTGTGGACCTGGTAGGCCTCCTGCCACCTCCCTCCCCCAGGTATCATCAACCCACTATCACAGACCCCTCCCCCAAACCCTTTATTATGTGATCCAGAAAGTAGACTGCACCACGCCGACACTTGGCCTCCCCCTTCCCTCCATCCCTGCCTCCCCCAAAAACAGTTTAAATCATCTAATGTCCCCCCAAACCACTGCTTCCTCCCCAGCACCTGATGCTCTCCTACCCACCCACCCAAGACCTTAACGAAAAAGCCTACTAAAAATATTGGGTGGAAGAGTGTCAGGTGCCCTGGGGGATGTAAATTATAGGCAGATAATTACTTATGTGGCTTTAATGTAGCTGGATAAGTGATTGAATATGGCACATTAGTTGTTTAGAGTGGTAACTTGACAGTTACCCTTCTACATGGCTTTTGATGATGGACCTCAGGATATGTAATGCAGTAATATAGAGAAAGTGGTGTTTAGTATACCCACTAATTATGTACACATCTGTCTCAGATGCAGGCAAGACTCACATGCTTTCAATGTGTTCCACAGCAGCAGGACACCACCCACAATAGTAACTGTGATGTGTGTACAGCTACATTGGAAAACACTGAAAGCTGTAGCTACTGGTGTGCAACTGCCACACACCTTGCTTGCATTGCACAAGTGAAGCTAGAGCTATTTGGCCTCAGACGACAGACAGAACAAGGTGTGAGTCCCACCACCCATTTGCCAAGGAATGGTGTTTTGTCTTGGCTTGGCAAGTCACATCCAGATATCCACAGATAACCTTCATAAATGGTTGAGATGGGTTAATTAACCTTAATCAACTCCTCATTGTAACCATTGTAAAAAGACTGTGTCTTGGTTATAATCATTGGTCCGCTTGATAAAGAACTTATTTTGTATAAGAGTTTTTTTGTATGCAAATAAAAATCACTTAGCTTTCTTATAGTGAGTGTGCATTTCTTTAATACAATGCTGCCGACACTGTGACAGTGTTTCATGTACCTGCATCAGGGGCACAGAAATGGAACTACTTATTCATATTCTCAACTATAGGTTGAAATGGTAATAAAGCTTGCTGTAACTATTTTTTACACTTAATCACTGTCTATACAACCATGTTTGACATGGTGACTATTCATCAATGAATCATACATCTAGACCATATATTATTATGAAAAAAAATGTTCTTTTAGTTGTCATGTCCACAGTCCAGTAAAAATAGGTATGGAGGGACGGACGTCTTTTTAAAGAAAAGAGGCAGGAACTGTTACTTCCGCTGTCAATCTAAATGCAGTGAAAAGATACCGACCCAACTGCATGGTGTATATAAATGAAAAAAAGTGTGTATATTATGCCATTCAATATCTTCATTTAATCCATGAGGTGCAATGGTATTTAATTCAAAAATAGACTTTATTCTTGCTAATTAAGTATTGTGTCTATATACCATCCTCTTGAGGAAACTCACATTAGTGAGTTGTAGCATTGTCTACCCTAAGGGCCAGATTTTAGTAGCTACGTGCGGTCGTAGATTTCTGCACGCAACTCGGTGCGCACAAATCTATGCCCGATTTTATAACATGCGCATGCAGCCGTGCGCATGTTATAAAATCCAGGGTCGGTGCACGCAAAGGGGTGCATACTTGTCAATCAGGCCTACCACAGGCCTACCACAGGCCTAGGGGAACCCCAATGGCTTTCCCCATTCCCTCCACCCCCCACCTTCCCCTCCCTTACATTCCCTAACCAACCACCCAGCCCTATCTAAACACCCCCTTGACCTTTGTTAAATAAGTTGCACCTGCCTCCGAGCAGGCGTAGGTTGCGCACACTGGAGGCCTCAGTCCTGCCCCCGCCCCACCCTGCCCCACCCACTTCCTGTCCCTTTTTTCAAGCCCCGGGACATACACGCGTCCCAGGGCTTGCGTGCGTCGCCAGGCCTATGCAATATAGGCTCGGCGCGTGCAGAAGCGGGTTTTTGCGGTTACATACGTATTATACGCGCATAACCCTTTTAAAATCCACCCCTAAATGTTCAAAAGTGTGCTGATGTTCAATACAGTGCTTAACCAATGGAGCATTTAGTGTGAAGCTGTTAAGATGACTTCTATGTTCTTTGAGAAGGATCTGAACATTATGACTGGTGCGTCCACACATTAAGAAAGTTGGAAGGAAGGCAAAATGATTACTGGCATGGTTAAAAGGTGAGGTGAAAGAGATGATTTTAGCCAAAAGATTTTCATTCAAAAATTAGAAGAAGGATCCAACAGAAGATAATAGGATAATGCATAAGCGATGGCAAGTTAAATGTAAGACACTGATAAGATAGGCTAAGAGAAAATTAGAAAAGAAGTTGGCCGTAGAGGCAAAAACTCACAGTAAAAACTATTTAAAATATATCCGAAGCAGAAAGCCTGTGTGGAAGTCAGTTGGACCATTAGATGATTGAGGGGTTAAAGGGGCACTTAGAGAAGATAAGGCCATCGTGGATTAAACAATTTCTTTGCTTCGGTGTTTACTGAAGAGGATGTTGGGGAGATACATTTTCCAGAGAAGGTTTTCATGGGTAATGATTCAGATGAATAGAACCAAATCTCAGTGAACCTAGAAGATGTGGTAGGCCTAATTGACAAACTGAAGAGTAGTAAATCACCTGGACCAGATGGTATACACCCCAGGGTTCTGAAGGAATTCAAAACTGAAATTTCAGATCTATTAGTTAAAATTTGTAACCTATCATTAAAATCATCCATTGTACCTGAAGATTGGAGGGAGGCTAATGTAACCCCAATATTTAGAAAAGATCCCAGGGGTGATCCGGAAAATTACAGACCAGTTAGCCTGACTTCAGTGCCAGGAAAAATAGTGAAAAGTGTTCTAAAGATCAAAATCACAGAACATATATAAAGACATGGTTTAATGGACAAAAGTCAGCATGGCTTTAACCAAGGCAAGTCTTGCCTCACAAATCTGCTTCACTTTTTTGAAGGGATTAATGTAGATATAGGTGAACTGGCAGATGTAGTGTATTTGCATTTTCAGAAGGCATTTGACAAATTTCCTCATGAGAGGTTTCTAAGAAAAGTATAAAGTCATGGGATAGGTGGTGATATCCTTTCGTGAATTACAAACTGGTTAAAAGACAGGAAACAGAGAGTAGGATTAAATGAACAATTTTCTCAGTGGATGGGAGTGGGCAGTGGAGTGCCTCAGGGATCTGTATTGGGACCCATACTTTTCTATAAATGATCTGGAAAGGAATACAACGGTGAGGTATTCAAATTTGCAGATGATACAAAATTATTCAGAGTAGTTAAATCACAAGCGGATTGTGATAAATTGCAGGAGGACCTTGTGAGACTGGAAAATTGGGCATCCAAATGGCAGATGAAATTTAATGTGGATAAGTGCAAGGTGATGCATATAGGGAAAAATAACCCATGCTGTAGTTACATGATGTTAGGTTCCATATTAGGAGCTACCACCCAGGAAAGAGATCTAGGTCTCATAGTGGATAATACTTTGAAATCATCGGCTCAGTGAGCTGTGGTAGTCAAAAAAGTAAACAGAATATTAGGAATTATTGGAAAGGAAATGGTGAATAAAATATAGGATGTCATAATGCTTCTCTATCGCTCCATGGTGAGACCACAACTTGAATACTGTGTAGTATTCTGGTTGTCGCATCTCAAGAAAGATATAGTTGCGATGGAGAAGGTGCAGAGAAGGTAGACCAAAATGATAAAAGGGATGAACTGCTCCCCTAAGAGGAAAGACTAAAGAGGTTAGGGCTGTTCAACTTGGAGAAGAGACGGCTGAGGGGGGATATGTTAGAGGTCTTTAAAATCATGAGAGGTCTAGAATGAGTAAATGTGAATCAATTATATAGTCTTTCAGATAATAGATGAACTAGGAGGCCCTCCATGAAGTTAACATATAGCACATTTAAAACTAATTGGAGAAAATTATTTTTCACTCAATGCACAATTAAACTTTTGGAATTTATTGCCAGGGGATGTGGTTAGTCCAGTTAGTGTAGCTGGGTTTAAAAAAGGTTTGGATAAATTATTGGAGAAGTCCATTATCTGCTATTAATTAAGTTGACTTAGAAAATAGCCACTGCTATTACTAGCATCAGTAGCCTGGGATATACTTAGTTTTTGGGTATTTGCCAGGTACTTGTAGCCTGGATTGGCCACTGTTGGAAAGCTTGATAGACCCTTGGTCTGACATAGTATGGCAATTTCTTTTGTTCTTATGCTCTTATTTCATTGGGCATGGGCACTGAGTTATATACACTACATTTTTTGTCATGCAATTAGAATTAAAATGATGGTTGATCTTTACTCCAGTGTTCAGATGAATCCAGCTGGGATCAGTAAGAGTGCTGTCACACATGTCACAATCTCCATAGCTGAAATGACCTAATGATTTCAAGGTCGGTTCCTTATTGAATGGGAGAGCTGCATGCACCAAGTATTCCTTAAGATTTTAACCCCACTCAAATGAAAAATGGGGTGGGGGGGTGGGGCCTCTGTAAAGGACTGTGCAGAGCCAACACTTGATCAGTGGTATCTAATAATGTTCATAATTGCATGTGATCGAGTGGTGTATTTCAATATACGTGAGAGGTCCTCTGAGGGTGCTTTATCTGCTCTCTTCTCAAGCACTTGCAATCTGAATACTTTACCCATTTGTATGACTGTTTAACTGCTTTCTTCGGATAACTGTGTTTCAAAAACTGCTTGTTCAGATCTTTGGTTTGTTGTTTGTACCCAGCTAGAACTGAGCAGATGTGGCGTGCACGTAAGAACTGGATCTCAAGTAGATGCCACTTGAAAGATCTTGAGTGATGGCTCTGAAATCTCAATAAGTTGTTTCACTCACAGGGATTCTGATACGTCTGTTACAGTATCCATTCCCTATTTCTTGATGAAAATCTTTGCACCAGAAACATGGCTAAAACTGTAATTTAGATGAATTATGCCCAAAGTGAGAATTTGTTAATAAAAAGGGCAGTATTCAAATTTTGAGTTCCATATTCAGAAGCATTTAGCTGAGTAACTCAGAAGTTATTGAGCTAAATGAATATTTGGGCACCTACATTCTAGCCAGATAACTTTTATCTGTCTAAAATTTGGCGAGATAAGTTAGGGGCATTCCAGGGGCATAATTGGGAGGAACTGAGTTAACCAGTTAAGTCATCCAGCTTACTCTGATATTCAGATTGAGCCGAATAACCTATCTGGCTAAGGGGATCATTTATCAAAATGTGCTAAGGCATTTTCGCATGCGTTAAAGGCTTATGCGTTAAGGGCTTATCGCATGCGAAAAGCCCCGTTAACGCATACGATAGGCACTTACCGCATGCAAAAACGTCTTTAACGCATGCAATAGCACCATATCGTATGGTGCGATGCAAATTTGAAAAAGAGGAGGAGTTAGGGGTGGGCTGGGTTTGCCAGTCTGCAAAGTGCTGTCACACAGACTTAACACCGATTTTAACTTCAGTAGCGTTAAGCCGTGCAATAGCTTGCATTAGAAAGTGGTATGGTTTTATTGCATATCGCGATGTCACCTGAAAGGCCTGTTTTAGTAGATTTGAAGCTCCCAGAGCAGAGGAAGAGAGAGAGAGAGAGAGAGAGAGAAAACTCATCCAAAGATGAGATTTGTGCAAGGTTCTCTCAACCTAGCTTGATGGGCACACACTCTCTCTCTCTCTCTCGTATGCAGGAAATAGCACATCATGAAATCTGAAAATGTTATCGCACTTTGCACTAACTTAGCTCTTCGCATAGGTAATTAGCGCAAATTGCAATAAATTGTATATTAGCATAAAACACACCCCTTTTGCTATCGCATGCGATACTTATTGCATTTTGATAAATCCAGGCGTAAGTCTAGTTATCCTATAGACTTGTTCTAAAGTTAAATGGGTATACTTATTCAGCTAACTTTAGGATAGCTGAGTATATGCAGTGACTAGTTTTATCCAGCTAACTAGCCAAGCTGCACAGCAGCTAAATATGAACCCCAAAAGTTGTTATGCTGGTAAATATATGTTTACTCTGCACAGAAACGTATTCTGAAAATTCTCCAACACCCCCCACCCCCCAAATGTAGATAAATGAGTGCATGGCTTTTCACAGAGTGCATACTATAGTTTACCTGCATGGAATATAAAGCAGAATATGGTTGGGAGAATAAAAATTTGTATGGAGATCTCATTTTCAAATCTCCATGTAGAATTTTCAATGCATGCCCACAATGTGGGGCAGATTTTCAAGGGGTACGCGCATAAGATACGCGCGTACCCCCTGAAAACCTGCCCCAAGCTCCCCCTGCGTGCGCCAGCCTATGTTGCATAGGCTCGGCGGCATGCGCAAACCCCGGGGCGCACTGGGGGGCGTGTCGGGGGCTTGTCGGGGGGGCGTGTCGCGGCAGTGCGTCATCGGGGCGTTCTGGGGATGGGGCCGCGGGTGTGGTTCCAGCCTGGGGGCATTTCAGGGGCATGGCAGAGCCCTTCAAAACTGCTCCCGGACTGGGGAATCGCACGCCGGCAGCCGGCCAGCGCGCGTTACGCCTGCCTCAGGCAGGCGTAACTTTTATAATAAAGGTAGGGGGGTGAGATAGGGCTGGGGGGTGAGTTAGGTAGGGGAAGGGAGGGAAGGTGGGGGGCGCCGAAAAGAAAGTTCCCTCCGAGGCCTCTCCGTTTTCGGAGCGGCCTCGGAGGGATCGGAAGCAGGCTGCACGGCTCAGCACACAGGCTGCCAATTTTGCGCAGCCTTGCGCATGCCGACCCCAGATTTTAAAAAATACGCTCGGCTACGCGCGTATCTATTAAAATCTGGCATACTCTTGTTTGCACCCAGTGAGCGTACTTTTTTAAAATCTTCCCCTGTGTGCATGTTGAGTGGTGAAACTCCAAAGGAAGGGTTTGTTTTTTTTTTTTTACTTGCTTACAAAGTATCCACAGGACTGTGAGCTTTCCATGGGATTTCAAGGACTTCTGAACTCCTTGAAATTAAAATAACCAGCTTTGTCATTGGCTTTATTTGATCTAAAGTACAATTGCCTTACTGTTGTAAATATAAAATAATAATCTTCCAAAGGCTTAAAGGAAGATTTGTGTGAGAATAAAAATAATGAATATCAATCCTTATTATTAATATAATGCTAGCCTATAGTTGCAAAGGGAGAAAGAAAATGATGGATTTGTAAAAATGCTAATAAATGTTTTTGGAACACTTTCGTACCAAAAATATTACAACTCTTCCTACTCCTACCATATCATAATTTTTCTCATTAAAAGAAGATAATGGCTGACTGAAAGTGCAGCCATTTCTTTCAGTAGAGCATTTTAAACAATGAGGTATTAAACTAAAAGGCACTTAAACATCTCAACTAGCGCTGGCATTTAGATGTGTGACATGCAAATTGCAGAAAACTAGCTTCTGTGTGCACCTGATCTTATCTTGTCTTATCTAATAGGACTGAAAAGTTTGCTTTGTGAATTCAGCAGCAGTACTGTGTGCATGCCATGGGAAACCCTGTGCATTCATCACCTCACTGATGGAGCCTGCCGTCTTAGTCAATTCTCTGGAGTTTATCCATGAATGGAAAGGTTATGAGCTGACAGTTTGATGCCCGATATAATGCCACAATGCATGCAATAAATATCGCATCGCAAAATGCGCATGCAAATTTGTAAAATGTATTCAAGTGGGAGGGATTTGGGCAGAGTAAACGGAAATGAGGGCTGTTTAACCTTGCGCGCAATAATGTATTGCATGCTATTGTGGGATTTAATGCCGGAAATAACTACACCTTTTTTCTTGGCATTATGCCTGTAATAGCATGTGTTATGGCTGAACCAGGATTTGCGATAAAATATTGCAAATCCCATTGAGAGAGAGAGAGAGAAACTCTGTGGAGGTCCACTGATTTCTAAACTTTTTTTTACCACTGTAAGAGGGGATATTTTAAACTTGGAGTGAGGTTTGTGGGGTGGGTTCTGAGGGCTATTTTACATGCACAGTCATACATATGAACAGCACAGTTACCATCAGTGAAGATTTAATGTGATTTGGAGGGATGAAAGTTGAAAGAAGATTTGTACCATGTTCTCTCTACCTAGCTTGATTGGCACTAGGTAAATAGTGCATCAAACTAGGTAGAGAGAATGATGCAAATCCACTCTTGTTTCACATTTCACAATTCATCCCTTCAAATCACATTACCGTATTTCCACGCACATAACCCGCGGGTAATGTGCGTTTTTACCTACCCCGCATGCCCCCCGCGGGGTATAAACGTGGGCGGGTTATCCAGAAAAAATTTTACAGCAGCGGAGTCCGTCCTATCCCTGCGCCGGAGGCGTCGCAACTTTTGAAGCCGGTGGGGGAGTCGCTGAGGGCTGCTGGGAGCTTTCGCCGGGTTGGTCAGCACGGCAGCGGGAGGCGGAGCGCTGCGGCGAGGAGGCGGCGGCGTCGGGATCGCTGCGGAGGGAGCCTCGTGGTCGGCTGAGTGGACCCGCTGGGGTGAGTGTAAAAGTTTTGGGCCTTACCCCGGTGGGTTCCTCGCGCCGATCGCGCAGGCCTGCACCCTTTCGTGGTCAGCGGTCGAAGAGGAAGCGGAGCCGGAGGCGTCGCAACTTTTGAAGCCGGTGGGGGAGTCGCTGAGGGCTGCTGGGAGCTTTCGCCGGGTTGGTCAGCACGGCAGCGGGAGGCGGAGCGCTGCGGCGAGGAGGCGGCGGCGTCGGGATCGCTGCGGAGGGAGCCTCGTGGTCGGCTGAGTGGACCCGCGGGTTATATGAGGAGGCGGGGTATATTAAAACTTTTTTTCATAAATCTTGAAAACCTGCGGGTTATGTGTGTGGGCGGGTTATATACGTGGGCGGGTTATTGTCGTGGAAATACGGTAAATATTCACAGATGGTAACTGTGCTGTTCGTACATATAACTGTGCATGTAAAATAGCCCCCCAGAACCCACCCCACCCCATAAATCTTATCCCGGGTTACTAGTGCCCCCTCTTTCAGTTGTATAAATAGTTAACTATTTTATGAGCTTCTCTCACTCTCTCCAGCCCAAAAATGCAATAAAAGAATGTCTGGGCACTTCTCAGCTTGTGATATGAAAATATCACATTTGCAATAAATTTAACTCGTGTATTATGGTAAAATAGCTATTCAATTGGTACCTGGAAAATTACCCTAACCATGCCCCTTTTTTTTTTATCACAGGCACTATTCTCACAAAATTTATAAGAAAATGGTGAATCTAGGCCTAAGTTAACGGGATAAGTAACTCCTCCATGAAACACCCATTTTCCACCTGTTACTTAGCTGGTTAAGTACTTATGTGGATAAGTACTTATCTGAATAACTGGTGGCCGCTAAATGCAGCTAGATATTCAGCCATCAACACTTAACCAGATAAGTCCTTATTGTTCATTTGTTTCTATATTTAAATTGCATCTAACAGGATTCCTTATATTACACTGAATTTAGGTACAATGAATCCCTACCCCAAAATACTGACAATGTAAGAGATCAATGTACTATAGTGTGCTGATGTTTTTACAAGCAGTAGTGCACAATAAAACTGTGATTAAAGTGCACAATTTTGATTGCATATACTAAGTGGTTTCATCATGTGTCAGCCTATGTGAACTTTAATGCAATATCTGTGCTAAATAATGAGATGCAGAATTATGCAAATTAGCTCATTATCAATTAGCACATAAACACACACATTAAACACAAAAATGTTATTGCAAATGCATTAACTTGAGAAACATAAGTACACTTCAGGGAAATGTAGTTATTTTGTTGCATCAATGTTTATGTGAATGAGAATTCACATAGTTTAATGCTGTAAACTACTAGGGAAGAAATCCTGAGATTCCCACTTTATACCAAATGCAATAAAAAAACCACACTTCCAGGCACAAATAGATAAGAATGTACCCGTTTTATTATCATATTTTTCCTGACAATAAACAGAATATAAAGTTGCATTTTTAACCATTTTCCTGTTTACTTATTAGAGTACAAGCAAGTAAAGCTAATAATGTCATTGAACACAGCAACAACTGCACGTCCTCTCTTTTACTGGGCAAAAGCCACACAGTATAAATATTTTTTTGTAAGTTTAATACATTGTAAATTCTTTCTCTTACTTTATAGGTATGAAAATTATCTCTTTCCTCAATTGTTTATTGGAAGTTGCTTTTGAATATTAGTCTCTCCAGTTGTTGCCCATTAATTTTCACTTCTTTTCTAGACAGTATTGAAGATCATGCCATTCTAAGCTTAAGGTGAATAAACACAGGGAATGCAAATCAAAAGCCAAATCTCAAAATCTTGGATTTCTCTTGTCCTCAAATTAATTTCCAGACTAATTAGTATAATTGAAATATCTGAATGGGCCAACATTAGTGGATCCCTCTACTTCACAGGCTTTGTAACTGAGAACAAATTATAGGCTAAGTGACTCCACACTTTCCAATATCACCACCAGCTCTGAGATATCATTTAAAATAGGACTTCACCCAAAGTTTATTAACAAGCTTACCACTTACAGTTGCTACCTGAGACTGATTAATTATCTAACCCCTATTTAAGATTTATATCACCTGAAGTTTAACTTCTTCAGAAGTCTGGCTAAATCAAAATCTTTAGCAGGGCATGCCTCTGTGCTGCCAGGACCCTCTGCAATGTCTTCTGCTCCTAGCACTTCCATTTGTCTGTTGCAATCTTCCTGGTTTAGACTTCTGTGCTGATAGTTTTGCATGCAGTCATCATAGGCAGACCCTAGCTTGTAATCATCAGTATCTGGTTCATAAATGGCTGATGTCTTGTGCTAGGCTTCTTTCATTGGTTAGCCAGTTCATAGACATCTGATTAATTGGCCTTTCAGATATCTCAATAGGTATGACTGAGCCTTATGACACTCTGCAATGTCAACAAGTCATTATCAATTGACTAGAGCTCATTTCAAATCTGATTTGAATGGCAAGGTTGTCAATTGGTAATCATGGCCTGTTTACGTCAAATCTATTTTTATTATTGACAACAAGAAATGAAAATATAACAATATGCTGAAACTTTGAAGTATCCTGCACAGCATCCAGCATTTTCAGCTGACAA
The DNA here is from genome assembly GCF_901001135.1 of Rhinatrema bivittatum. NCBI lineage: Eukaryota > Metazoa > Chordata > Amphibia > Gymnophiona > Rhinatrematidae > Rhinatrema > Rhinatrema bivittatum. The sequence goes on along the minus strand of NC_042616.1, from coordinate 72,938,677 downwards.
TGCATTAATAACAAACAGAAAACACAGTGTTTCCTAATCCAGATTCCCTCCTTATGGGATCGTAAGCATATACTTTGTAAATGTAATGTGGGAGTTGATATGTATTGGGATGTTTTAATTGGGTGGGTGTCCCCTGAAGAAGACGATTTGTTTCGTCAAAACTAGGTTCCTAGTTGGGTTTTGGTATTATTGTGTGTGTGTGGGGGGGGGGGGGTGTTAATGTATGCATGAATTTGTATGGATTTACAATGGAATTTGTAAAGGTATATTAAAACTTTTAAACACCATTTTCTGTATGTATGGTATGTAGGCCACCTTGCACATCTGAAATTCTTTGCTCTGCCTCTCATCCTCCACTCGAAACCGATCATCGTCACTAAAACTTTATCAAACCTATCGGTGATTCTTTTTAATTCTGGCTCCAAAGCTTCCACCATTACCAATTTGAGCTTAGATATCGCCAGCATTTTAGGATCAGCTCGTTCACTTCCCAAACATCTGTTGGCCATCTTTGGAGACACTGGCTTGCACTTTTCCTTCTCATTTTCTTTTTTCACCAACCATGCCAACATGTCCGATTCAAAAAAACAAGCAGGTAAGTAGTTTCCCTTGCTTAACACAAAGGCTGAAGAAATTAGCTGCAGATAAATGCCAATGGGGTAAATAAAAAGCTAGAGGGCCTGAGAGAGATGGATCCTATATCCTACTCTCTTCACAGCATAACGTGATCTCATCATGGCCTGTTTAACAAAATTCCACAGTACTTTCCTGAGTTTTATATCTACAATTTGCCACCAAAGGGAGAGGCTTGATGATGATAAGGGGCAGGAGGATGGAGAAGCAGCCTGAGGATAATACTGCTAGGAGTGAGAGGATGGTAAGAAAGACAGAGAGGAGTAGTATAGGCAGGAGGAAGAAAGAGGGGTTGGTGGTGAGAGAAGGGGTGGGTGCAGGGAGGAGGGAGAAAGGGAACGTGGGAAAGAGGGATGCTGCTGGATACAATGAATAAAAAGAAAGAGAGGATGGAGTTTTAATGGTACTCAGAGGAGAAAAAAGAGAGGGGGCAGGGGGATTATCCTATGGTTGTTTTAAAGGGTAGCATCTCCAGATGGCTTTGCATTGTGCAGACCATGGCAAGAATGAACCTCAGTCAAAAGCCGGGGTATTGCTAGTGCTTGCCTCAGTGTTTGCATTGTGCCAAAAAGAGCCTCTTTCCCTAATATGCACAGGTAGCACGTTTAGATGAACCTGGAAGTTCTTTTTAATCAAGCTGGTGGCGCTCAATTCAGTTGGGACAAATTCTGTATCTTTATGCCACATTTTCATGGTCTATGATTGCATCAGTTGATACTTGAGGATCTTCTCTCTCTCTCTCCATTCAGCCCATGGTTACTTGGTACTGACACTTCTATCAGCAATGGCAATTTTGAACTTTTCCCCTTTAACACAATATCTGGTTTTATTGCATCAAGTTTTTTATCAGTTGGAATAGGAATGTCCCAGATGATCAAAACTTTTTCATTCTCTTCTGTTCTCTTGGGGTTGTGAACAAAATGTTTTTCTGGTACAGTGATGTTATAGCTTTTACATATTTTCCAGCATTATGAGTAGTGCCACCTTATTATGTTTTTCTGTATACAGGCCTTCTGCCATCATCACCTGACATCAAGCATCTGCATGTATCTGTTTTACCATTTTTTTTCCATGCTGGATGTGAATCACCTTGTCTGTAATCCACTATCCTGTACTGCAATTACCAATCTCTCATCTTTAGGTCTGAGCTCACCCCTCCTCAGCCATTCCTGAGTCAAATTTTGATCCAAGTGGGGTTTCTCTATTGGGAGCAGGAAGTGTAGCGTTGGGACCCCACTGGGAGTGCTGTTTTTGTGGGGGCTGGGAGGTGCAATGTTAGGGCTGCTGAATCCCTCTTGTTGCTTTTGTGGTGGGCAGGAAATTTTATTATGGGTCCGCAGAAAAAGAGCAGCCAACATCTTCTCTCCTTATTTATTTGCTTATTTACAAACATTTGATGTTCCACTTTTTTGCCAGGTCTCAAAGCCTATTACAAAAATTAAGAATTAGACCAGTGTAACACTGAGTGCCATTGTATGACATAAGGACAAAGTATAGGAAAAGCTTTAATATTCCTAATGAGCTGGTTGTGAAAGGCCTGGTTGGCTTTATTCCAGAAAGTGAGGTAGTTTAGTTCCTAGTGGATGGGTAAAAGAACCTCATTCCAGATTTTGAGAGCATGGCAACTGAAGGCTCATAGTCTTCTCTAGAGATGTGCATAGTTTTTTGTGTTCATGTCGTTCTTCGTTTTTCGGCCGCCATGGAAAATGTCGTTTTTTTTCGGTTCGGGTCTTTTTTTTCGCGAAAAATCGATTTTTAGTTAGTGCGCGCTAACTCCCAGTTAGTGCGTGCTAACTCCCCGTTAGTGCGCGCTAACTCCTGTTAGTGCGCACTAACAAAAACCGTTAGATTTTGTTAGTTTTTGTTACTTTTTGTTAGTTTTTGTTAGTGCGCACTAACAGGACTTAGCGCGCACTAACGGGGAGTTAGCGCGCACTGACTCCCGTTAGTGCGCACTAATCGGAAAAACGAATTTTTGCGAAAAAACAGGAAAATCCTGATTTTTTTCGGGCTCCCTGAAACATGCCGAATTGGACAATTTCGTTGCAATTTTCCAATTCAGCAAAAACGAATGCACATCTCTAGTCTTCTCTCCTTCTAAGAGACATCCTCACAATTAAGGGGTAGATTTTCAAATAGCACGGTTTGGCGTACTTTTGTTGGCGCATCAGACGCAAACAAAAGTACGCTGGATTTTAGTAGATACGCGCGTAGCCGCGCGTATCCGCTAAAATCCGGGATCGGCGCGCGCAAGGCTATCGATTCTGTGTAGCCGGCACGCGCCGAGACGCGCAGCCTACCTCCGTTCCCACCGAGGCCGCTCCGAAATCGGAGCGGCCTCGGAGGGAATTCTCTAACTCCCTCCCCTCACCTTCCCCTCCCTTCCACTACCTAACCCACCCGCCCGGCCCTGTCTAACCCCCCCCTTACCTTTGTCGGGGGATTTACGCCTCCCGGAGGGAGACGTAAATCCCCGCGCGCCAGCGGGCCACTAGCGCACCGGGACGCAACCTGGGAGCGGGTCCGGAGGGTGCAGCCACGCCCCCGGACCGCCCCGGGTCGTAACCACGCCCCCGGGCCCGCCCCTGAAACGCTACGGCCCGCCCCGAAAACGCCGTGTGGATCGGGCTCGCCCCCTCGACACGCCCCCCTCGGAAAACCCCGGGACTTACGCGAGTCCCGGGGTCTGCGCACACCGGTAGGCCTATTGAACATAGGCGCACTGGCGCGCAGGGCCCTGCTCGCCTAAATCCGCACGGATTTAGGCGGATTTAGGAAAGCAGGGCTCTGAAAATCTGCCCCTAAGGTTGCTACTTATCCCCTTTCTAACTTTCTTTCCCTGTCCCTCTGTCACCCCATCCTCTCTCAAAGTTATGATAAAATGTTTGGCATCCCATGCCTTGCTTTACTTTGGGTTCATCCTTCCCATTGGGGGGTAATGCTGCAAATTTTCAGAAGTTCAGGGCACTTGCTAGGAGGTTGAGAACCACAGATTTAAGTCACATTTATACTGTGATTTGTAGAATTCCATTGCCTGACTCCTGTAAGGCAGCCTCTGATTCACTCCTTCCCCTAGAAGGCACAGCTGCTACACATACTAGGGATTTTCAGAGGCAAGATATTTGTTAGGGATGTGAATCGTTTTTTAACGATTTAAAACAATCGTCAGATATATTTTAAATCGTCAAAAATCGTTAGAGCCGCGATACAATAGCAATTCCCCCGATTTATCATCAAAAAATCGTAAATCGGGGGAGGGAGGAGGGCGGGAAAACCGGCACACCAAAACAACCCTAAAACCCACCCCGACCCTTTAAAATAAATCCCCCACCCTCTCGAACCCCCCCAAAATGTTTTAAATTATCTGGGGTCCAATGGAGGGGTCCCGGCGTGATCTCCCGCTCTCTGGCCATGGCTGCGTTAATAGAAATGGCGCCGGTGGCCCTTTGCCCTTATCATATGTCATACGGGCTGACGTCGCCCGTATGACATTGTGAGGGCAAAGGTAGCGCCGGCGCCATTTTGAATATTGGCAATACGGCCCGCGTGCAGGAGGTCGCTCCCGGACCCCCGCTGGACTTTTGGCAAGTCTTGTGGGGGTCAGGAGGCCCCCCCAAGCTGGCCAAAAGTCCCTGGGGGTCCAGCGGGGGTCCGGGAGTGATCTCCTGCACTCGTGACGTTGGGAGCCAGGAACCAAAATGGCGCCGGCACTACCTTTGCCCTGTCATATGATAAGGGCAAAGGGCCACCGGCGCCATTTCTATTAACGCAGCCGTGGCCAGAGAGCGGGAGATCGCGCCGGGACCCCCCCCCCCCCCACTGGACCCCAGGTAATTTAAAACATTTTGGGGAGGTTCGGGAGGGTGGGGGATTTATTTTAAAGGGTCGGGGTGGGTTTTAGGGTTGTTTTGGTGTGCTGGTTTTCCCGCCCTCCCCCTCCCCCGATAAAACGATTTTTTAACCTAAAAAACTAAGACGATCAGATTTCCCCCCTCCCCCCTCAGCCAAAATCGATCGTTAAGACGATCGATCACACGATTCACATCCCTAATATTTGTTATGGCTGAGGACCCAGCTAGGGCTGGTGAACCCCCACAGGGGCAGTCCAGGACTTCAATATCAAGACAGAGCTGGAGAATCTTCTGCCTATACCAGCCACCTTCCCCGTAGGTTGAGCTCTTGGGATCTGGTGACCGGCAGGGCTTAGCCTGTGGCTGAAGTAAAGGTGCAGGTGGTGATGGAATGGAGACTGAGACAACACAAGTCGAGACTGGAGTCAGTGCAGATAAGTGGAACTGGAACAGCATGCATATGAATTGACTGTATATCAATTGCCCTCTCTCGAAGTGCCTAACAGTATGCCTAGAGCTGCGCAACAGATTATTTTAGCCACATTCAGGGAAGGTCCTCCAGGTGGACATAGTTTGGGCGGGATTAGAAAATTGTGTAGATTGTGTTTTCCAGTCTACATGCATGATTTTCCTTACAATATCTACCCAAGTGAAAAACAGGTGCAAAAGTCCACGGGTCCTTCTTAATCATAGCAGGTTACAAAGGGAAAGTACATGTGTATTTTCTCTTTGTAATCTGATGCAAAGTTTGTGGTTAAAAATGTACCTGTGGACTTTTCCCCAAAGCAAGCAGTTGGAAAATTGGCCCCATTTGCCATGCCTATTTTACGTCTTTACAAAAGGGAGAGTGAAAGTTTGCCTTATCTGTGAGGCTTGAAGAAATATCACCATGCAAAAATTCTCTCAAATGCTCTAGATATTGTCAGTTCTCTTTGCAAATATTAACATGCGGAGGAAGCTTATGAAAGAAAATCAGTGGTTAAAATGCAAGAGCACCATTCTTCATTTGCAGTCTAAAAATCAATTGGAATGTACATTAAGCCCCTTTAGAATAAAATCCTACATATGCAGATGTTTTTCTAACTTTTCCTGCAGAAGTTTACCATTGACACAGTCTCGCTGATCTGCTCTTCACACCCACTTTCAGAACTGTTATTATATTAGTCTGAGCAAAACCATTAGTTCTTTATTCGTGCTTCCTTTTATCTTGTCAAAGGGCTGTGAAAGGATTTATGTTACGTTTCGGCTGAGATCAGACTTTTAATAGAAAAGTACATTGCATTCTGCTTTATAACAACAGAAGCTAGAGCAACAATTGCACAATTCTTTGCCGCAGGAGCTATAGTGGTGCATGGAGTCTGAGCAAAACGTCTAAAGATTCCATAGCCAGCAACTTCTCACCTCCAGTGCCCTCATCTTTATAGAGGCTGAAAAAAGTAGATGCATTTCATTTACAGATGTACTGGGCTTTTGGTACTGGCAGACACTGAATAAGAAGAAATGATTAAGAGTCATCTGCAAAAATAATAAGATTTAAAGGTCTGTGCTCCAAAGTGTGTTGATTGTAACACAAGCATTAATGCATGTAAACATGTTAGAATGCACGCTAAAGTTTGCATTATTTAGCATACATTAATGCATTAGTCTACATTAGTATGCATTAATATTAATGCAGACTTAGGAACCAGTGTACTAAAGCGCAAATGTTAACATATGTTAACCCTGTGTTCTCAATACACAAGTGGATGGTAGGTAAAGGACCATGTGGCTCTTCCAGTCTGCCCATTCACATCTCCTGCTCAGCTTTATAATCCTTTCCTATCCCTCAGAGATCCTCTATGCATGTCCCATGTTTTCTTGATGAATACTGGTACGTTCCTGTCTCCACCACCTCCACAGAGAGGCTGTTCCATGCATCCACCACTCGATCTGTAAAGAAATATTTCCTTAGATTACTCCTTTCACCCTCATTCCATAACCCCAACTGAAAGAGGCTAAGCTCCTGTGCATTTATTTTTAGGAGGTATTTAAATGTCTCTATTATATCCCTCCTTTCCCTCCTTTCCTCTAGTGCATGTATATTTAGATTTTGAACTCTCTCTTCATATGCTTTATGATGAAGATCATAGACCATTTTGGCATCTTGTTTTTGGACCATGTCTATTTGGCTTATATCCTTGTGAAGGTGCAGACTCTGGGATTGTGCACAGTATTCCAAATGGAGTCTTGCCAGAGACATTATTATTAATTATTTATTTATTTATTTATTTATTTATTTAGCATTTTTATATACCGACTTTCCAATAACAGAATTACTGATCAACTCGGTTTACATTATAACAGAACAATCACATTTACAAGTAAATGTCTTACAATGAACAGGTCAATATAACTTGGATAGGTATATATGGGGTTAACCAGTAAAAACCAGTAAAAGATACATTGCCTAATGTACCTTCTTTTTATTACCTTCTTTTTCCTGATTTTCACCTTCCTATGCACCCCTGCATCCAGCTTGCTTTTGCTGTCACCTTGTCTACCTGTTTGGCCACATTAAGATCATCAAATATGATCAACTCCAGATTCCGCTCTTGTTTTATGTACAGAAGAACGTCACGTTTTATACTGCACTGCTCCCTTAGAGGTATGTGTTAAAAGCCCGGCATGCGCATGAATTAGGGGATGGGCAAATTCCGCAGCGTGCACATCTCCAAAGGGGCGGGAACCAGAGATGTGCACATAAATACTTACATGCCTGAGGGCGCGCCCAGATCCCCTGCTGCATTCATTTACTTCTGAAATGGAGGAGGTGTGTGTTATAAAATGAAGACAAATAGGCAGATCTGCAGGGTTTTAATGGTTGGGGCTAACTGGGGGGAGTGAACACTATTAAACTGTTATAAAATGGGCCACATACCTGAGCAGGGGCTGAAGCATGTGCGCAAATGTGCGCCGGTTTGCTGGTTTGAAAGTTACCATCCCTGGTTTTTGCAATCCAAATGCATAACTCTGCATTTTTTTGTAACATAAACGTCTAGCTGCCAAACACTAGACCATTCCTCAAACTTCACTAACTCTGGCCTAATGCTTTCCCCACTTTCCAGGGTGTCTTCCCATTTGCAGTTTTGGTATCATCTGCAAAAGGTAAACTGTTCCTGATAGCCCTTTCGTAATATCCCTGATGAAAATGCTGAAGAAAACTGGACCGAGGACTGATCGTTACAGCACATCACTGATAATTCCTCAGAGTGAACTCTATTTACCACCAATGTTTCCTCCAAGGACTGGGTTGTTGTATTGCTCGTAAGTTTCATTACCCTGTGAGCACTACTTTCTTTGATGTAGAAAGCCTATCAATTTTATGAGTCTATCAATTTCAGAGGGAACATTGGAGCAGCATGCACACAAACTTTCTCACTCGCACACTCACACACACACACTACCACACCTACATATTCATTTTCATACTCTTTCACACCTGTACATGCTCATTCTCACAAACACATATTCACTCACTCATTCCACTCTCATGCACATGCACACTCACTCATTTCTCCTCCTCTTCCACACACACACACCCATCTCAGTGTTGCACATGCAGAACACAGACAGACCCTTATCTAATACAGAACAAGGGATTTTGAATTAGAAATAGAAACATACAGACAAAAGTAAAATGGAAAGCCTGAGAAACCAGATTCTGAACAGTGGAATACTGAAGAAAGAATAAAATGCAAATATGTAATGCACATTCCCAAAGATAACATATGCCAATCACTAAAAATTCAAAATATTTTTTTTTACCTTTGTGGTCTGATTTTATTTTTCTAATCGGCTAGTCCCAGGCTTTTTTTCCCCCACTTTCCCTTTCTCGGTCTTTTCCCAATTCCTTTTACAGGATCTTTTTTTTTTCTTTGTTTCTTCTCTTTCCTCCTGTTTACTTCTCTTTTTCCCTCATACACACCTAGGTTCTCATTCTCATATGCTGTCTCTCTCTTTCTCACACACACACTCACACACACACACACACACATAAGAACATAAGAAATTGCCATGCTGGGTCAGACCAAGGGTCCATCAAGCCCAGCATCCCGTTTCCAACAGAGGCCAAACCAGGCCACAAGAACCTGGCAATTAACCAAACCCCAAGAAGATCCCATGCTACTGATGCAATTAATAGCAGTGGCTATTCCCTAAGTAAACTTGATTAATAGCAGTTAATGGACTTCTCTTCCAAGAACTTATCCAAACCTTTTTTGAACCCAGCTACACTAACTGCACTAACCACATCCTCTGGCAACAAATTCCAGAGCTTTATTGTGCGTTTAGTGAAAAAGAATTTTCTCCAATTAGTCTTAAATGTGCTACTTGCTAACTTCATGGAATGCCCCCTAGTCCTTCTATTATTCGAAAGTGTAAATAACCGAGTCACATCTACTCGTTCAAGACCTCTCATGATCTTAAAGACCTCTATGATATCCCCCCTCAGCCGTCTCTTCTCCAAGCTGAACAGCCCTAACCTCTTCAGCCTTTCCTCATAGGGGAGCTGTTCCATCCCCTTTATCATTTTGGATGCCCTTCTCTGTACGTTCTCCATTACAACTATATCTTTTTTGAGATAAGGCGACCAGAATTGTACACAGTATTCAAGGTGTGGTCTCACCATGGAGTGATATAGAGGCATTATAACATTTTCCGTTTTATTAACCATTCCCTTCCTAATAATTCCTAACATTCTGTTTGTTTTTGGACTGCTGCAGCACACTGAGCCGACGATTTCAATGTATTATCTACTATGACGCCTAGATCTCTTTCTTGGGTGGTAGCTCCTAATGTGGAACCTAACATCGTGTAACTACAGCAAGGGTTATTTTTCCCTATATGCAACACCTTGCACTTGTCCACATTAAATTTCATCTGCCATTTGGATGCCCAATCTTCCAGTCTTGCAAGGTCCTCCTGTAATGTATCACAGTCTGCTTGTGATTTAACTACTCTGAATAATTTTGTATCATCCGCAAATTTGATAACGTCACTCATCGTATTCCTTTCCAGATCATTTATATATATATTGAAAAGCACTGGTCCAAGTACAGATCCCTGAGGCACTCCACTGTTTACCCTTTTTCACTGGGAAAATTGACCATTTAGTCCTACTCTCTGTTTCCTGTCTTTTAACCAGTTTGTAATCCACGAAAGTACATCACCTCCTGTCCCATGACTTTTTAGTCATGGGATAGGAGGCGATGCTGTCTCACACACACAAGTTCCCACTCTCACATGCTATCTGTCACACAGACACACAGCATTCTTTCTCTGATACAAACACACCAGCTTACTCTCACATGCACACAGGCTCTCACTGTCACAAGCTGCCTCACATACATAGGCTCTTTCTCTCACTCTCACTTGCACTCTCACACAAATACCCACACTCTCACACACTTGCTGTCTCACACACACAGAGGCTCTCACATGCTGTCTCCCTCAGTCCTACATGCTCTCTCTCTCTCTCACACACACACACACACACACACACCCTGCTTCTCAGCCCCTGACACCCAAGCACTCATCCACACACACCCAAGTTCTCACCCTTTCATACACACACAAGTAGTCACCCACACACACAGGCAGTCACCCATCTAAACCCAGGCAGTCACTCACACACACAGGCAATCACCCCACACAAACACACAAGCCACCCCCCCCCCCACAAAAGCAGTCACCACACATACCCATATACACGAACAGTCATACACACACACACACACACACACACACACACAAGTAGTCACCCCAACATGAAGGCAGTCAGCCCCCCCTAACACAAAAGCAGTCACTCCCAACCAAACACACAAGAAGTCACCCCCCAGACACACCCCCACATACAAGCAGTTACCCACATACATACAAGCAGTCACACCTCCTCCCCTTAAACACACAGGGCATGACCCTCTCCTTCAGCCATCAGTGGGATGGGGGTCTGCTGCCAATCAACACTCTGAAGCCCATCCAAGTCCTGCCGGCCCCGGCACCCAAAGGCAGGGCCGCCATCAGGGCAGTATTCTTGGGCCTGCAGTATGGGGCCCCAGGATCTACTGCCACATATGGGGGCCCGCAGCCGCCAGGCGGCAGGTGCGCTTGGGGGATGTATTAGTTCATGGCAAAGAGGCCCACTGAGGCTCTCTCCGACAGTCTGTCGCCCAGGGGCCTACTGAAACCTGGAGCCGGCCCTGGGTGCGGGCCCCAGAGAAGGGAGAGAATCAATGCTATGCGTGTCTTTTAGACACGCATAGCATTGATTTACAGAGCACCGCAGACAGAGACTCGTCCACGCGCTCTGTCCTGCCAGCGTTCACTGTCTGACGCGGCTGTGACGTCACCGCCGCGTCAGACAGTATGCGCCGGCAAAGCGCGCGGGCCGTCGCTGTCTGCTTGCTAGCTGGAGGCCGAGGAGCCGCGGAGTCCCCGGAGCGCAAAGGGTAAGTAACAAGTTTGTTTTGCCGGTGCATTATCTATTTATTACTGGGGGGACATCTGGTGCATTATCTATTTATTACTGGGGGGAGCTGGTGCATTATCTATTTATTACTGGGGGGACGTCTGGTGTATTATCTATTTATTACTGGGGGGAGCTGGTGCATTATCTATTTATTACTGGGGGGAGCTGGTGCATTATCTATTTATTACTGGGGGGACGTCTGGTGTATTATCTATTTATTACTGGGGGGAGCTGGTGCATTATCTATTTATTACTGGGGGGACGTCTGGTGTATTATCTATTTATTACTGGGGGGCTGGTGCATTATCTATTTATTAGTGTGAACAGACATTTTGGCTGTATGGGGCCTCAAAATTCCTGATGGTGGCCCTGCCCAAAGGCTCAATCTGAGGGGAACGAGGGCTGGTATAGGTGAAGCGCCAGTGGCCTCTACCTTCAGCCCACTCCACCTGCCGATGGTGGGACCCATAGGTCCTCACCTACGAGTTGTGTCAGCCCCACCTCAGCCCAAGGGTCCACCTCCGACGCCACACAGAGAAGTTGTGAAACGTCTGAGAGGTCTGGGGTGGAGAGTGTGGCCCCGGGACTGTGTGACCTTCTATGTCAGGAATGTAAAACAAAGAGGGTGTTACACATGCAGCACAGTGATCAGAAGCAGCTCTAAATCACACAGCACTCATAGCTTAGTACACTGCTGTTACCGGATAATCGTTTGGCCACTAAACTGTTGGATCCTCAAACCAAGCCCAGCTGCTCTCTTACTCTGGGATGCTGCACATTTACTTGTCTAGCATCAGGCAGAGATTGTTTTCTCTTCTCTCTATATGCCTCCTGGGAAAAAAAACTCTGGCCCATGGTGGTCTTTGTTCCTATAAGTGAAAGGATGACTTTCCTCCCAGCAAGGCTGAGTTCTTAGGAGCTTGGCTCTTACTACAAAGCAAACAACTTATTCTTCCAGAATCTACTTCACAAAATAACAGGGCCCCAAAGCACCATACCCCACAGGGAATCTGACCCTTTACATACCTACTAGTGAGTGATCTCATATCCTAATCTTAGGGGTGAATTTTAAGAGTTGCTCGCTTTAAAAGACCCATATAGGCAAGTATCTGTGCCGAGCGCAAGCGACTCCTATTTTAAAGTGGCCCAGGTATGCACATATAAGCTCATGCGTAAGCAACCCAACACGGGGGAAAATGGAGCAGACTTAGGGTGTGTTGGTGGCATTCCAGGACAGGGCTAACTTAACGTGAATAAATCTGTATTTTAAATCTGGCAGCCGCAGCATGCGGCGGGCTTTTAGCCGCACTGTCCATATTTACTTCTGCTCAGGATGAGGTGTAGGTCTGAATTAAACTCATTTTAGATACAAAAACCACTGGGTAAGGGGTCTGAGTAAACAGTGGGGAGTGCAGGCTGAAGAACCAGAGGGATCGGGATGACCTCGAGAGAGACTGGGCAAACTGGTGGACTAATTGGAAAAACTGGGAATGTCCTTCATGCAAGTCTGCTTTAAAATCCGCTTACCTGCGCTGCATTAAAGCCGACAAAGTCCTAACAGCGATACATGAACTACATCAGTTTGTGTAACCACTTAAAATTAGGAGCACACATACATGCGATGGGTGTATTTTAAATCTTGTGTGCGCAATTGCGTGCATGATTTAAAATTCCTGCGTATGCGTGCTTGCACGAATATGGGTGCCCGTGCACTCGTTTCAAAGTTACCATCCCTGTGTATCCTAAAGCCTAAGTCAATGAGAAGTCCTGATAAATGATGCCTGATTGCTCATCTGTATTACTGAGCGCTATCACCTCTATAGTGCTCGTCAAATATGCAGCACTGTAGAAAACACACGAAAGACAGTCCCTGCTCAGCAGCGTTTTCAATCTAATCAAAACAAACATACAGGGCAAAACTGAGAAATTCATTGATTAAGGAACTGGTTAAAATCAGAGCAGGAGAACCAGGGTTTAAGGTTTAAAAGTGGCCTGGAAAAGGAGGGCATTCTATTGGATTTGAATAAGGCCAGTGATGGAGCATGACGCACAGGCTCAGGAAGTCTTTCCAAAGCAGATGCTGCAGTAAGGTGGAAAGCACAGCATCGGGAGTTGACTGGGAAGGAGAAGGGTGTAATTAGGAGTGACTTCCCTGATGAGCAAAGTTTATGTGGGCAAGGCTAAACGCATCCTCAAAACAAGACCGACTGAGCATCATAGTTGAATAAGAAGAAGGTGGAAGCCCCATGAGTAGCTCACAGTTTCCAAAATAAACATGTTTTTTAGGAACTTACCTGGTTTGTCATTGCCAGGTAAATATTCCTTGCAGGGAAGGTGATGTAGAGAGTCAAGTAGCAGAACAAGAATAATACTAGTTTTATATTTTACAAACAGTTAATCCTACAGGCCTATAAATGGAACTGGAATGGGATAGTATTGTTTGACTCCAGTGGTTTTGAGAATAAATAATGCGGATTCAGTTTTGATATGACTAGCACATGCCAGTAGGAGCACTGAGAGGAGAGGATCACCTTGCTAGTGACTGAAAGGAATCAGTAAGTTTTTGCTTGGGACATTGTCTTTTTCAAAAGTTTTGGGGCAAAGTTAACTATTTGGGAATATTATTTAGTGTGTTTGTAAGTTTGTGCTTTTAATAGTCAGTAAGGCAGCGATTGGCCACTTTTGGAAACAGGATGCTGGGCTTGATGGACCCTTGGTCTGACCCAGTATGGCATATTCTTATGTTCTTATGTTCTTAAACAAGTTAGACTGTTTGTATTTTTAAATGGTCAGTCAATAAGGCAGCTAGTAAGCAAAACTGAGTGTTTGTATTAAAAAAAAAAATGTGTAGCCAGAAGCTAGAAATAAGCTAGGAGCAGTGTATACTTAAGTAAAAAGGTAGAAAAGTTCAGTTCAGTTACTCACCTTGGAAAGGTGTTGAGGTAGTGTGATTTTGGTTTGATTAGGTACCAATATTTGATAATCAAGAGAGCAGTGAGTCACTCTGGCCTACTAACTGAAGTTATACTGTTTGTATTTCCCAACCCTCCCACCCCTTGCCCACCCAACCCTAGCTCATCCTTTAATTTATAGGCAGGTGCCACTTTCACAAAAAAAAAACTTTATTGAGAGTGTGATCAGTCCCTTGTAGGCCACTACCAGACATATAGTGAATTCACTAATACATTTAAAGGACGTTAATTAGACACATTCCTACTCCCATAGCAACCTAGAACTTAACTAGGAACTGAACAAAAGAGATGAAGGCAGCAGCTCAGCAGCAAGAGGGGGGGCTTCCCAGTCTTTTTCATCGCGTGTCACATGTATGATTTTTTACCTGCCGGTGAGAAGTTGTACATGTGCATGCGATCCAAAGAGCTCCTGGCTCTCAGAGAATGAGTCCGATCTCTGGAGGCTAGAGTGGCAGACCTGGAGGAGCTGAGACAGACAGAGAGGTATATAGATGAGACCTTCAGGGACATAGTAGCCAAGTCCCAACTTCAGACTGGCAGCCCTGGTGCTGCCTTGGAGGAAGAAGGTCTCATGATTGGAGAGCATCAACTGGGTGCAGCAGGAAAGGATCCTGTAGCAAGGACCTGCTCCCCAGGTGATGCATTGTCCTTTCACACCAAGGATATCTCCCCAAGGCCTACTGCCCAGGAGGGAAGGGTTAGGTTGGCCGTCATAGTTGGTGATTCGATTATTAGGAATGTAGATAGCTGGGTGGCTGGTGGGCATGAGGATCTCCTGGTAACATGCCTACCTGGTGCGAAGGTGGTGGACCTCACGCGTCACCTGATAGGATTTTAGACAGTGCTGGGGAGGAGCCGGCTGTCGTGGTACATGTGGGCACCAATGACAGGAAAATTTGGGAGGGAGGTTCTGGAAGCCAAATTTAGGCTCTTAGGTAAAAAGCTTAAATCCAGAACCTCCAGGGTAGCATTCTCTGAAATGCTCCCTGTTCCACGCGCAGGTCACCAGAGGCAGGCAGAGCTCCAGAGTCTCAATGCGTGGATGAGACTATGGTGGAAGGAAGAGGGATTCAGTTTTGTTAGGAACTAGGGAACCTTTTGGGGAAGGGGGAGTCTCTTCCGAAGGGCTGGGCTCCACCTTAACCAGGGTGGAACCAGACTGCTGGCACTAACCTTTATAAAGGAGATAGAGCAGATTTTAAACTAGAACAAAGGGGAAAGCCGACAGTCGCTCAGCAGCGCATGGTTCAGAGAGAGGTATCTTCAAAGGATACTAAT
Source organism: Rhinatrema bivittatum (assembly GCF_901001135.1). NCBI lineage: Eukaryota > Metazoa > Chordata > Amphibia > Gymnophiona > Rhinatrematidae > Rhinatrema > Rhinatrema bivittatum. The sequence continues at coordinate 72,923,438 of NC_042616.1, read as the reverse complement.
GATGCATTAGAATTAGGGCATCCTGACAGTGAGGTTCCAATAATAAGAAAAGTAGTCCAAGTGCCTGTAACTAAAAACTCATCTGAGCTAAAAAATTCTAACATACCTAGCAATTAAAAAGCAGAATGAAAATACAAACAAAAAATAAACTTTGAAATGTTTGTATGTTAATGCCAGAAGTCTAAGAAGTATGATAGGAGAATTAGAATGTATAGCAGTGAATGATGACATAGACTTAATTGGCATCTCAGAGACATGGTGGAAGGAGGACAACCAATGGGACAGTGCTATACTGGGGTACAAATTATATCGCAATGACAGAGAGGAGCACCCGGGAGGCGGTGTGGCGCTTTATGTCTGGGATGGCATAGAGTTCAACAGGATAAACATCCTGCATAAGACTAAATGCAAAATTGAATCTTTATGGGTAGAAATCCCTTGTGTGTCAGGGAAGACTATAGAGATAGGTGTATACTACCGTCCACCTGGTCAAGATGGTGAGACGGACAGTGAAATGCTAAGAGAAATTAAGGAAGCTAACCAAATTGGTAGTGCGGTAATAATGGTAGACTTCAATTACCCCAATATTGACTGGGTAAATGTATCATCGGGACTCGCTAGAGAGATAACGTTCCTGGATGGAATAAATGATAGCTTTAAGGAACAATTGGTTCAGGACAAGAGAGGGAACAATTTTAGATTTAATTCTCAGTGGAGTACAGGATTTGGTGAGAAAGGTAACGGTGGTGGGACCACTTGGCAATAGTGATCATAATATGATCAAATTTGAATTAATGACTGGAAAAGTAACAGAATGCAAATCCACAGCTCTCGTGCTAAACTTTCAAAAGGGAAACTTTGATAAAATGAGAAAAATTGTTAGAAAAAAACTGAAAGGAGCAGCTACAAAAGTAAAAGGTGTGCAAGAGGCGTGGTCATTGTTAAAAAATACCATTCTAGAAGCACAGCCCAGATGTATTCCACACATTAAGAAAGGTGGAAAGAAGGCAAAACGATTACCGGCATGGTTAAAAGGGGAGGTGAAAAAAGCTATTTTAGCCAAAAGATCTTCATTCAAAAATTGGAAGAAGGATCCAACAGAAGAAAAGACGATAATGCATAAACGTTGGCAAATTAAATGTAAGAAATTGATAAGACAGGCTAAAAGAGGATTTGAAAAGAAGTTGGCCGTAGAGGCAAAAACTCACAGTAAAAACTTTTTAAAATATATCCGAAGCAGAAAGCCTGTGAGGGAGTCAGTTGGACCGTTAGATGATCGAGGGGTTAAAGGGGCACTTAGAGAAGATAAGGCCATCTCGGAAAGATTAAATGATTTCTTTGCTTCGGTGTTTACTGAAGAGGATGATGGGGAGGTACCCGTACTGGAGAAGGTTTTCATGGGTAATGATTCAAATGGACTGAATCAAATCACGGTGAACCTAGAAGATGTGGTAGACCTGATTGACAAACTGAAGAGTAGTAAATCACCTGGACTGGAAGGTATACACCCCAGAGATCTAAAGGAACTAAAAAATGAAATTTCAGACCTATTAGTAAAAATTTGTAACCTATCCTTAAAATCATCCATTGTACCTGAAGACTGGAGGATAGCCAATGTAACCCCAATATTTAAAAAGGGATCCAGGGGCGATCCGGGAAACTACAGACTGGTTAGCCTGACTTCAGTGCCAGGAAAAATAGTGGAAAGTGTTCTAAACATCAAAATCACAGAACATATAGAAAGACATGGTTTAATGGAACAAAGTCAGCATGGTTTTACCCAAGTCAAGCCTTGCCTCATAAATCTGCTTCACTTTTTTGAAGGAGTTAATAAACATGTGGATAAACGTGAACCGTTAGATGTAGTGTACTTGGATTTTCAGAAAGTGTTTCACAAAGTTCCTCATGAGAGGCTTCTAGGAAAAGTAAAGGAAAAGTTTGCAATCCACAAAAGCACATTGCGATAGGTGGCAATGTGCTTTTGTGGATTGCAAACTGGCTAAAAGACAGGAAACAGAGAGTAGGATTAAATGGACAGTTTTCTCAGTGGAAATGAGTGGGCAGTGGAGTGCCTCAGGGATCTGTATTGGGAGCCTTACTTTTCAATATATTTATAAATGATCTGGAAAGAAATACGACGAGTGAGATAAAATTTGCAGATGATATAAAATTGTTCAGAGTAGTTAAATCACAAGCAGATTGTGATAAATTGCAGGAAGACCTTGCGAACTGGAAAATTGGGCGTCCAAATGGCAGATGAAATTTAATGTGGATAAATGCAAGGTGATGCATATAGGGAAAAATAACCCATGCTATAGTTACACGATATTAGGTTCCATATTAGGTGCTACAACCCAAGAAAGAGATCTAGGCATCATAGTGGATAACACATTGAAATCATCGATTCAGTGTGCTGCGGCAGTCAAAAAAGCAAACAGAATGTTGGGAATTATTAGAAAGGCAATGGTGGATAAAACAGAAAATGTCATAATGCCTCTGTATCGCTCCATGGTGAGACCGCACCTTGAATACTGTGTACAATTCTGGTCGCCACATCTCAAAAAAGATATAATTGCAATGGAGAAGGTACAGAGAAGGGCAACCAAAATGATAAGGGGAATGGAACAGCTCCCCTATGAGGAAAGTCTAATGAGGTTAGGACTTTTCAGCTTGGAGAAGAGACGGGTGAGGGGGGGATATGATAGAGGTGTTTAAAATCATGAGAGGTCTAGAATGGGTGGATGTGAATCGATTATTTACTCTTTCGGATAATAGAAAGACTAGGGCGCACTCCATGAAGTTAGCATGTGGCACATTTAAAACTAATCGGAGAAAGTTCTTTTTTACTCAACGCACAATTAAACTCTGGAATTTGTTGCCAGAGGATGTGGTTAGTGCAGGTAGTATAGCTGTGTTTAAAAAAGGATTGGATAAGTTCTTGGAAAAGTCCATTATCTGCTATTAATTAAGTTGACTGTTGTGAGGCCCGATCGCGATCGCATGCGATCGGGTCTCCCTACCTTTTCCCCGCAGGCTGGACGGGACTCCTCTTCCGGGGGTCGGTGGAGCGCGGGCCGCAGCGTGACGGCGTCCTGCCATCAGAAAACAGCATCGGGAGAGCCGCGGCTGGCCCCGCCCCTTAAAGGGGCCGGGCCGCGAAAACGAGGTTGGCCCCGGAGATGACGTCAGATGCCTTCACAACAGGTCTTGTGCGTTGCTGTGTCTGGTTTCCTGCTGACTCCTGCCTTGTTCCTGTTTTGCCTTGCCTGCCGCCTGCCTGGACCTCGGACTGCCTACTGACCCTGCCTTGCCTGCCGCCTGCCTGGACCTCGGACTGCCTACTGACCCTGCCTTGCCTGCCGCCTGCCTGGACCTCGGATTGGACTTTACTTTGCCTTGCCTGCCGCCTGCCTGGACCTCGGACTGGACCTTAACTTGCCTTGCCTGCCGCCTGCCTGGACCTCGGATTGAACTTTAACTTTGCCTTGCCTGCCGCCTGCCTGAACCTTGGATTGGACCCGACTGTGCCTTGTTTACTGCCTGCCTTGAATCCGGATTGGACTTCATGCTGCCCTTTTGGTACACTGCTCCGAACCCCTGCCTGGAACTTGGACATTTATCTGATAATCTCTGGCCTGTACCCTGTTCTGCTGAGGCCCAGCGAAGGGTACTGAGGGGTTGCAGTACCAGAACTTCCACCTTCCGGAGGCATAAGGCACCTGGTTCCTCAGGTGGGTGTCTCTCTCTCCGGGTTAAGGGTCCACAGCATAACATTGACTTAGAAAATAGCCACTGCTATTACTAGCAACGGTAACATGGAATAGACTTAGTTTTTTGGTACTTGCCAGGTTCTTATGGCCTGGATTGGCCACTGTTGGAAACAGGATGCTGGGCTTGATGGACCCTTGGTCTGACCCACTATGGAATGTTCTGATGTTCTTATGTTTAACCTGATGTAAATTAATTTAAGCATCATGATTTTATGCCAGTTTTTAGCCCCTTATATTAGCTTCAAGTAAGGAAGTTTTCCTTTACCATTGGATATTTTAAAAGATGCAGATCATCATTCCATTGGTTGTTTTTGCTCATGTGGTAAATAAAGGCTATGTTTATATTTGCTGTGTGTTAGTTTTTAGAGCATCAGAGATGCAGCTGCATACATTTTGAAAAAGATTTTATTACTAGCTCCCCCACAGCAGGTATGCACCACATTGAAATATGGCTATTTCGGGCTATATTTATTTCAACTTCTACAAAAAAAAGAGCGAAAGAAAGATGATGATTTAGAAATGTAGTCACGAAGTGACCCCAGTGCCTCTTTGCAGGGTAAATGTTTAGTGGTTTTGTGCTTTTAGATTGCAACCAAAAAACATATATAAAAATACATGAAAAACAGTGATTTCAACAAGCTTTTATGGGCAATGATTATAAAAGTGAAAGCTGTTAAGTGTATCATTTGAGAGCAAATGTGCTCCAGTACACAAGCTGCATATATGAGGGCCCATTTAAAACCAGACTGTAACATTCTTTATGCAATTTAAATCCATGATGTGCTTTACTCTCATCGTGAGAGCAGGAACTATTGAGCTTCTTCTTAGAAACAAATTCATAACACGCAAATATAAATGAATCTATATTTATTTATGTAGCCTTCATCCCGTTCTGGGCATGGGCACATGGAAAGGGCCATGACCACACAAGGACCGTGACTTCCCAGGGTTCCCGCCACGGGGGGGGAGGGCAAAACATGGTCTTTTCAAGGCTCTTAGTTTTGTACTCACAGGGGCTCTTCCTGCTCAGAAGTCAAGCACTGCAGAAAAAGACATGATCCACACCAGCGCTATTATTCAAAATAAAGTATTGACTGAATGAGTGGTGGCAGGGTAAAACAAAATCCCAAAACAGCACATGGTTCACAAGTGCACCACAATAACTCAATTCAAAAGTCACAAAAGCAAACACAGCACTGGCATGCCTAAAGTATTTGGCACCCGGGGTGGATACTTCTCTGTCCCTCCTGCCCCCCATCCACTTCTTCGTCCTTCCTTCGGCCCCCCCCCCCCCCCCCCCGCCCAGTGCTCTCCAGTTCCCCTCTCCTTCACACAGGCACTCTCTCCCTCTCTCTCTTGCACACACTTTAACACACCCCTGCACCCAGGCTCCCTCCATTTCTCTCTCTCATACACACACACCCCTTCACTCAACTCCCTCTCTCACACACAAACATGCACCCTCACTCCCATACACACACACACATAGACACAAACACACTCTCTCGCTTCCTATCCCGCTCCCCAGCAGAAGCATAGCAGCAGTTTCCTCCTTCAGTCCCCGCAACAGATGGGGACTCTTCATTTTTCTTGAGGCAGCACGGGGAGCTGCTGCAGCTCTACTTCCTGCATCTGTGGTGGGGAAGGTGAGGGGCAGTGCTGTTGCTCTTCCTTCTGCTTTGGGCCGCGACTGCATAACATTTCCTTCTTTCCACCTGCATGGACTCACCACTTCCACCTCCAGGCCGTGGGAGGTGGGAAGAAGAAAAGGTTATGCAGTTGCCGGCTCCAGACCTGTGATGCTCTAGGCAGCCGCTCAGTGCTACCATCGCTCACGGCCCAGAGGCCCCCCTCTTCTTCTAGCGCAAGCGAGATGGGCTCCGCTTGCAGCCGCCAACCTCCCGGCTGTCACCTGGGGTGGACCGCCTCCTTGTATGCCACTGAAACACAATATCTTTTCATGTTCTCCATGCTCCTTCCCCCAAACAGGTCAGCTCTTTGGGACGTATACTCCTTCTACCCTGGGCCTGCTAGTGCCTGTTTGGTAGCTATAATCATTTCCTTAGGCTCCTTGCTTCTTTCTTTCTCTCCTTTAGAGTCTCAGGCTGATTGTAACTGACTCTGGCGGACTTTCTCAGGCAGGCCACTACTTCCTCTGAGATCTCCCAATGCACTCTTCCCCAACCCTCAGGAAATTCTTCTCTCCTGTGGGCTCCAATTTCTACTCTGGTAGACTTTTCCAGGTAGGCTGTCCTGCCTGTGACAAAGGGCCAATGCAAGAGTATTTGGCACCCTAGGTGAACCTGTGCCAGAAAGAACCAGCTTGCACCATGATGGTTGATTGCAGTCCAGGAGTCATGAAATATGGAAATTTATTTATTTATTTATTTATTTAACACTTTTTTATACCGACCTTCATAATAATAACCATATCGGATCGGTTTACATTTAACAAGGGTATAACTGGCTCATAACTAAAGTAAGTTAAACAATAGAGATGAATAAGGCAAAGTTACATTCAACAAGGAGAAAGAACTTGGAAGCTTATGTAGCTGGAAGGAAGTAAAAGGAGGTGATAATCAAGAAAGTACATTAGAGGATACGGGTTAAAGCATAAGGTGCTTTAACCTGGAAGTGCCATAGTCCATCGTTGATGAAGATCAAAAACCATCGTCCAAGTAAGAGAAGGGCAACTAGTGATTGTTTGGGGGATCCCCGAAGGCTTGGTGAAAGAGCCACGTCTTGAGGTTTTTTCTGAAAGTTAAAAGGCAGGGTTCCAGTCTGAGGTCTGAAGGGATCTTATTCCAGATCGATGGTCCTGCGATCGAAAACGCTCGGTCTTTGGTCGAGGAGAGGCGTGTGGCTTTAGTCGGGGGAAATTTCAGAGTTCCTTTGTGAATATCTCTAGTTGGTCTGTTGGAGGAGTGTAGATTGAAGGGGAATTCAAGATCGAGTTGAAGTTGATGGTGGATGAATTTGTGTATTAGGGTGATTGATTTGTATAATATTCTAAAATTCACTGGTAACCAATGTAGATTTTTGAGAATGGGAGAGATATGTTCACCATGGCTGGTGTTGGTCAGCAATCTCGCTGCGACATTTTGTATCATCTGCAGTGGTTTGGTGGTAGATTTGGGGAGGCCTAAAAGGAGGGCACTACAGTAGTCGATCTTAGTGAATAGCAGCGCTTGGAGGACTGTCCTGAAGTCATAGAAAAATAGGAGTGGTTTGAGACATTTTAGAACCTGTAGTCTGTAGAAGCATTCTTTGGATGTGGTATTGACCATTTTCTTTAGGTTTAGTCGATTATCTAGAATTACCCCAAGGTCTCTGACATGAGTATGTGTGATGTGGGAATTGTGTGGGGATGAGGGGAGGAAGTTTTCTTCGTTTGACGAAATGAGGAGGAGCTCTGTTTTTGAGGCATTGAGGACCAAGTTTAGACTGTTGAGAAGACTGGTAATAGATAAGAGGCAGTTATTCCAATGGGAGAGAGCTTTTGAGATAGAATCTGTTATTGGGATTAGAATCTGTACGTCGTCTGCGTACAGATAATGAATTAGATTGAGATCTGTTAGTAATTGGCAAAAGGGGAGGAGATAGATGTTAAAGAGGGTTGGGGATAAGGAGGATCCTTGTGGTACACCCAGAGTGGACTTTGTTAAAGGTGACTCTTTATTATTGATTTTGACTTTAAAGATTCTATTGCAGAGGAAGGACTTGAACCAATTGTGGGCTGATCCAGAGATACCGATATCTGTTAGGCGATCCAGAAGGATGGAATGGTTGACGGTGTCAAATGCTGCCGAGATGTCTAGGAGGACTAATAGAAAGGAGTAGCCTTTGTCTAAACCCATTATAATATGGTCTGTAAGAGAAATGAGGAGGGTTTCCGTATTGTGTGATTTGCGGAAACCATATTGCGAAGGGTATAGAATGTTGTGATCTTCTAGATAGTCTGAAAGCTGAGTGTTTACCAGTTTCTCCGTTAGTTTGGCTAAGAAAGGGAGATTAGAGATGGGTCTGAAATTGGCTGGATCATTAGGGTCTAGATTGTGTTTCTTAAGGAGGGGTTTGAGTGAAGCGGTTTTTAGTCTGTCTGGGTATATCCCTTGAGTTAGAAAGCAGTTTATGATACTTGTCAGAGGTCTTGAGATCGTGTCTGGGATGAGAAGCAAGAGTTTCAATGGGATATTATCTGCTGGGTGGCTGGATGGTTTCTGTCTTTTTAGGATGGATTCAATCTCTTTGGTGGAGATTGAGTCAAAATTGTCAAGCTTGGCTCTCGAGGGAGAATGAGGGTTCTCGCCTGAAGTGAGAGGTGTCGTAGTTGGAGGTAGGAGGGCAAGCGTATTTGAGATCTGTTTAAAAAATGTAGCGAGCTCATTAGCCTTGGATAGTGCTTGTTCGTCTGGAATAGACGGAGGGGTTGATTTGTTTTACGTATGAGAAAAGTGCTTGGGCATTATATTGGAAATGGTGTATTTTTTTGGAATAGAATTCCCTTTTTGTTAGTAGAATAGAAGTCCTGTAGTGATGTAGAAATCCTTTGTAAGCTGAAAGGGTAGATGTGTTGGGGGTTTTGCGCCATCTATTTTCCTTGTGACGTAGGTCTTGTTTCATTTGTTTTAGTTCAGGGGTGAACCAGGGTTGATTTCCTTTTTTGGTGGGATTGATTGTTTTGGAGGCAATTGGGCACAATTTGTTTGCAACTGTTTCTGTAATCTTATGCCAGGAGGAAAGGGCTGAGTCCGGATTGGATAGGTCTAGTTTAGTGAGTTCCTTGGAGAGTTGATCACTAAGAATGTCGGATGGGCATGTTTTCCTGAATTGAATGGTAGAAAGGTGAGGTGAGTGAGGAGGGCTTCACAATTCGAGGAGCGATGAAAAGCATCAGTATGGAGGTTAAAGTCACCCATAATCATAGTTGAGAGGTCTGAGTTGATATGTTTCACGATGGATTCTATGAGGGGTGAAGGGTCCATTTCAAGAACTCCAGGCGGAGCGTAGACTAACAATAGTTGTAGTTGTTTTGATTTGACTAGACCCAATTCTAATTTGGACTCAGTCTTGATTGTATGTGCGGTTAGCCTGAGTTCTTTCTTGGTAGCTAGAAGAAGACCGCCTCCTCTTTTTTTGTGTCTGTGAAAGGTGAAGATGTCATATATATGAGTAGGTAGTTGGTTGATTAGAGCAATGTCTGAATTTTTTAACCAGGTTTCTGTGATTGTACAGATGTCTGGGTTGGAATCTAGGAGGTAGTCGTTGAGGATGTGAGTCTTTTTAGTTAGGGATTGCGCATTAATAAGAGTTACTGAGAGTAGCGTGAGGCCTAGTAGTTGGTTCAATGGTGAGGTCATGATTGGAATAATTCTTTTTTGTATGACGTTGGAGAAGTTATTTATGGAGTTTCTCCTTTGGTTGTGAATGATTGGGATATTGTAAGTAAGCATGAGGATAGGTGTTCTGGGAGAAGTGTAGTCTGAAAGACGATAGGTGGGGTCTGTGTGCAGGCTAGTGTGGGTCTGAGGGAATGCTAGAGATGTCTGAGTGGGCGGTGGAATTGTCTGTCCGCAAGAGGAGAGGTCTGGATGGTTGCTATAAGGAGTTTGTATGGGTGTTGGGTTCGACTATAGGAGTGCTCTGTCCTCAGCGAGAGTGATGAGGGTAGTCAGTCAGGTTGCTGGAAGTGTTTCTGTATCGGAGGAATTTGGAAGTTTCTAGTTATAAACGATGAAACTGTTTGTGGGGGCTGAGTGCTGGATGATTGATTGCTGGATGAGTGTTGGATGAGGATGAGCACTGGATGAGTGTTAGTTGAGTGAGCGCTGGAGGAGCGCTTGATGATTGAATGCTCGGTGGGCGCTGGATGATTAATTGCTGGATGAGCACTGGAAGCTGATGAGCATTAGATGAGTGTTAGTTGAGTCTCATGTTTGATTGATGATGAAAAAAAATGAGGGTCAAGGCTGGATGTTTGAAGGGCTCTGTTCTGGGGCTTCCTTCGGGGCTGCACAAAGGGGTACACAAAGGGGTCTGCCCCTTTGTTGCGCGCCTTCGGCGCGCGACGCTCGGCGCACGGCGCCTAGGAGAGCCTCAATTTAAATCCCTGCCAGGCGAGTTTCAATTGGTAGGGCTGGCGTGTGGGCAGAGTTAGGACGGATTCAGCGTGGTTTTTAGTAGTTTCGCTGATGTCTTTTAGTCCGGCTAGGCCTCACTATCGGCGTCGGGCCTGATCGGGTGGGGAGCGTGAGTGACTGACCTTCCTCCGACGGGGCTCGGCGCCGGTTGCGCAGGCCCTCCCCAACGATGGCAGCAGCGAGAGAGAGAAGAAAGCGGCGCCTAGGAGAGCCTCAATTTAAATCCCTGCCAGGCGAGTTTCAATTGGTAGGGCTGGCGTGTGGGCGGAGTTAGGAAATGATTTTCTTTTAGTTTTCAGTCCCAGTAAATACTCTTTCACCATCAGTTGTACATCCAGTATTCCTGAAGCTTTACGCATAGAAACAAGGAGCACCACAATTCCACCATTCCAGTTCAGTGAGTCCCTGGAGAGAGAAGAAGGTAGTATAATGCCAAAAGTGGGCTCAAATACCTTTATCTCTCATGTAACACATTGTGTCTTAAACGAAGATACATCTGTTTTTCAAACTTTCAGAAACTGTTCTGTTTTCAGTTGATCTTTAAAATCCATATCAGATTTCTTCCTTGCCTAAATAGGCCTAAGGATTCTATTGGTATGTAAACATCTGCAGAGTGCATGCAGCTAACCTGACCTACCAGTGGTAGCTCTTTGTCTCTGAGTCACTAAGGGCCAATGGGCGTTATTCCTTAATGATTTTTTTCATATAGACATATATTGAGATAAAGCCTTTTTTGAATAAAGACCTATCTGAGCCTTATAATCTTATATTCTTCCCCCACCACCACTGAAATAAACAAGTTGTGTTGCATTTACAGTTTGTGTGATTTTAGTGGCTTCACTAAAGTAGAGGGTACAGAACCAAGAATAGATTTTCTAATTTGTTTTCCTTTGCAAGCATCATCCCTGTGCACACTGGAGGAGTTTGAAGGTGCGGAAGTATTGCACAGGTACCCCAAGAGGTCATCCTCAAGCTTACCATAATAATAGATACTTCCATCCAATCCACCAGCAAGATACACAGCAAAAAATAATTATCATTCAAAATCCACATAACCAACAAGATAAAGGAAGGATATCACAAACTACTTACACTCAGACGTCTTAAACCCTTCCTTGCACAGGATGATTTCAGAACAGTCCTGCAACTACTCAGCTTCTCCAACCTAGACTACTGCAACGCCCTACTCCTTGGCCTACCACTTGCTACCATCCGTCCTCTCCAAATCCTACAGAACACAGCCGCCAGAATTCTGACTGGAACAAAAAAACATGAGCACATCACACCAACCCTCATCTCATTACACTGGCTCCCAATAAAATACTGAATAGACTACAAAGTACTTACAATCCTGCATAAAATAATCATAGGACATTAAAAAAAACCTGGCTAAGCAAATCCATCAAAATCCACGTTCCAAAACGGAACCTACACTCAATGAATAAAGGCCTCCTCAAAATCCCTCATGCCAGAACCACACAACTGAACACAACTCATCAATAGCCCCACGCACAAAGCTGGACATACCCTGGATCTAATTTTTATCAACTCCAATTTCTCTTGCACTTCTGAACCCTCCTGCAAACCAATCCCCTGGTCAGACCATTTCCTGATAGAATCCTCTTTCTCCATAGATAATCAGACACACTCCTCTCCTCAACTTTCAACTATTCAATTCAGGAAATCATGCCCATCCGATATGCTTAGTGATCATCTTTCCAAGGAACTCATAAATCTAGACATATCCAATCCTGACTCAGCCCTATCCACCTGGCATAAGATCACGGAATCAGTAGCTAATAAATGGTGCCCAATTGTTTCCAAAACATTCAATCCTACTAAGAAAGGAAATCAACCTTGGTTCACCCTCAAACTAAAACAGATGAAACAGGAGTTACGTCACAAGGAGAATTTATGGCGTAAAACCCCCAATTCTTCTACCCTGTCAACGTACAAAGGCTTTCTACATCATTACAGGACTTCTATTCTTCAAACAAAAAGGGAATTCTATGCCAATAAAATACATCATCTCCAATATGATGCACAAGCCCTGTTCTCTAGGGATGTGCAGAACAAAATTTTATGTTCATATTTTTTATGTCCGAAAGGGGGTCCCACTTGCGGCCAATATGGACATAAAAAAAATCCAATGAGTTGGGTATATGTACATATGTGCAAAAAAAAAATTTAAACCCCCTCACCCTCCTTAATCCCCCCCCCCAGACTTACCACAACTCCCTGGTGATCGAGCGAGGAGTGAGGACGTCATTTCTGCAATCCTTGGCGAGAAGCATGTGACGTCGGTGGCACGTCGAGTGACGCGGCGTCACGTGATTCCCGGCTCGTTCGCGCCGGACGGCTCGTTCGGCCCAAAAAGAACTTTTGGCCAGCTTGGGGGGGCCTCCTGACCCCCCCAAGCTGGCCAAAAGTTCTTTTTGGGCCGAACGAGCCGTCCGGCGTGAACGAGCCGGGAATCACGTGACGCCGGCGTCACTCGACGTGCCGCCGACGTCACATGCTTCTTGCCAAGGATTGCAGAAATGGCGTCCTCACTCCTCGCTCCATCACCAGGGAGTTGTGGTAAGTCGGGGGGGGGATTAAGGAGGGTGAGGGGGTTTATATTTTTATTTTGGCTCAACAATCGCGATTTCCCACATATCGAACATATCTATGTTCGATATGTGGGAAATCCGATCGTTTATGTCGAATCAATTTTTTAAGTAAAAAAAAAATATGAGTTGCGTTTTACTAATGCGGTCAATCCGAATGCACACCCCTACTGTTCTCATACGTTTCTCAAATCACGAAATCAACCCCTCTGCCTATTCCAGATGAACAAGCACTTTCCAAGGCTAATGAACTTGCCTCTTTTTTTCAACAGAAGATCCTGAATACGCTCGCCCTTCTACCTCCTAATACTAAACCTCTCACCTCAGACGAAAATCCTCACTCATTCTTGAGAGCCAAGCTCGACAGCTTCGAATCAACATCCTCCAAAGAGATTGAATCCCTTCTAAAAAGACAGAAACCTTCTAGCCATCCAGCAGATAACATCCCATCGAGACTATTGCTTCTCATCCCAAACACGATCGCAGGACCTTTGACTAATATTATAAATTGCCTTTTAACTCAAGGAAGTTACCCAAACAGTTTAAAAACCGCATCACTCAAACCCCTCCTTAAGAAGCACAACCTAGACCCCAATGAACCAGCCAACTTCAGACCCATCTCCAATCTCCCTTTCCTAGCCAAACTAACTGAGAAGCTGGTAAACTCCCGACTATCAGAGTACTTAGAAGATCACAACATCTTATACCCTTCACAATACGGCTTCCGTAAATCAGGTAGCACGGAAACACTCCTCATCTCACTTACAGACCATATCATTATGGGTCTAGACAAAGGCCATTCCTTTTTATTAGTCCTACTAGACATATCGGCGGCATTTGATACCATCAACCACTCCATCCTCCTTGACCGTCTAGCAGATATCGGCATCTCCGGATCAGCCCACAGTTGGTTCAAATCCTTCCTTTGCAACAGAACCTTCAAAGTAAAAATTAATAATATAGAATCGCCCTTAACAAAATCCACCCTAGGTGTTCCACAAGGATCCTCCCTATCTCCTACCCTTTTTAATATTTATCTCCTCCCCCTTTGCCAATTGCTAACTGATCTTAATTTAATCCATTATCTCTATGCAGACGACGTGCAAATTCTAATCCCCATTACAGAATCTATTTCTAAAGCACTCTCCCACTGGAATAGCTGCCTTTTATCTATCACTAGCCTCCTAAATAGATTAAACCTTGTCCTAAATGCTTCAAAGACGGAACTCCTCCTCATCTCTTCAAATGATGAAAATTTTCTTCCATTATCCTCTCACAACTCATTCATCACCCATAAGCATGTAAGAGACCTGGGGGTTCTTCTAGATAATCGGCTAAACCTAAAGAAAATGGTTAACAACACTTCCAAAGACTGCTTTTATAGACTTCAAGTTCTAAAACGTTTGAAACCACTACTATTTTTCCAAGATTTCAGAACAGTTCTCCAAGCGTTGCTATTTGCTAAGATAGATTACTGCAGTGCCCTTTTCCTTGGCCTCCCCAAATCTACTACCAAACCACTGCAGATGATTCAAAACGCTGCGGCAAGATTATTGACCAACACCAGCCGTGGAGATCACATTTCTCCCATCCTTAAAACTCTACATTGGCTTCCAGTGAATTTTAGAATACTTTATAAATCAATTACCCTAATTCACAAATTCATTCATCATCAACTCCAACTCGACCTCGAAATCCCCTTCAAATTACACTCCTCCAATAGACCAATTAGAGATATTCTTAAAGGTACTCTGAATTTTCCCCTAACTAAAGCCACACGCCTTTCCTCGACCAAAGTCCGAGCTTTTTCAATAGCAGGACCTTCTATCTGGAATAACATTCCCACAGGCCTAAGATTAGAACCCTGCCTCTCAATGTTCAGAAAAAAACTCAAAACGTGGCTATTTCATCAAGCCTTTGCTGACTCTCCAGACAATCTCTAGTCACCTTTATTCCCACCGAGACGATTTTATCCCCTCCCAGACGAATGGATTGCTATCCGCTCGAAAGATGGACTCTGGCACTTTTAGGTTAAAGCACCTTAAGCTTTAACCCACATCCTTTATTATTATTATGTTACAATACTTCCTGCCTTTTTTTTCCAGCTATATTTAGCTTCCAAGTTTCTACTCCTTGTTAAATGTAACTTTACCTTATTCTCCTCTATTGTTATTCACTTTATTTATTGCTTCAGTTATCCTTGTTCTATGTAAACCGATCCGATATGGTTATCACTATGAAGGTCGGTATAAAAAAGTGTTAAATAAATAAATAAATAAATAAATAACCCGTGAGAGAGCCCTATCCATCGCCAGCCCTACACTATGGAACTCAATATCAATCAAAATAAGAACTCAACCAAACATTAAAACCTTAAAAAAAGAGCTGAAAACCTGGCTGTTCAGCAGAGCCTACTCAAACTCACTCAATCAACCACACTACCATATACCCACGCAACCCAACACCAAGAAGAATGCTCCATCCTTCGATCAACAAAATAACTCATACTATTCGAATACCTAACATAATATGCAACTGACCTCACATCGTATATATAACAACCTCTTAAGTATATCTTGAACCTTTAAACTTCTGTTGTTACTGACCCAACTGTATAACTCATCCAACCTATACACATTCCTTTCTACCTCACTTATTAACCCCATGCTGTATGTAGCAACATTTTGTATGTAATAACTGTGTTGTATGCAATAACAATTTTTATATGTAATCAACTAACACACAAATCCCGAAACTATTTTTTTTATTTTTTTTTTTAATTTAGAAACTTTTATATACCGGCATTAGTGGGTACATCATACCGGTTCACATAATAACTGAAAGTTTGGAAAATACATTTCAACAGGGAGACAGTAACTGGGCAGGGGATAAAATAAATAGGCAGTAGGAAAGATAGTTAAAAAACAAGAAAGTCATAACCAGAGAATACAGTTTATAATTTACAATGATAGTCTCCTTAATATAAGGAGACTACAATCAAACTTCATGACAATTCGCTGTGATGATGTTTATCTAACCTTGTTTCACGATTACTGTAAACCGTTCTGATGGAGAAACCAAATGACAGTATTCAAAACACATTAAATAAATAAATACATATATAAATAAATAAAAACACTCAAGCCTCGGGATTCCCTGGGAGGATTCCTGGCAAGGTGTTGTGCAAAGTAGGGTTACACAGTTTTCAGCAAGACTCATGGAGCTGGTGAGCACTCACATGTTTATATTTGCCCACTTGCTGCGCAGATCAGTCAATAATGCTGTATGTTTAGACAAAATTGTCTTTGATCTTAATTTGCATTTTAATTTCCTTCGTTCATTTGTGCAAGGTATTCACTGTTTTGAAGGATAAAAGTCATATTCCTCAGGACAGGAGGAAGTTGAAAAAAACAACAAAAATATGTGGCCACCGAACTTGAGATCAATTTTGATTTTTAACATGTTAACATTGGCCATCTATCAGGTGTGTGCTCAGAGATATTTAAACATGTCAAGGTACAAATTACATTTTCAGAAAATAATCACAGAGCTAAATTATTACTCCCACAGCTAGAATACCCTTCAGATATCAAATGGGATTGTCAGTCAAAGACAGGCTATGTTCTGTCATTCCATAAAAAGATTATTCGTATTTCAAATAACTTCTACTGCATATTTATCCTATAGCTTTTTTTTTTTTTCTGAAAGCAAAGCTGTCACAAAGAGGTTAATAAAACTGAGGTTTAAAAAGCTGGCACAGAACAACATTGCTAGAGGAACACGTGCCAAGGGCTAGTAATGATTTTTAATGACGAAAATTTGCTAACAAAGGAATAGCAATTATTTTAATTAAGCTAGTGGTGGGGGATGTTTTCTAGTTGTGTAATATAGGCAGGATTATAAAATTGCTACCGCAATTACTTTTCCTCAACACAGTGTTTGTTAATCGCTGTTCAGGACTGCTAAAGAATACAAACAACGGATGTTTTCCAGAAAATGAATCGAGATATGGCAGTGCACAGATGAACTAGTAAGGAACAGAGAACAGAGAATATGATGCTAAATAATGAGTGCAGGGACTCACCCAGTCTCCCCATCTCCCTTCCTGTTGCAGTATTGCAAAGCTTAATTGTATTTCAGTTTTACCCGCCTTTAATGTGAATCCTCAGTATTTATTGCAGCTTTCTTGTACTCTGATATTGTTTTTCCCTCCACGACAAGAATGGTCATGTATCTACCACCTTTTCTGGGAAGCAATATTCTTCTGTGACTCCCTCTCCATGCCCCTCTCTCAGCTTAATTGCAAAAGGCTGCCACTGGCAATTTCCTCTGGATCACTGCCAAATCATTGGAAACACAGAGATAGGCACCTGCAGTAAAACAATGTCTTTATTTCTTGCTCAAGCCGGTTGCTTCGCAGTTATTACCCCCAGTCCATGCCTTGAGACACTGGAGCAATCTGATCATGTGTAGCAGGTGTTTACCTACCAGCTGGCCCAAACTCCATGGCCCTCTGCTTGTCTGCCCTTGCTATCTCTCCTGAAGACTTTCTTTCTTTCCTGCTCAGTTCACACTGACCATCTGGCCTACGCAGCCAAACCTCCTTGGGATTGCAATCCCCAGGAACCCTTTTCTTAAAGGTGTATCTGCTTTTCCCTGCCTTTGATCTTAACTTCCTTAAACTGTGGTTCCCAGCTGCCCAGTATTACTTCCTTTCTCTTTGATCAGTCTAGATTCTGTGTTCTGTATATTTGGGGTGCATCTGTCGTGTGGAGCCTTTGCTTTGTCACGCCCATACTACGATCTCCAGTTCTAGAACTTCCCTTCCACTGAAAAATGCATGCCTTTTGGGCATTTGTTGATATTTCTGAGGTATTTGAATATTCTCTACTCACAGCTGTACATATTTAAATCCTTCTTATAAAATTTATATTAAAAAATATGAACTTTTCTCGGAACTGTTACTCTTTCTATATCCTGTTGGCTCTATTGCTTTCTGAACTCTACACAGTACTTTAGATGAAGTCTCTGCCAGTTATTTATGCTAAAAACAAAAGTTGCATTTATTCACAATTTCTCAGAAAAGTATTCTCAGAATCTGAACCACTACTTTCTGACTGATGCAATGAATTTACCACTAGGCTACAGGATACGTAGCCTAGTGGTAAATATGCCTCAGCTAAATTGTGAAGCAAGAAGCCCAGCACTGAGTACGTTAGCTCCTGACGACATTTAACTTAGGGGTCGATTTTAAAAGGCAAGCATGCGAGCATCAATGTGTGCTCAGTTCCGGGCATGCACACATGGATGCAGCTCTTTTATAACATACGCTCATCAGCATGCGCATGTTATAAATAGAGTTCCCACATGCATGTGCGGGTGGGTCGAAACTTGCGCGTGTATAAAACAATCGTCAGATATATTTTAAATCATCAAAAATCGTTAGAGCCGCGATACAATAGCAATTCCCCCGATTTATCGTCAAAAAATCGTAAATCGGGGGAGGGGGGAGGGCGGGAAAACTGGCACACCAAAACAACCCTAAAACCCACCCCGACCCTTTAAAACAAATCCCCCACCGTCCCGAAGCCCCCCAAAATGTTTTAAATTACCTGGGGTCCAGTGGGGGGGGGTCCCCGGTGCGATCTCCCGCTCTCAGGCCACAGCTGCGTTAATAGAAATGGCACCGGTGGCCCTTTGCCCTTACCATATGACAGGGCAAAGGTAGCGCCGGCGCCATTTTGGTTCCTGTCACCCGACGTCACGAGTGCAGGAGATCGCTCCCGGACCCCCGCTGGACCCCCAGGGACTTTTGGCCAGCTTGGGGGGCCCTCCTGACCCCCACAAGACTTTCCAAAAGTCCAGCGGGGGTCCGGGAGCGACCTCCTGCACGCGGGCCGTATTGCCAATATTCAAAATGGCGCCGGTGCTACTTTTGCCCTCACTATAGCCCTCACTATACCATATGACAGGGCACCGGCGCTACCTTTGCCCTGTCATATGGTAAGGGCAAAGGGCCACCAGAGCCATTTCTATTAACGCAGCTGTGGCCTGAGAGCGGGAGATCGTGCCGGGGACCCCCCCCCCCCCACTGGACCCCAGGTAATTTAAAACACTCCTACTCCCTCCCCCGATTTACGATTTTTTGACGATAAATCGGGGGATTTGCTATTGTATCGCGGCTCTAACGATTTTTGACGATTTAAAATATATCTGACGATTGTTTTAAATCATCAAAAAACGATTCACATCCCTAGTTAAGAGTAAGACTACAAACCATTTTAGTAGCTGTCCTCTTGATCAATTCCATCCAGTTTATTTCCATTTGAATGTGTAGTCTCCAGAACTGTACACAGTACTCCAAATGAGGTCTCACCAAAGACATACAGAGGCAATATCATCTCCATTTTCTTTCTAGCTATTTATCTCCCTATGCAACTTTAACTCCCCTCCCACTTTCAGTGACTGAGTATGATAAAATACAGACTTTAGTTGTTTCTAATTGGGTGTCACTTGATGTTTACGCATGGGCCGATACAGTAAACTGCATGGGAGAGCCGGCGAGCGCCCAGGCCACTCTCCTGGGCACGCGATTCACTAAGCCAAGCTGTGCAAATTAGGGCCCGCGGTAATAAGGAGTCACTAGGGACACTAGCACATCCCTTGCACCTCTTTATTGACAGAAGCGGTGGCTGTGAGCGGGTTTGACAGACAACACTTAATTTTACCGACGTCAGTTGTCAAACCCGCTGACAGCCACGAGTTCGGAAAACGGGTGCAGGCAACATTGAGCATCTGTCTTCCAACCCGTGAGCCACGGGCAGATTTTTTTTTTTTTTTTTTTTAGATTTTTAATTTGTTTTTATTTTTGGGGCCTCCGACTTAGTATCGCTATGATATTAAGTCGGAGGGTGTACAGAAAAGCAGTTTTTTTCTGCTTTTCTGTACACCCTCCGACTTAATATCAGTTTTTTTCTGCTTTTCTGTACACTTTCCTGGTGCTGGCCAAAATTAACTCCTGCCTTTGGGCAGGCATTAATTTCTGAAAGTAAAATGTGCGGCTTGGCTGCACATTTTACTTTTTGTATCGTGCAGGAATAACTAATAGGCTCATCAACATGCATTTGCATGTTGTGAGTGCTATGAGTTTTCGGGGGGGGGGGGGGGGGTTGGTCGCGCATTTTCCACACGTTATTACCCCTTACTGTATAAGGGGTAAAAATAGCGCATCGAAAACGAGCTGCCAAATGGGGGCTAATGGTGCGCTTGGCTGAGCGCACCATACTGAATCGACCCGACAAAGAGGTAGCTAAGAGAAATGCTCTCCTTTCTTTCAGATCAATTTACCAGGACTAAAGAGGATTACAACCCCCCTGAACAGTCCTTAAGGGGCAGAGGAGGAAGGCAGAAGTTTAAGAAGAAGTAATTCAGATGGTAACACAAATATGATGTGAATAATATTTAAAATTTAATGTGTTAACATCAATTATTAATGTAACCTCCTACACTGGGTGTTAGGGCCAAATTGGTGATGGGGCTGAGTCCCAGTTTCTCTAGCATTAGTCCCTTACATGGATTCTCTTCATGGGGGGAGGCTTCACTTCCTGGGCCCAAGGTGAACGGGGGAATGGAGGAACCACTTTCAGTCTCTTTACTCTCCCAGTTAGTACTCACTGTCCGTTAGCTCACAGGGATGGCACCTTCCTTCAGGAAAAAGAACAGGCAGGACACTATAGGTGGTGTTCAAATAAAATTTACTGTAACAAAAATAACTGCACAGTCCAGTCAAAAGATAAAGCACAGGAATCTTCAGAAAAACACAAAAGTTCACAGCGCCTTCTCTCACTTCATTATTCTCCGAGCCAGCAGTCCCTATGGGGTAGGGACAAACTTAACATCCACACTCCTGGGTGACTGAAAGTGGCTTCTGGAAAAAAGGCCAGGGCTCAGTCTCTCTCATGGAAATCAGAATTCCTTGGATAGCAAAGTCCCAAAACTTCCAAAACTGCAACAAATCGCTTCCCTCATAAAACTTCTTTTTCTCCAGGCAGGTGCAGAAGCCACGGCACTTCAGCTGGGTGTAGGGCCAGCAAAGCATCCAGATCCTCCTTCCCTCAGGCAGGGAGTTCCCTGCTGAAACTGGGATAAAATCCAACAACAGCATCAAGAAAAATCTCTTCTCCAAAAAACGAATCTCCACAAAACCTCCTTTCCCTTTTCTTCCCCAGGCCAGGGAGGGCCTAGCAAGGGACCACAGACAAAAACTCTCCTGACGCCTGTTCAGCTCCAACACCCTCTGCTTTCTGCACATGCTCAGCTACGATATATTGGGTCAAGCTGACCAATCCCAGCCTTGGGAGAAGGAAACGTTTAGGGATGTTCTAAAAAAACTGCAAGTCCCTAATTTTGGTACAAAATAGGAAAAACTTACTACCGGTAGTAATGGACTGGTGTATCCCCTACATTAAAAAAAATAAATAATTTTATGTTAAATTGATCATATGTTTTGAACAAGTACTTCTGTTAATTACAATACTTTTTCTTAACAAATTCAGGGGCGGATTTTAAAAGGCGCGCGAATAGCCTACTTTTGTTTGCGCTCCAAGCGCAAACAAAAGTACGCTGGATTTTAGTAGATACGCGCGGAGCCGCGCGTATCTGCTAAAATCCTGGATCGGCGCGCGCAAGGCTATGGATTTTGTATAGCCGGCGCGCGCCGAGCCGCGCAGCCTACCCCCGTTCCCTCCAAGGCCGCTCCGAAATCGGAGCGGCCTCGGAGGGAACTTTCCTTTGCCCTCCCCCTCACCTTCCCCTCCCTTCCCCTACCTAACCCACCCGCCCGGCCCTGTCTAAACCCCCCCCTTACCTTTGTTGGGGGATTTACGCCTCCCGGAGGGAGGCGTAAATCCCCGTGCGCGAGCGGGCCTCCTGCGCACTGGGCCGCGACCTGGGGGCGGGTACGGAGGGCGCGGCCACGCCCACGGACCGCCCCGGGCCGTAGCCACGCCCCCCGTACCCGCCCCCAAAACGCTGCCGACACGCCCCCGAAACGCCGCGACGACCGGGCCCGCCCCCCGACACGCCCCCCCTCGGAGAACCCCGGGACTTACGCGAGTCCCGGGGCTCTGCGCGCGCCAGGAGGCCTATGTAAAATAGGCTTCCCGGCGCGCAGGGCCCTGCTCGCGTAAATCCGCCCGGTTTTGGGCGGATTTACACGAGCAGGGCTCTGAAAATCCGCCCCTCAATGCATACATAAAAATAAAACTCTCTATTTTTTTTTCTTCTTTTCTCCTGCATCCTACTACTCAAGAGCTTAGAGCAAAGAACTCCTCAGTTCCAGGATTCTACTAAGCAATACAGTCAGAGATGTATCGATCTGTTAGTTGCAACTTTTGTTTCACTTTATGTCTATCCCCTTAAAGTAACTTAGGAATGAATTATTTGTGTCATATTTATGTTTCCTTAGGTGACACAAGTGTATGCATTGCCTTCAGGAGCATTCCTGAGTATGTTTCTCTTTTATTTGTCTGTCTGTCTTTCAGGCTGATACAGAATGGTGCCTGTTTGGCCCCGTGTTTTTGACGCATTATTATTAGAGATGACCTTCGTTTTTTTCTACCGGGTCGTTTTTTGAGTCGGACGCTTCGGGGTAAAGTTCGTTTTTCCTCGGTTAGTTTTCAGAAAAACAAACAAAAAATAAATGGGGAAAAACGAAACAGGCCCAAAAAACGACACGGGAAAACGAAGCTAAAAAAAAACCCACCCCAAGCATTAAAATTAACTATAATACATTAAATACAACCCCCCTCCCCACCATCCCGATCCCTCCCCAAGACTTACTAACATCCCTGGTGGTCCAACGGGGTCCCGCGAGCGATTTCTCCCTCCGTGCCGTCACGCTGTCTGGCCTGCCTCGCATCAAAATGGTGCTGATATTGACCTACTATGTCACAGGGGCTACCGGCGCAGGAGTTCATTTCAGATGGCACCGGGCAAGTGTACAGAAAAGCAGAGAAAAACTGCCTTTCTGTACACCCTCCAACTTAATATCATAGCGATATTAAGTCGGAGGCACCAAAAAAAAAAACTTATTAAACAAAAATCTGCCCGTGGCCCGCGGATTGGAAAACGGACGCTCAACTTTGCCAGTGTCTGTTTTCCGAACCCGTGGCTATTCAGCGGGTTCGACAACCGATGCCAGTAAAATTAAGTGTCAGCTGTCAGACCCGCTGACAGCCGCCACTTCCGCCAATAAGGATGTACTAGGACACGCGCCTCCTTATTAGTGTGGGCCAGAATTTAAATAAAGAATTGCACGCTCAGGAGAGGTGACTGGGCGCGCGTCGGGAGAATGGGTGCTCGCCTCGGAGCGCGGGCTCTCCCGTGGAGTTTACTGAATGGGCCTGTTTGTATGTTTTACTTTCTTATTTCTTTTTCTTCTCTTTCACTGTCCTCTGTTGTTTTTGCAAACAGGCCTGGTGTGCACACTTAACTTTTTTCTCTTCTTTGGCCTTGTCCAGTGTTCTTTGAGTATTTTGCAGGGGTGTGTGGGTAATTCCTCTTGACTCATGACACTCTGCACCTACTACCACAATCCAGTGGGAGCACTGACAGGAGAGGATCACCTTGCTGGTTGCTAAAAGAAATCCATAAGTTTTGCTTGGGAAATTTTTTTAAAGTATTGGGGAGAAGTAAACTATTGGGGTATGTTATTTAGTGTGTTTGTGTGTTTGTGCTTTTAACAGTCAGTAATGCAGCTAATAAAAGGTAGCCAGAAGCTAGAGATAAGCTAGGAGCAGTGTATACCTAAGTAAAAAGATTGAAAACTTCAGTTACTCACCTCGGAAAGGTGTTAAGGTAGTGTGATTTGGTTTGATTTGGTTTGATTAGGTACCTTCATTTGATAATCAGAACAGCAGTGAGTCACTCACGACAACTAACTGTAGTGTAAATCTCCAAAGGGATTGTTTTGTACTAATTTACCTTAGAAGCACAAAATATATTGCAAGGTAAGAGCTCAGCCACCCACATTCCAGTGGGAGAACTGAGAGGAGAGGATCACTTTGCTGCTGGCTGAAAGGAATCAGTAAGTTTTGCTTGGGAATTTTTTTTTTAAGTATTGGGGAGAAGTAAACTATTGGGGTATATTATTTAGTGTGCTTGTTCTTTTAATAGTCAGTAAGGCAGATAATAAACAGAAGTTAGTGTGTTTGTATTTCCCAACCCTCTCACCCACCCCTAGCTCATCCTCTAATTTATAGGCAGGTACCACTTTCACACTATAAAAAAAAATCTGCCTTTTAAATTCACTTCATGAATTCCCCATACCTTATTGAGAGTTTGATCATTCCCCTGTAGGCCACGACCAGACATATAATGAATACACTAATACATTTAAAGGACGCTAATTAGCTCCCATAGCAACCTAAAACTTAACTACGAACTGAACAAATTTGAGATGAAAGCAGCAGCCCAGCAGCAAGAGGGGGGCTTCCCAGTCTTTTGCATTGAGTGTACATCCGATGCAAAGAGCTCCTGTTTCTCAGAGAATGAGTCCAATCTCTGGAGGCTAGAGTGGCAGACCTGGAGGAGCTGAGGCAGTCAGAGAGGTATATAGATGAGACCTTCAGGAACATAGTAGCCTAGTCCCAACTTCAGACTGGCAGCTCTGGTGCTGCCTTGGAGGAAGAAGGTCTCATGATCGGAGAGCATCAACCTGATGTGGCAGGAAAGGATCCTGTAGCAGGACCTGCTCTCCAGGTGGTGCATTGTCCTTTCGCACTGAGGATGGGTTTCCCAGGGTTACTGCCCAGGATGGAAGTGTTAGGTCAGCCATCATAGTTGGTGATTAGATTATTAGGAATGTAGACAGCTGGGTGGCTGGTGGGCTTGAGGATAGCCTGGTAACTTGCCTATCTGATGCAAAGGTGGTGGACCTCATGCATTACCTAGATAGGATTTTAGACAGTGCTGGGGAGGAGGCGGCAGTTGTAGTACATGTAGGCACCAATGGCATTGGAAAATGTGGGAGGGAGGTTCTGGAAGCCAAATTCAGGCTCTTAGGTAGAAAGCTGAAATCCAGAACCTCCAGGGTAGCATTCTCTGAACTGCTCCCTCTTCCACGAGCAGGTCCCCAGAGGCAGTCAGAGCTCTGGAGTCTCAATGAGTGGATGAGACGATGGTGCAAGGAAGAGGGATTCAGTTTTGTAAGGAACTGGGGAACTTTTTGGGAAAGGGGGAGTCTTTTCCAAAGGGATGGGCTGCCCTTTAACCAGGGTGGACCAGACTACTGGCGCTAATCTTTAAAAAGGGAGATAGAGCAGCTTTTAAACTAGAACAAAGGGGAAAGCTGACAGTCGCTCAGCAGCGCATGGTTCGGAGGGAGGTATCTTCAAAGGATATTTTATTTTTTATTTATTTGAAGTTTTTTATATACCGACATTCGTTTAGTAACATCATGTCGGTTTATAGTTAACAATGTTTTGTATCGACGCTAGAAAAACAGAGGTTAGCGGCAGTGCTTTACAATTAATGTTCAACTTGGGAGAAAGAAAGTAAACCATGTTTCATAGCAATGCTAACAGAGAGCGAGTAACAGAGTAATAAATGATAATGCAAACAGGGGGGGAGTTAACTAATTAAACTAGCATTAAATGGTTAGTTAAAAAGATTAGTTAAAGGAAACATATTTATAGAGATATTATTGGAAGTACTTTAGAGAACGCAGAAGAATAGTACAAAAATTTACAGAACACAGAAGAACAGAACAAAATTTACAGAACTTAATCGTGTGGTGAATGCATGGGGGGGGGCAAGGAAAAATGAGAAGAAATTCCAAAAAATGAGGAAAAATGCATGGCAGATTGCAAGAGTAATAAAAACCTTTAGAGAAGGGAGCATTAATTAGGGCATCCCAACAGTGAGGTTCCAATAATAAGAAAAGTAGTCCAAGTGTCAGTAATTAAAAACTCACCTGAGCTAAAAATTTCCAATTTATCCCTGTCAATTATAAGCAGAATGAAAATACAAGCAAAAACCCACACTTTGAAATGTTTGTATGCTAATGCCAGAAGTCTAAGAAGTAAGATGGGAGAATTAAAATGTATAGCAGTGAATGATGACATAGATTTAATTGGCATCTCAGAGACATGTGGAAGGACGACAACCAATGGGACAGTGCTAAACTGGGGTACAAATTATATCACAATGACAGAGAGGAGCATCTGTGAGGCAGGGTGGTGCTTTATGTCTGGGATGGCATAGAGTCCAACAGGACTTCTGCATGGGACTAAATGCACAATTGAATCTTTATGGGTAGAAATCCCTTGTGTGTTGGGGAAGAGTATAGTGATAGGAGTAAATTAATGTCCACCTGGCCAAGATGGTGAAACGGATAGTGAAATGCTAAGAGAAATTAGGGAAGCTAACCAAATTGGTAGTGCACTAATAATGGGAGATTTCAATTACCCCAGTATTGACTGGGTAAATGTAACATCGGGACATGCTAGAGAGATAAAGTTCCTGGATGGAATAAATGACAGTTTTATGGAGCAATTGGTTCAGGAACCAATGAGAAAGGGAGCAATTTTAGATCTAATTCTCAGTGGAGCACAGGATTTGGTGAGAGAGGTAACGGTGGTGGGGCTGCTTGGCAATAGTGATCATAATATGATCAAATTTGAATTAATGACTGTAAGGGGGACAGTATGCAAATCCACGGCTCTAGTGCTAAACTTTCAAAAGGGAAACTTTGATAAAATGAAAAAAATAGAAAAAAATGAAAGGAGCAGCTACAAAGGTAAAAGATGTGCAAGAGGCGTGGTCATTGTTAAAAAAATACCATCCTAGAAGCACAGTCCAGATGTATTCCACACATTAAGAAAGGTGGAAGAATGGCAAAATGATTACCGGCATGGTTAAAAAGTGAGGTGAAAGAGGCTATTATAGCCAAAAGATCTTCATTCAAAAATTGAAATAAGGATTCAACAGAAGAAAATAGGATAAAGCATAAGCATTGGAAAATTAAATGTAAGACATTGATAAGACAGACTAAGAGAGAATTTGAAAATTAGTTGGCAGTAGAGGCAAATACTCACGGTAAAACCTTTTAAAAATATATGCAAAGCAGAAAGCCTGTGAGGGAGTCGGTTGGACGATTAGATGATCAAGGGGTTGAAGGGGCACTTAGAGAAGATAAGGCCATCGCAGAAAGATGAAATGATTTCTTTGCTTTGGTGATTACTGAAGAGGATGTTGGGGAGGCACCTGTACTGGAAAAGGTTTTCATGGGTAATGATTCAGATGGACTGAACCAAATCACGGTGAACCTAGAAGATGTGGTAGGCCTGATTGACAAACTAAAGAGTAGAAAATCATTTGGACCAGATGGTATACATCCCAGGATTCTAAAGGAACTAAAAAATGAAACTTCAGATCTATTAGTAAAAATGAATAACCTATCATTAGAATCTTCCATTGTACCTGGAGAGTGGTTAATGTAACCCCAGTATTTAAAAAGGACTCCAGGGGTGATCCAGGAAACTACAGACCAATTAGCTTGACTTCACTGCCAGGAAAAATAGTGGAAAGTATTCTAAAGATCAAAATCACATATAGAAAGATATGGTTTAATGGAACAAAGTCAGCATGGCTTTACCCAAGGCAAGTGTTGCCTAACAAATCTTTCACTTTTTTGAAGGGGTTAATAAACATGTAGATAAAGGTGAACCTGTAGATGTAGTGTATTTGGATTTTCAGAAGGCATTTGACAAAGTTCCTCATGAGAGGCTTCTAGGAAAAGTAAAAAGTCATGGGATAGCTAGTGATGTCCTTCCGTGGATTACAAACTGGCTAAAAGACAGGAAACAGAGAGTAGGATTAAATGGACAATTTTCTCAGTGGAAGGGGTGGGCAGTGGAGTGCCTCAGGGATCTGTTCTGGGACCCATGCTTTTCAATATATTTATAAATGATGTGGTAAGGAATACAATGAGTGAGGTAATGATATTTGCAGATGATACAAAATTATTCAGAGTAGTTAAATCACAAGCGGATTGTGATAAATTGCAGAAGGATCTTGTGAGACTGGGAAATTGGGCATCCAAATGGCAAATGAAATTTAATGTGGATAAGTGTAAGGTGATGCTTATAGGGAAAAATAACCCATACTATAGTTACACAATGTTATATATTAGGAGCTACCGCCCAGGAAAGAGATGTAGGTATCATAGTGGAAAATACATTGAAATTGTCAGCTCAGTGTGCTGCGGCAGTCTAAAAAGCAAACAGAATGTTAGGAATTATTAGGAAGGGAATGGTGAATAAAACAAAAATGTCATAATGCTTCTGTATCACTCCATGGTGAGACTGTACCTTCAATACTGTGTACAATTCTGGTCGCCGCACCTCAAAAAAAATATAATTGCAATGGAGAAGGTACAGAGAAGGCGACCAAAATGATAAAGGGGATGGAACAGCTCCCCTAGAAATAAAGGCTGTTCAGCTTGGAGAAGAGACTGCTGAGGGGGGATATGATAGAGGTGTTTAAAATCATGAGAGGTCTAGATGTGAATCGGTTATTTACTCTTTCAGATAATAGAAAGAATAGGGGGCATTCCATGAAGTTAGCATGTAGCACATTTAAAACTAATCGGAGAAAGTTCTTTTTCACTCAACACACAATTAAACTCTGGAATTTGTTGCCAGGGGATGTGGTTAGTGCAGTTAGTGTAGCTGAGTTTAAAAAAGGATTGGATAAGTTCTTGGAGGAGAAGTCCACAACCTGTTATTCCTCAAGATGACTTAGATAATTGCTACTGCTATTACTAGTATCAGCAGCAATGGATAGCCTTAGTTTTTGGGTACTTGCCAGGCACTTGTGGCCTGGATTGGTCACTGTTGGAATCAGGATGCTGGGCTTGATGGACCCTTGGTCTGACTCACTATGGCATGTTCTTATGTTCTTATGTACCTGGATTTACAAGAATCAATAAGAAAAGCTGATTCCCTGGCTCTGACAGTTCTAGCAACTATTGGTGTTCCCTAAAGTGTTATGCCCATGTTGTCTTATTGAACTAGTTCAACTAACTATAAAAAACAAAGGATAATTGTAATTTCCTTAACTAAAGCTGGTCAGGAACAATAGCATATGACTAATTTGGTTTTGCTTATGGGAACTCATTCTATTACTTATGTTTTCACTCAGTTACTTATATTCCCCCTCTGTCCTTTTAGCTTTCTTTCTCTACATTTTTCTGAGGGAATACCTTCCACGTTTCGCTTTTGTTTGGGTGCAGAGAGTGTTACAGGTTGGGTTTTTTTAAATTCTTTATTTATTAATTTTCTCAATAATTGCAAACAGAAAAGTATCATCAAACAGAATTATCTCACATCTCTTAAGTTTAAGTAAATATTATTAGACATAGGGAAACACATTTTCATAGCATCCTTAATTTACAATAAACATACTTTTACTGCTAGTAAAGTCATAAAGTAATTAGGAGATCCAAGAGTTTACAAGAAAACTTTCATATAGGAACTTTATAAAGAAGAAATTAGGGAGGAATTACCAAACTTTGGCCTGGATTCATCATTCTTTTGCAGAATGATGAATCCTGCAAAAACGGGGGGCGGGGGGTACACTGGCTGCCAGTTTTCATACCGAATAGCACCCCCAATCAAAGGTGGTGCTTTTTGGTGTGCTGCTACCGACGATAACATTACTAACCTTATCGCTGGCAGCAACTCCGCCCCCTCCCTGACCTGACTCCGCCCCCAGCATGCTATTGCACGTGATAAGCCTTTGAAAATGATCCCATTTAACCCTTATAAATCACCTGAAAATCAGGTAGTACTAGCCTCCACTGTGCATTATCCAAGAAATACCATAACTGTTTCGGTTCAAAGAAAATATATCTATTATTCTCTAGTTTGATCAGGCATTTACAAGGATATCTGATATTTATTTGACCACCCCTTTGCCTAACTTCCTGAGACATTCCTTGGAAACGTTTTCTACGAATCTGTGCTGCCCTTATAATATCAGGATATATCCAAACTTTTTGTCCTTAATATAACTTATTTCTATTACATAGAAACAGTCTCAAAATTGTATGTCTAGCAGTAGGAAATATGAAAGATACCAATAATGTTCCACGAAATTCAGGTTGTTCTTCTGAGGAAGTTTCCAAAAAGGCTGTAAGGTCAGACCTAATATTCTGAGTTAGTTCTGTCGATGTTAAATTATTCAAATCCCTTGGTGTAGAAGCAAAATAAATCTTTGAGACAGGTGGAACAGCTTCTTCAGGTATTGAAAGAATATCAGTGAGGTACTTTTTAAATTGATCCTTTAAAGGTATCAACTTGATATTTGGAAAGTTTAATATTCTAAGGTTCAAATACCTCAACTTATTTTCAAGGTTTTCGTGTTAATATCATCTCCTTGAATCAACTTTGTTTGTACTTCCTGTATGGATGTAATATGCCCAGTCATTTCCTTAATTTTAATATCATGTGTTTTTAACATTGGTTCAATTCTTTGGATCAAATTCTGAGAACTGTTAATAGCAGAAGCTAAAGAAGAAATTGACTTCTCTAACATCACCAATGCACTCCATATTGAATCCAAAGTAATCACCTTTGGCTTGGATAATTTCTGCACAGCAAGGCTTTGTCTTAACCCACTTTCTCGGCAAACTTCTTCTATCCGTCTGGATTCGCTTGCTGAGTCCTCACCCCTCAACTGCTTGCTGGTCTCTCTACTTGGGTCCGGCATGATCTTTTCTTCGTGTCCTGTACTTACAGCCTCCTTGCTGCTCTCCAGTGCCCGAGCCAATGCAGCTAAATCCGCTGTACTCACTCCAGTTTCTGCCTCCACCGTCAGATCCCCTCAGGCCAGATTCTGCCACGATTCTCTAGCCAGGTCCTGGGTTTTACCTTGGAACAGGGGGTAGGGCGTTTCAGGTACTCCTGGGCTTAGTGATGGTTGTTTGTCCATGAGGGCCTGGATGTGTTCTGTTCCTAGGCCCTCCGTGGACTCCTCATCGGGTATCGAAACAATTGCCGGCGCAAAAAACCCATCCATCGTAGGCTGGGAAGGGGTAGATACTGGTGGTGCAAAGGGATCCTTCCTCTTCGTATGTGGCATATTTTCATACAAAAGGAAAGTAAGTAGATATACAAACTATTGAAAATTACTCTCCCTAGTCTCATCTCCTCCAAGCCGACATCATTAGCCTATAGGAAGCATGACTTGCAACTACAGGTTACTTAGAGAAATGAATTATACTTTCTTTTGGCAGAGAAAGAGTCCCACAGAGCCTAAGAAACTTGGAAGTGGGTTTTGCTATTAAACGCATAATAGAGATGATCGAGCCATCCAGAAGCGGACCAGAGAACATCTGGTCCTTTACCTGATGACACTGGATGGGCCTTTTAGCTTTGTGAGTATGCAGTTATGCACCAACACTTAACTCTCCAACTGAAACAAAACAGCAATTCTATAATGAACTATCAGCAAGATCCCCATGTGTGACTATCTATTTGGTGACTTCGATGCAGTGGTGAGCGCTGACCAGGAATCTAGACCTATATGTCTAGCACATCAACCACTGTGAAAAATTAGCAAAAATAAGTACAGATTCTTAGAACTTTGCTCTTATATCAATCTCTATATTTTTCTAGACCAAACCCAAGCCTAAGGTCTCTTGGAGACACCTAAGATTAAGCCATTGGCATTAACTAGATCTGATCATTATAAGCAGCCCAGATCTTAACAGCACCCTCCTTACTCACAGTTACCAAAGTGCTGAATGAGACATGGAATATTCTATAGTATATTGTAAGGTCAGGCATCAACCAAAGAAGATCTATCACTCCAGCCTGGACACAGACACCAGCAAGGCAATGGATACAGAGAAAGTTGACCTATATACCTACATGTTGACACTTTAAAAAAAAGCAGTACTCACCTGCTTCCATGTTTTAATTGGACAAAGATATGAAAACAGCTACGAGATACAATCTACAATACTGCCCTGATAGCTTTTGGTAAAAAGCATGACAATATAAATTGCATGCTTTCCAATTGTCACATCATTAGGGAAAAGGAACATATTATATACGTCCATGCTTAACTATATCATGCCTTTATATTATTATGGCTTTTCTATGGGGAAATAAATTGCTATATCTACAAAGTTGGTAACGCTAAGTTGAAACCACTAGAATACCTTGCTGCCAACCAAATACAAGTTCAGTTTGACTTTTCTGTGTTGTTTTTTGTTTCCAAGGTGAAGCAAAATAAAGCTTTCAGCTATGATTATTCATCCTATTGCAAGAATGCCAACAAAAAAAAAGAGGTACAATGAAGCAAATGCATCTACTCACTGTCATTGATCAAAATTTGGACTGTTACAAAATGTGTTCAAATATTTCAGATTATGTCTTTTGGTATTCGCTCCAGAAAGTGGCACAAATTGTGCTCATCTACTGTATGATTCATGCTAACCTATAAATCAGAGCATACTCCATTCTTTCATTGAGCAGTTATCTATCACAGCTTAAATCACTCACAATCTCTGGAGGAAAATAGAGGGAAAAGAAAGAAATAGCAATATCTCAGAGGCATTCAGAAAAAAATACTAATCACGGCTTTAAGAGGATAATAAACCACATATAGGAGGAGCAGTCACCATAGCCACTCCAACTATGAGATTCATGCCACCTGTAAACACGCTCACACAAGGACGGATTGCCCCTCCTCTCCCAAACATACACACGCCTTTTGTTTGATTGACAGTCCAAAGGAGTGCATTGATTTATTTCTGCATGAGGCTAGTGTAATTCCAAGTCTGAGTGATGCTGCGAGCTTGCAGTTCTCATTAATTCTTATGGGAGCAATTTTAACACTTTTCTAACTATTTTATGTTTGCAGAAAAAAAAGAAAAGAAAGGAAGTTGAATCAAAATTTCTTCTTTTACTCTATCAGGTTGCACTATAAAAAAATGTAAGACCTTTTCCTAATTTTTAAATGCTACAGTTTCCCCTGCCACAAACACTTTAAAATGGCCAGTGCCGACTTTCCAGCCAGTTTTATAATGTGTTTTATATGAATATTTATATTGTATTATTATAAGATGTACTATTTCTTGTTGCTTTTTTCTTGAATATTTAATTTTGTAAATCATTCTGAGCTTATTGTAAAAATAGATAGATAGATAGATAGATAGATAGATAAAGGACTATACTGTTAGCCATTTAAAACAATTGATTCACCCTAATGACTAGAATTACATCTAAAATGTGCACACCATGTCTTTTAACATCATATAATCTTATATTTCCTTTCATTCACAACTTTACACCTTCTTTCTCTCACACTCATTCTGTCACACATATACTCACACATCGTAATATAACAAGGACTGTCTGGCTTAATTAGTTTGCCCCTAGCTACACTAATCTAGCTAAGGATATCTCTCAGTTGTCAGATATATAAGCTTTACTGTGACTATAGGATCAAGGTTCACATTTTACCAGACAGATGTTTAAGCATATATGGAACTTTGGAAGATATTAGATATGAAAAATAGTTTTTACGTATCTTACCAACCACAGTCCTCAGGATTAGTGGAAAGAGCTAACAAAACTATTGTCGGCATTCTAAAGACATGTGTCATATCAAGTAAGGACTATGACACACAATAGCCCTTAATGCTTATGGCAATAAGAGCCACTCCACATTGCTCTACATGTATGTCACCATTTGAACTGATTATACAAAAAAGCAACCATAATTATCGAAATTCATTTTAATGTCATTCAAATCATTTAAAACAATTTTTAAGGGACAATCATATGTCCCTAGTTACTATTTTGGTACTTTGCAGGTACTTGTAGCCTGGATTGGCCTATGTTGGAAAGAGGATGCTGGGCTTGATGGACCCTTGGTCTGTACCAGTATGGCAAATTCTTATGTTCTTCTGTAAAAAAAAACTTGACACTCATCAGTCAGAGAAAACCACTATTCTAATCATAGTCCCATCTCACATGATCCCCTATTTGTGTGTTAAAAACATTTTCAGATATACTCAAAAAGGAACTTTCCTGTGTTCACCAACTGCACATGACATGTCCATGTTTCGTCTTCTGTCTCGGGAGTATAGTCCTTATTTTCAGTCTTCAGGTGCAAGATGGAAAAGTCCCTTCTCAACTTTCCTTTCATCCTGGAAAAAATGCTGCAGTTTAAACCATTTACTCCTCCCACAGCATCATGGCATCATCAACATTCATAATTCAAATTAAAGAATACCAGTCAGTATCTTTATTCAGACCCATGGGTTCTATGGTATTCAAATTAAAAATTCACTGTTATTCCTAAAAGTTAAGTTGACTCACTATGTCACCACCGTGCCCTTATGGGATTACCATATCAGTTATAACCCACTGCAGTTGATCAAAACTACTCTCTTTATTTAAACAGTGATTCACTAAAGACACTTCCAACCTATCATTCTTAATAAAGCTACCATGTCTGGTGCATCTCATTTTCATTTGCTTATTAATGCATCCAACATTCAAAGAAGGATAAGGAAAATTATGATAGAGATAACATTCATTGATGTTCAGTCAGTTCTTTGTTTCAAAACATGCATTTTCTTTGTAAGTAGATGTTGCCATGTGTCACCCTGAATGGTTGGGTCACAAAAACCACATTTAGCACATGCAAACTTTTCTTTCTTTTTTATTTTAAATTTTGCATTTTTCAATAATTCCAGACATTAATATATGTCATAGTAATAAAGGCTTGATAATTTCAATTTTTTTTTCATAGAACAAATTACCAATTTGCCACAATTTCCTTTAAACAAACAGAATTAAGAAATACAGCAACCTAGGTATTTAACATCAAACATGTATATTGCCTGCAACTTCTACTTATATACTAGAAAGGGAGATCCAGTTTACTTTAGGGCAATATTTATGTATTTATTTATTTATTTATTTATTTATTTCGGATTTTTATATACCGACATTCTCAATACAAGTATCGAATCAGGTCGGTTTACATAGAACAAAACTGTCGCAATAACAATGGAATCAAATATCTGGGAGTAAGGCAGTTTAACACTTTAACCGCTGATACTTTATCCTATCCTGAATCTGGAGTCCATTGATATGTCTGTATAAAGTTTCCCAGTTGTTCAGGGTAATAAAATACAGATCTATTCCCAGCCACCCTCATCACACATTTGCATGGAAATCTCAATATAATTTGAGCTCCATGCATTCTAACCTGTGGTAATAATGTCAGGAATTTCTTTCTTTTCCTTTGGGTTTCCTTGGAAACATCTGGATATGTCCAGATTTTTTGATTTAAGTAAAGACCGATTTTGTAGAAACTTCTTCATTATGATTTCTCTATCCAAAGATGACACAAATTTAACCAGCAATGTACCTCTTCCTTCTACCTGATGTTGTTGTGACATTTCCAGAAATTCTGTTATATTCAATATATTTTCTCCCATTTCGATCTGATTTTCCAATTCTTCTTTAAGTCCAGTCACGTAGTAAGCTTTATTTATAACCGGTTGTTCCTCATTTGGAATTTTCAATATTTCTTTTAGGTAACATTTGAATTGCTCCTTTGGGGAAATCAATGTACATTTTGGAAAATTCAGTATTCTAATATTAGTATTTCTCAGTTCATTTTTGAGGATCTCTAATCTTCTGTTTGTTATTATTTCACCTTTAATAATTGAATTTTAAACTGACTCGATTTTATTTATTTCTCTTCGATATGATTTGCTCTCTCCATTTGTCCGGCAGTGACCGTCTTTAAGTTAATAAACATAAGAACAAAAAAAATAAGAAATTGCCATGCTGGATCAGACCAAGGGTCCATCAAGCCCAGCATCCTGTTTCCAACAGAGGCCAAAACCAGGCCACAAGAACCTGGCAATTACCCAAACACTAAGAAGATCCCATGCTACTGATGCAATTAATAGCAGTGGCTATTCCCTAAGTAAAATTGATTAATAGGAATCTTGAGTTAATTATAAGCCTTCTGAAATGGTCATTAAAGAATTCTGAAGAGTGGAAATGGTGAACCATAAAGACTCTAACGTTATACTCTTTGGTTTTTCTAATGGCTTTAAAGTAGGAAAAGGTAGAGATTGAAGTACAATGTTTAAATCCTCTGTACCTCTAGACAATTCGGATGGTATTTCTAGGATGGGTCCGTCTCCTCCTATGGCTGCTTGGCTTTCAGAGGGTACCCCTCCCCCACTGGGGTGGAAGCCATTGATCCACCCTCTATAGCAGGTATCTCGATCTCTCCTGGCAAGCCCACCTTGGGTGTACTCACCCCAATCAACGACATGCGTTGTTGGGAGAGTTCTGTGCTTGCAGCTTGTGTCCTTGCTGGAGTGGAGGGGGTCAGCGGTGCTCCAGGGCTCAAAGTTGTTTTGCCCGTAAGCAACAGTGTCTGCTCACCGAATGTCGCAAGTGCGGGACTCTCTGGATTTCTTCCTGCCTGAGAGTAAAACTCCGGAATTGAAGTCTGCAGCATAGATGGATTAGGAGCACCCAAGGAAGTCTCCCTTATCCTGTCTTTTCTTTTCATAGCAGCATCGTTTCCAACTCTCAAGGGAAATGACAAGATACATTTCACAAAGACTCAATTGCAGGAGCTCCAACTCTGCGTCCTCTCAGGTCGACGCTATCTTGGATCTCTCCACATGCAAACTTTTCCACCAATCTTCCTTCATCTGCTGAAAATGACAACTCTGGTAGAAATGAGTACACTACCAAATCTTTAATATTCTTAGATCTCGAATACACTATACAAGGAGAATTTTTTAAAAACGTTTTATTTATGAAATTTTCAAATATACTCAAGACAACATAGAATAAAAAATGATAAAGTCAACAGAAAACCAAGGAAAAGGAAATAATAATAATACATTGATTCTATGACAAGTCCTCAATAGAATGAAACAACACAATTTCAAGAATAAAATAATAGAAAATATATGACCAATGGCAATGCTTATTTATTTATCAGAACCTAAACTAAACTCAACTGGTTATCAAACAGGCACTGTAACTGGAGAAGGAACCTGAGATCGAACTATTCTGCTATTGATGAAAATGGTCAGCTGATGGTTCAAAAAATTTATTTGAATTCTCTTGGCATGTAATATAGCATTTACACAGA
The DNA here is from genome assembly GCF_901001135.1 of Rhinatrema bivittatum. Lineage (NCBI taxonomy): Eukaryota > Metazoa > Chordata > Amphibia > Gymnophiona > Rhinatrematidae > Rhinatrema > Rhinatrema bivittatum. The sequence goes on along the minus strand of NC_042616.1, from coordinate 72,886,703 downwards.
AATTTAAGAAAAAAACAAAAATTCTAGTTGCTGAACTTTAAGTATCATCAAAAGAAATTACCTTCGCTTCTTCTTTGTCTGCCTAGCTACATCTGAAAATACTCTAACTCAAAGTTGTAGAAACATTTCATAGGATGTCAAAAGAAAAGTCTCAGGAGCCAGTCTCTATCCAGTTAAGAACATGCCATACTGGGTCAGACCAAGGGTCCATCAAGCCCAGCATTCTTTTCCAACACTGGCCAATCCAGGCCATAAGAACCTGGCAAGTACCCAAAAACTAAGGGGTAGATTTTCAAAGGGGTACGCGCGTAAGATACGAGCATACCCCCTGAAAACCTACCTCAACCCCCCCCTGCATGCACCGAACCTATTTTGCATAGGCTCGGCGGCGCGCGCAAGCCCCGGGATGCGTGTAAGTCCCGGGGCTTTGGAAAGGGGGCGTGTCGGGAGCGTGTCGGGTGGGCGGCACGAATTTTGGGGCGGGGCAGGAGGCGTGTCGGGGGCGTGACGCCGGCCCGGGGGCGTGGTCGAGGGTTCCGGACCTGCCCCCGGGTCGGGTGATGGCGCGCCAGCAGCCTGCTGGTGCGCGCAGATTTACACCTGCTTTCGGCAGGCGTAAATCTGCCAGCAAAGGTAGGGGGGGTTAGATAGGGCTGGGGGGGGTTAGGTAGGGGAAGGGAAGGTGAGGGGAGGCGGAAGGAAAGTTCCCTCGGAGGGAACAGGCAGCATGCAAGGGGGTGCACAAGGGGGTGCACAAATGTGCACCCCCTTGCGCGCGCCGACCCTGGATTTTATAAGATACGCGCGGCTACGCACGTATCTTATAAAATCCAGCGTACTTTTGTTCGCGCCTGGTGCACGAACAAAAGTACGCGCGCGTAAATTTATAAAATCTACCCCTAAGTCTGTTTCATGTTACCGTTGCTAATAATAGCAGTGACTATTTTCTAAGTCAACTTAATTAATAGCAGGTAATGGACTTCTTCTCCAAGAACTTATCCAATCCTTTTTTAAACATAGCTATATTAACTGCACTAACCACATCCTCTGGCAACAAATTCCAGAGTTTAATTGAGCGTTGAGTGAAGAAGAACTTTCTCCAATTAGTTTTAAATGTGCCACAGGCTAACTTTATGGAGTGCCCCCTAGTCTTTCTATTATCTAAAAGACTAAATAACCGATTCACAACTACCCATTCTAGACCTCCCATGATTTTAAACACCTCTATCATATCTCCCAACAGCCGTCTCTTCTCCAAGCTGAAAAGTGCTAACCTCCTTAGTCTTTCCTCATAGGGGAGCTGTTCCATTCCCTTTATCATTTTGGTCGCCTTTCTCTGTACTTTCTCCATCGCAATTATATCTTTTTTGAGATGTGGCAACCAGAATTGTTCAAATATTCAAGGTGGGGTCTCACCATGGAGCAATACAGAGGCATTATGACATTTTCTGTTTTATTCACCATTCCCTTCTTAATAATTCCCAACATTCTGTTTGCTTTTTTGACTGCCACAGCACACTGAACTGAGGATTTCAATGTGTTATCCACTATGATGCCTAGATCACTTTCTTTGGTGGTAGCACCTAATATGGAACCTAACATTGTGTAACTATAGCAAGGGTTATTTTTCCCTATATGCATCACCTTGCACTTATCCACATTAAATTTCATCTGCCATTTTGATGCCCAATTTTCCAGTCATACAAGGTCTTCGTGCAATTTATCACAATCTGCTTGTGATTTAACTACTCTGAACAATTTTTTATCATCTGAAAATTTGATTACCTCACTCATCGTATTTCTTTCCAGATCATTTATAAATATATCGAAAAGTAAGGGTCCGAATACAGATCCCTGAGGCACTCCACTGCCCACTCCCTTCCACTGAGAAAATTGTCCATTTAATCCTATCTCTGTTTCCTGTCTTTTGTAATCCATGAAAGGACATCGCCACCTATCCCATGACTTTTTACTTTTCCTAGAAGCCTCTCATGAGGAACTTTGTCAAACGCCTTCTGAAGATCCAAGTATACTACATCTACCGGTTCACCTTTATCCACATGTTTATTAGCCCCTTCAAATAAGTGAAGCAGATTTGTGAGGCAAGACTTGCCTTGGGTACAGCCATGCTGACTTTGTTCCATTAACCCATGTCTTTCTATAATTTCTATGATTTTGATGCTTAGAACACTTTCCATTATTTTTCCTCGCACTGAAGTCAGGCTAACCGGTCTGAGTTTCCTGAATTGCCCCTGAAGCCCTTTTTAAATAAGACTAAAGAAACAATCAATGTAGAGGATCTAGCCAACACGGTATCTGATGTTTCCATCAACTGGGTCACATTTAAATTCTCTTCAACAGCCATAGTTGGGGCCAGTTCCACAAAACCAGTAAGAGTCTCTTTTTTCTTAAAAGGAGGTAAATAATACATTTTTGAAATTGGTGGACTTGCTTGTATGTTTGATTTTGCCCAAAAGACTCAAAAGTAGTGCTAGAGATAGTTTAAGAACTATCTCTAGAACATTAAATTGGCGATAAAGTATTAAATTACAATTTCAGCAAAAATAAAGCAAAAGAAAATACATTTTTGACTTTATGGAAAGGTCAATTTTTAATTGTAGAGAAAGGTTCACCCATCATATCTTATCCAAATTAATAAACATTTTGTTGGTGAAGATATTGATTTATTTGATATTTATTCTGCTTTGCAGGTACTTCAGAGCTGATTACATTCAGATACTGTGCATATTTCTTTGTTCCCAATGGACTCACAATCTAAACCTGTACCTGAGTCAAAAATGGATCCATATTAAAAATCAGCTCATACTTTATCATCCCTGTAAATCTGTGGATGAAGATCCTATATTTGAAGTTATTGACAATAATTAGGGACTTTGATTTTCAGTTTTTATTTTATTTTCAACAGAAATTTATCAATGTGTTTATTATAACAAAAGAAACAGGTGAAACGTAAGTAGAAAAAAATGTCTTTTTTCCCACTGATTTTTTTCCCTTTTTTTGTAAGGTACAATAAGCACAGATAAATTCCCAGGAAATTAAAATAAAATCTAAAAACAAAGGTCCCTAAGAATAATCAATCAATGTTTTATGAAAGGTTATTCTTAGGGAGCTTTGTGGAAAATAAAATAGAAAATGTGGAAATAAAATAAAATAAAGACTGTGTTCGATACTCCATCTGAAATACAACAGGCTACTCTTCTGTTTCATTTCAGATGGAGTATTGAACACAGAAGACTATTTCCCTGGTGTTGTTACTAATAGGAGCAGAATCAACAAAGTTAATCAAACATAGTCCTTCTTCAGGCATCATATTCAGGCCAATACAGAACAGTGCACTCGGCTGAGCGCACCGTTAGCCCCCGATTGGTCGCGCGTTTTTGACGCGCTATTATTATCCCTTATACAGTAAGGGGTAATAGCGCGTGGAAAACGTGCAGCCAACCCCCCCCCCCCCCCCCCCCCCCGAAACTAATAGCGCTCATCAAATACAAATGCAAGTTGATGAGCCTATTAGGTAGTCACCTGCAATACAGAAACCAAAATGTGCGGCCAAGCCGCTTATTTTACTCTCAGAAATTAACTTCTGCCAAAGGCAGGAGTTAATTTCAGATGGCACTGAGCAAGTGTACAGAAAAGCAGAAAAAACTGCTTTTCTGTACACCCTCCGACTTAATATCATAGCGATATTAAGTCGGAGGCCCCAAAAATAAAAAAATCTTCTTTTAAAAAACAAAAAAATCTGCCCGCGGGTTGGAAAATGGACGCTCAATTTTAACGGCGTCCATGTTCCGAACCCGTGGCTGTCAGAGGGGCCTCATTTAAATACTGAATTGTGTGACCAGGAGAGGTGCCTGGGCGAGCGTTGGGAGAGTGGGCGCTCGCCTCAGAGTGCCCGCTCTCCCGTAGAGTTTACTGTATTGGCCTTATTGTAAGGCATACTTGGATTCCTGATTACTTAAGTCACAAAAAGTCACAGAATAAGTGTTTGTGTCACTTGACCCACAACATGTAATTCAAACATTCATTGCAAACATTCATTCACCGAATATTAATCAATGATCTAGAGATCACATGAAATTTGCAACCTCAAATGTTAGGAATAAACTAGGTCAGTTAGAAAAAAATATGATATGACCAATCAGAAAAGATTCAGGAAAGACCAAAGAGGTTTCTTGAATTTGTTGTAGAAGCAATAATCTTTTCATTCTAGGCTCCTTATTTGGCTCACCAATGTGCATACTGGATGCTGTTCCAATCATAAATTTACAAAATAATGTTTAAGAATTGCAATTGATAGGCAATGTATCTCCTATTAAATATGACTGCAAAAAAACCAATGGTACCTATTTAGTTTCTCCTGATATCGTTACTAAAGCTTTTGCAAAAATTATAAGCCATGGCATTGAACCCATTCAGATACAAATCACTTTCCATACAGGTAGTGCTATTCCTTTGTACGTAGATGCAAAAAAAAAAAAAAAAAGGATCTTGCTTATGTCTTGAACTTACTTTTCATATTACATATTACATTAATGTTTAATGTAAATAAGTGTTAATGTATAACCCTCTCTAAATTATCACACTTCTGCAGTCCTTCTGCTGTAAATACCTCCTCCTGTAAATTCCTCCTCTACAATTATGGTTACGCTTTTCTACTTTCTCAGCTGCTATCCCTTCCTCCTCTAGCTATACCCCTCACTCCCGCCCCCCTTTCTCGCCTGCTCCCTCCCCCGCACCCTGTTTATTGTAATTTTCCTCCTTTCTCAAGTTTATTGTAAACTGGTGTGATGTGCCCGCACGAACACCGGTATATTAAAAGCTGTTAAATAAATAAATAAATAAATGTTTATCAAATAAATGATTAGTATTAGTGCTTGGTTTAATACTTTGTTTCTTTGCAACAAAACACCTACTTTACAGACCTAGCAGAATGAGAACCCACAACAATGTTTAGTACTAAATTTGAGCCTGTGCCAAAAAACAAAGGACATACTGTACAAGTGTACATTGCTTGTGAACTGGTAAAACCATTCTCCTGCGAATTTGCTCCTGCGAATACATGGTTATTTATATTTTATTGTTTGATATTTAATGAGGTATGCATATTATCTTTAAAACCCTTGTTTCTGTAAAGCCTATTGCTGTTAAATGTTTACTGTTATTTAAACTGTTACATGTAAAGCCTGTTGCTAATTTATTGTTTCACTGTAAACCGAGGTGATGTATGTCTATACGTACCGCGGTATAAAAGAATCTATAAATAAATAAATTCTTAAAAGATGATGCTGAAGCTCCTTTTAGTTTGCCATCTGAGAATGTCCAAGACAAATGTAAACTTACTATAACTAAATATGATGATTTCTTCTGAAACTAAAGTTGCTATTTAAATAATATCTGGTTAGTACCCCACTAAAGGACATTGCCATATCTTAAAACAATTACGATGTTTCTAGTATGATTCATTCACCAAGCAACATTTCCTTCTTTACAGTGCCAAAAACTGCCATAATTACTGTAAGTGGGTGTCACTGTATTATATGGAACCAGATCCTAGTCCAAAAGGGGCTGAAGTTCTTGATATCTTCCAAGGACACAAAATCAACTTTAAAAGACTTGTTTTATCTTTCAGACTACAAAGAATTTTACACTATTGAATTATCCATCACCCAAGACAACTGCAAGTGGCTGATTACATTTACAATTCCAGAGATGAGAACATTTTATGAATTGACTATATATTGATTTATGTTTTACATCTCTTGTAAAGATTGTTCAGCTCATGTTGTTCATTCTTGGCAAAAGAGTCAGTATTTTAATTCTCAACAAAGAAGAATGCACAATTCACTCTTCTATGCATTTAAGTGATTTTGATCAATGCAAATAAAGCAATGTTTAAGTAGTGTAATATATTTAAGTAATTATTTGATATATGTAGTCATACCTGTATACTACTTTGCATAATCAATTAGATATCTATGAATTATTAACATAGGAACTTGATGATATAATAAGATCATATGGCCTGTCTAGTCTGCCCATTCACAATAACTGATCAGCTCTGTAATCCTTACCACTCCCTCAGAGATCCCTGTACTTATTCCATACTTTCTCGAATTCAGATATGTCCTTTCGTACCACTATCATCCATTCCACACATCCTTAGATTACTTTTGTCCCATTTCACACTTGTGGCGAAATAGGTATTGCATGCTTTGTGATTTATTGTTTTGCCCTAGGATTGTTTTCCCCAGAAAGCTCATTTGCTTTGGATGGTCTGCAGATTGTGTTGGACCTCTATACTGTAGTTCCAACAGAAGCTTTGGATGCTGGCTTCTCTGAGGCAGCTGCAAGACTGAAACAGCCTGTCATTGGTCAGAAAAATATTACTAATCAGAAAGCCATTGGTCAGGGGTGATTGTTAATACTTTGTGCACTGCTTGGTTCTGCAGACAAAGAACTAGCCCTGAAGGTGCTAGAACTCTCTAGTCTTGGCTGGGAGATCAGAGAGAGCAGATCTCTGTGCTGAGACCATGTGTAGCTCATGTGAACAGCTTGTTTTCTTGATCTTCCTAGGCATTAGTAAGTAGTAGTGGAAAGTGCCTAATTAACTTTTACTGTTTAATCCTTGTTGTTTTATCTGTTCCTATTTGCAGATTAAATTTTTTTTTGTTCACTGTTCTTATTTTTTTGCTAATAAGCTTTAGCTTGTTAGCTCTGTCTGTCTTGGATTGATTAACAATCCCGGTATTGTATGTATTTCATCTGTGGGTGTATTTCTAGGAACTGTGGGACTCGGGTTGTGTGGGGGTCTTAGTCCCTATAAACCACTAGGGGGATAGCTTGCAGGTGGGGAACCTGTCCAGAGGCAAGCAGGAATCCAGCTGTCAGGTGGGAAGTTGCCAATGTAGACTCACTTGCAGGGGGGCCTGGGTAGTGCTTGGAAGGACTCTCCAAGTGGCCACAGGGTTAACCCTGAGTGGGAGTTAGGGGTAGCACTGAGGCATTATTTAACAATACTCATCCCATGATCCCTCATTCCAGAGCCACCTTACTGTTGCTGCTAGACTGCTGCGAGAGTAGATGGTGGACCCTTGGGCCGGCCTACTGGAGATGATAAGGCAGGCCGGGAGGCAGAGACACAATCTGGCAAGGTTTCACCCGGAGCCTGGGACCCCCCCCCCCCCCCCCCCGGGAGGAGCCCATAGGGGCCCGGACCCTTGGGACTTAGGCGCTGCAGTGAATGTCCAGAACGGCTGATGCGTAGGGAAGGCAGGAGACCTATCAGCAGCAGAGGCGGCTCGAGTATTGCCAGAGAGTCACAGTGAAAGGCCAAGTCAGGGAGCTGGCCCAGAAGGTACACGGGGCCCCAGGGCAGGCAGGCAGAGGAAAAGTTCGTGGCAACCCGGGTAGGGTTGACGGCAGGCTGTAGCGAGGTTGAAGGTAGATAGAAGACAGGGCAGGCCGTAGGCTGAAGCGGAGTCAGAAGCAAACCGGAGTCAAGGCAGGCAGCGAGCTGTAGCTGAGTCAGAAGCAAACCGGAGTCAAGGCAAGCAGTGAGCTGTAGCGGAGTCAGAAGCATCCGGAGTTAAGGCAGGCAGAGAGCTGTAGCGAAGTCAGAAGCAAACCAGAGTCAAGGCAGGCAGCAAGCTGTAGCGGAGTCAGAAGCAAACCAGAGTCAAGGCAAGCAGCGAGCTGTAGTGGAGTCAGAAGCATCCGGAGTCAAGGCAGGCAGAGAGCTGTAGCGGAGTCAGAAGCAAACCGGAGTCAAGGCAGGCAGCGGGCTGTAGCGGAGTCAGAAGCAAACCGGAGTCAAGGCTGGAACTAGAAAGACAACAGGAGACGCAACTGGAAGCAACTAGATAGCTGGGAACCTCGTTGCAAGGCGTTTAGGGAACAACTGAACGTCGGTTATATCGGGAGCAGAGCGTGACGTCAGCCGAGAGGGCGGGGCCGGGCTTCCAGGAGCTGGGCGCACAAGAAGAGCGCCCTCACGCACGCGCGAGGCCGGAGAGGAACAGGCCCGCAATGGCGTCTGCCACTTGGGAAGAGTGCGGACAGAGAGCCCACCGGGACCAGGACCAGGCGGAATCCCGCGGCTGCCGGAGCGGAGGTAAGCGGGCCTGAGCCCTATCAGGACAGGGGCGGTCAGGACCGCAACACTTACCACTGAAAAATGGCCACTTCTTGTGCATTGATACCTTAGAGGTATTTAGAGATGTGCATTAATTTTAAATGAAATAGATAATTGCAATGAAATTGTCTATTTCATCTCTTTTCGGAAGAGCCACAAAATGAAAAACAAAAAACGAAATTTTGTAAAAATTTGTATTTCGTGTTAGTGCGCACTAACGGAACTTAGTGCACACTAACTGGATGTTAGTGTGAACTAACTGAAAATGTTAACACTCAGTTAAAAAGTGTCAATTGGGGAAGTAGTTTGTTAGCTAGAGTTATGTTTATGCATTCCCATAGTTATTGTTTGTATTGCCAAGGTTGCAAGGTGGTATTTGTCGAGGGATGGCCAGTGCCTGGTAACAAGCATAAGCAAACAATTATTATAATACATATTTAATACCATCAAGTTTCTAGTCAGCAAATGCAAAAGCATGTATTGCAAATGCATATTTTGAATTTGCCAATCCCTTTGTATTTTAGGAAAGGGGCCCTGGCATTTTGGTACATGCATATTTTTAAATCCCCTGGTCTGTCTGTTTGGGGGGGGGTGTGTTGGGGGGGGGGTAACTGGTGAGAGGGGAAGTGACCAGGGTGAATGTATGGGATGGTGGATGGGAGAGAGTCTGGTTGGGGTGGTGACTGTGAGAGAGAGAGGCAGCCTGGTGTGTGGGGGGGTTACTGGTGAGAGGTGGAGTGACTGGGGTGGCAATATAGGGTGACAGGTGTGAGAGAGGGACTGATTGGAGAGATGAGTGGTGAGAGGGTATGAATGGGATGACTATGGGGTGACAGATAGGAGAGATATTGGTTGGGGTGGTAACTGGAGAAAGAGAGGCAACCTGGTGTGTGGGGGGATGACTGGTGAGAGGGATAGTGACTGGGGTGGCTGTATGGTGTGTCAGGTGGGGGAGAAAGACTTGTTGAGTTATTAACTGGTGAGAGAGAGGCAGCCTGGTATGTGGGGGTAACTTTTGAGAGGGGGAATGACTGGGGTGACTGTATGGGAGTGACAGATGAGAGAGACTTCTTTGGGTTGTGACTGGTGAGAGAAAGACAGCCTGTTGTATATGAGGTGGGACTAGTGAGAAGGGAAGTGACTGGGGTAACTGCATGGTGTGACATGTGGGAAAGAGAGGCAGCCTGGTGTGTGTGGGTGTGGGGGGGGGGGTGATTGGGGTAACTGTATGGGGTGACTGGTTACCCCACACACAAATCAGGCTGCTTCTCTCTCTCCATTCACCACTCCAACCAGACTCTCTCCCACCTGTCTCCCCATACATTCACCCAAGTCACTTCCCCTCTCACCAGTCACCCCCCACCCAAACACACAGACTCACCCCAGGGGAATTCAAAGTATGCATATCCCAAAATGCCAGGGCCCCTTTCCTAAAATACAAAAGGATTGGTGAATTCTAAATATGCATTTGCGTTACATGCTTTTGCCGACTAGAACTTGATGCTATAAAATTACATCACTTGTTTGTTTACACTTGTTACCCCTGCAAACACCACCTTGCAATCTTAGCAACACAAACAAGTACCGGTAACTAAGGAGGCAGCCAATGGAATGCAGAGCCATACATCTAGCTAACGAATTCCTCCCAAATTCACACTTTTTAACTGACTGGTCACATTTTCAGTTAGTGTGCACTAACTGCGAAAATAGGAAAACACAACATAAATACCTCCCGAACCATTTTAAAAATGAAATCTAACAGATAACGACCCGAAACAAAAACGTCACAAAAAACAAAATCAGTGCCCATCCTATGTCTGTATCATATCTCCTTTATCCCTCCTTTCCTCTAGAATATACATATTTAGATCTTTAAGTCTTAACACTCCATATCTCAAGACTAATATTTTGTACAAAATGCACAGTTTCACTATCAGTTTGACTAAAAACTTGCACAATAGCACTTTGATAGTTATGTTTAGAATATTTGTATGCCTTTGTGGTATATCAGTTCTTAAAGGGGGGAAATTTAAGCACAATTCTCCAGCCATTTTCAAAAGACTTAGGATAAAGCTGAACCAACAAGAAAAGGATGAAGGCAGAAAAGGCCTTTGGGACACCTCATTGTATACTTTAAGAAAGGATTGCAGAAAGAGCTATCTCTTTGCCAATCAGTCTCCAGCTTATTCCTTCTCCAAACATAAGAACAGCTATAGATATAAAATGATTTGTCCTTCCTTAACTTATACATTCTAAGAGTATGTAATCGGCTAGTCACACACACCAGAATCAACCACAGACAGTTAAATAACAACTCTGACAATCACTTGACGGTTGACAGTTATCCTTTATTACTACTTAAAATGTTAACATTTAATCGTAAGTTTTAGACCGCGCCAACGCTCTAAGACAGTCATAAAACTGGCAGACAGCGTCGGTGTCATATCACAACCACATCAGTTACCTAAAATGTCACACAGCTTTACCATCCTCCCTCATCGCCCCATAACCGATACTATGTTACTGCTCCGCAACTTTGTGTTTCAGAATTCATATTATCTCGTTCTACAATTGTCAAAGTTATATTGTTTTTTCAATAATTTATATGGAGTTGTTTCTGTTAATTTCCTCTAAATCTGTAACATGTTGTTTTACCTGTAAACCGGAGTGAAGGCAGCTAGCTAAACTTTGGTATATAAAAGCCTTTAAATAAAATAAAATAAAAATATGTGTGTAAAGACATCCGAGGTCTCCACTAGATTCCCTGGGTTAGTCAGTTATAGAGGGACAATCCATTCCCAACAGCACCTCCTCCAGAGGATTGCTGAGGTCGTTAGCTCCCACTTCACAAGGGAGAGGGGGCTAGGACATAGGAGAGTGTGATCATTTTGGTTTGGATTTTGGAAAGTGAGAAGTTGTTTTGTTACCTCTGCTTGAGTAAAGGTTTCCTGGCCTAAATTATTGTTTTGGTAGAAGATTCCTTTCAGTGCATTCCTGGCCTTTTAGACTCTGTCTCCAGTTTTTGGGATAGATACTTTTGTTAAAAGTTTGGAGATCTTAGGAAAAATCCAATGGTGAGCACCTGGTCTGTGCTGGAGTAAGTACATATCCAGATCTGGAAGCCAGGGGCAAGAGGACCTGATGTGCCCTTCTCACTGCCAGCGAGGGAACAATTCTGACTCATCACCTCAGAGGACGTTTTGGACTTTGACAGTGTTTTTTTCCTATATTGGTTTGTGAGTCATCCCTTCCCCACACTGAAGCTGGGTTATATCAGCCCTATTTCTTCCAGCATCAGACCTTTCCCCAAGAAAGGTCCATCAGGAGCAATCTGGAGCGATAGAGAGAAGGTGACAATATCTTTGGACCCCCATCAATAGGGATCTCCATCCTTTGAGACACAGGACACACACTGGAGTTTTGAAAAACTGGACTATCGTGGACCTCAGGTATGAGGTTTTTGTGACTAAGGAGATCCCCCCTCAATCCTAGGATTGCCCTGCCCAACTGGGGCCACTTGCCCAATCACTCCAGGAGAAATAAGCTTTATCTCAAGAGCTTGGACCAGGGACACATAGACAGAAAGGAAAAGGAGTCTAGAGTGTCAATAAACCATTTGAATACAGATATAATTTGGAATAGCTTTATTCATATTAATTGGACTTTAATAAGCACAGTAAACTTTGATTTTGGAACCCTTAAATCTGTGTACTGTCTGTTCCCTGCAGCACTATTGCAGCAAGAGGTTTAGTAATACACACAAGGGAAAGGGATTCCACTTACATGCCTGGTCCCTGAAGGATATCCTTCTCCCCATTAGAAAGAACCCACTCTTAGGGCAAAAAAAGCACTAGTGAAAGTAACATTTGGAGTTATCCCAGGGTTTTACTGGTTTGTTCTTTTGTGTTCTCATCCAGATTCAGCACGCACACTGAATTGGGATTACACGTGCTTATCCAGTTTTGAAATGAATGTTTGATACCAAAGAAAAAAGAACTATGAATCAATGAAAAACCTTTGTTTATACCATTGCATATGTAGCAATATATTTCATATGTATGTTTGAGACTTGAAAAGTTTAAGGAACAAAGTTTAAGGAACAAAGGATTGCCTCATGAGCTGCTGACCCCTGACTCTGCCTGCAGACAAAGAAACTGCTCTTATTGCTTTGTGACTGGCCTCCAGAGTGACTTGACAGAGAAACAAAGGCTTATGATTTTATCATTTGCATTCTTGAAGGTTGGATATTTTCAATCTAAATAGCAATGGGATTAGTTAGCTAAATGTTATTTAATCTGTGCGATGTTATGGTAAAATGAACAGTTATTGTTGAATCAAATTATTCTATTTTTATGTCTTGCTAAATATGTATTTCTCTGGCTATCTTGACAAATTTTATTTAGTAAATCTTTGATAAGTATTGCACCTAATTAATAAACAAAGTTTACTGTCTAGATAAATAGAAGTTCTTGTTCTAATGAAAAGAATTTGAATAACTGCAAGATTTAATTTCTCCCAACATTGGGGCCAATGCAATATAGTGTGCTTAGCCCAGCGCACTGTATAACTTGTGTTTGTGGCATTGTGGACCCTTATTCGCTGTGGAGATGACTCCTCCCATGGGGAGGGGCCCCGTGGGGAACCACAGCGATAGGCTAAACACAGATAGCAGACACAGAGTGAATGAAAGGCTTTATTGTACTGCTGTAGATAGATGATATGAAGCAGGAAGGTAAGGCACTGAAGTCCACGAGGTGCCAATATGTTCAACAGTCTCAGATGTAGAACTTCACCCAGATGTAAGATAGGTGGGAGCCCACAGTGCGGGTAACACCGAGCCTGGTGGGTGGAGTTGGAGCACCGGATCGCAGAGGTACTCACAGGAGCGTAGTGTAACGTCTTCCTGATAATGTTGATGATGGGACTGAAGGTCTGAGGTGCAGGATACACAGACTGATAGGCCCTCAAGGAGCGAGTACCTGGTAGTCCAGAAATCCTGAAATAGAAGAGAGAGAGAGAGACCCCCGAGGAGCGGTTGTCTAGTTAGTAGAAGCCCCGAAGGAAAGTTGGAAGTGAGAGACCCTCGAGGAGCAGGTGTCTAGAGCTTTGTGAGGAGCGAGGCCCGGAGGTAGAGAGGCATCTAAGCGTTCAGCTTAGGGCGGTCAGAATAGCTAAACCGAAGTTCTTGCTAACTCAAAGGTGGTAGCGAAGCGGAGGCTTTAAATACCCGGAGGTATTGATGTTATACGGTGGGGACGCCCCCAAGGTTCCCGCCATGACGTGTATATGAGTGTAGGCAATGTGTACGCGCTCGCCCTCGGAGGCCCTGGGACTGAGCATGGCGGACTGGAACGCCCATGCTGAGCTGGAGATGCCGAGGCCCTCAGCACCAGAGGCAGCCATCTTGCCCAAGAAGGAGGAAAAGGGGAGAAAAGAGCTAAGGTAGAGAGGTCCCAGCCGTCTGCGACCGACAGACGCAACAATAACCTGCAGTTGGATGCGGGTTGTATAGGCACTAACTAATCCCCTTAGCACCTCTACAACGCACGTCCAACGCGGAGTGAAACTAATAGCGCTCATCACATGCAAATGCAATTGAATGAGGCTATTACCGGTAGCTATTCACTCCCTATGCAAAAAAAAAAAAAATGTCTGTCTAGGACAGTGGTTCTCAACCTTTTTTCGGCCGGGACACACCTGACAGATGGTTCTCATATGCGTGACACACTGAACATGTGACCGTCAAGGGGCAAAATGTAAATATACATTCTGCATCCTCAGGAATCCCCTCCACCCCCAAAAATGGGTGCAAAGCAGATCTAGGGCATTACCCTGTACAACTCGCCATACAAAAAAATATATTCTGGTTCTGATGACATCTCAGTAAAAGCAAAACAAACTCTCTTTACTGGCAGGCACAATACCCCTCCTTATGAAAAGAGAGTAATTTACCACTACAAATATTTAACCAGGCCCTAAACACTAATACACCTCCTATTAGGAAAACAGAGTAAGCCAAGCTGCTATAGATAGATACCTACTTAGAAATAATTGTAAAACTATACTAATAAATGTTACAAAACAACTGATGAACAGAATAACATCCAACAATTAAAAACTCATAAAAATTATTAAAAATTGTCCAAATATCAATAAAATATTTCAAAACAGCAGACACATCACATAATACCCAATAATTAAAATGGCAGTCAATCAAGAAAAATAAACTTAAAAAGCCGCCTTTACTTACCCTCTCCAGCAACTCTCCTACTCCTTTCCCTTGCAGACCAATAGCACTCACCAGAAGCAGCAGTGGCTGCTGAAGCTCTGTCCTCACAGTCCTCTTCCTTAGGTCCCACAACCAGTCACAACCAGTCTCTGTCTCACACAGACCAGTATCTCCCTAACTAGTATCTCTTCCTCACACTCACACCAGTCACCTCACTGACCAGTCTGTCTCTCTCTCTCTCACACACACACACACACCAGTCATCTTCCTGACCAGTCTGTCTCTCTCTCATAGAAACACACCACCTCTGACCAGTCTCTCTCTCAATCACATACAAATGTTCTTGCTCCCATTCTACCACAACCCACAAAGCTGCCACTCACGCACCCAGGCACCAATTCTACCTCACACACAAAAAACTGCCACTCACGCACCCAGGCACCCATTCTACCTCACACACAAAAAACTGCCACTCACGCACCCAGGCACCCATTCTACCACACACACAAAAAGCTGCCACTCATGCACCCTGGCACCCATTCTACCACAACCCACAAAGCGCTGCCACTCACGCACCCTGGCACCCATTCTACCACAACCCACAAAGCTGCCACTCATGCACCCATTGTACCACACACACACAAGCTCTCACTCATGCACCCAGGCACCCATTCTACCATACACACACACAAAGCTGCCACTCAGGCACCCATTCTACCACACACACACACACAAAGCTGCACTCACACCCCCATTCTACCACACACACACACCCCCATTCTACCACACACACACACACACACAAAGTTGCACCCAGGCACACATTCTACCACACACGGAGTTTCTTCTCATTGTTTTCCCCAATAAGCCTGGCCTCCGCTTATCAGCTGCCGCTGAC
Organism: Rhinatrema bivittatum; assembly: GCF_901001135.1. Lineage (NCBI taxonomy): Eukaryota > Metazoa > Chordata > Amphibia > Gymnophiona > Rhinatrematidae > Rhinatrema > Rhinatrema bivittatum. The sequence goes on along the minus strand of NC_042616.1, from coordinate 72,871,424 downwards.
CTGACTTCCGGGGGTGCGCAGGGAATCTCCGCTCTTCAGTCCCTCCGGCTTAGCCTCCAGCAGCGGCGCACAGGTCTCTTCGTTCTTGACTTCAGTCCCGCCGGCGGTGCACGGGTCTCTCCATTCTTCGGCGGCAGTGCACGGGCCTCTCCACTCTTCGGCCGCCGGCGGCCAAGAAGGAAGAATTCCCGCGGCACGGCCTTTCTTCTTCCCGCGCACCGCGTATCACTTCCTGTTCCGGGTCGGGGGGTGGAATGCAGGCGCGGGAAGAAGAAAATGCCAGCTGCGGATGCCACAGTTGTTTTTTGCACCGCTGCCGTTCCCGCTGGGCTTGAACGTGCTGATAGCCCGGCGGCAACGGCAGCAGGGAAGAAAGAGCAGCGGGAGGGACCGGGAGCCACGCGACACACCTGCCGGTGCTTGGCGACACACTGGTGTGTCGCGACGCACCGGTTGAGAACCGCTGGTCTAGGACACACATTTTAGCAATCAGAAATGAATGCCTGCCTGGAGTAGGCGTTAATTGCTGAGCACTACTAAAACTAGTACAGAAAAGCAGAGAAAACTGCTTTTCTGTACTGCCTCCTACTTAATATCGTTGGGATATTAAGTAGGAGGAACAACTCTTTAAAAAAATAATTAAAAAAAAGTTTTAAAAAAGTGCTGGCAGGGGTTAGGAAAATGGATGCTGTTAAATTCAGCGTCCATTCTCTGAACCTGACTACCGGCACCAGAAGCAGTGTATAAATCAATATTAAAGTGTCGGGCACTATCTTATGACTGTTTTATATCTAATTTGTCCCTTTACTGTCAGTGAAAAGGACCAATGAGCAATAAGTGAAGGAGTGACTAAATTAATATTAAGTGCCCGACACTTTAATATTGATTTATACATTCCTTCTGGTGCCCATAGTCAGGTTCCAAGAATGGACGCTGAATTTATCAGCATCCATTTTCCAAACCTCTGCATGTGTGCTGGTTAGGAAAACATGATACTGATAAATTCAGCGCCTGTTTTCTTAACCAGCGGACAGCCACCAACAGCAGACCTCTCTCCGGCTCACGCTGTCAAGGAGGCGCTAGTGGCACGCAATCGCCTCGCAATCTCCCCTAGCGCCTCCTCGACAGTGTGAGCCCTAATTTAAATATTGCATCGCGCCCCCAGGAGAGGTGCCTGAGGGTGCATTATGAAAGCAGGCGCTGAACACACAGCACTTGCTTTCAGTGCAACGTTTTTGCATCGGCCCCATTGTGATTAATCTTACAATGTCAAAAGAATGGGTCTGAATATCTGAAAAAGGATAAAAAGATTCCTGCATATTGTAATGATATTGGCAATCTATCACATGGTTCCAAGTCATATTTTCGAAGATAAACAGAGCCTCTGAACTGTGTTTCACAAAAAGCAAATATAATTTGTTTTATTCAACAAAATCAACAAATACTTCAGATACCTTTTTTAAGACTCATATTTTGAGTGAATTGAGGCCTATATGTTTAGCTGGTCAGTGCAAATGTCATTTTATATCGTCATACCATTTTATATCTTTTAGCAAACATCTTATCGCATTCCACTATTTCAGATTATTGCTTCTATTATAGTAAAGAAACACCGGCCAGAAATATTCCCAGTTCCATTCTCTCAATTTTTAAGTTAACACTTAAAACATACTTTGTCACTTGCTTTTCTGCAATCCTTCCTCTCTTACTATGGCATTCTCAGCTGTTGGTTTAATTTATAATTTCATAAGGGCCTGACTTATTAGGCCTGACTTATTAGACTTTTCTCCCATTCCTTGTCTATGGGAATAATGCTTAGTAAAAGAGGCCCTAAGTATGTACCAGAAGTATTACTCTGACATAATTGCACATAAACAATAAACACAGTAGAGAGGAATGCATAAACAATTCAAAGTATTTTGCCACTTGCCCTTCCTATTATTTATTTATTTATTTATTTATTTATTTATTTCAAAGCATTTATTACCCACCCTTTCTACGTTCCGAGCGGGGTACAATATGAACAATCACAGTCAAATGAACAGGAGAGAACAAGACATTACATCATTTTCAGAATGGGGGGAGCAACATATAAGCAGCACCAAGGGAGTTCATTCTATCAAGATAGGGGCCCAGTAAAGTGGTCAGTAGTTGACTAAGAAGCAATTTACAAGGACGGACATGTTGGGGGTAGTCCATTATTGTTTAGGTTTGGGAACACTTTTTTGAAGAGGAAAGTTTTTAGGGCTTTTTTTTTTTTTAATTCTTTCTTGGAGACACCTTACTTCCTTTGGTAGGCTGTTGTTCCATAGGAGTGGCCTTGCGGAGAAGAAGGCGCGTTTTCTGGTTTCCTCAAGGTGGGTGAGCTTTGGACATATTTTTGACAGCGAATTGTTCAACAATTGACTTCATGTCAAACGTGCAACACTAAACTGAACAATGTGCCAATAAGTGAAAGAACGCATAATCACAGCAATTTCACCAGCCATTTGCTATATTTATATCTCCTAACATTATCAAATTTTATCTTTGAGTAGCAGCAATTTCAAATCCTTTATTATGAGCAATATCATGAAGATAGCTGGTCAGTGCAAATGTCAGTTTGCAACTGCAACTAGCAGACCATTTTGGAAGGGCTTACTTGTATTATTACATTGTTTTGGCTCTGTTCATTTAATTCAAAATAACATCTCATGCTAAGAAAGAGATCAGAAAAGATTTAAGGAAAGTAATTTCTGACATACCCTTAAAAGCAAGAATTCAAATTTAGTGAAAAAGATACTGGTTCACAAATATCTTAAATGTTCTGCAAGCTAAAAACAGTGTGGAGTGAGATTTATTTATTATTCACATTTATTGTTCGCCAGTTTACCAAAGGCATTTTATCAATCACATATTTAAAATCAGTAAAGAACATTATAACTTAAGAAATGCCATTCTGGGTCAGACCAAGAACCATCAGGCCCATCATCCTGTCTGACAGTGGCCAGTCCAGGTCAGAAATACTGGCAGTTTCCATAATTACTCACTCCCAGGGATAGTAACCGCTTTCATTAGACTACCTGAGTAATAATGTTTTAAGGACTTTTTCTCTGAGAACTTGCCCAAACCTCTTTTAAATCTCACTTTGCTAGTCACCTTCACCACGTCCTCTGACAACAGATTCCACAAATTGCTTGCACTGAGTGGAAAAGTACTTTCTAAATTAGTTTTATATCTGCTGGTGGTTAATTTAATGGCACGACCCATTGTTTTAGTCTTGCCCAAAAGGATAAGTAAACATCTTTTAATTATCTTTTCCACCTCACTGATGATTTTATAACTTTCTATCAGGTTCTCTCTCAGCTGTCTCCTTTCCAAGCTGACGTGCGTTAGCCGGCATACAGAGGCGTATTGTGCATCAGAAAATTTGCTGTTGCCATGTGACCGGCCGTTAAGCTGCGTCCCTAGGCTAACATCATCAACAAAGGCCAGGCTCGCAATGTCTCCTTTAAAATGGTAACACGCGCGACACTGAACCAGTCTTATAAAAATTGACGTCAGGCTGTGAGAGGTAGTTCAGATTGCCGGCAGCCCAGAGCAGGAGCAGAGCTTTAGTTTATCAGTAACTGATGCTGGCAGTCAGGAATGGCCCAAGGCAATCGGCTGCCTGAGGTGAATGAGGAGATGAGAGATGCCTCACCCCCCACCACTGCTAAAATATGCAGAAGGGATACGCTTTCCAAGAGATAGGCCCTCACCAACTCACCATTCAAAAAATTCTGGTGTCACCTCAGTTACTGACTCACAAACGCCTTCTACTGCCTGAAACTTTGTGAAGTAACACAAAATCCTTCAAAAAAAGACACAGTGAGGTCCACATTCAAAAGCATTTAGCCAGACAACCCAGAAGTAAAATAATTAATTCATTTTTCAGCTATATCCTTGTCCTCCCTGAGCTTCCTTTTTATCTCGGCCATCTAGCAACTCAACTGACTTCTTCACATGCTTTTTGTTTCTAATGTATTTGAGAACATTTATATTAATAGCTTTTGCCTCTATGCAAGCTTCTTCTCAAGTTCTCTCTTTTCCAATCTTATGACTGTTTTATATCTAATTTGCCAATGCTTATATCTTGTCTATTTTCTTCATTTGGGTCTGCTTTCCATTTCTTGAATTATGCCCCTTTGGCTATAACTGCCTCTTTCACCTCATCATGAAATCATGCTGCCAATTGTTTATTTTCTTTTGATGTCGTTTAGTGCAAGGAATACTGTTTATCTGGGTTTTCAAGGTGGCATTTTTCAACAATGTCCAAACTTCAAACAAACCTTTAGCCTTTTCATCTGATCCTTTTAGTTTTTCTAATTTTCTTATTCTTCCTTTATAAAATTATATGCTACTACTATAGTACTTTTACTTTATGCTTTCCCTCCAGTGATTATATAAAATTTGATTGCATTATTATCACTATTTCATAGCTGCTCCACCACAGAAACCCCTTGCACCAGGTTGTGTGTTCCACTGAGGACTGGTTCTAAAGAAGCTGCCCCTCTCTTCAGTTCTAGGAGCAACTGCTCTGTGGAAGCAACCATTTACGCCATCTAAAAATTTAATCTCTCTAGCATGTCCCAACAAGACACTGGCCCAATCAATACTGTGGTAACCAAAATCTCCCATTATTATGTTGTTGCCTTTCTAATTTCCATTAGCATTTCACAGTTTATTTCTTCATCTTGGCCAGGGTGATGGTAGTATATACCCACTGCTGTACTCTTACCCATCACACATGGAATTTCTATCTATTATCCACAGTCCATTTTGTTCCCTGCAAGATTTTTATCATGCTTGACTCTATGCCATCCTGTATGTATCATGCCACATTTCCACCAATTCTATCTGCCCTGTTATGGCAATATAATTTATACCCTGGTATCATAGTGTCCAATTGATTATGCTCCTTACACCATGTCTCTGAAATGTGTATAATATTTACAGCCCTTGTATAATGCTATACATTCTAGTTCTCCAATCTTACTATTCAGATTTCTGGTTTTCACATTCAGACATTTTAAAGTATGTTTTTTTAATTTGTATTTGTATTTATATTTGTATTCACAATCTGCTTACTAGTTGATGATATAGGCAGCATAGAGTCATTCATATCTGCATACTCGCTATCTACATCCATCTGAGCTATTTCAGACACCTGGATCTCTGGACATCTGGGAATTTTTAGCTCCATGCTTTTCGCAATCTATGATTTTCTTTTGTCATAAAACTAACAGCAAGTCTACACAAGCTGAATATGTGATACAGTGATCATGTTCTAAACTTTATGGGGATAATTTTGTGCCAATTTTCAAAGTGAAATTATATGCATACATTCATTTTGAAAATTATCCTAGGAAAACTAACTGCACACATTTACACCTATTAAGTGGAAAGCTTTTTAAAAAAAAAGCTTACATGCATATTTTCAATTCAAAAAGTATGCATTAAAATGCAAACCCGTCCCTATTTCTGCCCCCAAGAATGTCTCTTCACAGTGTGGGCAAAATGTGCATGCAGTGGGACTACAGACAAGAGATAAACCTCACATCGTGGAGCAATATTCTAAAAACCTTTCCTGTAGGTAAAGCACTGCGGAACTGGCTTTGACAATTACCATCCCTACGGAAAAAAATGATCTATGCTTTGAATGTATGGCTATCTGAACAGAGAGCTGCTTAAAATATTAGCAGGGGGAAGCTTCACTAATTTCACTTTGTACCACACAGCAGCATCTCTTTATTGACCTATGTTTTTATGTGCGATCAAACAAGTGATTAAAAACTGATGGTGGGGGAAAGGAATAATTTTGCTAAACTTTGCTAAGGTTAGAGCAAAGATGTAGGGGCAGTTCTATCATTAGGCAGGGTGAGGCGGCTGCCTCAGTGGCAACATTTTGGGGGCTGAAAAAAGTGCTCCTCAAAACTCTCCTTCAGCGGACACCTCACCTAGCCACTGGACACGTAGTTAAAAACATGCCACAGGGTCTCACACCCTGTGGGCCAGAATGAAAGCCCCATGGCAGTGCAAAGAGATGACGTGCCCCTGAGGTTCCCCTGAGGTCAGAAGAGGAGCCTCTTCATGGCATAGATAAATGGCATCCCTACAGGGGCTGAAGAAAGAAGAAGCCCAACCTGCCGATGGAAGATAAGGCCTCACCTGTGAGCCAAAGAAAAGAAGAGGCCTAGTGACAGCCAGTGGGGTCCAGCTCACCAACAGTCAAAGAGTAGCAGAGGACCTGCAGGCTGCCACTGGAGCCAACCCACCGACGACCAAAGAATAGCAAAGGACCTGCAGGTTGCTTGTGAATCTATTCAGCAGCTGAAGAAAAGAAGAGGTTCATTGTCCACTGGCAGAGCCCATCCCCCTGACAGTCTAAGAATAGGAAAGGCCCCACTGGCAGCCAAAGCAGAAATGAAGCCCTGGCTACCTACTGAGCTCATCCTGCCCACAGGCAAAACAGAAAGGGGAAATTGAGCTTGATTGATAGCACATATGAGTGAGGTAAAGAGAAAGAGTATGGGTGTGTGAGAGATCATGAGTATATGGGTATGTGCGAGAAAGCCTGGGCATGTGTGTGAGAGAGAGAGCATATGTGAGAGCATTTATATGTGTGTAGGTGAGAGCATGTGTATGTATGAGAGAGCATCTGTGTGTGTGAGAGCATGTGTGAGAACATCTTTTTGTATGTGTAAGAGAGCATCTGTGCATGTGTGAGAGAGCATCTATGTATGTGTGTGAGAGCATGAGCATATGTGAGGGCATCTATGTGTGTACGTGAGAGCATGTATATGTATATGTATGAGAGAGCATGTGTGTGTGTGAGAGCAAGTGTGAAAACATGTTTGTGTGTGAAAGAGTGAGAGCACTTGAATGTGTGTGAAAAAGCAAGTGTGAAAACATGTGTGTGTGTGTGTGTGTGTGTGTGTGTGTGAAAAACAAGTGTGATAGCATTTGTGTGTGTGTGTGTGTGTGTGTGTGTGTAAAAGAGCAAGTGTGAGAGCATCTGTGCATGTGAGAGGTGTATGGATGAAAGCATGTGTATGTATGAGAGAGCATGTGTGAGAACATCTATGTGTATGTGAGCGCAGGTGTGAGCGTGAATGAACGTGTATGATACACCTTGGCTCCCTGAACTGGCCATGTTGTCCTTGCTTGACTGTCTTGCCTTGCGGCCTACCCAGGCCTCCTGCCTTGCTTTGTGGCCTCTGTTGGCCTCTTGCCTTTCCTTGTGGCCTCTCCTGGCCTCTTACCTTGCCTTATGGCTTCCCAGGCCTCCTTGTCTTGCTCTGTGGTCCCATGGCCACTCTGCCTTACCTTATGGCCTTTGGGTCTGCTAGGTTTCTTAGCCAGCTTTGTGCCCTGTTGGGCTTCCCTGTTTATTTTTGCCTGTTCTAAACAGTCCAGTCCTGTATTTATCTAGTCCAGTCCTTTCCTTGTCTAGTCCAGACCTGTCCGTGTCCAGTCCTAACCTGTCCTCGTCCCATTCCTGTCTTGGCTCCTATCTTTCCCATGTATCCTGTATCCAGCCCCGGCCAGTTCATGCATTCAGTCTGTATTTGTATCCAGCCCCAGACAGTCCCTGCATTCAGTCTGTATCGGGATCCAGTTCCAGCCAGTCCCTGCATTCAGTCCATGTCTATATCCAGCCCAGCCAGTTCCAGCATTCAGACTGTGTCGATATCAAGCCCCAGCCTGTACTCTGTGTCCTGCTTCCAGCCAATACTTGTATCCAGCTCAAAGTCTGCACCATGATGTAGAGCCGGAGACGAGGCCCCAGAACCCAAGGGCTCAACCTGCAGGAGAGGGGTTTGGATAAGCAGAAGACAAGTTTCAGTCCTGCCCTGTGGCTTGTATTGCCTCTGTGGGGGTGCTCCCAGACTCCAGACTGCCATTCCATAAGAGTCATGATTTTATAGATCTCTATCATATCCCTTCTCAACTGTCTCTTCTCTGAGCTGAACAGGCCTAACCTCGTTAGCCTTTCCTTTTAGATGAGCCATTCCATCTCTGTTATCATTTTGGTCCCCCTTCTATGAACCTTTTCCAGTCCAACTATATCTTTTTTGAGATGTGGTGACCAGAATTGTGCACAGTACTCAAGGTGTGGTCTCACAATGGAGCAATACAGAGAGACTCTGACTTTCTCTGTTTTATTCACCATTCCTAATAATTCTTATTTGCTTTTTTGACTGTTGCAGCACATTGAGCCAATTATTTCATTTCTTTTAAATTTACTCTTTATTACATTTTTCATAATTTTACAAAGTATCCACTTTGTCATGAAATATGGTATTACAATATCAGAAATACAATATAACATTGATTAATCAACATCTATTTATCCATTTTTAATAAGGAAATAATGCTTTCCAATTGTATTACCTGTTAGTAGGGATGTGAATCGTTTTAGGACGATTAAAATTATCGTCCGATAATTTTAATATCGTCTTAAACCGTTATGGAACACAATACAATAGAGATTCTAACGATTTATCGTTATAAATCGTTAGAATCGTGAGCCGGCACACTAAAACCCCCTAAAACCCACCCCCGACCCTTTAAATTAAATCTCCCACCCTCCCGAACCCCCCCCAAATGACTTAAATAACCTGGGGGTCCAGCGGCGGTCCGGAACGGCAGCGGTCCGGAACGGGCTCCTGCTACTGAATCTTGTTGTCTTCAGCCGGCGCCATTTTCCAAAATGGCGCCGAAAAATGGCGGCGGCCATAGACGAACACGATTGGACGGCAGAAGGTCCTTCCGGACCCCCGCTGGACTTTTGGCAAGTCTTGTGGGGGTCAGGAGGCCCCCCCCAAGCTGGCCAAAAGTTCCTGGAGGTCCAGCGGGGGTCAGGGAGCGATTTCCCGCCGCGAATCGTTTTCCGTACGGAAAATGGCGCCGGCAGGAGAATGACTGCAGGAGGTCGTTCAGCGAGGGTTCCGGCGCCTCGCTGAACGACCTCCTGCAGTCGATCTCCTGCCGGCGCCATTTTCCGTACGGAAAACGATTCGCGGCGGGAAATCGCTCCCTGACCCCCGCTGGACCTCCAGGAACTTTTGGCCAGCTTGGGGGGGGCCTCCTGACCCCCACAAGACTTGCCAAAAGTCCAGCGGGGGTCCGGAAGGACCTCCTGCCGTCCAATCGTGTTCATCTATGGCCGCCGCCATTTTTCGGCGCCATTTTGGAAAATGGCGCCGGCTGAAGACAACAAGATTCAGTAGCAGGAGCCCGTTCCGGACCGCTGCTGTTCCGGACCGCCGCTGGACCCCCAGGTTATTTAAGTCATTTGGGGGGGGGTTCGGGAGGGTGGGAGATTTAATTTAAAGGGTCGGGGTGGGTTTTAGGGGGTTTTAATGTGCCGGTTTTGCGATTTTACGATTTTACGATTTTTCACGATTTTTCACGATATTTTACCCCCCCAAACGGCAACAATACGATTCCCTCCCCCTCCCAGCCGAAATCGATCGTTAAGACGATCGAGGACACGATTCACATCTCTACCTGTTAGACCTCTATATGGGGGGGAGGGGGGTGTAAGTTACTGAACATTATAGGAGATATCAAAGGAAATCAAATACAATCAAAGAAAAAGCCTCACAAAGCCGGTTTTCTCACTTATGGATTAGACTCACTACTACTCATTTGTTGTAGAGCTTTCTTCCCTTCCGCAAAACTCTTTAATTGCTCTGGCTGATAAAAAATATAGCTGTCGTTATTATACTTAATTACACACTTGCAAGGAAAGCGCAAAAAAAAATGACGCCCCCAATGCCTGTACTTCTTGCCTCAAATCCAGGAATGGCTTCCTCTTCTGTTGCATCGCCTTTGTTATATCTGGGTATATTCTTACACAAGAACCCATAACATTTGAGTTCGGTTTTTTTAAAGTATGCAATGTACCTTGTTTTCAAATGTTCCTTGTATCACTCCCACGCGACGGTTCTGTTGTACTGTAAACCGGTGTGATCTGTATACTATACAGGAATGTCGGTATATAAGAATTTAAAATAAATAAATAAATAATGTCCCCAAGATCTTTTTTCATTAAAGAAACAGATTAGCAAAGTTGTTCTCTCAGCAATTTCATAATGATAACAATTCCAAAATATCCATTAAGTTTTCCAGAACATTAAAGGTTATTTGCTTTTGTTGAACTTTCCGTATCGGGAGAAAATAAACCTTATCTGGGGTGGAGTCTTTTCAGGGGAAATCTCTAATGTTTCATTGAAATAACGCTTTATAGTTAAGCAAGGCAACTCTCCTACCACTCTGGGAAAGTTTAAGATTCTCAAATTTAGGTGTCTCATCGTATTCTCCATATACTCAATTTTTCTAATAATAGCCCCACAGTTCTGCACCAAAGTTGACTGAACAGTCTTAACTTGTGTAAGATCTTCAATTTTTTGAAATTTTCCTGCTGCTTCCTGTTTAAATTTCTCAGAGTTCTCATTCATTAAACATATCTGAGACGACAAGGAACTAATATTGGCAGAGCAATCCATTAAGGATTTTGCTAGGGTGGATTTAAAGACCACAGTCTAGTGTCACTATCTCCGGTTTTGAAGGTATCAAAATCTTGCCAGGACTGGTAGAGGATATGGAATCAAGGCTCTCACCTCCTCCGTTGGTCTGCCCCTCTCCGCTATCAAGCTCAAGGCCTCTGGCTAGATTCTCTCCAGGTCCTCAGGAAGTCTGGATGAAGTTTTCCACCGGCAGTACCCCCTCTACCCGAGTTACTCGGTCATCCTCTTCAGGGCTCCCTGTCGGTCAGGGTGTTGAGGTTCCTTGTTCAGCAGGAGGTAGTCTCTGATCCAAAGGGCTGAGAGAAAATCCTTCCAAGGTCAGGTCACATTCTCCTTCCTGTGCCGTGACAGCCGGACCTCTCAAACCCATCTCAGCTGACTTCACAGTGCATTGTGCGATGGTCTTCTGCCCCAGGGGTAGTGAGGACGTTGAGGGGTAAGTCCTCTGCTTCCCTTTTCATTTCGGAGGCATCTTAATAGCAAAAAGGAAAATTTTCACCAAAAGAAACCAAACGCCGGAGCAGTTTCATAAGGCTGCTACTCGAGGCGCAATCTTGACTCCACCCAGAGCCGATTATTTCAATGTACTGTCCACTATGACACCCAGATATTTTTCCTGGGTAGTAGCTCCTAATATAGAACCTAATATTATGTAACTACAATGTGTATTACTTTTTCCTATGTGCATCACTTTGCAATTGTCCACATTAAATTTCATCTGCCATTTGGATGCTCAGTCCTCCAGTCTTGCAAAGTCCTCATGCAATTTATCATAATTTGCTTGTGATTTAACAATTCTAAATAATTTTGTGTCATCTGCAAATTTGATCACCTCATTTATTTATTTATTATTTATTTATTTAAAAACTTTTATATACCGGTATTAGTATGCATACATCATACCGGTTTACAATGTAACTTTAAAGGTAGAAATTACAATGAACAGGGAGGGCGAACAAGGAGGAGTATACAAAGAGCAGGAGGTGGAGGAATTAAAGCAATAAATAAAAACTGCAACGGACTATTTACAGGAATATTTGTCATTCTGCTTTCCAGATCATTTATAAACATATTAAAAAGTGCCATTTAAGTACAGATCCCTGAGGTCCTCCAATATTTACCTTTCTCCACTGAGAAAAGTGACCATTTAATCCTTCTCTCTGTTTCCTGTCTTTTAACCAGCTTGCGATCCACAAAAGGACATCGCCTCCTATCCCATGACTTTTTAATTTTCCTAGGATTCTCTCATGGGGGACATTTCAAATGCCTTCTGAAAATCTAAATTCACTGGCTCACCTTTATCCACATGTTATCCACCCCTTCAAAATATGTAGCAAATTTGTCAGGCAAGAGTTTCCTTGGGTAAATCCATGCTGGTTGTGTCCCATTAAAACATGTCTATTTCTATGTTCTCTGATTTTGTTATTTAGAATAGTTTCTACAATTTTTCCCAGTACTTAAGTCAGGCTCACTGGTCTATAGTTTCCCAATTCACCCCTGGAGTCCTTTTTAAATATTGGCATAACATTGGCCATCCTCTAGTCTTCAGGTACAATGGACGATTTTAATGATAGGTTACAAATTACTAGTAAGAGATCTGAAATTTCATTTTTGAGTGTTTTCAGAACCATGGAGTGTATATCATCCAGTCTAGGCTATTTTCTATTCTTCAGTTTGTCAATCTAGCCTATTACATCTTCCAGATTTTTCATGACTTAATTCAATTCACCCTTGAAATCGTTTCCTGAATGGGAATCTCCCCAACCTCCTCATTAGTAAGCACCAAATCAAAGAATTTCTTTAGTCTTTCTGTGATGGCCTTATCTTCCCTAGCATGCCCTTCTAGAGGATGTGGTGAAGATGAAAACAATCAAATAATTCAAAGGGGCATGGGATAAACACTGTGGATTTCTGAAGGCTAGAGGACAGAAATGAGAAAAACATACAGAGGGGTAACTTGCAGGTGCAGCGGTTACTACCCTTAGCAGAAGGCATGGAGATAACTATCTTAACCAATAAGCCTTGATGCTTTTACAGGCTGATGCAATATAGTACACTCAGCCAAGTGCATGGCCTTACACGCGATTAGACCCGCATTTTGGACGTGCAACCATAACCCTGATGTAATACAGGAATTAGCTCATCCAAAATGCGCGTCAAAACCACTGTAAATCCCCATCTACATGTTCTTTACATGTGATGAGCGCTATTAACTAATCCCCACAATTCAAATAATTTCCTATGCAGCCAATGTAGCAAATTTTACACCAGCCCGGAGCTGGCGTAAAGTCTGCTTCGCTCAAGGGCTCATTGGGAAACATTTTTTAAATCCTGCTTTTTGTGATTTCTCCTCTTAGTATCGTAGGGATACTAAGTAGGAGGAGCCACAGAAAGCAGATCCAGGTAAAAAAAAAGGTCTTTAAAAAAAAGTCAGAGCACCAATAAACACGCACAAGATACTCAGTCCAGGCCGCATATCTTGCCAGTAGTAGGAGAAAATGGACACTCGTATTGAGCGCCCTTATTCCTAATCCACACTGACAGCCACCTCTCCTGGGTGCCCGATGCCGAAGAGGCACTAGGGATGCACAATTTTTCCTAGTGCCCCCTTTTTAGGGTGACTCCTCATTTAAATATTGGATCACGTGCCCAGGAGAGGTGATTGAGCACATGTTAGGAAAGCGAGCGCTCAGCATTGAGTGCCCATTTTCTACACACCCAGATTGCATCGGCCTGTCAATGCAACTGCAACATTACTCCCACTTAGACGGCTAGACAACAGAAATGAATAACAGTGTGCAGGTGTGTAACTTGCTGATGCAGCAGTTAATATCCTTAACAGATGCTCTTCGCTTAGAAGGCAGGGAGGAACAGAGGAATTGGATTCCAACAACAAACATGAGGGCCCCGACTTCTATGATCTGGTATACTGACATAAGGGAAAAGGCACAGGACTGTTTCTGTGGCCAAGTCCATAAGCAAAACACGTCAAGCAACACTGTCTGAATTTTTAAGTAAGCTCATCACTCAGTAAAAATTGATATTAGCTGAAATTTTTACAGGTATCATCAGGTTTGGGGATAACTGCAGAGAGTGGCAGTTACAACCCTTAAGAGAATTATGGAAGTAACCTGCACAGAGTGGCAGTTACTACCTTAAGCTTGCTGGGCAGACTGGACGGACCATTTGGTCCTTTTCTGCCATCATTTCTATGTTTCTATATTCAATCATCTAAAGGTACAACTGACTCCCTCACAGGCTTCCTTCTTCAGATTTAGTTTAACATTTTTTATAACAAGTTTTTACTTTTTTTCAAATTCTCTTTTAGCCTGTCATCAATGTTTTACATTTAACTTGGCAATGCTAATGCTTTTTTCTATTATTTTTTTTCAGATTGATCCTTCTTCCAGTTTATGAAAAAAGTTCTTTTGACTAAAATAGCCTCTTTCAGCTCGCATTTTAACCATACCGGCAATTGTTTGCCTTTCCTTCCACCTTTTTTAGTGCAAGAAATACATTTGGACTGCACTTCTAAAATAGTATTTTTAAACAATGTCCACACCTGTTGTACATTTTTAACCTTTGTAGCTACATCTTTTAGTTTTTTCTATTTTTCTCATTTTATCAGTCTCCCTTATGAAAGTTTGCTACTACAGCTGTATATTTACTTATTGTTATCCTTCCAGTCTTTGTCAAATTTGATCATGTTATGATCATTATTGCCAAGTAACCCCATCACCAATACCTCTCTCACCAAATCCTGTGCTCCACTGAGAATTAGATCTAAAATTGTTCCCTCTTTTGTCAGTTCCTGAACCAATTGCTCCATGAAGCTATCATTTATTACATCCAAGAATTTCACATCTCTAGTATGTTTTGATGTTACATTTATCCAATCAATAATAAGGTAATTTAAATCTCCCATTATTACTGTTCTGCCAAATTTGGTAGGTACCCTAATTTATCTAAGCATTTCATCATCTATCTGATCATTTTGGCCAGGTAGATGGTATACCCATATTGCTTTACTCTTCCCCAACACACATGGGATTTCTACTCATAAAGATTCTACTGTCTCCAGCAAGACCTTTATCCTGTTGGACTCTATGCCATCCAGAACATAAAGTCCCCCCCCCCCCCCCCCAAGCTGATCCACTCTATCACTGTGATATAATTTGTACCCTGATAGCCCTATCTCTTTTGATTATTCTCCTTCCACAGGGTCTCTGAGATGCTATTATATTTACCTCTTCATTCAGCACTATACACGCTATCTCTTCCATCTTACTTCTTAGACTTCTGGCATTGGCATACAGACATTTCAAGGTATGTTTTTTGTTTGTATTAGCAACCTGTTTATCAATTGATAGGAATAATTTAGAATCTTTTAACTCAGCTGATTCTTTACTTATAGGCACATGGGCTACTTTTGCTTTTATTGGATACCTATCTCCGAGCCATGCACTGTTGAGTGACTGTCGGCTTTCCCTCTTGTTCTAGTATAAATGCTGCTCTAACTCCTTTTTAAAGGTTAGTGCTAGCAGATTGGGTCCACCCAGGTTAAAGTGGAGCCCATCCTTTTGTAAAAGACTCCCCTTTCTCCAAACGTTTGCCCAATTTCTTACAAAACTGAATCCAATCCATCTTCCCTGCACCATTGTCTCATCCATGCATTAAGACACCAGAATTCTGCCTGCCTCTGGAGACCTGCACGTGGAATAGGGAGCATTTCAGAAAATGGTACCCTGGAGGTTCTGGATTTCAACTTTCTACCTAAAATCCTAATTTTAGCTTCCAGAACTCCCTCCCACATCATCCTATGCCATTGGTACCCAGCTGGTTCCTCCCCAGCACTGTCTAAAATCCTATCTAGGTAATGTATGAGGTCTGCCATCCTCGCACCAGGCAGGCAAGTTACCAAGCAATCTTCATGTCCACCAGCCAGCCAGCTATCTACATTCCTAATAATCAAATCACCAACTATGTTGGCCAATCTAACCCTTCCTTCCTGGGCAGTAGCCCTGGGAAAGTCATCCTTGGTGCGAGAGGATAATGCATCATCTGGAGAGCAGGTCCTTGATATAGGATCCAACCTCTAGGGATGTGCAGACCAAAAGTTTAAGTTCATAAGTCCATAAGTCGAAAGGGGGGGTCATTTGCGGTCAATATGGACATATGGAGAATTCCATAAGTTGAGTCTATGTCCATATGTGCAAATAAAAATTTAAACCCCTCACCTGCCTTAATCCCCCCCCCCCAAGACTTACCAAAACTCCCTGGTGGTCCAGCGGGGTCAGGACGCCATTCCTGAACTCCTTTGCAAGGAGCACGTGACGTCGGCGTCACGTGATTCCTCGCGGGGTCGCTCCGGGACCCTCGTTTGACCCAAAAGGAACTTTTGGCCAGCTTGGGGGGGCCTCCTGACCCCCCCAAGCTGGCCAAAAGTGCCTTTTGGGCCCAACGAGGGTCCCGGAGCGACCCCGAGGGGAATCACGTGACGCCGCGTCACTCCGACGTGGCGCCGACGTCACGTGATTCCCCTCGGGGTCGCTCCGGGACCCTCACGGAACTTTTGGCCAGCTTGGGGAGTTTTGGTAAGTCTTGGGGGGGGGGGGATTAAGGAGGGTGAGGGGTTTAAATTTTTATTTAGATCAACAATCGCGATTTCCAACGTATTCAACATAGCTATGTTGAATAAGTTGGAAATCCGATCGTTTACGCCTCATCACTTTTTTAAGTTAAAAAAAAAAAAAAGTTGCGTTTTACATTTAAGTTCAAAACGAATACACACCCCTACCAACCTCCACTATTCCCAAGACTCCTTGCATTGGTATGTGTCCAAAACAACTTACATCCTCTTTTTCCTCTCTTATCATACTGTTTGTGCCCCATGATGGTGACATATAGTCCACTGATAAGGAACTTTTGGAGCCCTTACAGGTTCTTTGCTCCTTTGCAATCCATATTGACAAATGTTGAGTATCGTATCGAGGCCTTTTATCCTGGATCACTTTGTGACCCTCTTCCTCAATCTCCACTCTCTTCACTGGCCAAGTACTCATTATCTATTTCCTGGGAACTTGCTGGAGGTTCAGTGACTGAAACTATGCATAGGGAAAAGCAGCAGACATACAAAATACATGAGATGAGAGATGTAATATTGTTTGCCATCTGTCTTGACAGTGTCAGTTAATAGTTCAAGATTCCATTATTAGAGAAGTCCATGCTTATAGACTATCATTAATTGTGCTATATACTGTAATGCAGTAATGGCATTCTGAGATTCTATTATTCACTGGAAATCTATCCCTCGACTGGTGTATCTCTTCTCTTAATAATCTGCACTGCTTAATCTAGTCACCAAGATCAAAATAACAGTGGTCTTTTGGAAGACAGTTTTTCAGGTGTTTAGAATTTTTTAGCTGCCAAAGCAGTGGAGATGGAACTCAGTATGTGCTCTTTTAAGAGAATAATAGATCCTGGATCACCACCTGCAATGTACAAGAGATGAAACAGTATTTTTCCAACTCTCGCATAACATTTTTTCTGCTGCTGTCAATTCCTGACAACTCTGAAGAACTAGGTAATAACAGTAAACAACTAGGAAATATTTTGTTTGCAACCCACAAGCAAAAAACTTGATGTTAATTTAATAGCAAAAAAAAGTAGTGAAGCAATGGTAAAGTCAAGAGGATCTACATTATTGCACTAGATAAGAAAAATGGGCAGGCTGGTTAGGCTAAGTGGTGCTTGCCTACCATCATATTATGTTTCTCAGAAAATATTGTATTATAAAGAGAAGGGGCTGCTGCAGAAGGCTCACAGTTTCCCTGCCAATAAGAAAGAATGTGTACAACCCATTGACAGAGAGAACTGGGTGCGATTCTCAGCTAAGATCTTCCACTCTCTCGGACAGTCGGAGCTGGGAATGGTATGGGAAGCAGCATTCACAGCCCTTAGGGATGACAGGGGCGGGGGAGAAAGCCATGATCAGAGTGCAATGGAGACGACTAGTGGCCAGATTTTAGGCCCATGATTTCATCGCTCTGGAAGGAGCTCTAATGCATG
Organism: Rhinatrema bivittatum; assembly: GCF_901001135.1. Classification (NCBI taxonomy): domain Eukaryota; kingdom Metazoa; phylum Chordata; class Amphibia; order Gymnophiona; family Rhinatrematidae; genus Rhinatrema; species Rhinatrema bivittatum. The sequence goes on along the minus strand of NC_042616.1, from coordinate 72,853,800 downwards.
GCTTCCAGAGCAGGACAGTCACTGCAATACTTGGATGAAAGTAAATGGAGAGGAAATGTAAAAAGGGGGAGAATCCCCAGGGAATTGAGAATGAAGACTCATGATGCCAGATCCCCAACCTTTATTTTGATTGTGCTGCAAGCTTAAAGAAGCAGGTATAAGCTACCAGATCAAAAAGAAAAAAGAAAGAAAGAATGGAGACCTTAGGTGTGGCAACCTTTTGGGATTATCACTCTATGATGCTAGTTCCTAAACTCTTTTTGAGCTAAGAGTAGTAGAGGGAGGGTGCACCATTCTTAGAACAGCAACTCCATTGAGGTTGCTGGAATGGCTAGCCCTCTGCTGGTATAAAAGCAGCTTGCATCATAGCTAGGTGTAGCATTTTGATTTATCAGTTACAGAAGAAGGAGCTGTTTTCCTAAATTCATTTTCTTTCTATGCGATGCACTAGGCCCCCATGGTCTGGAACCTGCACTTAATATGTAGAGGACAATATCCTTACTGGTACACGACCTGTCCAGTAAAGGTGTCCCAGAGGTTACTTAAGGGATTTTTGGCGGGGGGGGGGGGGGAGATTTTTCTTTGATAGCCTTGGTCTGATTGCCTAGGTCATAGGATTTCGGGGAGTCCTTCTTACTTAGGAAGACCAGGATTAGAGGAGATTCTGTTGCTTTCTATTTCAAACCCAGTGGATGGATCAGAGGTGGCTCACTGCAGGAGAGTTCCAGTTTTTGCCTTTATATGAAGATTTTGCCTGATGTGTTGTTTTTTTTTGGGAGGGGGAGCTTTGCTGCCACCTTTCATCTAAAAGATCCTGCGTGTCATCTGGAGAAAGAGAACTGTGAGTAAGATGTTTTATTACCATTGGTGATCCCCATCTAGCATCTTCACCCTGAGCAGAAGAGGTAAAAATGGGAATTTGTGCAGATACTGAGACCCTTTATTCTTGTTTATCAGTATTTTGGAAGGAGATTTTTCTTTTCTGCCCAAAACAGGACACCATTGTCCACTTGGGAAGTCTTGCTGTTCCATGCCATGGAGAGTGACTTTTGTCCCTGGCCCACTTACTGAGAGATAAAGAAAGTTGGACAACTGTGATAACAATATGTTTTGTGCCAGTTCCTGAAGTGTAAAGTGCCATGACATGTTTTGCACCATTTCTACAGTAAAGTTTTGCTTTGGCCACCCAACCTGAGCATCCAGAGTATTTTTTTTCACTCCTATCCCTCTTGCTGGAAAAGGACAGAGACCTCTTCAGGATAGAGTTTGACAACCTCACCACCTTGGGCCCAGGAGGAATATCCTATGGACTGTGATAGAGAGAGAAGCAAAGAGCGGTCCCAGGATCCCATGTGACCCTTGCCTATAGGCTCAACCACCAAGCCAGGGGATACATAAGCAAAACATTTCCCCATGAAATGAACAAGAATATCAAGTTTGCACAATCTTGACAAAACTTTCCAAACAGTATCTTTCTGGGTGGTGCTCATAAAAATTCAGCCCAGGAACTGTTTCAAAAGTGTGTTTGTGTTGTCATGCTATCCATGAGAGAGTCCTTAGAAACATAGAAACGTGACGGCAGAAAACGACCAGTATGACCGATCTAATCTGACCATCCGCACCAATTATTCAGCTTTACAATCCCTACCACTCCCTCAGAGATCCCCTCTATTTATCCCATGTTTTTTTGAATTCAGATACTGTCCTTCTGTCCTCTACCTCCACGGGGAAGCTGTTCCATGCATTCACTACTCTTTCTGAAAAGAAATATTTCCTTAGACTACTCCTGAGTATAACCCCTTTATCCCATGGCCTATTCTAGAGCCTTCTTTCCTTTGAAAAACCCCTCCTCCAGTGCATGAAATCCATTTCTCTATCATATCCTCCCTAGCATGCCTCTCCTTGAAAGATGTTCTTCTAACAGAACTTTATCATGCTAGCAACTCATGCTATCTCCAAGGCAACACTCTGCAAATAATCTTGTCTCTCAAACAATGCTTAATATTTCTCCATTTAATATAACTAGCCGTTGCAATATTTTTGTAGAAGGAACACAGCAAAAGCTATTATGCATACAATAGATTGCTATTAAAGCACTCTAAAAGAATATATTATTGTTACGCTTTCTCTACTTCATTTTATCTTTCTAGCAACACGTCAAGTTTATGTCACTCTTCTCTCAGCTGTAAGAGGCTGCTGGAAGTGGCAAAGTTCCAATGGAAGGAAATTACATTTCAACTTTCAATGTGCTTAAATAATTCATTTGAGCTGCAATGTATATCTCAGTTCTCAGTTTCTTTACTTGTCCCCATTCTTTCTCTCCTAGACGCAAAAATGTAAATATACATCCAAAGCTCAGATTAGAACAAAAGGGCATTATTAAAAATGGACAATGACTATGGAAGAAGTCTAGTGAACAAGACACGAAGCTTCTGCTTTTATTCCTTACTGTTCTGGAAGTCATCAGGGTAAGTATCTTGCAGATCTGCCGAGGAAGAATAGTATTTAAGTGTGAGATTTACAACATATGCTCTCTCTGCTCATCCCTGCTCCGCCCCCTCTAAATTCACCCCATGTTCCGTCCCATTAGCATTCCAGAAAATACCTTATTTATACTTGTGACAACTTGGCTAGATAGGAAAGGCAGATGACAGCCATTTTCCATATCTCTAGAAGCCCCTTGCCTTAGACTAGCTACATGTAGCACAGGAACAAAAAGACATAAAACCCTTACAAAATCAATACAGTTTTCCAGCCTATGTCTCTGCTATTTCATTTCTATCCTCTTGTCCTGCTTTTTCTCTGTCTTCTCTTAGTTTCATCTCTGCCACCTCATTCTCTCTTTTTTTATTTATTTTTCCTTTTTCCCCTCATTTCTTCAGTTTTTTCTTTCCACCATTTGTGCATCTCTGTATACTGCAGACAATTCTACCTTTACCCCTCACACAAACCTGTTACCTTCCCTCAACCTCTTCTAAGTCTTATACCTTTTCTTGAATATTCCTGTCTTCTCCTCTCACAACTCTTATTGTAAGCCATTTTCCTTGTCTTAGGATGGTCACACAATTAGATTCCTACCTGCTAATTGTCTTGATAGACCAGTCCAGACAAGTGATGATATATCCTCTGGCCAGCAGTTGGAGTCAGAGACAAAAAAACTCAGAAATGACTTCACTCCCCCATAAAAGGTTCTGGCGCTGCCTTAGCACTGGAACTGAGGAAGAAAAAATGAAATATTTCTGAGCACGAATAATTATAGTAATAAAGCACAAATTATAAGGGATTGAGAATGACATGACTTCTCATCTTCCTGGTTGGCATTTCTCTCTTAAGAAAAAAAGTACTTTCACTAATCTCCATATGCATATACCTATATATATCAGGAATGTGCAGGGTTAAAAAAATATTTTAATTTTTGGATTGTTTTTGGGAGGGTTTTTTTTACCCAAATTTCACTTCATGGAATATTTGATTTAGAACTTGAGAACATAAGAAATTGCCATACTAGGTCAGACCAAGGGTCCCTCAAGCCCAGCATCCTATTTCTAACAGTGGCCAATCTAGGCTAAAAGTACCTGGCAAGTACCCAAACACTAAGTAGATCCCATGCTACTGATGCCAGTAATAGCAGTGGCCATTCCCTGTGTCAACTTGATTAATAGCAGTTAATGGACTTCTTCACCAAGAACTTATCCAAACCATTTTTAAATCCAACTACACTAACTACACTAACCACATCATCTGGCACCAAATTCCAGAGCTTAATTGTACGTTGAGTGAAAAATAATTTTCTCTGGTTAGCTTTAAATTTGCTACTTGCTAACTTCATGGAGAGCCCCCTAGTCCTTCTATTATCTGAAAGAGTAAATAACCAATTCACATTTACCTGTTCTAGACCTCCTATCCATGACATTTTAGTTTTCCTAGAAGCTTCTTTTAAAAGCCTTCTGAAAATCTAAATACACTATATCTACCAGTTCACCTTTATCCACATGTTTATTAACCCTTTCAAAAAAATGAAGCAGATGTGTTCCGCAGCCGTGGTAGGCCACGACCACGGTCCCCTACCTTGCCCGCGACGGCGAACCGCCGTGGGAGTCCCGGGGGAAGGCCCTGACCTGAGGCCATCGCTCCGGCATGGGTCTCTGTGCTGCTCGCTGCAGGGGGAGACGTCCCTGCGCCCCCCTCGCAGCGTCCAGCAGCCTGTTCCTCCGCGGAGGAAATCCAAGATGGCCACCGCCATTTTTTAGGCGTGAAGCCACTCCTCCTTGGCTGATTTAAAGGGACCTAATCCCTTTAACCAGCTTCAGCTGTTCTCCATCAGCCAGAGCAGGGGAAGTATAAAAGGCAGCTTCCTCTGCTCATTCCTTGACTTGGCAATGTCCTTGATGCTGTCTAGTCTGCTTGCTTCAGCGAGTCTTCCAGTGTCTTGAACTCTTGTTCCTGTTCCATCTTGGTGTTCCTGGTTCCTGACTTCGGATCGGCTAGTGGTGATTCCTGGTGTGTGACTTCGGATTGGCTAGCGGTGATTCCTGGTGTGTGACTTCGGACTGGCAAGTGGTGATCCCTCGGTGCGTGACCTTGTCTGGTAAGCGACGATCCTCTGGCACTCGACTTTGGACTTCTCCTTGACCATCGTCTCCAAGGGCCCACCTAAGTCCCAGTGGCCCAGGTCCCTACGGGCTCCTCCCGGGGGGGACCGCGGGCTTCCAGGGGTGAAGCTCCAGTTGGTCCTTGCACCGATACCACTCCTTGACCTCTCAAAGGTCCACCTAAGTCCCAGCGGCCTGGGTCCCTACGGGCTCCTCCTGGAGGTCACGTCTTCTGCTCTGCCTCGCCACCCAACGGGAGAACCTATGGATCTTCTTCTAAGGTATACCATACTTCCATCGGTCCAAGGGTTCGCAAGCCCGAGCATAACAGCAGATTTGTAGGGAAGACTTCCCTTGGGTAAATACAAGCTGACTGTTTTCCATTAAACCATGTCTTTCTATAAGCTCTGTGATTTTGATCTTTAGGATAGTTTCCACTATTTTTCCCAGCACTGAAGTCAGGTTCACTGGTCTATAGTTTCCTGGATCACCCCTGGAGCCCTTTTTAAATATTAGGAATTTACTGTCTACCCTCCAGTCTTCAGGTACAATGGATAATTTTAATGATAGTTACAAATTTTAATTAATAGATCAGAAATTTTATTTTTTAGTTCCTTCTGAGCTCTGGAGTGCATACTATACGGTTCAGGTGATTTGCTACTCTTTAGTTTTTCAATCTGGCCTAATACATCTTCCAGGTTCAAAGTGATTTGGTTCTTTTCATTTGACTCCTCACCCTTGAAAACCATCTCTGGAACCGGTATCTCCCCAACATCCATATTAGTAAACACAGAGGCAAAGAATTAATTTAGTCTTTCTGCAATGGCCTTATCTTCCTTAAGAGCCCCTTTAACCCCTCGGTCATCTAACAGTCAAGACTACTTCCTCACAGGTTTCTTGCTTCAGATATATTTTAAAAAGTTTGTGTTATGAGTTTTTGCCTCTACGGCCAACTTCTTTTCAAATTCTCTCAGCCAATTTTTGAATGATTTTTTTTGGATAAAATAGCCTCTTTCACCTAACCTGTTAACCGTGTTGGTAATCATTTTGCCTTCCTTCCACCTTTCTTAATGTGTTGAATACATCTGGTCTGCACTTCTAAGATTCTATTTTTAAACAATGTTCACATCTGTTGTACACTTTTAACCTTTGCAAATATACCTTTCAGTTTTTTTCTATTTTCCTCATTTTATCAAAGTTTCCCTTATGAAAATTTAGTGTTAGCACTGTGTAATTACCTATTGTCCCCCTTCCACTCATTAGTTCAAATTTGATCATGTTATGATCAATATTGCAAAGTGGCCCCACCACCATTACCTATCTCACATAATCTTACATTCCACTAATTAAATCTAAAATACCTCCCTCTCTTGTTGGTTCCTGAACCAATTGCTCCATGAAGCAGTGGTTTATTCCATCCAGGAACTTTATGACTCTAGCATGTCCTGATTTTAAATTTACCCAGTCAATATTGGGGTATTGAAATCAAAGAAAGAAATATCTCTTTTTAAGCTGAACAACGATTGAATAATCCTGTAGCAAAATGTTGTATCACATACTTTTGTTTTTTAAATAAATGCTATAAATCTTTTACCGTCTTGAAACTTAAACATAAACACATTGGTCAAGGATTAGGGACCATCATAACACCCCCGGTGCTGCAAGTTGACACTTGTATCTTACACCTTTATGGGTCCTCTTTAATCATAGGTCCAGTAGTTCAATGTTCACTCAACAAAACTTTTCTTTTTTTCTTTGTTTCTTTTCCTTTTTATCACCATGGTGATGCTCTCCACCGGGAGACCTTTCTGATCCTAGGCAGCACTGGGGCTGCCAGAGTGGATTTGGGACTTGGCTACTATGTCCCTGAAGGTCTCATCAATGTACCTCTCTGTCTGCTTCAGCTCCTCCAGATTTGCAACTTTAGTCTCCAGAGATTGGACTCATTCTGTGAGAGCCAGGAGCTCTTTGCACTGGGAAATTTGTTTCATTCATGTGAAAAAAAATGAATCAAATATTTAAAAATACCCCTAAAAAACAAAGAAAAACCTAATGGGGCCTCTCAGCCCCAATACCCATCCCTCCCACCCAACCTGAAAAATGCATGGGCAAGATCCCCCCAACTGCTGCCAAAGCCTAGAGCTAGGCCGAAGCCACAGTAGGTCACTTTGACGTTGGCCTTGGCCTAAGCAAGACCAAGACTTCATCCTATGCCGGAGCCCAGGCCCGATGCCATGGTTGAGACTGAAGTCATGACCTTGTGTAGGCCGAGGCCACAGTAGGTCACAACAAACTTGACCTTAGCCTATGCAAGGTCAAAGCCTTGGATTAGGCTGAAGCCCAGGCCCAGGCCAAACACCACTGCCCAACCCAGAGATCATTTCCTGACACCTGGGCTTCGACCTAGGCTGGGGCCTTAGCCTAGACCTGAGGCTGTGGTCTGGCCTAAAGGTTGGTTGTCAATGCTGGGGTCTCAACTCAGACCCAGGCCTGAGGCCAAATCCTGACCCAGCAGCCAGGTTACAACATTGGGACCTCGCCTCAGACCTCGCTCAATATTGGGGCCCAGCCAAGGCCCAGCACCAGGCCCTGAAGCTGCTTGTCTGCATCTTCATTCTTCGGCTCTTCTATCGCCAACTGATGCCATGCACTGGGGTTGCAACAAAATTAATTAACTTTGGCAAATTCACCACAGCGGACAGCACTTTTTTGCTATACAGCATTTTTTAAAATCTGACTATGGCATGTGTCAGCTTGCTATCCATACAAGTTTACTTCTGGTCTTGATGAGAAGCAAGTCTGGCCATCTCAAGTTTTAGGCTGTTTAGCATAGCATGAAGGATCAGGGTCAAGTAGGAGGCTTGCAGGATGAAGAACCAGAGGGGTCTTAAAGACTTCAATATGAATTGGGCAAACTGAGGATTACTTGGAAAAACTGGTTTTTCCCTCATGCAAGCATGTTTTAAAATCCTCCTGCATATGCACATATAAAGCTCTAGCCAAAATACGCGTGGGAGGGGTACATTAAATGATATGCGCATACTTGCTCTCACAATTTAAAATTGCAGCATTTCTCTACTTTTATGCTGTTGTGCGCTTTTATGGGTACATGTTCTTTTCTTTTAAAATTACCCTGAAAGTAGATAAGACGATGGAGCCCAATAGGATACATCCAAGAGTACTAAGGGAACTTAGGGATGTCCTGGCAGCTTTTAAGGCTGACCTTTTCAATGCTTTTTTAGAGTCTGGAGTAATTCTGGAGGACTGGAATAAAACAGATATGTTTACTATTCATGAAAGTGGAAGTTAGAAGAGTGCTGGGAACTACAGGCCAGTTTCTCTGAGCTCTGGGGTAATCAAACTATTGGAATATTTGCTAAAACAGAGGATAGTACAATTATTGGACTCCAGTGGATTGCAAGATCCAAGGTAGCGTGGTTTTAGTTACCAGAGGTAGATCTTGTCAGAAGAATCTGATCAATTTCTTTGATTGGGTGATCAAAGAGTTTGAGCAAGGGAGAGTGCTAGACATAGTGTACTTGGATTTCAGCAAGGCCTTTGACATGGTTCCACACAGAAGACTTATAAATAAATTGTGTACTCTTGGCATGGATCCTAGAATGACTGATTGACTGGATTAGAAGCTGGCTGAGTGAGAGGCAACAAAGGGTAGTGTTGAATGGAATTTTCAATGAGGAAGGGGTTATTATTAGCAATGTGCCTCAGAAATCAGTCCTTGGACCAGTTATTTTCAACATTTTTGTGAGCAACATAATGGAAAAATTGTTGGGAAAGGTTTGTCTTTTTGCGGATGATATCAAAATCTGTAACAGGGTATGTAGCCAGGAAAGTGTAGAAAACATGAAAAGGGATCTAGTGATGCTCAAGAAATGGTCTATGGTCTGGCAGCAAAGATTTAATGCTAAAAAAAATGCAGATTAATGCAAAAACCATTGAGAAAGATACACTACTGGAGGTGAAATTCTAAGCACAAAGGAAGAGCGAGATCTGGGGTAATGGTATCTGATGATCTTAAAGTGGCCAATCAAGTAGATAAAGCAATGTTAAAAGCCAGAAAGATGTTTGGCTACATACAGAGAGGAATGATCAGCAGGAAATGGGAAGTGATATTGCCCCTCTCTAGGTCCCTGGCAAGACCTCATTTGGAACACTGTGTACAATTCTGGAGACCGCACCTTCAAAAGGATATAAACAGAATGGAATTGGTCCTGTGGGAGGCTACTAAATTGATAAATGGTCTTAACTCATTATGTCCCAAAGTTTTTAAGAAGCTGTGATCTAAATATGACACTCGAACATAATGGGTTAAAGATCTAAACATGTATACCCTAGAAAAAAGGTGAGATAGAGGTGATATAATATCTCAAAAATTTCCATGTACAGGAGGTGAGCCTTTTTCAACAGAAAGATGGCTCTAGAATATGGGGTCATACAATGAGGTTGAAAGGGATAGGCTCAGGAGTAATCTTAGGAAATATTTCTTCACAGAGAAGGTGGTGAATACATGGAACAGCCTCCCAGTGGAAGTAGTGGAGACAAAAACAGTATCTGAATTCAAGAAAGCATGGGATGAGTACAGGGAATCTCTAAGGAAATGATGAGAATTTATAATGCTAAATTAATTGGGCAGATGGTCAGATGGGCCATACAGTCTTTTTCTGCTCAACATGTTTCTATGTTTCTAAGAAAGGGAGTGATAGTTGAATCTTTCCTAAACAGACTCTTTTTCCCAGTTGAGGAAACTTCCCTCAGTAGAAGACTTGTATCTTGACTACTCAGAAAAAAGTATCTAATTGGAGAGAAATTAGGTAGCTTTCAATCCGATGTCTTTTGCAGCAAGCCAGAGTGAGATCCTATCCTTTGTGAACCTTATTCTTCGTGCCTTCCTCCTATTCTCCTTTGGTGGAAAGACATAATCTTGTGCATGGATTCCTTGACAAGAAATATTATACCCCTTTTTACAGTTGACCTCTCAGAGGCCCCAAACTCTGTGGTATGCTAAACGGTCCACTTCTGCACCATCAGCAGTAACTCTCTGCACCATCATCAGTAACTCTCTTGTGTAATCTGGTTCTTTAATCACCAAGGATGGAAAGAGAATGTCATGGATCTTCTCGGTAAAAAGTATGAAGTTAATATTCAGTAAGTCAGCCAGCAGCAAAATTATCTAGGTAAAGTCGACCAGATAACTTAGCCAAATATTCAGCAGGACGAATCTCTCTCTGACTATACTTGGCTAAAGTTACCTGAATAAAGTTATGCTGATAACTTAGCCCATAGCTGGCTTATTGAATACTCATTTTTTAATATAGTGGGTGTGCAGCTCCGATCCCTTCCGAACCCCCCAATAAAAGCTTAATGCAGCAGGCAAGCAGCCCCCTCCTTCCTCTTAAACAGTAGGTTGGACACCAGACTATAGTTTCTATAGATTTTTGGACCCAGTTAAGGGTTTTTTTCTGGCAGCAGATAGATCAGCCACAACTTTAAAACAAATGATTTAAAAATGCGTGTTTAATTTTTGCTATCAAATAAGCAATTCCTCATCTGCTTATTTCACAAAGCAGACAGGGCATTGATCAAACACCCATGGCTGTGTTATAGTTTTAAACTGATGATATTTTACATGTTATGGGCAGGGAATGAAAGCTAGTTACAAGCTGGGAGTATTTTGCAATCCATGAGCTTGAATCAGGGTAGAGTCTTCACCCATCCATCTAACATAATGCACAGCAGAGTTAAAAGAGAAAATAATAAAGGTAGTATCAAAACGTAGAAATGAGGAAAGTGAAGGGAGTGAATAAAGAGCAGCAGATGGATCAGGAACAAAAGGACTACATTAAAAAAACCCCACAAAACCCAGGCCAACACGCAATTCTAATCAGCAAGCCTAGGAATGTCACTCCAGGGTGAGTCAGAAAAAGAAACCAAGGGCAGACTGGATAGACCACTTGCTCTTTTTCTGCCATCATTAACTTTATTACTATGTGCAGGTTTCTCCCTTGCCTTATGTTTAGGGTTGTAATTGTCATTCCATGCAGGTTTCCCCATGCCTTCTGTTTAGGATTGTGACTGCTGCATTGTGCAGGCTACTCTCTCCCCCTCCCCCCCCGCTTACCTTCTGCGACCCCTTACATTCTGTTTAGAGTTTTAATAGATGCTCTGTGCATTTTTAGCCATAGCCTTTTATGTTAAGTTGTAACTGCTGCTCCGCACATAACCTATTCCTATTCCTGACTGGGCTTTCTTAACATAATTATTCATTTTCTTGAATTCAGCCTTTCTGAAACCTAGAACTCTTGTTCTATTATCGCTTGTATCTGATCCAGGATGTACATAGAAGAGCCACACTTAGTAAGGGCGATGGATGCATGGAATGCCCTTCCAGAGTGGATAGGGAGGCTAAAAATGGCAGCGAGCTTTAAGAAAGCCTAGGACAAGCACAGAGGATCCTTAATTGCAAAACATATACTTATATTTTTTCCTCTGCTTTTATTGGATGTTGTATAGTATGTACTGAATTATTACAATTTGTTTTTATTTATTAGATTGTATATTGTTTATACCGTATTTCAGTATTTCCCAACAAGTATGCCGTCAGGTCTGATCAGCTATGCCATGGAAAAGTCAGTACTGTCCCACGCTTAGATCGAGGGCAGCACCCAGGTCGTGCTTTCAGAACCTTGTAGCAACAAGAGACACAAGCAGTGGCTCTTAAACTGATAGGAACTCCTTTCTGGGAACACATGTAAACATGTATTACTCTCCTTCCTAGAATGAGCCCCTGGAGTGTGCTAATAAATGGGCAGCATATAGACTACACACAGTGAACCTGGAAGATGTACTAGGGCAAATTGATAAATTAAAGACTACCAAATCATCTGTGCCAGATAGCATACATCCCAGAGTACTGAAAGAACTGAAAAATGAAATTGCAGACTTACTGTTAGTAATCTGTAAACTACCATTAAAATCAGCTATGGTACCTGAAGATTGGAGGGTGGCCAACATAATGCCTTTTCTTTTACAAAGGATTCCAGGGGTGATCTGGGAAACTACAGACCGATGAGCCTGATGTCAGTGCCAAGAAAAATAGTTGAAACTATTAAAGGCCAAGATTATTGAACATATAGATAGACATAGTTTAATGGGCCAAAGCCAACATGGATTTAGCTAAGGGAAGCCTTAGATCACCAATTTGCTACAGTTATTTGAAGCATGCAGATAAAGGTGAGTCAATTGATATAGTGTATCTGGATTTTCAGAAAGCATTTGCCAAAGTACCTCATGAGAAACTTTTGAGGAAATTATAACGTCATGGCATAGGAGGCAATGTTCTATTGTGAACTGAGAACTGGTTAAAAGATAGGGCTAAACAGTCAATATTTTCAATGGAGACAAGCGAATAGTAGTGCCCCAAGGATTTCTACTGTGACCACTGCTTTTTAACATATTTATAAATGACAAAGATGCTGAGTGAGACGATCAGATTTACTGATGATACAAAATTATTCAAAGTTGTTAAATCCCAAAAGAATTGTGAGAAATTGCAACAGGACCTTGCAAGACTGGGAGAGTGGACATCCAAATGGCAGGTGACATTTAATATGGACAAGAGCAAAGTGATGCATATAAGGAAGAGCAACCCAAATTATAGCTACATAATGCAAGGTTCTACATTGGGAGGCACCACCACAGAAAAGGATCTAGGCATCATCGTGGATAATACAGTGAAATCCTCCACTTAGGGTATGGCAGTAGTCAAGAAAACAAATAGAATGCTAGGAATTATTAGGAAAGGAATAGAAAATAAAACACAGAATATCATAATGCTTCTGTATCACTCCATGGTACAACCACAACTTGATTATTCTGTACAGTTTTGGTCACCACATCTCAAAAAAGATACAGTGGAATTATAAAAGGCATGGAGAAGGGCAACCAAAATGATAAAGGGGATGAAACGAATCCCATATGAGGAAAGGCTAAAGTGGTTAGGACTCTTCAACTTGGAGAAGAGATGGAGATATGATAAGGGTCTATAAAATAATTAGGGGAGTAGAATGGACAGATTAAAAGGATATTCCATATGCCTAAGGGCCCTGAAAGATTTGTGCTTTCTCCCTGTCAGTAAAGAACCCAACATCATGTGTAACCCTATTCTGGGAGACAGGCTACACTCCAATTGGGCCATAAACTGGCTAGCAGTTCCTTCTGTCTCTTTCCCCAGGGTGTGGATTCTTTTTCTGGGGGGACAAAGAATTAACTTTCAGAGCTCCGAGTGCTAAGGGTGACTATCCTTCCATTATCCCTGGGAGAGGTGGGGTTGTATCCTGGCTGTGTGCTGTAGGTGCCAAAATAAACACCCCGGAGTCACTTGTTTAGTGTCCCAAAACAAAGTCTTTACTGTTTAAACACTGCTGCAATATGGCACAACAAATCCATCTTCAGCACCGCAGAATTCCTTTTGGCTTACAGCCTTTCTTCCTTCTGTCTGTGCAGGAGTATATTGTTCCATGGTAGGGAAGCATCCGCCCTCCAGGTTATGGAGCAGTGAAACTCCCAGGTGGACAGGGGATACTGATGTGGGCAGGAAAACCCCTCTAGCACTGGCAATGCTTTTCCCAGGGGTGGAGACCCCGGATGGGTGTCCCCGGTGATGGTCTGTTTCTTTTATACACGATTAGCAGAATCTCTTGATTTTCTCAATCACTTTCAGATCCCTGAAGGGAGGGATCCCTTTGAAGCAAGCAGCTCTTCCTGCTCCAAACAGGAAGTAAGGGGCACCCAAAACCTGCATCTCAAAACTTAAATCCTTGTTCACTTAACCTAGCTTAACACCGGAGTTCCTCCTTGCAGCAGGTGACTACCACCTCCGTCCTCACTGAGGGTATGGAAGTGCAGGCCTTCCCTAACCTGAACAGCCCCAAACACAGGGTTCCCCATGCACTGAGCCTAGGTGGTGAACAGGCTCTCACAAAGATCCTACCACTTACATTTGTCAAAACCTGAAAAACAACCCAGAGGGAAAATCCCAACCAGCTAGTGCGCGGACTGGAAAGGAATACACTTTTGACCCTGGTCAGTTTCCCCAAGTAGGTTTTGCCTGGTTTCTCTGACTGGGCCTGAAAAATCAACACAGGGAAAATATCTTCTCTACCTCCTAACTGCTAGCAAACTAAAAGGAACTGGAGAGGGCTGCTTAAAAAAACTCTCAAGGGGGACGGCCATTCCAGACCTCTCAAAGGGGAGGGGCTGAATTTGAGAAGTATCCTTCCCCATTCACTAACAATATATAGACTGTTACCCCAATTAGGAGGTTAGGAGGGAATTTTTTATAATAAGAGTCAAGTAGGGATGTATATCAATTTGTAATCCCTACCTTAATTGATTTATTCCATGTTCATTGCCCAAATGTTCAATTGCTCAAATGTTCTATGTAACGCCATAGCCGCGACTGTTCTGTTATATGGAAACCGACATGATTTGATATTTTGTTCAAGAATGTCAGTATAGAAAAAAAATTCTAAATAAATAAATAAATAAATAAATAAATAATTGACATATTTATATTGTACACTATTTAAATAAAATTGCTAATACCATTACCATAAAATACACTTCATAAATAAAAGAACTTTAAATTGGAATTAAGTATCTCTATTCCTTAAACAACTTTAAATAATCTAATTCTAGTTCTAATTTTGAGCTTATATACTGCATTCCTGGTCCATCAAAGGAATAGTCCAATAAAGCAAATTGGAAGGCGGTCCCACATAGCCAAGGCAAAAAAACAAGGAGACAACCTTATGCCGTGGAAAGATTTATTATTAATTGTTTTACAGAGCCCATAGTCCAAATACATAGGAATACATAGGAAAATCCATAATACATGAACAAATACACATATTAAAACACATCAAGCATAATAAAATACTTCCTAAAATACATAATTCAATCCATAATATATAAGGGAATAAATCCTAAAATACATGTTATAAATATATAAAATGTAATAAACATCCACAGCCCTACAGCCCAATCAGCCTAATTCTTTCACTGAGAGACTGAGCAATTATTATTTCATGAACTACCCAACCAATTAAGTAATCTTACTGTCTTCTCCTCTCTTCATAAAACCCAAATTCTTAACACAAATCGTATGAATATCGGTATTATTTCATTCACAATACACACATAGATACACTCACAGATAGCTGAGCAGTCGGTCCCATGGCTTGATTGTAGTACTGAATACTGTGGTACAGGAAATATTAGAATATAAGAAAATGATCATGTTAATGACCCAGATATATTATTAAGAAATTATCTGAACTGTATCTCACCTTGTGCATGGGTTGGGAAACATGAGCAATTAAATCTAAAATACAAATCCACAGCAGCACTGGCTCCTAGTGATGACAAAATTAAAATTTACCATGGTGAGGGTAAACTTTATTCAGGTAACAAAAAGGAATCATGAGGTGAATTAATTGAGAGGTGAGAAAATTAATTGTGGGTCTTGGTCATCTTCCTTCTCTTCCTTCTCTGATCATGATCCCATGTTCACAAGCATATGCAGCTTCAAAAGTCTCCCCAACTGATTCAATCAAAATAGGTTATATGCAGTTGTGCTGGCAGAATTTGTAAGATGTGTAGCATTTTATGAAAACATGAGTGATCAGACAAAACAGGTCTGTTATTTTTACGTTGCTACACAAGACCATTCACATGCAAACCACTCTCAATCACGTCCTCCAGACCAATCAGAACAGCATACAAAGGTACCCTTTATGCACCCCCTGCCGGGCCCACACAATGGAACGCTCTCCCCTCTGACCTTCGCCAAGAACCCTGCCAGCGGACGTTCAAGAAAAAGCTTAAGACGTGACTTTTTAGACAAGCCTTTCCCTAAAGAACCATGGTTCTATGTTTTATATGCTGTTAAACGCTCATTACTCAATGGTTTTCTGTTTAGATGCTGGTTATCAATCTCCTCTATCTTTGTTTTTTCTTGACCATCTTTCTTGTTTGATTTTAAACCCTGTTTGAAATTACCCTGTTTGATGTATTTCTAACCTTTGGTTGTATGTAAACCAATGCGATATGTCTTTTCATGAATGTCGGTATAGAAAAGCTTTAATTAAATAAATAAATAAATAAATAAATAAAATGAATGTTTCAAATGAAACTATTTTATGCATCACAGAACTGCACAATCTTTAAACAAAGCATAGCAATAAAGGAAATAATAAAATGGTCCTGCTCAAAAGTTTACCTACCCTTAGTTCTTAATATTATGAATTGCATCAATGACGGCTTGAAGTCTTTTGTGATAGTTGTGAATGAGGCCCTTTATGTTCTCATGTAGTAAAGCTGCCCATTTCTCTTGGCAAAAAGGCTCCAGATCCTGTAAATTATTTGGTTGTCTAGCATGAACTGCATTGAGTTCTCCCCAAAGTGGCTCAATCATGTTGAGGTCAGGAGACTGTGATGGACCCTCCAGAACTTTCACTTTCTTTTGCTGCAGCAGCTGAAGGGTCAACTTGGCCTTATGTTTCAAATCATTGTCATGTTGGAAAGTTCAAGTGCGCCCATGCATAGATTCCTGGCTGATGAATGCAAATTCTCCTCCAATATTTTCTGATATGTTGCTGCATTCATCCTGCCATCAATTTTAACTAAATTCCCTGTGCCACTGTAGCTCACAGACCCCCAAAATAGCAGAGATCCCTCTCCATGCTTCATGCTAGGGATGGTGTTGATGCCTCTCCAAACATAGTGTTTATGGTTGTGACCATAAAGTTCAATTTTGGAATCAGCATTCCAAATTATTTTGTTCCAGAGTTCTGAGGCTTCTCTAGGTGCTGTTTGGCATATTGTGAGTGGGATGTTTTGTGGCATTGGTGCAGCAATGGCTTTTTTTCTGGAAACTGTACCATGCAGCCCATTTTTGTTCAAATATCTCCTTATTGTGCTTGCTGATACTGTTGCACTGGAGGTGGACCCTTGGCCTGGTGCAGGATTGGTACGGCCCTCTGGTTGGACCCAGAGAGCACCTGCCACCAGGAGGCAGAGCATGGGAGGAGACAGAGGCTATAGCTGGAGCTTCGCCAATAGCAACCTGGGGTTTCCGCAGATTGAGTCCTTGGGTACCTGGGCTGCCTGATCTTAGGTGGGCCTCGCAGGGTCTCCTGGAGAGGAAGCACAGGGGAGTGCCCACCACAAACAAGAGTGCACAGTCAATGACCAAACAGGCAGGTCCGGAGGTCATGGAAGGCCAGAAGAGAGTGTCCGAGTGGATAGCGAGGATCAAGGCCAGTACAGAATGGTCAGCCAAAGCAAGGGTCAGTCCCAGTGGTCAGTCTGGATGTAGTCAGATCAGGCAAAGGTCAAGTTCCAGGCAGCGATCAGACACGGACAGTGGACAAGCAGGGGTCGGTTCCAGGCAGCGGTCAGATGTAGTCAAGAACAAGCAATGGTCAGTACCGTGAGATCAGTCTGAAGAGTATTACCAGGGAACGAGGAGATGCTGGAACAGGAGACACTGGAACAAGAGACACTGGAACAGGCAAACTGAATACACCGAGGTGTCGACCCGATTGCCAAGGTGAGGTCCTGGGGAACAGGGCCTCGCTTTTATACAAAAGCGAGGTGAAGTCATCGGGGTGCGTCTTGGCCGGGTTTCCTGCACTTGGCCCTTTAAAGTGGATGATGTCGGCCATGTGCGCGCCTAGGGGCAGGGCCGAGGAGACGCTGGATGTGGAGCCCCGTCAGGAGCTCCGCTGCAAAGCCTGTGATGTCGAGGGAGTCAGAGAGGGCCACGGTGAGCTACTGGCACAGCCGGGGCCGGCAGAGGAGGTGAGGCTGGAGCTTGTTGATGGCAGGGCGAGGTGAGCAGGTCCGGTCGCGGCACGCATGCGGCCGGGACACACAACAGTACCCACCCTTCTAGGCCTCCCCCTTACCAGTTTAGGCTTCTCTGGGTGATCCTGGTGGAAGGTCTGCAGCAGGACCTTGTCGTAGATGTGGTGATAGGGTTCCCAGGAGATCTCCTCTGGACCGAAACCCTCCCACGATAGGAAGTACTCCCAACGGCCACGTTGACGTCGAACATCTAAGACCTCCTTTACTTGAAGTGTGTTTCTGGTTCAGCCGTATGTTGCTTGGGAGATGGAGGCCTTCGGGAAGACCAAGACAGGACTAGTGGTTTTAGTAGAGACACATGGAACGTGTTGTGGATTCCCATGGTGGGAGGAAGCTGAAGCTGATAAGTTACTGCTCCTATGCGTCGGATGATAGGGAACGGCTCGATGAATCTGGGAGCCTGTCGTTGAGATGGAAGACGTAGTCTAATATGTTTAGTGCTCAGCCAGACCTTGTGGCCAGGCTGAAACAGAAGTGAAGCTCAATAACGAACGTCAGTAAAATGTTGGCCCGCTCGGCTGTCTGGCTTAGTCTTTCCTTGACTTGGTTCCAGAGTCGGCGTATTGTCTGTGCTGTTGACTGGGCTGCAGGTGAGGGTTCGGAGAGAGAGTGAGGCAGTTCAGATAGATTTACTTTTGCGAGAGAAGGAAGTGAGTTCAGAGTGCTCTCCAAGTTTAGGCCACCAGCCTAGATAAGGAAAGGAGGGACACTGCCCTGCCAGTTGGTGGTGATAGACTGGAGGGAAGAGAAAAGCTGCTGCAGGGCCTTGTGACTTCTGTGTGGTTATTGGCACGTTTAGCATTCACTTTGAGAAAACAGTGCTCCACTCCCAAGGACAAAGACAAAGGTACAAGGGTCACCCCTACCACTCTGGGCCTTAGAAGTAATCTTCCCCCCAACTTGAAAAAGAATCCAGGCCCTGAAAATAAGAGATAGGGTGAGAGCCAACCTGGTAAGGCTCCAGCTCTGAAGATACTTAACAAATTTTTTTATGGCCCCAGAGGGTTGTAGTCTGCACCCAGGGATGAGGTTACACCCTGAATGGGGGTTACATAAAATGGCACCCTACAAGGGGCTCGAGGGTGTTCGAAAGTTGGAATCATGGGTTCCTGAAGGAAAATGTGATGTTTTGATCATACCTGGGAACTTTTGACTTCCAGTCACCCTGAGATTACCTAGAGGGGGGGGGGGGGAAACGGGGGAGGGCAACTGCACAGTGGGGCCGGATGCTCACAAATTTGCTCTCATAAACACTCTTACATGTTCACACTTACTTTCACTGCTCATTCTCTCACATTCTCACATGTCCATTTACACCTTTACTTCCACCATTCTCCCACTAACACACACACACTCACTCACATCTCTCCCTCTTCCATACACACATGCCCACCCACTTTCACACCCATGCTCTCCTGCACTCAACTCTCTCCTACTCACCTACATACATTCTCAGATCTCTTCTTCCTACACAAATTGTTACGGTTGTGGACCCTTGGGCCGGTTGGAACAGAGGATGGCGCGCTGTGGAGGACCACAGCAAGCGTCCCAACCGGGAGGCGGCTCGGAGGACTCAGGGAAGGCTTCGGCACTTGGACGAGGTGGAGTCCTATGCGACCAAGGACTCGGCAAGGTTGAGAGGACGGACAACGTTGGGCCCCGGTGACTGAAGAGTCTTCACCCTGGAATCCGGTACTCCCCCAGGAGAAGCCTGTAGGAGTCCGGCCGCTGGGACTTTTGGAGATTCACCCTGGAAGCCGGAGCCCCCCCAGGAGGCGCCCGTAGGGGCCCGGCTGCTGGGACTTAGGCGAATCTTCTGGGCCAGCGAAGACCAGGAAGGAAGCCGAGTCGGAAGCCGGGAGCCGAAGGAGGAACCAAGCCAGGGATGAGGCAGAAGACAGAGTCGTGGACGGAGCCAGGTCGGAGCCAGAGGTCAGAGCGAGCCAAGCCAGGGACAGAGGCTGAAGGAGAAGTCGTGGACGAAGCCAGGTCGGAACCAGAGGTCAGAATGAGACAAGCCAGGGACAGAGGCTGAAGGAGAAGTCGTGAACGAGCCGGGTCGGAACCAGAGGTCAGAAGCAGATACCAGAGGCAAGGGACGAAGACGGAAATGAGTCAGGAGTCAAGCCAGGTCAGGAACAGAGAGCAATCCAGAAGAACGCAGCAACTAGCAATCAGGAAACCTGAGGAACCTCGTTGCAAGGCACTGGAGTGGTCTAGCTGCAGGATACTTATACCCTGAGGGCGTCTGACGTCATCTACAGCTGGACTGAGGTTTTCCCGCGCTGGCCCCTTTAAATGGAGCTCCTCCCCGCACGCGCGCATGAGGGGGCAGGGCCAGTCACGCCGGAGCGTCTGAAGTGAGAAGCTTGGGCATTCTATTAGATTCATAAGACTCTGCACCCCTGTGTTCGTCATTTGTTCAAGATAGCTTTTCATAAATTAAAGACATTAAAACCATTGATATTTTTGTTGCCACTGGAAATTGTTTGAACCATGCTTCAGTTTCTTCTTTTAGGTCATCTTGATTACTGCGTAGCCTTTGTGTGGGTCTTCCTGAAAAATGTTTAGGTGTATTTCAGTTAGAACCTGAGGCTGCTCAATTATTCAAGGGGTGAGCGCAGATAGATCATAAAAAACCTGTGCTGCAGGAGCTCCATTGGCTCCCTATTAGCTATAGCTCTAGATTCAAATTGTTAGTAATATCACACGGATTATTAAATGCTAATTCAAAATAATATCCAATGGTATATTCCTACTTGATCGTTGCATTGAAGCAGGCCAAATGTTGCTTTCTCTGCCTGTCAGTCATGACTATAAGTTCAGTGTACAAAAGATGGTGCTTTTTCTTACACTGCATATCACCTGTTAATTGGAATGCCTTGCCAGCTCAGCTTAGGAAGACGTGTGATATAAAGGTATTTAGAAAGCAGGATAAGGCTTTTTTTTAAAGAGACCTTTGGGTGATGGCTGATATTGATTGTAATTTGTTTTTCTTGTATTTATTTGTATTTTATGCATGTTACTGTTTATGATGTATTTTAATGTTTTTATGATCATTTTATACATAATCCTCACTGAACGCTATTCGCATGGAATGTTAGGGGCACCGGCCACGGAGGCCCGTGGCCGGCCCCCTCCACTTAGTGGTATTGCGCCGGCATGCCCCTCACTACTGGACTCCTGGTCACGGCGGGGAGCCACAGCAGATGCGCCTCCTCCCGCGCCATCCGTCCTCTGCCAATGTGGCCTCCTGGTGCGTCCCGGCCGGCCGCAGCTTCTTCTTCCTGGCTGCCTTAGGCGCATGCGCGCCTGCTCCCTCTATTTAAAGGGACAGCGGCAGGCGCTGCCCCTATTCCTCATTTTCGGCCCTGGCCTATATCTAGGTAAGGCCTGCCCCCAGACCTTGCCTTGGCTTCCTGTGGCTCTTGCTCCGCTTGGAGATTCTGGACCCTCATCTTCTATCTTGGATTTCCTGGATTTTGGACCCCTGCCTGACTTCTGGCCCACATGTATTGCCACCTGACCTGACCCTTGCCTGACTACTGGACCTCGAGCATCGCCGCCGGACCTGACCCTTGCCTGACTACTGGACCACGAGTATCACTGCCTGACATGACCCTTGCCTGATTCACTGGGCAACAATGAAAGTGTTACTGACCTAAAAAGGTCCTACTCTGTAGTATCTTGATGTGCTGAACATGAATATGACCATGAAAAGTTTTTATTGGCTCTCGTTTTGAAGATATTTCACTTTCTATGTTTAGTCATATAAATTTATCCAGTAGGTCTGTAAATAAGCCCAGAATGATGTAATATTGCATCATATTGCATCATACCATCATGCACACATCATCCAGAGTTTATTACATCATTTTCTGATGCAATGCAGTTCTACTGCCATGCTGCTTCTGCTGAGTAAGCTGACGTCAGCAGTGTACTATATGAAGCCCAGTCAGAAAGGGTGAGCATTTGAAATATTCATGCTGGCTGACTACTGCTGGACACTCCGCAGGGATGCTCCTGAACAGGTGTACAAGAGACAAGCAAAGAAATCTAAGACGTAGTCTATGACTTCATTTTTCAAACGGTATTAACCGTAGGTCTCCTACTATTGGCATACGATTCAAGATGTAATTATATTATTGCATATTACAAAAAAACTAGAGCCAATTTTGCATTTTCACAGTCACATTCGTGTTTAGCACATGGAAATGTATAAGAATTGACTAATTTCATTTCCGTAACATGTTGCCCAGTGTTACTGGACCATGAGTATCGCCACCTGCCCTGACCCTTGCCTGATTACTAGACCACGAGACTCCCCGTAACTGAGACCCCACGTAAGTCCAGCCGGCCCTGCTACCCAAGGGCTCAACCTGTGGGGAACGAGGGCTGGTAGTGGTGAAGGCTCCTCGGGCTCTCAGACACTCTCCAGCCTCGCCAGCCAATGGTGGGAACCTGTGGGGCTCCTCCCCATAGGTGGCATCAGCTCCCCCTTGGCCCAGGGATCCACAACTGCAACATGGAAGATGTGGAATATACATTTTTAAAAATAAGTAAAAAAAAAACAACCATTTACCAATGCAAAAAAGAAGCGATATAGGGGCATACTGCGTACGTGTGTGTGTGTGTGAGGGGGGTCAAATGGTATGCACGAAAGTTGCTATTTTATAAGAGATATTCACATATAAATTATCTAACTAATACACACAACTTCACACCTACCAAATTAATTAGTGCAATTGATATTTGTCTTGTCTGCTGTCTACAATTTTTGGGTCAGAGGTCTGAGTGAACTGGTGAGGGCTCAGGGTGAAATGCTAAAGGGTCTAGGTGAAATGAAGATGGACTGGGTGAACTGGCAGAGGTATCAGAGAACTGGTGATTTCAAACACACGTGCATGAAAAAATGTATATACATCAACATTACAAAATACCAGGTTTAAGTGTACATGTTCTATCTTTTTATGTACCTAAAATATACATCCATATGTTTATAAAATAGGTAGGGAAAGCAAGCATTTTCATTGCAATGGCAATATATGCACATTCTGAAACATAAGCGTGTACTTTCGGAGCATAAGTACCTGGTATATTATAAACTGTGTAACTCCCATTATGCAGTTTATAAGATACTAGACAAGCCGTAAAGCCCGTTAAAACGGGCTACATCCCTCTGTCTCTCACCTCCCCCTCATTCTCTCTCCCCTCACTCTTCACCACCCCCCTCCCCCACCCACTCCTCTCCACCCTCCCTCTCCTCTCACTCAGTCCCCCCTCTCCCTCACTCCCTCCCACTCAGTCCCCCCTCTCCCTACCACTCACTCAGTCCCCCTCTCCCTCCCTCCCTCCCACTCACTCAGTCCCCCTCTCCCTCCCTCCCTCCACCCACCTCCATTTCCTCCCGGCGCCGTAAGCGCGACTTCCCGCAACCCTCACCCGGCTCCATTAACTCCTCCCGCTCCTGCCGGCAGCTCTCGGGGGGGGGTCACTCCCGCGCGCGCGGCAGTGACCCCCCCGAGATCTGCCGGCAGATCTGGGGAGGAGAAGTAGCGGCACCGCGCGCGCGCGGTGCCGCTACTTCTCCTCCCGCTCCTGCCGGCAGATCTCGGTGGGGGGGGCGCGGGAGTGACACCCCCCCCCCCGAGATCTGCCGGCAGATCTGGGGAGGAGAAGCAGCGGCACCGCGCGCGCGCGCGGCGCCGCTGCTTCTCCTCCCGCTCCTGCGGCCCCACCGCCATTTTTTTTTCTGATCGACATCCTTGCCCGCACATGCGCAGTAGAGCTGCGCTCTACTGCGCATTTGCGGGCCGTCGGTCACAGGCCATTTATAAGGTAGACTAGAATAAATATCCATGCACACATGCAGTAACCCAAATAGATTTGAAAGATGTTCTCCCTGTTGATCCTGTGGAATATCTTGCAAATATTTTCCTGTGTAAATGAAATTCAGACCAGATGGAACATTTACTCTGCAGCTCTTTGCTACCTCTCCTCTCATATCTCTCTCTGCACCCTTCCCCGTGCACTCTGCTTATCAGGCAAGAAACTTTTATATCTATGCCCTTTTCCACTACCATCAATTCATGACTCTGTGCTTTCCACCTGACTGCACAATATTCTTGGAATATACTTATTGAGTTGGTGCATTATACTCCCTCTCTTGCCTTATTTAAGTCTCATCTAAAAAAACAATCTTTTTGAGGTTGCTTTCAAATCTTAATCGCTGATTGTCCTGCTTTCAGCCTCATTAAATTTTAACCATTTTCTTAATAAATGTACTGTATGTTTGGATTAGATTGTAAACTCTACAGAGCAGGAACTGACTCATATATTTTTGTACAGTGCTGTTATGACTGTCGGTCGCAGACGGTTGTGACCAATTCAACTCACATCATGTGTTGCCCTGCTCTACTCTCCGGGTAAGCTCGCAGCTGGGGCTAGCCGCTACCGCCGCATATCTCCAGGTTCACAAGGCTCCTCATGGTGGCCAGGATGCCGCTGCCACCCATGCCAACTCTGGGCCTTCCTAGGCCACCAGGCCACCCTTTACTCAATGGCGGGAACCTCAGGGGCGTCCCCGACTGATGACATCACAAGGTTGGGATTCATAAGCACCTCCTTCGCCCTTTGCTAGCTGACTTGGCACCGAGTTCCTTCACCTACTGGTGCTTGCTCCTGTCTCCTCGGACCCATGGGTCCTGTATCAGATCTACCTGCAGCTCTGGACTCTGGCTCGGGTACCCACTCCTTGGGGGCCTACTCGTGCTCCAATTGGAGACCTTGTCTCCAGGCTTCTCCGCTCCTTGGGGTAGCCCCTGCACCTTCCAGAGACCCTGCCTGTTGGCTTCCCTGCTTCTCAGGGTTGTCCCTTGAACCACCTTACTGCTTTGGAGACTGCACTCCATGCTTCCCCGCTACACCACTACACCAGCTGATCTACCACTTGTTAAAGTACCCTTAGATGATCAGGAATTGACCTCCAGAAACAAAAAATGATTACATAAATTGGTACCCAAAATGGTTCTATTCTTACTGTGGAAATTGAACTTGCTGAAGACACCCTATTTTTGTGTTCAAATACATTTAGCATTATTGAATCCACCAATTCATGGTTTGGACCATAGATTGTCATTGGTATAAGTTCACCCTTCCTCTTGAGGGGAAGATTGTTCATCCACAGAAGGAAAAGTGTCCCTATCCAGTAAAGATTACTCTTAGTTTGGTCCATTATACCAGCTGTTCGAACAATTTCAAAGGACCCCAGTAACCAGTGAAAGGTACGGACTCCCAGCAAATGGTCACATTTTATGTACCCCAGTTGGGATTACATATTAAAATTAAAAAACGAAGAAAATGAGGAAAATGAGGAAAAACGTGGGCAATAAATCTTATAGACAGAAACTTTCTTCAGTGTGAAAATGGGAATAATAAATAGAAAGACTATTAGAAATTCAGCCATCTATTGTCAAATTATAATTCCTGTTATTCAGGAATGCTATTCTCTGTGATGTGTAATTTTGTATCTGTGCAAGGGTATTCTTGTCTTGGACATGTCTATGAGTTCAAAAATTATTATTTTACTTCTGACCTGTTTCATCAATGAGGCATCCTTCTTCATATTGTTTCTAATTTATGGAATACATTTTATCTAGGCTTCCAAGATGGTAATTTTAAACAGTCTTCACCCTTCATGCAGACTTTTAACTTTCAAAACTGCTCCTTTTAAAGTTCTTCTAATTTTATCAAGACTCCCTTTTTAAAATTAAATGTGTCCACAGTAATCTCTCCAGTGATTATGTCAGGTTTAATTGCAATATGATCAATATTTCCAAGAGGCTCCACCACAGTAACTCCTTGTATCAGATCATGCACTCCGCTGAGAACTAGATCGAAAGTAGTACCCCCCTGCCCCTGCCCCTGCCCCGGTTAGCATAATTCAGCTCTAATGGAACTATATAAATAAATAGTATTATTATGAAAAATGGCATATCTCTCTCTTAACATTGCCTTTTTGTAATGACCATAGCACTTAGGTAACACACTAAACAAGCTGATTTTGACATCTTAGCAAATGAAGAAGAGCAGACTAAATTTTTCTAGACAGAAGTATTTTACTTGTCTTGGCACAAATTCAGTTTGACCATAAATTACCATCATGTGGCAGGAGAGACATTAGCCCTTTCCTGGCCTAGTATTCCCAGCGAAAATCAATTATACATGTGTCACTTAGGCTTATTAAATAGACTAATCTGGGGTTAATAATTGTTGTTGCATCAGCTTTTTGGCTGCCCAGTTAAACAGCAGCAATAAAATGCCTGACAGGAACAGAAAATACATTTCAAAGAATGCAATTTTATGAACAAGGTCTTCTCCTTATTGAAAACTTTTCCACTCTGGGGGAGAGAAATTAATTTTGAGTTAATGACTGCTTTTTATTGTCTATTTCCTGCATTTTAAAAAACATGAATTAAGCTGTGAGATAACATAATTATTGCAAGTGATACACGGCATGAAAAACAATTTACTTTCATAATACAATAAAAAGAGCAGATGTTTCAGAAAGCCAAGGGCAGTCTTGGAATTAAATACAGGAATATGAATCTGGAATAAAGGAACACTGGGATGTGTATATGGGCCAACTATCAAAGCAAAATTGCTGTGGGCATTTTCCATTGGTGCATTTTATAAAAGGAACCTAAGAATAGAAGAATTGTCATTCAAGATCTGACCAAGATCCATCGAGCCCAGCATCCTGTCTCTGACAGTGGTCAGTGCCCAGCAGATCCCATAAAGTAGATCTAATGCCTGTTACTTTCTGCCAGGGATAGCAATAGCTTTCTTCAGACTACCTAGATATAATAATGAAGTAGAATTTAAGACCTGCGCGTGAGTGCACATGTGCGTATGTTTGTCGTTGTGCTGACATGAACGCAGTGGTTTTATAACATACATAAATGTTATAAAATCAGCTATGCGCACATACATATGTGCACGATTTTATATTGATGAGCGTGTCTGCGCGCAGATGATGACGACTCAGGCATGTAAATGGGGGGAATTTTAGTAGCTACGTATGCCAACACCTTGCCTGTTTCCCCAACTTATTTCCAATGTGGCCCAGTAAAGGAGAGGACTTCCTAAACCCCCTAGCTAACTTGCCTTCCTTTTACCCTATTAGCCCCGAGTCCTAAAACCCCACTGACTAGCCTAGTTTTTTTTGTTACGCAACTTGCACAGCGTCCATAGCAGACATAAAGTTACGTGATAGGGGACCCCGGTGCGTGCTTGTGCACATAAACACGCACGGACTTCATGGTGCAGTTCTGGCCTGCCCAAGTCCCACTGTGCCCTGCTCCTCTTGGTGAGAAAAATTTGTATATGTGTACCGAGAGATGCGCGTGCACCTGCACGGGTTTTAGAATCCATGCGGTGTGCCAAGCCATAGGGCTTTTAAAATCAACCAGACTATGTTATGGACTTTTCCTCCAGGAGCCGGTCCAAATCTCTTTTAAATCCTGCTATGCTAGTCACCTTGTTCATGTTCTCTGGCAACAGATTCTGCAGCTTGATCATGCACTGAATGAAAACGTATTTTCAATAATTTATTTTTGAATCTGCTGGTTGTTAGTGTCATGAGGTGTCCCCTGCTTTTAGTATTATTTGAAAGAGTAAATAATCAACCTGTAGGGATAAGCCAGTCACCCTAAAAAGGAGAGTGCAACTGAAGCAAACTTTGCAGGCCTGAGCAACACAAGACTGAAGTAAAGCCATGTGATTTTAATGTGAATGCCTGTGAGAACTGTATTGGGGAGGAGAACATGCTAATGTTCTTAATATCAAGCAATCTGTCTGCACCATAACATTTTGCTGGTATTGTTTGACGGACATAAACTTGCTGTGTCGGTGGCCTTGACAAACTTTGTATCTTGAGGCCCAGCATTGTCCACCAGATGTCTGCCAACTCATGCCATTATCTCTCTGAAAATATCCATGCATATATGAAACAGTCATATTAGAAGCCCACTAATCCAATGCCAGTGGAGTGTGGTAACATCCACTCAATATCAACTTTTAGATCCTATGCATATGTATGAAGTCCTGATGGAAGAAAAGACTTTGGACGTGCAGATTCTGGGCTG
Source organism: Rhinatrema bivittatum (assembly GCF_901001135.1). NCBI lineage: Eukaryota > Metazoa > Chordata > Amphibia > Gymnophiona > Rhinatrematidae > Rhinatrema > Rhinatrema bivittatum. The sequence continues at coordinate 72,826,118 of NC_042616.1, read as the reverse complement.
CTGCTTCTACTATAGCTGCTCAAGGCCATTCACGCAAACTTCACGCCCATGAACTTTGCACACAGTACTTTTCACAAATCTCAAGATTAAGCTTCAAGACTGGGCTCTCTGCTCAGCCCAGCCCTGCTTCATTAATTTTGGTGTAGCTGCCAATCTTATCCTTGCCTAAACCCTTGGAAGCCAAGCCCTCTTTGCTTCTGTCCACTGCTTGCAAGGTTTACAGAGGCATCTGTAAGCTCTGGATCTGCTGCCCTGAGACAATGGTGTCAGCCTGTCATTTGCCTGCTGGAAGACCAGTTTCTTGCCCTCTGTGCTAAAACAGGACCCTGATTCTTCAAAAGGACAAACCGACTGCAGCGGATAATGAGAGATCCAAATCCATCTTTGTGACAACTTTATGCACTTCTGATCAGCATAAGAAAGTGGCTAAATTATTACTTTAAGCTGAGTAGTTTACTGGCAACGCATTTGAGATGTGCAAATGGAGGAGTTTTCATAACCTTTGTAATAAGAGTGATTTACTCTGTTGAACCAGAAACTAAAAACAATATCTACAGAATATAAAAGTATATTTTATGCTACTACAATAAAATTCTTATCTACCTCTAAAATGTGTAGACATTATGCTCCCTTTTTTATGAACTTGAGACTCTTGCCAGTGCTTTCAAAGGATAAGCTGTCAATCCTTGTGTTTTATTGGAAAATGGAATAGTCCAGACAAGATTTTTTTATTATCTTTATCAACCTGTTGGTTGAGCAACCAGTATCTACGGGCATTCAACGCCCTCTTAAAGGCTGGTCTTAAGACACGTATAGGGTAACCACGTTGTATGAATCTATGGCAGAGAATATTAGCATGCTTAATATAATCTTCTTTTGTAGAACAGATTCTGTGTAGACATGGTTACCTATAATTACATTCTATTTTTCAGGAGTTTCTGAGGGATATTTTGGTTAAATCTAATTATACAGCTACAGTCTTGAGTGGCCTTTGGGACATGATCCTTGTGGCCAATGTACAGTATGTGCTATGACTCGCTCTATGACATGCTGGCAAAATCTGAATTCAAAGCAGATATTTTATCTGAAAGGTCACACAAGCTGTACATCTAAAAATGTAATATCTGCAACTCGCTGCCCTTGTGACATGTTATATATTGGATGTACTCGCCAGATGGTCAAGACTCGATTATTAGAACATAAAAACTGTCTAGCTACAAAAAAGTTACAAGCACCCATAGTTCATCATTGTTTTTATAAATCTCATTCCTTTTTGGATTTACATTGGTGGATTATAGAACAGGTGGTAGGCTCCAGCTGTAATTTGTTTTTGGACTACAAACTTAGGCCTGGATTTAGCAAAATGGGCATCGTTTATGCTAATAGACAGTTTATTGCAATTTGCCTATATGAAGAGCTAAGTTAGTGCATATCTTGATAACATTTTCAGACTTTGTGATAAGTGCCAGACTTGTTATATGTCCTGTATACAACCACTGGGGGGGGGGGGGGTGAGAGAGAGAAAGAGAAAGAGACTAGCCATAATGTCCTCTCCCTAGATAGGTATTTGTATCCCTATGGGTGGCCCACCTAATAACTCGAGGTGAGGTTTAGGTAGTAGTGTAGGAGGTTAGGGGCCACTTTGACATCCAAAGTGAGACATACGAACAGAACAGTGGTCTCTTGTGAAGATTTGATGACCTTTGGAGTGAGGAAACTCACTCCAAGATGATATTTGTGCAAGGTTCTTTCAACCTAACTTGATGGACACTCTACCCGGGTAACATCAAGCTAGGTGGAGAGAACATTGCACAAATCTCATCTTTGGGTGTGTCTTGGGCCGTCCATTGTTCCTACCATGTGACAGACGCCGGCCAATGGCATCGATAGCCGCTGTCACACAGTAAGGGCAAAGGGCCATCAGCACCATTTTGATTAGTGGCAGCCGATGGCCTGAGAGGGGGAGATCGCTCACGGGACCCCGCTAGACCACTAGGGACTTTTGGTACATCTTGGGGGGGGGGGGGTCGGGCAAGTCTTAGGGGTCGGGAGGGTGGGGGTTGCAGTTAATTAAGTTTTAAGGGTTGGGGTGGGTTTGGGGGTTTTTTTTATGTGCCCTTTCTCCCTCCCCCCCCTCCCCCGAAATACAATAAGAAAACCACACAAAATTCGTGGGTTTTCTTATCATTTCATTGCCCCCCGAACCACAACGAAATAGGAAATATCATCTCTATTTCCTATTTCGTCGCAAACAAATACATATCCCTAGTTCATATAGGAATGATCCAACACGTTATTTACTCCTGCATTTGCCTCAGTGCAGACAGTACTGGCTGTTCCACAGCACACTAGCAGACGTCTGGTGGTATTCAGGCATGGACATTGGCAGGCATCATCAGATACTAGCTGCCTGCCTAGATATAGCTGTTCCTCCTGTTCCTGTTGCTAAGTGAGCCTTTAGAGAGTCCCAGCTACCTTCGTATAGAGTTTCAGGCTTCCCTGTCTCTAACCAACACGGACAGTTCCTGTCTCTAAATATGCAATAAAGTAACAATGCAGCAGCTTTAATAATCACACACTCAGTTTCATGTCTTTCTCTTTTATTTAAATTCTTATTTTAAGGACTTTAAAGCAGATTATATTTAATTACTGTAGATATTTCTCTGTCCCCTGTAGACTCACGATATAAGTTTGTGATTATGGCAATGGAGAGTGAAGTGAGTTGCCCACAGTTAAAGGAATTATCACTGGGATTTGAACCTTGGCTTACCTTGCTTATAAAGCACTGCTCTAACCACCAGGCTATTCCTTAACTCTACTTGGCCCAGCTCAGGTTCCTCTCTATGTCCTCCTGAAATTCACACTCTCCCAGCATGTCCTGTTCTCAGTCTATTGGCTGTCTCCCCTATTCTGTGTCTGCATACAGGTACAGGCAGGGAGCTGGAGTGCAGTCTATAGGAGCTAGGGGCCTTGCTGTGGGCTTGTACCATGGGAAGCAACAGGAAGTAGGGGGAGGGCCGGATCAGCACAGCAGCAGCAGGTGGCTACAAAGAGTCAGGAGCATATGCACTTCTGCCCACTGTGCATCACTTTAAACTTTTCCACATTAAATTTCATCTGCCATTCAGATGCCTACTCAAGTTTCATCTGCAGTTTCTCGCAATCCACTGCTATTTTAACAAGTTTCAATAATTTTGTGTCCTCTACAAATTTGATCACCTCACTCATTTCCTTTCCAGACTATTTATGAATATGTTAAATAGCTCAGATCCCAGAACAGATCCCTGTGGTACTTCTCCATTTTGGAAAACTATCATCATTATTGTTTTATTTGTAACACATTTTCCCACCAATAGCAGAGCCGTAGCAAGTCTATGACCTATATGGCCTCGGCCATAGGAGCCATTCATCAGGAGTGCCATCTCTCTCAAAATGTTACGTGATCTGCAGGGCCCCCCCCCCCCCCCTTCATCAACGAGAGGTTTGGTGCTTCATTAGCTCAGCTGCAGGAGAGAGGTGATCTGCCAGCTTCTGGAGTCTGAGGATGGAGGAGCAGCAGCAAAGTCCTCTTCAAACTGGGACAAAAAAAAATCACCAACACTGCCACCTTCCCATACTCTGTCAGGAGCAGAGTGGCCCACGGAACTGCAAGAAGCAGCATTGGCCTCATACCCTGGAAGTCAGGAGGAGTGCACCAGTGGAGCAGCGTCAACCTCCTCCACGACAGAGCATGACCTGTGGACTGAAAAAATGAAACATCAGCCTCCCAACCCGCCCCAGAAGAAGAAAGAAGTACAGTCTGCGGAGCTCCAAGAAGCTTCCCACCCCACCTCAGCCGTCAGAATGGGTGCGGCTCACAGAGCCGCAAGAAGCAGTATGCACCTCCCACTCCCAGAAGTCAGGAGGAGCGCAGCCCGAGAAGTAGCATTGGCCTCCTCCACCTCCTCCACATTTAAGAAGCGAGTGTCCCCTGGACCAAACAAATGGCCTTTCACGCTGCCCCAACAATCAAAAAAAGCACTGCCTGCAGAGAGAAAGAGATAGAAAGAAGGAGCATGTGTTTATGAATAGTTGATCATGTTTGTGTGAGACAGCAGAGGAGTATATTGTGTGTGTGAGCATGTGAGAGCAAACGAGCACATATGTGTCTGCATGATTGCTTGAACATGTGAGAGCGAATGAGCAGTGTGCATATGTTTGAACATGTGTGAGGGAACGTGGAGCATGTATGTGTGCATGATTGAGCATGTGTATGTGAGAGAATAAAAGCATGTGTATGTAAAATTAAGCATATGAGTGCGAATGAAAATTTGCGAGTATGATTGAGCATATTAGAAAGCAAATGAGCTTGTGTGTGTGTATGATCATGTGTGAGAAAATGAGCATGTCTGTATGTTTGAACATGTGTTTGTGTGAGAGAGCACACTAGCATGTGTGTTTGCGAATGGTTGAGCATGTGAAAGAGAAAACGAGCATGTGTGTGTATGATTGCACGTGTGAGAAAGCGAACAAGTGAATATGTATGTGTATGATTGTGCATATGATGAAAGTGAATGATCATGTGCATGTGTGTGTATGATTGAGCATGTGAGAGAGTGAACGAGCATGTGTGTTTCTATTTGAGCATGTGAGACAGACCACAAATGATAGTGAAATGGGATGTGACCTTTGTGACAGGGACTAGGATCTCCTGTTCTTTTAAGAAACAGAAGTATGAAAAACAATAACCTCTGAACCCCAAACATTACTTTTGCTATTATTTTATGTTTTCCTTTCTTTACTGACCACGTGCAGCTGGAAAGATAGCCAATGCTTTAATAAGATAGTATAAGACCTTCAGCATTAGTGTAGACTAGCTTGGCAGAGCTCCCAGAGCTTAGGTCATCATTGGCCCCAGAGTCCAGATAAAAAAAAAAAAATGGAGCTTTTACTTTTAAAAAAATCTGTTACAGACAAATGCTTAGTACAAACAATAGTTACACATCTGGCCATTAGGAGTTTAAATGCTAAATGCCTAGAACATTATAAAGTTTCTTCACTTATGCATTGAAGCTAGAAATATGTAATCAGGAGCTTTTCTGTTAATAAAATAGATATTAATACTTCTAATTCTAATTATATATTTAATTAGTTCAATAATAGTAAAGAAAAACAAAGCATTCAGTTAGCTAGACTAAGCATATACGATGCAAACTATTATGAAATGATATTCATATATCTGAGGTCAATTAATTTTTTTATAGTTAAATTCTCCTGGCCATGTTACCTGACTTATATACACCGAATATTGGAAATTATGTGATTTTTAGTAAGAAAAATACAAAAGGCCAGGGGCAATTCTATAATGAGGCAGGGCGAGGCGACTTTTTGAGGCGGCAAAATTTCCCCCTGAAACCTTCCTGCAGCAGCCGCCTCACTCTTCATTCAGGCAAACAGTTCTGCATGGAAGAAAACCTGCAGTGCTGGTGGAGTGGAGACAGAAAAGAGACCATGGGCTGCCAGTGGCCAAAAAAAAGAGAAGAAAGACCGTGGGCCGCCTCCAGAGCCCAGACCAGTGGTGGCCAAAGAAAGGGAAAGGAGCTGCAGCGAGCTGCTGGATCCCAGACAGACGGCAGCGGGGGAAAAAAAAGGAGGCAGCAGGCCAACTCTAGTGCTCAGGTCACCGGCGGCCAACAAATTAAAAGAAGAGTGTTGGCGCAGGCAACCAAGGGGGGAAAAAAGAAAGAAAGGCCGCTGCTGGAGTCAACGAACAAGAAAAAGGCTGCTTGCTGCCGCCAGAGGCCAGGCTGCTGGTGGCAGCACGTGTGGCATCGGTGGTGGCCAAAAAAGAGTCCGCAGGCTGCCGCCAGAGCCCAAGCTGGTGGCAGCCAGAAAAGAGAAAGGAGGCTGCAGCACAAGCTGGAGGCGGTAAAGAAATAAAAATAGAGACTACGGGCCACCGCCAGATCCCAAGCCAGCAGTGGCTGAAGAACTGGAAAAGGTGAAATGTGTGTGTGTGTGTTTGTATTGGATATTATTTGATGTAACTGCAGCTTTGAAATATTTTATTGCCATTTGGAAAAGTTTTATATGAGTTTTTAATAATTGTATGCTGTTTATCAGCTGTTTTGAAATTTTTGTTTTTATTAGTATAATTTTACTGTTATGATTGATGTCTAATATTTCTTGATTTTATAGTTTGATGTTTTGATGTTTTGAGGACTGGTGATGTTTCTGGCTTTTTTGCAATTTCCAGTTCAGTTTTTGTTTGCACATTTCTATGGTCTTTTTTTCTGTATTTAATGAAGGTCTGCCTATGTTCTGTACATGTGATAGAGGTGAGATATTCTGCTAGCATGTATTTTTGTCTAGGGATCTATAGCAGCCTGGCTTGTTTTGTTTTCCTAACAGGAGGTATATTGGTTAGGGATGTGAATCGTTTTTCAACGATTAAAATTATCGTCCGATAATTTTAATATCGTCTTAAATCATTATAGAACACAATACAATAGAAATTCTAACGATTTATCGTTAAAAATCGTTAAATCGTGTTAATGCGCACTAACAGAAAATGATACAAATTGACACTTTCCAGGTCAGTAAAGGTCAGTTAGGAATGAATATGTATTCCTATGGCTGGCTGCCCTCTTATCTATTGATGTTACCAAGGTTCCCACTGAGGTGATGGTTGGGGGGATGGGAAATGGAACTGGAAACTCAGGAACACTAACAGAAAATGATACAAATTATTGACACTTTCCAGGTCAGTAAAGGTCAGTTGGGAATGAATATGTATTCCTATTGGCTGGCTGCCCTCTTATCTATTGATGTTACCAAGGTTCCCACTGAGGTGATGGTTGGGGGGATGGGAAATGGAAATGGAAACTCAGGAACACTAACAGAAAATGATACAAATTATTGACACTTTCCAGGTCAGTAAAGGTCAGTTAGGAATGAATATGTATTCCTATTGGCTGGCTGCCCTCTTATCTATTGATGTTACCAAGGTTCCAACTGAGGTGATGGTTGGGGGGATGGGAAATGGAAACTGTTGGTAGTTGACAAAAAAAGTAATGTGATCAGTCAATATGACTAGAACTTGTGCCCTATTCCTGATACCAGGGGTGTTGTGATCTTCCTGCACTCAGTGCCCTATCCCTGATACCAGGGGTGTTGTGATCTTCCTGCACACTGTGCCCTAACCCTGACACCAAGGGTGTTGTGATCTTCCTGCACACAGTGCCCTAACCCTATTAATACCAGGAGTGTTGTGAACTTCCTGCACACAGTGCCCTAACCCTGATACCAGGGGTGTTGTGATCTTCCTGCACACAGTGCCCTAACCCTGATACCAGGGGTGTTGTGATCTTCCTGCACACAATGCCCTAACCCTGACACCAGGGGTGTTGTGATCTTCCTGCACACAGTGCCCTATCCCTATTAATACCAGGAGCGTTGTGATCTTCCTGCACACAATGCCCTAACCCTGACACCAGGGGTGTTGTGATCTTCCTGCACACAGTGCCCTATCCCTATTAATACCAGGGGTGTTGTGATCTTCCTGCACACAATGCCCTAACCCTGACACCAGGGGTGTTGTGATCTTCCTGCACACAGTGCCCTATCCCTATTAATACCAGGAGCGTTGTGATCTTCCTGCACACCGTGCCCTAACCCTGATACCAGGGGTGTTGTGATCTTCCTGCACACAGTGCCCTAACCCTGACACCATAGGTGTTGTGATCTTCCTGCACACAGTGCCCTATCCTTATTAATACCAGGAGTGTTGTGATCTTCCTGCACACAGTGCCCTAACCCTGATACCAGGGGTGTTGTGATCTTTCTGCATGCAGTGCCCTATCCCGCCTGCATTACTAGTGAGAGGCTGGCTTCACAGACAGGGGGGAGCTGCCTGACCCTCACTCCTGACTTCCCCCATGTCCCAGCCAGTGAATGCTGTGTGGGTGAGGGGGAGGGGAGGATGGTGAAGTCTGAGACAGCTCCCTCCCTGCATTACTAGTGAGAGGCTGGCTTCACAGACAGGGGGGAGCTTCCTGACCCTCACTCCTCCCCTCCCCCATGTCCCAGGCATTGAATGGTGTGTGGGTGAGGGGGGGGGGGAGGATGGTGAGGCTGAAACAGCTCCTTCCCTGCATTACTAGTGAGAGGCTGGCTTCACAGACAGGGGGGAGCTGCCTGACCCTCACTCCTCCGGGGTGTTGTGATCTTCCTGTACACAGTGCCCTATCCCTGATACCAGGGGTGTTGTGATCTTCCTGCATGCAGTGCCCTATCTCTATTAATACCAGGAGTGTTGTGATCTTCCTGCACACAGTGCCCTAACCCTGATACCAGGGGTGTTGTGATCTTCCTGCATGCAGTGCCCTATCCCGCCTGCATTACTAGTGAGAGGCTGGCTTCACAGACAGGGGGGAGCTGCCTGACCCTCACTCCTGACTTCCCCCATGTCCCAGCCAGTGAATGCTGTGTGGGTGAGGGGGAGGGGAGGATGGTGAAGTCTGAGACAGCTCCCTCCCTGCATTACTAGTGAGAGGCTGGCTTCACAGACAGGGGGGAGCTTCCTGACCCTCACTCCTCCCCTCCCCCATGTCCCAGGCATTGAATGGTGTGTGGGTGAGGGGGGGGGGGAGGATGGTGAGGCTGAACAGCTCCTTCCCTGCATTACTAGTGAGAGGCTGGCTTCACAGACAGGGGGGAGCTGCCTGACCCTCACTCCTCCGGGGTGTTGTGATCTTCCTGCACACAGTGCCCTATCCCTGATACCAGGGGTGTTGTGATCTTCCTGCATGCAGTGCCCTATCTCTATTAATACCATGAGTGTTGTGATCTTCCTGCAAACAGTGCCCTATCCCTAATACCAGGGGTGTTGTGATATTCCTGCACACAGTGCCCTATTCCTGATACCGGGATGTGTGCAAGAAGATCACAACACCCCCGGTAACCGGGATAGGGCACTGCATGCCGGAAGATCACAACACCCCCGGTATCAGGAATAGGGCACTGTGTGCAGGAAGATCACAACACTCCTGGTATCAAGGATAGGGCACTGTGTGCAGGAAGATCACAACACCCCTGGTATCAGGGATAGGGCACTGTGTGCAGGAATATCACAACACCCCGGAGAAGTGAGGGTCAGGCAGCTCCCCCCTGTCTGTGAAGCCAGCCTCTCACTAGTAATGCAGGGAGGGAGCTGTATCAGCCTCACCATCCTCCCCCCCCCCCCCCCCTCACGCACACACCATTCACTGGCTGGGACATGGGGGAGGGGAGGAGTGAGGGTCAGGAAGCTCCCCCCTGTCTGTGAAGCCAGCCTCTCACTAGTAATGCAGGGAGGGAGCTGTCTCACCCTTCACCATCCTCCCCCCCCCCCCCTCACCCACACACCATTCACTTGCTGGGACTTGTGGGAAGGGAGGAGTGAGGGACAGGCAGCTCCCCCCTATCTGTGAGGCCAGCCTCTCACTAATAATGCAGGGAGGGAGCTGTCTCCGCCTTCACCATCCTCCCACCCCCTACTCACCCACACACCATTCACTTGCTGGGACTTGGGGGAAGGGAGGAGTGAGGGACAGGCAGCTCCCCCCTGTCTGTGAAGCCAGCCTCTCACTAATAATGCAGGGAGGGAGCTGTCTCCGCCTTCACCATCCTCCCCCCTCCCCCTCACCCACACACCATTCACTGGCTGGGACATGGGGAGGGGAGGAGTGAGGGTCAGGAAGCTTCCCCCTGTCTGTGAAGCCAGCTTCTCACTAGTAATGCAGGCGGGAGAAGGCACTGCATGCAGGAAGATCACAACACCCCTGGTGTCAGGGTTAGGGCACTGTATGCAGGAAGATCACAACACTCCTGGTATTAATAGGGATAGGGCACTGTGTACAGGAAGATCACAACACCCCTGGTGTCAGGGTTAGGGCACTGTGTTCAGGAAGATCACAACACTCCTGGTATTAATAGGGATAGGGCACTGTGTGCAGGAAGATCACAACACCCCTGGTGTCAGGGTTAGGGCACTGTGTGCAGGAAGATCACAACACTCCTGGTATTAATAGGGATAGGGCACTGAGTGCAGGAAGATCACAACACTCCTGGTATTAATAGGGATAGGGTACTGTGTGCAGGAAGATCACAACACCCCTGGTATCAGGGTTAGGGCACTGTGTGCAGGAAGATCACAATACTCCTGGTATTAATAGGGATAGGGCACTGTGTACAGGAAGATCACAACACCCCTGGTGTCAGGGTTAGGGCACTGTGTTCAGGAAGATCACAACACCCCTGGTATCAGGGTTAGGGCACAAGTTCTAGTCACATTGACTGATCACATTACTTTTTTTGTCAACCTACCAACTGTTTCCATTTCCCATCCCCCATATATTGTCAGTGGGAACCTTGGTAACATGAATAAATAAGAGGGCAGCCAATAGGAATACATATTCATTCCTAAACTGACCTTAACTGACCTGAAAAGTGTCAAATTGTATCATTTTCTGTTAGTGCGCACTAACTCCTGGTTAGTGCGCACTAATCGGAAAAAACGATTTTTTAACGATTTTTTAACGAAACAATCGTGCCAAACACGATTTTCTTCTCTTGCCAGACGATTTCAATCGTTAAGACAATAGGGGACACGATTCACATCCGTACTCATTTTTGGTTTTTACCTGCCGGTGCCAGTGCAAAAGTGCACAATTTTGGACACATTTAAAGTTACTTCATCTGCTCTGCCTTTCCCTCTCCCTCACATCATTGATATATGTCACCGGGGATGATAAGATTACTACAACGATTTAACATTTTTCCGTGGTTTTATAATGCCCACTGCCTAGTGCCCACTGCACACACTTTGCCTTCTGCCAGGCAAACAGTGAATGTCATCCTGTCTGCTCTGTCTGCACTATTTCTCTGTCACAGACAGGCTTCACAATACAGCCTGTTATGCTGCACTTTCTGGCCTGCCTTCACTGCTTGCTTATGCCCAGTACTACCTAGCTCCCACTGCCCACAATGTGCCCACTGGCAGTCATACAGAGAATAAATAACTAATCTGAAGTGTAGCTAAGGCTTCAATCACGAAAAAGGAAAAACAGAACAACAAGCAAAGCAACACAAATCTACAATGATGCAGAGATATTGTGATGCCATGCTGCCGCCATGGTTTGTTTTCCTGTCTTGTGTTAATGGGCTGCCACAGCAAAAATCCTTACCAAGAATTCGGAGAGACCTCAGAGCTATGCTTTCACACAGACAATGTCTAGAGAAACAATGCAGAGCAAGGCTGTGACATGCTCATTCTTTGAACTCAGCATCACTGTAACCCGCTCTGCGGCATTATAGGAGACTAGGAAAATGCTCCGCTGCGATACATCATAACTCTCATTGCTTGACGGTATGCCAATCCGTCCCTTCTCTGCAACCTGCCCGCTCCACAGTGTATGAACCTTTCTCCATACATTTGCAACTGTTGCTATGCCTATGATTTCCATGGGTCTTTTGACTATAATTGCTTATAGAAATCATTCTGTTTGACAGAAATGAAACAAGTAGGATTCCTTTAGTTCACGGGTCCCCTTCAGCTCATTTTGGACCCTAAAAGTTTGGAGTCAGAGTTTAAAGCTTTTAAAAAAGCTCTAAAAGCATGGCTGTTCGAACAGGCTTATATTGACTATCTTGAAAAAAAGGACTCATTGGTTTAAAGAAACATTATTTTTATCTTTGTTTTATGTTCATTTATTAATAATTGATTAACAATTTTATTTTTTATCATATTTTACTGTACCTTTTAGATATTTCAGTTTGATTTTATGATTTTGTAACATGTAAACCGTTGTGATGTATATTATGAAAGATGGTATACAAGAATTTTTAATAAATAAAATAAATAAATAAAAATAAACAAGTTGGCTCCACTGATTTCATTTTTATATTTTGTTTTCAATGAATGCACTTCTCTAGCTGAGATGCTTGTTCAATTAGTCCGCCTTTAGTCTGGCATCAAGACTTCAACAGTTGCTCACACGTTAAAAGAAGAGGTTAATTGGTTCCATAATGTAGTGGGTATCACATCTGCTTTATACATGGAAGGGCCTGGGTTCAATCCCCAGTGGAGCTATTTTTAACTTGCTGCAGAAACAGGCATGCGTCTGAGTGCAAGGATAACTTAGATACCGAAAAAGCAAGTTGAAGACCAATGGGTTCCATATATGTGAAGTGAAAACCCCACCTGTCAGGTTTTCAGGATATCCACAATCTATATGCGTGGGATAGATTTACAGGCCCTTCCTTCTATGTTTGCTACTTGATCTCATGCAAATTCATAGCAGATATCGTCTTCCCCAGAAGAAGTGTGGGAATGGTTACTGGAGACAAAATAAGGAAGCTTTAGGTAAACTCCTAAGCCAACACCTTGTGTGGTAAAAAGAATTGAGTCCCTCACAGGCTTTCTGCTTCGGATATATTTAAAAAAGGTTTTACTGTGAGTTTTTGCCTCTACAGCCAACTTCTTTTCAAATTCTCTCTTAGCCTGTCTTATCAATGTCTTACATTTAACTTGCCAACATTTATGCTTTATCCTATTTTCTTCTGTTGGATCCTTCTTCCAATTTTTGAATGAAGATCTTTTGGCTAAAATAGCTTCTTTCACCTCCCCTTTTAACCATGCCGGTAATCGTTTTGCCTTTTTTCCACCTTTCTTAATGTGTGGAATACATCTGGACTGTGCTTCTAGGATGGTATTTTTTAACAATGACCACGCCTCTTGGACATTTTTTTACTTTTGTAGCTGCTCCTTTCAGTTTTTTTCTAACAATTTTTCTCATTTTATCAAAGTTTCCCTTTTGAAAGTTTAGCACGAGAGTCTTGGATTTGCACTTTGTTCCTCTTCCAGTCATTAAATCAAATTTGATCATATTATGATCACTATTGCCAAGCGGCCCCACCACCGTTACCTCTCTCTCCAAGTCCTGTGCTCCAATGAGAATTAGATCTAAAATTGCTCCCTCTCTCGTCGGTTCCTGAACCAATTGCTCCATAAAGCTATCATTTATTCCATCCAGGAACGTTATCTCTCTAGCGTGACGTGATGATTCATTTACCCAGTCAATATTGGGGTAATTGAAGTCTCCCATTATTATTGCACTACCAATTTGGTTAGCTTCCTTAATTTCTCTTATCATTTCTCTGTCCGTCTCACCATCTTGACCAGGTGGACGGTAGTATACCCCTATCACTATAGTCTTCCCCGACACACAAGGGATTTCTACCCATAAAGATTCAATTTTGTATTTAGTCTCATGCAGGATGTTTATCCTGTTGGACTCTATGCCATCCCGGACATAAAGCGCCACACCTCCTCCTGAGTGCTCCTCTCTGTCATTGCGCTATAATTTGTACCCCGGTATAGCACTGTCCCATTGGTTATCCTCTTTCCACCAAGTCTCTGAGATGCCAATTAAGTCTGTCATCATTCACTCCTATACATTTTAATTCTCCCATCTTACTTCTTAGACTTTTTGCATTAGCATACAAACATTTCAAAGTTTGTTTTTTGTTTGTATTTTCATTCTGCTTTTTAATTGATAGGGATAAGTTAGAAATTTTTAGCTCAGGAGAGGTTTTAGTTACAGGCACTTGGACTACTTTTCTAATTATTGGAACCTCACTGTCGGGATGCCCTAATTCTAATGCATCATTAGTATCCTTTAAAGATACCTCTCTCCGAACCATGCACTGCTGAGCGATTGTCGGCTTTCCCCTTTGTTCTAGTTTAAAAGCTGCTCTATCTCCTTTTTAAAGGTTAGCACCAGTAGTCTGGTTCCACCCTGGTTAAGGTGGAGCCCATCCCTTCGAAAGAGACTCCCCCTTCCCCAAAAGGTTCCCCAGTTCCTAACAAAACTGAATCCCTCTTCCTTGCACCATTGTCTCATCCACGCATTGAGACTCCGGAGCTCTGCATGCCTCTGGTGACCTGCGTGTGGAACAGGGAGCATTTCAGAGAATGCTACCCTGGAGGTTCTGGATTTAAGCTTTCTACCTAAGAGCCTAAATTTGGCTTCCAGAACCTCCCTCCCACATTTTCCTATGTCGTTGGTGCCCACATGTACCACGACAGTCGGCTCCTCCCCAGCACTGTCTAAAATCCTATCTAGGTGACGCTTGAGGTCCGCCACCTTCGCACCAGGTAGGCATGCTACCAGGCGATCCTCATGCCCACCAGCCACCGAGCTATCTACATTCCTAATAATTGAATCACCAACTATGACGGCCGACCTAACCCTTCCCTCCTGGGCAGTAGGCCTTGGGGAGATATCCTCAGTGAGAAAGGACAATGCATTACCTGGAGAGCAGGTCCTTGCTACAGGATCCTTTCCTGCTGCACCTGGTTGGTGCTCTCCCATCATGAGATCCTCTTCCTCCAAGGCAGCACCAGGGCTGCCAGTCTGAAGTTGGGACTTGACTACTATGTCCCTGAAGGTCTCATCTATATACCTCTCTGTCTGCCTCAGCTCCTCCAGGTCTGCCACTCTAGCCTCCAGAGATCGGACTCGTTCTCTGAGAGCCAGGAGCTCTTTGCATCGCATGCACATGTACAACTTCTCACCGGTGGGTAAAAAATCATACATGTGACACTCGATGCAAAAGACTAGGAAGCCCCCCTCTTGTGCTGAGCTGCTGTCTTCATCTCAATTTTCATCAGTTCCTAGTTAAGTTTTAGGTTGCTATGGGAGTAGGACGTTATCAAAATTGAGATGAAGACAGCAGTCCAGCACAAGAGGGGGGCTTCCTAGTCTTTTGCATCGAGTGTCACATGTATGATTTTTTACCCACCGGTGAGAAGTTGTACATGTGCATGTGATGCAAAGAGCTCCTGGCTCTCAGAGAACGAGTCCGATCTCTGGAGGCTAGAGTGGCAGACCTGGAGGAGCTGAGGCAGACAGAGAGGTATATAGATGAGACCTTCAGGGACATAGTAGTCAAGTCCCAACTTCAGACAGCCCTGGTGCTGCCTTGGAGGATGAAGGTCTCATGATTGGAGAGCATCAACCAGGTGCAGCAGGAAAGGATCCTGTAGCAAGGACCTGCTCTCCAGGTAATGCATTGTCCTTTCTCACTGAGGATATCAGAGCCCGGTAGTGGCCTACTGGGCTCTGATCGAATTCTCAATAAAGGTTTTGTTGGGGTTTTTGTTTTTTTTTTTTGTGAAAGTGGCACTTGCCTATAAATTAAGGGATGACCTGGGGGGGGGGGGGGGGGTTGGGAAATACAAACAGTCTTAACTTCAGTTAGTCAGCCTGAGTGACTCACTGCTCTCTTGATTAACAAATGTTGGTGCCTATTCAAACCCAATCACACTACCTCAACACCTTTCCAAGGTGAGTAACTGAGCTGAACTATTCAACTTTTCTACTTAGGTATATACTGCTCCTACCTTATTTCTAGCTTCTGGATACTTTTTGGGTTGGTTGTTTTTTTTTTGTGGGGTTTTTTTTCAATACAAACACTCAGTTTGTATTGCAGACTTTTAAAAATAAACACACTACCTACTGCTACCTTATTGACTGACTATTTAAAAATACAGTCTAACTTGTTTATTCACTGCCTACCTACTGCTACCTTATTGACTGACTATTTAAAAATACAGTCTAACTTGTTTATTCACTGCCTTTCTGACTATTAAAGGCACAAACACACTAAATAATATTCCCAAATAGTTAACGTTGCCCCAATACTTTTAAAAAAGACAATGTCCCAAGCAAAAACTTACTGATTCCTTTCAGCCACCAGCAAGGTGAGACAGGTGATCTGGTGAGACAGGTAACAGTGGTGGGGCTGCTTGGCAATAGTGATCATAATATGATCAAATTTAAATTAATGACTGAAAGGGGAACAGTATGTAAATCTATGGCTCTAGCACTAAACTTTCAAAAGGGAAAATTTGAGAAAATGAGAAAAGTAGTTAGAAAAAACAGGCGTGGGCCTTGTTTAAAAGTAGCATCCTAGAAGCACAGACCAGGTGTATTCCATGCATTAAGAAAAATGGAAGGAAGGCAAACTGATTACCAGCATGGAAATGTTCCCAAATTTAGCTTAGCCGGTTCAGCACTGAGAAGCCTCCAGAAGATCTAACCTCACTGAAGGGCCTGTCCCTTAATCTAAAAAAATACCCACCTCTACCCTGACTCCCAATCGCTCGGTCATTTTTGATGCAGGCTTGTCTTCGTCTGTTAAAGAAAGTTTCAGACTTTAAAATGTGTAAGACTGAATGCACATCACTATTATATACAGGGAGGACAATAATGAAAGCCATTTCTGGGGGTAAAGCGCTCTTTTATCCACAGAAATAGGCTGTTTGATTACTGTCCATCCTCTACACAAGTAAAGGTAGGAGCATATAACAAGGCATATTTCTGGTTTGGAGTTCGGACAGGGGGAAAACTATAGCCAGAAAGCAAAGTGTTAGGTCCCTTTAAGGGCTGCAGCTGGAGAGCTAAGCCAGCTCAGGATTATGATGTCTGATTATGACATCACCATAGTAGAGGTTTGAAACCAGGCAACTCCTTTCTTTCTTGCTCTTTGCAACAGACGTCCTCTGTTGCTCCTAGGCTGTGATCCCTGTGCTTTGGTGTCGTGCCTCCAGTGTCTCCTGTGTCATCGTCCCTCCAGCATCTCCTGGGTCTTCATGCCTCCAGCGTCTCTTGGGTCTTCATGCCTCCAGCGTCTCCTGTGTCTTCATGCCTCCAGCGTCTCTTGGGTCTTCATGCCTCTAGCGTCTCTTGGGTCTTCATGCCTCCAGCGTCTCCTGTGTCTTCATGCCTCCAGCGTCTCTTGGGTCTTCATGCCTCCAGCGTCTCCTGTGTCTTCATGCCTCCAGTGTCTCCTGTGTCATCATCCCTCCAGCGTCTCCTGTGTCTTCATGCCTCCAGCGTCTCTTGGGTCTTCATGCCTGCAACGTCTCCATGTTCCTGTGACCATCACTTCGTCTCTTCACTATCTGCCACAGACCTTCTGCCTGGACTACGCTGTCTCTTCAAGAGATTGGTTCCTATCTTGCTGGGTGAACGCTCTATATCTTCCTTCTCTTTCCTCTCTGCCCACCTGCCTTTGCTGTTCTTTGCTTTTCATTCCCTTTCTCTGTCTTGTTTATGCTTCCCCTTTTCCTTTCCCTTACTTCTCCTTTTAGCAAAACAGTTTTAGTGGTTAATATTATTTCCCTCCCATGTAAAATTCCCTTTTATTACCATTAGAGGGTCCCTGAGGGAGAGATAGAGCTGTGGGTTAATAGGGACAGACAGGGAGAGTTTGTAAAGCTAAAGAAGCCCAGCCAGTTGTACAGTCTGAGCTGATCCTATCAGCACCCTCAGAGCCGACTGAGACAGGTGCAGCATTCAGCTCTGCAAAAACATTCACTTAAAAACCAGTTGGAGTTACTGTGAAATTCCTTTTCTTCTTCCCCTGCTTGTAATACAGTCTTCATAACAAGCTCTGTTTATTAGCACTGTGGATCCTAGGTAAGTGAGTTTTTCAGTGATTCTGGTATTTTTTGGATGTGCCTTCTTTATTTGTCTGGATACTGTGAAACCCCAGGTTTAGGGAGTCCCAATGTCCTCAGAAAGCCCTCATGAAGGAGCATGTGGTAGGGTACTTGGGAAACCCAGTTGGTGGGTGGGAGGTTGTCAGGAGAGAGGCACAAGTGCAGGAGCAGGCAAGGCCTCTGCAGTGCTTGCTAGGATCTTCAAGGTCCAAGCAAGTGAGCAAGGGTTTAACCTCCGAGTGTCAGGTGAAGCAGCTTTTGCTTTACTTCTGCTAAGAATGTTTTATTCCAGGGAGGTAAAGGAAGAGATGTGATGTGTGCTCTTCATTCCTGCCATGAATATTTCATTCTGTGTGGCAGGGGCAGAGCCAGAAGCAGCACAGCTCTTGCTCTGTTTTCCCTGTGAGCATTTAAGTGAAGGCTAAGCAATCTTGTATTGCTTAGCAGATAATAACGGGGGTTAGCGAGCGGTAGGATAGGATTAAATTATAAGTTAGGAGGGAAAGGGGAGGGGGAGAAAGTAAAGCTAAGGGGCCAATGAAAAGGAAGTATTTTGAATTGAGGAGCTGGGATTGGTTGGGGTAATAGTTAGTTATGGCAGAGAGCCCTTTCGCGCCTCAGTTGGGTGCGAGAGGGCTGAGGGAGCAGGCTGGAATAAATTCCCTCCTCCCTCCCTTACGGAAGAATCATTGGATGTTATTCAATGTGTGTTGTCTTTATTGATTGTCACAGTGGCGGGTAACCCCAGCCCAATATGGTTGATTTTGTTATGTGTTGTTAAAAGGCATTGGGGGGGGGGGGAGGTATCTCGTGTAGCGTGGGGCTGCTACATGAGGTGGCCAATGAACAAGAGGGGGGCCGAAGCTCAGAGGCCGGGGTACTTACCCACGCTGGTGCGAGGCGGGGTAAGGAAATGGACTCTATGGGTGTAGCTCTACCACTGGGTCGAGGTGGGGAGCAAGTTGTTAAGAAGGGGATAAAAGGGGGGGGGTTGTATATGTTGAATAGTGTATTAAGTGTTAGGGGCTCGGGTCATGTTATAATAAACTGCGGCCTTTATTTAACCAAAACAAACATTGTGTGGGATTATAAAGGGGGAGGGGAAGCAATTGAAAGCGAGTCTTGCCTCTCTCAGTTTTTCTTGGGGTGGGAGGCTGCAAGAAGGAGCCAAGGATGAGGCAGGAGCTCTCGTGCCACTCTCCAGTCCTTATGGATATTTCATTCAAGGACAAGGTGGGGAGATGAACCCAAGCTGTGGCAGCAGATCCTGCTCGCTCCTGCCGTGAATATTTGATTATGGGGGGGGGGGGGGGGGTGAGTCAGAGACACGGAGCAAAAGCTCCCTCCATGAACCTCTGGTTTGGGGCTCTGGCAGTGGCTGCCTGGGACTGAGCTGTGGGTCTCATCTGGGTCTGGATGTTTCCCAGCCTTGACCTAAATAATCAAAGTATGCAAGGTCTGGCCAATCCCATGTGAATTTTAACCTGAGGTGATAAGGAATGCAAAAGTACACATCTAGATTTGCTTTGTTTATTGCCCCCTCAAAAATACCCCTGCCTGCTTTTTGTGAGGGCACGGTGTTAAAGGAAAGCTCTGCATATAGTTTTCCCCCTGTCCGAACTCCAAACCAGAAATATTTACAAAACTACACGGGAAAAAGCCCACGCCTTGTTCTATGCTCCTACTTTTACTTGTGTAGAGGATGGACAGTAATCAAACAGCACATTTCTGTGGATAAAAGAGCACTTTACCCCCAGAAATGGCTTTCATTATTGTCCTCCCTGTATATAATGGTGATGTGCGTTCAGCCTTGCACATTTTAAAGTCTGAACCTTTCTTTAACAGACGAAGACAAGCCTGCATCAAAAATGACCGAGCGATTGGGAGTCAGGATAGAGGTGGGTATGTTTTTTAGATTAAGGGACAGGCCCTTCAGCGAGGTTAGATCCTCTGGAACTGCTCAGGCTAAGTTTTCAGGAGGCTCCTCAGTGCTGAACTGGCTAAGCTAAATTCCCTGTACGTACCCGGATCAGTCCAGACTCCTGGGTTTTGCCCCCCCTCTAGCAGTTGGAGACAGAAGTTTATCAAACAAATCTATGCCTTATCTAGGCTGGTGCCACCTACAGTCTGGCAGTATTCCTCTGTCTCCTAGCAGGTGGAGGAGGTGCAGAACCTACAGTCTGTGCTGAGGCCTAGTTTTTCAGTTCTAGATAGTATTGTTAGCTGGGTAAAAAGAAGGATAAAGTTAGAATAAGGTATAGGAGCGCAGTGGTTTGCCTGCAGGTCCAGTCTCCCTCCTCCCAGGGGGGTTGTGAGGTCCGGAGGGGACCATCCCCCCTGGTTTCCGAGGCCGCTGAGGTGTGGGGTGCTTTGCCCTCCTGCCAGCGTGAATTCGTGACTGGGGGTGATACCGGGGAGCCCGGCTCACTCCCCCCAGTAGGTCCAGGACCCGGAGACTATTGGGCGAGTATATTTAAAAAAAAAAAAAAGTTAACATTTTTTTGTGTGTGTTCTGTCGGGGCTTCATTCTCCTTCCCTTCCGGTCGCATTTGGGTGCTTGCGCGCCATTTTCGCCACCTTCCGAGCGATTTTCGGGGCTGTTTTTTGCTGCAGCATGCCGCATCGGGCCGCTTGTAGGGCCTGCGGCACCGCGCGGGCGCAACTGTCCTGGGACAATTTGTGTTCCGATTGCCTCTCCGGAGGCAAGGGAGTCTCTGCGGCCACGGGCAGGGACCTGGTGAGGGTCCAAACAGTGACCGGAGCATTTGGGAACTTACATTCTTCAGGTGCCGACCCGTTCCCGTGGGAACGCCCCAAGGCGCCAGCGGCACGGGGGGAGGACGACCCTCAACCGCGATTGTCACCACAACGCAGAGTCCCTAAGGGGGACAAACCTGCGAGACCCAGCTGTGCTGCCAATCCAGAGGTCCCTGAGGGGCATCAGACAGATTTGTCTTCAGACTCTTCTTTTTCGTCTGATTTCGTGTTGCTTATGCATAAAGCCTTCAAGGCACGCAAAGATTGCCATTTAAATACAGTCTCGAGCGGTATGTGATCCAAACTGTGCGTGCGGCAAACGCAGGTGTGCACCCGGCACTAATGCACCTCTTTCTACCGCACCTTACTGTATTGGCCTGTTTGTGATAACCAAGATCAATGCCTGTAGCTCAGATGGAAAGTAGGACATCAGGAAATGCTCACATATCTCCTTTCTTTCTCTTTCCGGTTCCGCTCATCCTGCAAACTTCAGCACCGGTGCAACTATTCCCACCCCTCTTTCCACTGCTCCCTCTGCTCTCCCCTACCCCAAGCCTCTCCCTCTCTATCTTCCCTCCACCCTCTCCCATCAATCTCCCTGCCTTATCTCCTGTTCTCCCCTTCCATCTTTTTCTCCTTTGCTCCTTCCTGTTATTGTATCAACTCCTCCCACCCTCCTTCCAATGCTCTTCTGCTCTCACTCCTCTCCCCTAGCCCATGCCTCCCTTCTCTATATCTTCCTTCTCCTTCCTCTCTGCCCAACTGCCTTTGCTGTTCTCTACTTTTCCTCCCCTTTCTCTGTCTTGTTTATGCTTCCCCTTTCCCCTTTTCCTTTCCCTTACTTCTCCTTGACATCCCGTGTGTATTTGGTCTGATTGCAGTGCATGCGCTTCGAAGAAAAAAAAACGGTAAGGAGACTTTGCAAACATCGCTTTGTGCCCTATAATACTTTTAAAGGTCCTTGGTCAGCGGATTTGGCCGGCTGAATTCGGAATTTAGCTGGACAAACCGCAAAGTGTTAAAATTGTGGGCCAATGAATGGCTAACTTACCTGGATAAAACGGGATGACTGGGTGTGGGGCTTATGTTTAGCTGGGCTGCATATAGTTTTCCCCCTGTCCGAACTCCAAACCAGAAATATACCTTGTTATATGCTCCTACCTTTACTTGTGTAGAGGATGGACAGTAATCAAATAGCCTATTTCTGTGGATAAAAGAGCACTTTATCCCCAGAAATGGCTTTCATTATTGTCTTCCCTGTATATAATGGTGATGTGCATTCAGCCTTACACAATTTAAAGTTTGAACCTTTCTTTAACAGACGAAGACAAGCCTGCATCAAAAATGACCGAGCGATTGGGAGTCAGGGTAGAGGTGGGTATTTTTTTTAGATTAAGGGACAGGCCCTTCAGTGAGGTTAGATCCTCTGGAGCTGCTCAGGGTAAGTATTCAGGAGGCTTCTCAGTGCTGAACCGGCTAAGCTAAATTTGGGAATATTTCCAGCCGCCAAGCTGTGATTGAAAATTTATCCAGTAAACGGAATCAACTCTTGTGGTCACTTAGCAGCTCTTCTGAAAACTTACCCCTTACTTTGAATACAGAAATGGGCACAATTAACTTTGTGATAAACAATATCAATGCCTGTACCTCAGATGGAAAGTAGGACATCAGGAAATGCTCACATATCTCCTTTCTTTCTCTTTCCGGTTCCGCTCGTCCTGCAAACTTCAGCACCGGTGCAGCTACTCCCATCCCTCTTTCCACTGCTCCCTCTGCTCTCTCTCCTCTCTTCTACCCCATGCCTCCCCCTCTGCATCTCCCCTCCTCCCTCTCCCATCAATCTCCCGGCCTTATCTCCTGTTCCCCCCTTTCATCTTTTACTCCTTTGCTCCTTCCTGTTATTGTATCAACTCCTCCCACCCTCCTTCCAATGCTCTCCCTGCTCTCCCTCCTCTCCCCTAGCCCATGCCTCCCTTCTCTATATCTCCCTCCTCCTTCCTCTCTGCCCACCTGCCTTTGCTGTTCTCTACTTTTCCTCCCCTTTCTCTGTCTTGTTTATGCTTCCCCTTTTCCTTTCCCTTACTTCTCCTTGACATCCCATGTGTGTTTGGTCTGATTGCAGTGCATGCGCTTCGAAGAAAAAAAACCGGTAAGGAGACTTTGAAAACATCGCTTCGTGCCCTGTAATACTTTTAAAGGTGCTTGGTCAGCGGATTTGTCCGGCTGAGTTTGGAATTTAGCTGGACAAACCGCAAAGTGTTAAAATTGTGGGCCAATGAATGGCTAACTTACCTGAATAAAAAGAGATGACCGGGTGTGGGGCTTATGTTTAGCTGGGTAGCAGCCCTGAAGTGAGATAGATAAACTTACTCCACTGTCTTTGGGTCTATCCAGCGGGAACCCGTACCTGGGTAAGTCTAGCTAACTTCCTGCTCTCAGCACCGCTGAATGGACCTATTAGTTTATAAATATAAATGAAGAAATATTTTGTTGGTATTCAGGGATTTCACAGTGCTAATCAGTGATTTCTCAGAGACGAGGAGTCCCTAGAGCACAGGGAACTGTCTGCCCTCTATAGTTACTCCAGTGAGCCATAGCAAATGGTTTAGTCCACTCACTACCCTAAACTAGGTCCTCCTCTGGGAGGTGCTTAGACCTTAGAAAAGGGACCCAGAAAAGACAAAACAATAAATATAACAATTGAGGAATCACTAAATAGCAGTCAAATGTTTATTTATTAGCACAATCTGTGGTCAGAAGACCTCCTCACTGATTCAGATGCTGGTTGGTTACTCCAGCTCTACCTGACACAAAAACCTGAAAGAACTGTGTGAGACTTGGTGCAGGACCCTGCTGATACTCAGTACTAACTCACCTGTCACTAATCCTTCACAGAAACAGTGCTAATAAATGAATGTTTTAATATATAAGAAAAGGATTTACAGTTAACTCAAAAGGCTTGGAAAACTGCAAACAGCAAAGAGGAAAAAAGGAAAGGAGCAGTAACTACTGGTACTTAACAGTTTGTCTGCAGAGTGAAATGCTGCTTCCTTCCCAGTCAGATAGGAGGGTCCTGTGCAACCTTTTCCTGTCACCCCACAGCTGTACTTCCCAGCTGAAACAGGTCTCTCTCTCTCTTTCTGCTAATTCCAACTCTCATTCTCTCAGCCCGTTCTATCACTCTTACAGATCCTCAGCAGCAGTGCAATGTCTGCTGAAACGAGCATCTCTTTCTCAGTGTTACAGTCTCTCTCTCTCAGAACTTAGCAGCAGGGTGAAGACATCGGTCCTGGGATTCATCCCCTCAGCTCCAGCTCCTGGTGCCAGTGGAACACTGCCCTCTTATACTGCTGCCCGGCTGAAGATCATCTGAATAAAAAAACCTTCTCTCAATATACCAGGCAAATAACAAGTAAAACTCCTGCTCATCACCAACAATAATTTTCCAAGTGCGTGGCTCGACTTTTGTGCTGTACCAGAGAGACATTTGAAATTCTGCTGACTCTGCCCCTCCAGCTCTGCCTCAGCCCGATCCCTGAAACACCTCTGCTCGCTGGCTATAAAAGACTAAGGGTTAGAGCAGTGGGAAGCCAGGGTTTAAATACCACTGTCACCACTCCTTGTGGCCTCAGGGTCAGATTGTGAGCCCACTATGAATAGAGAAATAACTACAGTACCTGAATGTCATCCACTTTGAAGTGCTGAAAGTTGGAATATAAATAAAATTAAATTAAAAAAAAACAACTCAGGCTCCTGATTGATTTACCCCATGTAACCTCTACAGTACCGGGGGGCAGGGTTAGGTCGGCCATAATAAATGTAGATAGTTGGGTGGCTGATGAACGGAAGGACTGCCTGGTAACCTGCCTGCCTAGTGCGACGGTGGCAACCTCACACGTCACCCGGTGCTGCCTTGGATCAGAAAAGTCTCACGGTTGGAGAACATCATCTTGGTGTAGCAGGAAGTGATGATCCTGTAGCAAGGACCTGCTCTCCAGGTGATGCATTGTCCTCTTGCACTGAGTACAAGACTCCTAGGGCTACTGCCCAGGAGGGAAGGGTTAGGTCGGCCATCATAAATGTAGCTAGCTGGGTGGCTGGTGGACATGAGGACTGCCTGGTAACTTGCCTGCCTGGTGCGAAGGCGGCAGACCTCACGCGTCACCCAGATAGGATTATAGACAGTGCTAGGAAGGAGCTGGCTGCCGAGGTACATATGGGCACCAACGACATAGGAAAATGTGGGAGAGAAGGTCTGGAAGCCAAATTTAGGATTTCAGGTAGAAAGCTGAAATCTGGAGCCTCCAGGGTGGCATTCTCTGAAATGTTGCCCATTCCAGGTGCAGGTCCTCAGAGGCAGGCAAAGCTCTCGGGTCTCAATTCATGGATGAGACGATGATGCAGGGAGCAGGGATTCAGTTTTGTAAGAAACTGGGAAACCAGAATGAAATCAGGCTGCTGGCACTAACTTTTAAAAAGGAGATAGAGCAGCTTTTAAACGGTTCGGAGGAATGTATCTTTGAAGGATACTAATGAAATAGGAGAGCTATGGCATCCCAACAGAGAGGTTCCAATAAATGCAAACGTAGTCCATGTGCCTGTAAGTAAAGAATCCAAATTATCCCTATCATCTGAAAGCAGGTTGTTAATACAAATAAAAAACACACTTTGAAATGTCTGTATGCCATTGCCAGAAATCTAAGAAGTAAGATGGGAGAGTCAGAGTGTATAGCGGTGAATGATGAGATAGACATAATTGGCATCACAGAGACTTGGTAGAAGGAGGATAACTAACGGGACAGTGCTATATCAGGATACAAATTATATCACAAAGATAGGATCAACTTGGAGGGTGTGGCACTTTATATCCAGGAGGCTATAGAGTCCAACAGTATAAAGATCATACAAGAGACTAAATACTCATTAGAATCTATATGGGTTGAAATCGCATGTGTGTTGGGTATGAGTACGGTGATAGGAGTAAACTACCATCCACCTGGCCAAAATGGTCAGATGATGAAATGCTAAGAGAAATCAGGGAAGCTAATAAATTTGGCAGTGCAGTAATAGGAGATTTCAATTACCCCAATATTGACTGGGTAAATGTAACATCAGGACTTGCTAGAGACAAAGTTCCTGGATGGAATAAACTACTGCTTCATGGAGCAATTGGTTCAGGAACCAACGATAGAGGGAGCAATTTTAGATTTAATTCTTGGTAGAACGCAAGATTTGGTGAGAGAGGTAATAGTGGTAGTGGTGGAGCCACTTGGCAATGGTGATCATAACGTGATAACATTGAACTAATGACTGGAAGGGGTCAGTATGTAAATCTACAGCTCTAACACTAAATTTTCAAAAGGGAAACTTTGATAAAATGAGCGAAATAGAAAAAAACTGAAAGGTGCAGCTGCAGAGGTTAAAAGTGTACAACAGGTGTAGACATTGTTTAAAAATAGAATCTTATGGTGGCCCCAATTTCTCTGCTTGAAATTCAGGCAGCTATCAAGTTGTTACCGGAGGGTAAATGTCCTGGCCCTGATGGGTTCCCTACTGGTGGTGGGGGGCATTCCCTGGGCACTATGGCTGATGCTACGATCACTCTCATTCATAAAAAAAAGTCACCCCTAGTATGCCTCACTGGCGCTCACAAATACAGGCTATTGCTGATCTGGAACAGCTACGATACAGTCTTAAGGGTAAGCATGCTAAATTTACCAGTACTTGGGGGCCATATCTTGATTATTTGAATGATACTTAAGCTAATTTGTGGTGCCACTTAGGGTTATTTTTTTATTTCCACTTCTATTGTCCCTCAATCGTTTGCTCCCCTATGTACTATCTTTTGCCATGTACCTCACTGCAATATGAGTTATTGCTTCTATGTACTTTTCTCTGTTTGTTTGGAAAAATATAAATAGTTATAACAATACAATCTTAGATGCGCAGTCCAGATGTCTTCCATGCATTAAAAAAGGTGGAAGGAAGGCAAAACGATTACCAGCAAGGTTAAAAGGTGAGCTGAAAGAGGCTATTTTAGCCAAAAAAAATCCTTCAAAAATTGGAAGAAGGATCCATCTGAAGAAAATAGGAAAAAGCATAAGCATTGTCAAGTTAAGTGTAAAACACTGATAAGGCAGGCTAAGAGAGAATTTGAAATGATGTTGGCCGTAGAGGCAAAAAGTCATAATAAAAAGTTTTTAAAATACATCCGAAGCAAGAAACCTATAAGGGAGTCGGTTGGATGACTGAGGGGTTAAAGGGGCTCTTAGGGAAGTTTAGGCCATTGCAGAAAGACTAAATGAATTCTTTGCTTCTGTGTTTACCAATGATGATGCTGGGGAGATACCAGTTCCAGAGATGGTTTTCAAGGGTGATGAGTCAGATGAACTGAACCAAATCACGGTGAACCTAGAAGATGAAGTAGGCCTGATTGACAAACTGAAGAGTAGTAAATCACCTGGACTGGATGGTATACACCCTAGAGTTCTGAAGGAACTAAAAAATGAAATTTCAAATCTATTAGGTAAATTTTGTAACCTATCATTAAAATCATCCATTGTACCTGAAGACTGGAGGGTGGCTAATGTAACCCCAATATTTAAAAAGGGTTCCAGGGGCGATCCAGGAAACTATAGACCAGTGAGCCTGACTTCAGTGCCAGGAAAAATAGTGGAAAGTGTTCTAAAGATCAAAATCACAGAACATATAGAAAGACATGGTTTAATGGAACAAAGTCAGCATGGCTTTACCTAAGGGAAGTCTTGCCTCACAAATCATATTTTTGAAGGGGTTAATAAACATGTGGATAAAGGTGAACCAGTAGATGTAGTGTATTTGGATTTTCAGAAGGCATTTGACGAAGTCCCTCATGAAAGGCTTCTAAGAAAACTAAAAAGTTATGAGACAGGAGGCGATGTCCTTTTGTGGATTACAAACTGGTTAAAAGACAGGAAACAAAGCGTAGGATTAAATGGCTAATTTTCTCAGTGGAAAAGGGTAAACAACTGGACAGCCCGGGACGGGTTCCCATCAGTCCTGTCCTGGTTTCAGCGAATGGCCTCGTTTCTCCAACTTGAACGTTTAGACTTTGTACTGGGCAAGCGGAAGTCGGATAAACTGTACTGGGCCTGCTGGCAGGCTTGTGTTCTTCTGATGCCGACAGCTGTTCAAGAAGGGCTGCGGGCAAGTGGCTATGAGCTTGAATGGTGCAACCCAGGGTCTCAGTAGAGTGAGGGGGCTTAGGGGGTGGAGGGGGGAAGGGGAGGGAAGGGTAGTGTGTGGTGGTGTGAATGGCGTGTGGTGTGCATGAGGCAAAGTGAGGTGCAAATGTTAGTAGTATGAGGGGAACTGGTATGGGGAGAAAACAGGAAAAACAGATAGGCTGTAGTTATGAGGGAGGTCTCTGTTGTTGTTAGTTTGTTTAAACAACTTGTGTTGTATTGGATGTTTAGTATATTGGTTGTATCTACTGAGTGTGGGATTCACTGCCTATTCATGTATCCTCCCAATAAAAATTATTTTGAAAAAAAAAAAGGAAAAGGGTAAACAGTGGAGTGCCTCAGGGATCTGTACTTGGACCTGTGCTTTTCAATATATTTATAAATGATCTGGAAATGAATATGATGAGTGAGGTTATCAAATCTGCAGATGATACAAAATTATTCAGAGTAGTTAAATCACAAATGGATTGTGATACATTGCAGGAGGACCTTGCGATTCTGGAAGATTGGGCATCCAAATGGAAGATGAAATTTAAAGGGAAATAAACATTCCTGTAGTTACAGATGTTAGGTTCCATATTCGGAGTTACCACGCAGGAAAAAGATCTAGGCATCATAGTGGGTAATATATTGAAATCATCAGCTCAGTGTGCTGCGGCAGTCAAAAAAGCAAACAGAATATTAGGAATTATTAGGAGTGAATAAAACAGAACGTCAGAATGCATCTATATCACTCCATGGTGAGACCGCACCTTGAGTACTGTGTACAACTCTGGTCGCCGCACCCCAAAAAAGGTATAGTTGCCATGGAGAAGGTACAGAGAAGGGTGATCAAAATGAAAAAGGGGATGGAACAGCTCCCCTATGAGGAAAGGCTGAAGAGGTTAGGGCTATTCAGCTTGGAGTAGAGACAGCTGAGGGGGGATATGATAGAGGTCTTTAAAATCATGAGAGATCTTGAACGAGTAGATGTGAATCGGTTATTTACACTTTCGTTTAATAGAAGGACTAGGGGGCATACCATGAAGTTAGCAAGTAGCACATTAAGACTAATCAGAGAAAGTTCTTTTTCACTCAGCTTAAGCTCTGGAATTTGTTGCCAGAGGATGTGGTTAGTGCAGTTAGTGTAGCTGGGTTTAAAAAAGGTTTGGATAAGTCTATTAACTGCTATTAATCAAGCTGACTTAGGGAATAGCCTGTCTAATCCTAGCATCAGTAGCATGGGGTCTACTTAGTGTTTGGGTACTGTGGGAAACAGGAATGCTGGGTTTGGTCACTGTTGGAAACAGGATGCTGGGCTTGATTGACTCTTGGTCTGATCTAGTATGACAATTTCTTATGTTCTTAGTGATGACATGGACCCATGGGACAGTGATTCCTAAAGGTACAAACCAGTTTCTACTACTAATTATCATTCCCATAGTGCTACTAGAAGTACATAGCACTCTACCAAAACATATAAGAGACAGTCCCTACTCAGTAGAGCTTACAATATAATCAAGACAAAGATACAGGGCAAAAGAGACATTAGGCATTTCATTTCATCTTTTAAGGAAATAGGTTCCTGTTAGTACCCCAGATCAGTCCAGACGAGAGGGTTTATGCATCCCTACCAGCAGATGGAGGCAGAGAACAAAACTTTGAGGCACTGCTACATAACTGAGAGGGCCACCTGCAGTCCTTCAGTATTGACCTGTATTTCTCTGTCTCCAGCAGATGGTAGAGGTGTAAACCTGCAGTCTGGAATTGTTTAAAAAAAAAAAAAAAAGATAAGAAGAGAGTTTGGCTCCCCGAGGTGTTAGGTTCCTTCCTGGGCTATCCCTCGGTTGGAGCAGGGCGAGCGGGGACTTGGTAATCCCTGTCCAGACTCAGCCCTTCTTGACAGGGGAAGTAGATAGCCAGGGGTCTTGGGTCTTTGCCGTGGCTGCAGTTTGAGGCAAGCTCGCCTTGATGCGGCCTCATTTTGCAGCGATGTTTTCTTCCGGGGCCGCGCATTCAGGAAGGAGGAGGAGCACCTGCACGTTTAAACGCGACTTTTTTCTTCGGGCCGTGGTGACGTGAGCTCCGCCACGGCTCTGCCGATCTGCCTGCTAGGTGTCGCTGCTCAGCCGCTCGTGGGATGAGGTCCACCGGCGGCCGCACGAGCCTCCCTGCGCCCATGGGTATTGGCTCCCCTCGGGATACCACTGCTCGCGGCGCCCCCTAATACTCGGGGCCTTAGGCCCAGGCCTGGTTCGCCTAGTGCTTCCACCGGCCCTGGGAGGGGCGGGTACAAGGTACAAAGGGAAAAGGGCTTGAGGGGTAGAAAGCATATAGGGCGAGGGGGTGAGAACATTTGCAGGGAGTCAGAAGAGGGGGGGGATCTGAAGGGAGGGAGTTGAGAAGAGGGAAAAGCCTTGGAAGAGGGGTGAGAAAGCGTAAAAGCCTTTTATGGAGGGTTAAAAAGGAGGAAAAGCTTTTGAAGAGCGAGAGGGAGCGAGTGAGATGGAAAGACCTAAGGGGACTGGGGAGGAGCTGAAAGGCAGTGGAAGGAGCGTTACTCTCTTCATTTCTCACTTAGACCGCCAGCCTTCCATCTCCCTCTGTCACCCCCCTCTCCAGCCCCTTCATTTCCCCCTTTGATTTCACTTCTCTCTCAAGCTCTTATTCCTCCCATCTTCACCCTCTCTGCTCATCCTCTCCCAGCCCTCTGACCTCTCTCACCGGCCCCAGTTCCTTCCCTGTCATTCACCTCTCCCGGCATGGCCAAGCCCCTTTATTGTCTCTCTGATCTCCCACCTACATTCCCATTCCCCCTTTTTACCTCCTCACTAGCCCCATTTCCAAATTCACCCCCTTCACAGTCCCCTCTCTTCTGTTTTGGTATTTTGCAGAGTGCAGGAAGGATTGCCTTTCTATTTCTCATCCTCCAGTATTGCACTGCTTATAGAATCTGGCTTCACGTTTTGTCCGCATGTTTCTGTTTCTGATTTGTGGTCCCTTGCTCTGTATTAGGCGAGGGTCTGTCCATGTTCTGTACGTGTGACCGAGGGGAGGAATTCTGCTTGCGTGTCGTTCCTGTGTGGGGATCTGTAGCAATTCAGCTTGTTCTGTTTCCCAATAGGAGGTGCATTGGTATTTTAGGCCTGGTGTAATATTTGTAGAGCTGCCTTTTCGTAGCTAGGGTTTTGCTGTTTGAGTCTTGGAAGTTTATAGATTCTGAGGGTCTTTTTTCACAGTTTTATGTTACTTTACAAAGTGTCAGTGGAAGGGAGTGGATGTTGCTCTTCCTGAGGTGACATTACAATTTGAATATAAATTTTGTTGACTGATAAAGTTGTAATGGGGAAATGTTCTACCTGCTTTGCGGAGGGAATTTCTGTGGTTCTGATGTGTGTTACAGAACTGGAGGTGCAGGGTTTTACTGAGATTCTGTCCCACTCTGTGTAGACTCCAGACCTCACTCCCATCTAGAACCAATGGTTGAACGATGCTATCAAATAAAGACAATGATAGGTTTATTTGAGGGGGGGGGGACTGAAACTGACTGGGGGGGTTCTTTGTGCAGAGAAAGCAAATGTTGCTTACCTGTAACAGGTGTTCTCACAGGACAGCAGGATGTTAGTCCTCACATATCGGTGACATCATAGGATGGAGCCCAATCACGGAACACTTTTGTCAAAGTTTCTAGAACTTTGACTGGCCCCTACTGGGTATGCCCAGCATGGCACTAACCCTGCAGCCAGCAGGAGTCCCCCTTCAGTCTTGTTTAAAAAGCTACAGGAAGTGCCGAAAAATTAAATAAGAAACATAACGAACCCCAAACCGCGGGGCAGCAGGCGGGTTTTGTGAGGACTAACATCCTGCTGTCCTGTGAGAATACCTGTTACAGGTAAGCAACATTTGCTTTCTCACAGGACAAGCAGGATGGTAGTCCTCGCATATGGGTGAGTACCGAGCTGAGGATGTCAGAGTATGCACCAAATGTACCCAGGTGTGCAAGGCACTGGGACTGGGGTGAATTTTGGCCGAGGGCATCCTGAACCCTACCGGGCAGGCGGAAGGGTGTTGGTACGTCAAGTTGTGAATAGGTTGCGTAGGACAGATTGGCCGAAGATGGAATCTTGTCTTCCGGCTTTGTCCAAGCAAAAGTGGGCTGTAAAGGTATGGAGAGAACTCCAGGTGGCAGCCCTGCAAATGTCAGGAAGCGGCACCGATCGTAGGTGTGCTACTGAAGTCACCATGACCCTCTCAGAGTGTGGTTTGACACGGTCTTGAAGTGGAATGCCTGCTTGCTGATAGCAAAAGGATATGCAGTCCGCTAACCCCCCAGGATTATTAGAAACTAATATTTCACCAATTATAGAATAT
Organism: Rhinatrema bivittatum; assembly: GCF_901001135.1. Lineage (NCBI taxonomy): Eukaryota > Metazoa > Chordata > Amphibia > Gymnophiona > Rhinatrematidae > Rhinatrema > Rhinatrema bivittatum. Next base: position 72,794,261 of record NC_042616.1, on the reverse strand, counting down.
TTAACTCTTAATATCAACCCCGACAGGCCTTCAATTCTTTTAGGAGATTTTAATCTACACATGAATGCATCTCCTCTTTCTTCTTCATGTTGTATATTAGTCGAAGCCCTGCAAGCCTTAGGTTTAGAATTGTTAACCCCATGGGCAACTCATATTCATGGACATGCTCTGGATCGAATCTTTGTTAATCCAACACTAATTAAACATGAAAAAATACACATCGGGCCTGTCCCCTGGTTATATCATTACTTAATTTGTTCTAAAGTTTCCTATATCAGGCCCACTCTAACTGAAGAAAAAAAGTTATGTACTTTTGAATATAGGAAACCCTATAATTCCGAAGTATTTCAGTCAGAATTAACTGAGTACCCATCTAAATCCCAAGCATCTCTAGATCCTACCGAGATGTGGTATAAGACAACTCAAGAAATAGCTGACAGAATAAATCCACTAAGACTCAAAGCAGTGCAACTTACTAAAAAGCAGAATCCTTGGTACAATAATGATCTAAGACAATTAAAACTTATATTACGTAGAAAAGAAAGAATCTGGAAGAAATAAAAAAACTATTTTAGCATTAACTAATTATCGTATCTTTCTTGCCCATTATCGTAAAAAAATTATTATAGCTAAGAGGATTTATTATGATAATAAGATTCAAAGGTTTGGGTCCTGAATCTTCTGCTCCAGCGGGGGTGAGTGAACCGGGCTTCCCGGTGTCACCCCCGACGCTGCTGCCTACCTCGGCCTGGTCCTCGACCCTCAGCAGCGGTCTCAACCAGGGGGGGATGGTCCTCTCAGAACCTTCCCAACCCCCCTGGGAGACTTACACCAGAGGAGAATTTTCTTCTCTTTTCTTCTTCTGAATGTCTTTTACCCTTTTTATGTATTTCTTTCTTCTTTTTTTTTTTTTTAACTATCCCTGACTAACTACGAAAACATGAACCAGGGATCCCAGAGACTGTAGGTGGACCTGCCCCATCTGCTGGAGACAGAGAAAGACTGAGGGGCTGTGGGTGGCACCTTACTATATGTAGGGAGCCCGACAGGTTTTACTCTGTCTCCATCTGCTGGTGCGGAGTCACAACCCAGGTGTCTGGACTGATCTGGGTACGTACAGGGAACAAGTAATGACTCTTCATCTGAATAAAAAAGCACTAGGAGTCGAGTGGAATCATTTAGACTAACTGTTTTATTAAAGCATGAGCTTTCGAGGACACAGTCCACACCATCAGATGCATGAAATGATGTACAGTTGATGTGTACAATATATACAGAACAGTGAGAAGACATGGGAAAAGGCAGGAAACGGTGTGGAGAGAGTGTGAATAGGATTGTAGTTTAGCCTACTGACAACTGAGGTAAGTGTGAATAGACAGAATGATCAGACAACAGTTCAGTTTATGCATATTTGTAGTGAGTCATGAATCCATTGCTTCTGTTCAGCCCTTGGGTGATGGTATTAAGATTTTTAATGAGTTCCAATTCAGCAGTTTCAGGCTGGAGTGCTCCTTTGAAGTTTTCATGTAGGAGTATGGCAACCTTAAGGTCAGATAGAGAATGTCAAGGAAGGTTGAATGTTGTCATTTCTAACCTCAGGTTTAAATCCTTTTCCCTTGTCCTTATAGATTGTCCCGTTTGTCCTATGTAGACAGAAGCGGGACTTTGCTGGCAGGTGTTGGCATATATTAGATTGGAAGAAAAGCAGGAGAATGTGTCCCGCATGTTGCTGATGATGTTGTGTCCAGTGATGGCATTGTCTGGGATAATATGTGGAAAGTGTTGGCATCTCCTTTTCTGGCAAGGTCTGGGTCCTGGGTTGGTGTCCTTGTACTATTTGCAGCGGCTGATGAGTATCTTTTGAGGTTGAGGGGCTGCTACACCAGACTAGCACGGCTATCCCTCTGAAGATTTTTCATGTAAATCAGTGGAAGAAAATTTGGCTTTCACTGCAACCTCTGCAGCAACATTTTCTCTCTCGCTGAACACAGAAGATTGGAGAGAAAAACACTCACTGTTATCTGCACTCTGCAGCAGTGACACATCATCAAGCTCGTATGCCAGTTTCTTTAGCATAAAGCTGGCTCCTGCTGTTGTAGTAGTCCAGAAGAAATCCCTCTTCAGTTTCAGGGCAGGACCTCATTTTTGGTTTTTACCTGCCGGTGCCAGTGCAAAAGTGTGCAATTTTGGACACATTTAAAGTTACTTCATCTGCTCTGCCTTTCCCTCTCCCTCACATCATTGTATATATGTCACCGAGGATGTTAAGATTACAACAAGGATTTAACATTTTTCCGTGGTATTATAATGCCCACTGGCTAGTGCCCACTGCACACACTTTGCCTTCTGCCAGGCAAACAGTGAGTGTCATCCTGTCTGCTCTGTCTGCACTATTTCTCTGTCACAGACAGGCTTCACAATACAGGCTGTTATGCTGCACTTTCTGGCCTGCCTTCACTGCTCGCTTATGCCCAGTACTACCTAGCTCCCACTGCCCACACTGTGCCCACTGGCAGTCATACAGAGAATAAATAACTAATCTGAAGTGTAGCTAAGGCTTCAATCACGAAAAAGGATAAACAGAACAGCAAGCGAAGCAACACAAATCTACAATGATGCAGAGATATTGTGATGCCATGCTGCCTCCATGGTTTGTTTTCCTGTCTTGTGTTAATGGGCTGCCACAGCAAAAATCCTTACCAAGAACTCGGAGAGAGCTCAGAGCTATGCTTTCACACAGACAATGTCTAGAGAAACAATGCAGAGCAAGGCTGTGACATGCTCATTCTTCGAGCTCAGCATCACTGTAACCTGCTCTGCGGAATTATAGGAGACTAGGAAAATGCTCCGCTGCGATACATCATAACTCTCATTGCTTGACGGTATGCCAATCCATCCCTTCTCTGCAGCCTGCCCGCTCCACAGTGTATGAACCTTTCTCCATATATTTGCAACTGTTGCTATGCCTATGATTTCCATGGGTCTTTTGACTATAATTGCTTATAGAAATCATTCTGTTTGACAGAAATGAAACAAGTAGGATTCCTTTAGTTCACGGGTCCCCTTCAGCTCATTTTGGACCCTAAGAGTTTAGAGTCAGAGTTTAAAGCTTTTAAAAAAGCTCTAAAAGCATGGCTTTTCGAACAGGCTTATATTGACTATCTTGAAAAAAAGGACTCATTGGTTTAAAGAAACATTATTTTTATCTTTGTTTTATGTTCTTTTATTAATAATTGATTAACAATTTTATTTTTTATGATATTTTACTGTACCTTTTAGATATTTCAGTTTGATTTTATGATTTTGTAACATGTAAACCGTTGTGATGTATATTATGAACGATGGTATACAAGAATTTTTAATAAATAAAATAAATAAATAAAAAAGAAACAAGTTGGCTCCACTGATTTCATTTTTATATTTTGTTTTCAATGAATGCACTTCTCTAGCTGAGATGCTTGTTCAATTAGTCCTCCTTTAGGCATGCATCAAGGGTTCGACGGTTGCTCACAGATTAAAAGAACAAATCAGTTGGTTTCATAGTGTAGTGGGTATCACATCTGCTTTACACGCAGAAAGGCCTGGGTTCAATCCCCAGTGGAGCCATTTTTAACTTGCTGCAGAAACAGGCATGAGTCTGAGTGCAAGGATTACTTAGAGACCGAAAAAGCAAGTTGAAGACCAATGGGTTCCATATATGTGCAGTGAAAACCCCACCTGTCAGGTTTTCAGGATACCCACAATCTATATGCGTGGGATAGATTTACAGGCCCTTCCTTCTATGCTTGCTACTTGATCTCATGCGAATTCATAGCAGATATCGTCTTCCCCAGAAGAAGTGTGGGAATGGTTACTGGAGACGAAATATGGAAGCTTTAGGTAAACTCCTAAGCCAACATCTTGTGTGGTAAAAAGAATTCAGCAGTGACTCTAGTAAAACAAATTTTTCATGGTAGATGGGATGGCTCTTGGAAGATCTATTTTTTGCCAAGAGTAAAAAATGTTAGAATGTGAATGGTGGCTGAGGCGATTATCCCATGAATTATTCAAACAGTATTCTAAAATAACTGGATAGGTGTTTGAAAGTGTAATAAGGAAGCCATCAGACAAAGAAATGGTTCCATGGTGTAGAGGTTATCACATTTGTTTCACACACAGAAAGTCTTGGGTTCAAGTCCCAATGGAGCCACTTTATGTTTCTAGCAGTGGATGAGCATTTTATAGATGTTCAGCCATCAGCTGTATTGGTATCAGTGAATGCTTGCATTGTTATGGGACCTTGTTAGGAACAGCTTGGGAGCAATCCTACAAAGATCTTGCAAGCACAGCTATCCAGGAGGGTTGAGTGTAATAGAAGACATTGACAATTATTGTCTTGCACTAGTCCTTTTGTCCCTGAGGTGGTCATCCCCTGTGATGGACTGCAACAGTATATCCTTGGCAGTATGGACTGGAATGACAGGGCAGAATGAATGCAAAAGTTGGTCATTTCTTTGCAGTTACTCTCTGAGAGAAAATTAGCATTTGTTGAAAGTGGAGGTTGTTGCTAGTGGAGGATCCTCAAAACATCTTGCTTCACTTTTATCCTTGTAGTTCTATTTTCAAGCCCTCATTCCCTACTAGCTGCAGGGGCTGGCTATCAAGGGCATTTATTTCAGAACTGCCCCTTTTTCTAACTTTGACTGCTGCTTCTCTCCTGTCCTGGGGCATTGCTATTGAAACCTGTTCCATTTCTTCCATCGTAGCTTTTCACTTCTCATGTTTGGCAGGGGGCTGCTTGCCTCTTACCTGAATGATGGAAAGGGTTGAGGGCATGGGATCAGATTGGGAAACACTTTTCCTCTTTTCTGCCACTTCCAAACTCCCCAGATGCTAGTCCTAAGGGCTGCTGCTTCTGTGGCTTATAAAGCATGCCAGTGTTAGTTAAATGCCCCATTTGTTTGCCAGGACCTGTGTCTTTGCCATGTGCTTGCATTTTGCAAAGCGTGGGCCTTCCCTTATTTAGAAATGTCTCCAGATCTTCCAAGTCCACTCTGATCCCTTCTCTACATACTTAGCAGAGGATGCTGCCACTGGAGCTGATATAGTGGGTGGACTCTGAGGAACATTGCCAAGGGCATCAGATGTGCTCTCTAACTGTGCTGCCTGCTCTTCAGCCACTTCCTAATTTTCTCCTGCCTTCCCCATCAAAGAACTGGATAAGGTGGCTAACACACTACTATAAAGGCCTCCCAAATTTTTCCCATCTGGTACACTATCAATAGCTTCTATTTCAGGGGAAAAAAGTAATGACTCTTCATCTGAATAAAAAAGCACTAGGAGTCGAGTGGAATCATTTAGACTAACTGTTTTATTAAAGCATGAGCTTTCGAGGACACAGTCCACACCATCAGATGCATGAAATGATGTACAGTTGATGTGTTCAATATATATACAGAACAGTGAGAAGACATGGGAAAAGGCAGGAAACGGTGTGGAGAGAGTGTGAATAGGATTGTAGTTTAGCCTACTGACAACTGAGGTAAGTGTGAATAGACAGAACGATCAGACAACAGTTCAGTTTATGCATATTTGTAGTGAGGCATGAATCCATTGCTTCTGTTCAGCCCTTGGGTGATGGTATTTAGATTTTTAATGAGTTCCAATTCAGCAGTTTCAGGCTGGAGTGCTCCTTTGAAGTTTTCATGTAGGAGTATGGCAACCTTAAGGTCAGATAGAGAATGTCAAGGAAGGTTGAATGTTGTCATTTCTAACCTCAGGTTTAAATCCTTTTCCCTTGTCCTTATAGATTGTCCCGTTTGTCCTATGTAGACAGAAGCGGGACTTTGCTGGCAGGTGTTGGCATATATTAGATTGGAAGAAAAGCAGGAGAATGTGTCCCGCATGTTGCTGATGATGTTGTGTCCAGTGATGGCATTGTCTGGGATAATATGTGGAAAGTGTTGGCATCTCCTTTTCTGGCAAGGTCTGGCTCCTGGGTTGGTGTCCTTGCACTATTTGCAGCGGCTGATGAGTATCTTTTGAGGTTGAGGGGCTGCTACACCAGACTAGCACGGCTATCCCTCTGAAGATTTTTCATGTAAATCAGTGGAGGAAAATTTGGCTTTCACTGCAACCTCTGCAGCAACATTTTCTCTCTCGCTGAACACAGAAGATTGGAGAGAAAAACACTCACTGTTATCTGCACTCTGCAGCAGTGACACATCATCAAGCTCGTATGCCAGTTTCTTTAGCGTAAAGCTGGCTCCTGCTGTTGTAGAAGTCCAGAAGAAATCCCTCTTCAGTTTCAGGGCAGGACCTCATTTTTAGGGATGTGAATCGTTTTTCAACGATTAAAATTATTGTCTGATAATTTTAATATCGTCTTAAATCATTATAGAACACAATACAATAGAAATTCTAATGATTTATCGTTAAAAATCGTTAAATCGTGTTAGTGCGCACTAACGGGAGTTAGTGCGCACTAACAGAAAATGATACAAATTGACACTTTCCAGGTCAGTAAAGGTCAGTTAGGAATGAATATGTATTCCTATTGGCTGGCTGCCCTCTTATCTATTGATGTTACCAAGGTTCCCACTGAGGTGATGGTTGGGGGGATGGGAAATGGAAATGGAAACTCAGGAACACTAACACAAAATGATACAAATTATTGACACTTTCCAGGTCAGTAAAGGTCAGTTAGGAATGAATATGTATTCCTATTGGCTGGCTGCCCTCTTATCTATTGATGTTACCAAGGTTCCAACTGAGGTGATGGTTGGGGGGATGGGAAATGAAAACTGTTGGTAGTTGACAAAAAAAGTAATGTGATCAGTCAATATGACTAGAACTTGTGCCCTATTCCTGATACCAGGGGGTGTTGTGATCTTCCTGCACTCAGTGCCCTATCCCTGATACCAGGGGTGTTGTGATCTTCCTGCACACAGTGCCGTAACCCTGACACCAGGGGTGTTCTGATCTTCCTGCACACAGTGCCCTATCCCTATTAATACCAGGAGTGTTGTGATCTTCCTGCACACAGTGCCCTAACCCTGATACAAGGGGTGTTGTGATCTTCCTGCATACAGTGCCCTACCCTGATACCAGGGGTGTTGTGATCTTCCTGCACACAGTGCCCTAACCCTGATACCAGGGGTGTTGTGATCTTCCTGCACACAGTGCCCTAACCCTGAGATCAGGGGTGTTGTGATCTTCCTGCACACAGTGCCCTATCCCTATTAATACCAGGAGTGTTGTGATCTTCCTGCACACCGTGCCCTAACCCTGATACCAGGGGTGTTGTGATCTTCCTGCACACAGTGCCCTAACCCTGACACCATGGGTGTTGTGATCTTCCTGCACACAGTGCCCTATCCCTATTAATACCAGGAGTGTTGTGATCTTCCTGCACACAGTGCCCTAACCCTGATACCAGGGGTGTTGTGATCTTCCTGCATGCAGTGCCCTATCCCGCCTGCATTACTAGTGAGAGGCTGGCTTCACAGAAAGGGGGGAGCTGCCTGACCCTCAGTCCAGACTTCCCCCATTTCCCAGCCAGTGAATGGTGTGTGGGTGAGGGGGGGGGGGGGAGGATGGTGAAGTCTGAGACAGCTCCCTCCCTGCATTACTGATGAGAGGCTGGCTTCACAGACAGGGGGGAGCTTCCTGACCCTCACTCCTCCCCTCCCCCATGTGCCAGCCAGTGAATGGTGTGTGGGTGAGGGGGGGGAGGATGGTGAGGCTGAAACAGCTCCTTCCCTACATTACTAGTGAGAGGCTGGCTTCACAGACAGGGGGGAGCTGCCTGACCCTCAGTCCTCCGGGGTGTTGTGATCTTCTGCACACAGTGCCCTATCCCTGATACCAGGGGTGTTGTGATCTTCCTGCATGCAGTGCCCTATCTCTATTAATACCAGGAGTGTTGTGATCTTCCTGCACACAGTGCCCTATCCCTAATACCAGGGGTGTTATGATATTCCTGCACACAGTGCCCTATTCCTGATACCGGGATGTGTGCAAGAAGATCACAACACCCCCGGTAACCGGGATAGGGCACTGCATGCAGGAAGATCACAACACCCCCGGTATCAGGAATAGGGCACTGTGTGCAGGAAGATCACAACACTCCTGGTATCAAGGATAGGGCACTGTGTGCAGGAAGATCACAACACCCCTGGTATTAAGGATAGGGCACTGTGTGCAGGAAGATCACAACACCCCTGGTATCAGGGATAGGGCACTGTGTGCAGGAAGATCACAACACCCCGGAGGAGTGAGGGTCAGGCAGCTCCCCCCGTCTGTGAAGCCAGCCTCTCACTAGTAATGCAGGGATGGAGCTGTCTCAGCCTCACCATCCTCCCCCCCCCCCCCCCTCACCCACACACCATTCACTGGCTGGGACATGGGGGAGGTGAGGAGTAAGGGTCAGGCAGCTCCCCCCTGTCTGTGAAGCCAGTCTCTCACTAGTAATGCAGGGAGGGAGCTGTCTCACCCTTCACCATCCTCCTCCCCCTCCCCTCACCCACACACCATTCACTTGCTGGGACTTGGGGGAAGGGAGGAGTGAAATACAGGCAGCTCCCCCCTATCTGTGAAGCCAGCCTCTCACTAATAATGCAGGGAGGGAGCTGTCTCCGCCTTCACCATCCTCCCACCCCCCACTCACCCACACACCATTCACTTGCTGGGAATTGGGGGAAGGGAGGAGTGAGGGACAGGCAGCTCCCCCCTGTCTGTGAAGCCAGCCTCTCACTAATAATGCAGGGAGGGAGCTGTCTCCGCCTTCACCATCCTCCCACCCCCCACTCACCCACTCACCATTCACTGGCTGGGACATGGGGGAGGGGAGGAGTGAGGGTCAGGCAGCTCCCCCCTGTCTGTGAAGCCAGCCTCTCACTAGTAATGCAGGGAAGGAGCTGTTTCAGCCTCACCATCCTCCCCCCCCCCCCCCTTCACCCACACACCATTCACTGGCTGGGACATGGGGGAGGGGAGGAGTGAGGGTCAGGGAGCTCCCCCCTGTCTGTGAAGCCAGCTTCTCAATAGTAATGCAGGCGGGAGAAGGCACTGCATGCAGGAAGATCACAACACCCCTGGTGTCAGGGTTAGGGCACTGTATGCAGGAAGATCACAACACTCCTGGTATTTATATTGATAGGGCACTGTGTGCAGGAAGATCACAACAATCCTGGTATTAATAGGGATAGGGCACTGTGTGCAGGAAGATCACAACACTCCTGGTATTAATAGGGATAGGGCACTGTGTGCAGGAAGATCACAACACCCCTGGTATCAGGGTTAGGGCACAGTGTGCAGGAAGTGCGCACTAACTCCTGTTAGTGCGCACTAATCGGAAAAAACGATTTTTTAACGATTTTTTAACGAAACAATCGTGCCAAACACGATTTTCTTCTCCTGCCAGACGATTTCAATCGTTAAGACGATAGGAGACACGATTCACATCCCTAATATTGGTGTGTTAGGACCTGGTGTAATATTTGCAGTGTTGCTTTTTCACTGGTAGGATTGCTACTGTTTTTAGTGCTGGCAGTTAGGGCTGTTTTGGTATGGGAGGCTTACAATATTGTAATAGCAATGCAGTTTACTCATGGCTCTCCCAGGGCCAAACCCACACCAACACATATTACCAAAGGCCTAGTACCATATTGGATCCAAGTGTCTGTTTTTACTATTTTTTTTGCAAGGATTTCTAGTTGGCACCACAGCAGTGCTTATAAATATAATATACATGCTGTAAATGATATTTTTACTTCAGAAAAATCTGAAGTAACAGATTCATGTAAAATCTGTTACTTCAGATAAATCTGTTAATATAAATGCACAATTTTTAATTGTGTGTGAGGTGGGTGCAAGGCTGTAAAGTTCACCTAGAATGCTTAATACCCCTACGCTGGTCCTAGGGATGAGTGGAAGGTATGATTGATTGGCAGTTGACAGTGGAAGATATGGGGGGGGGGAGGGGGGGGAAGGGAGAGGAGGAGGATTTGGGGGTGAAAAGGTTTGAAGAGAACAACGGATACAGCTATTGAGAGGAAAGATAATGGGCCATGCGGATGGAGCAACTCAATGAGGGGAAGATATAGGATTGAGAAGGGGCAACATAGGGGAAAGTTCGGGAGGTATAGGAATGGCACAGAGAATTGGAGAGGGAGAGAAGGGGGATGAGACCTAGATGCGCGGAGAGAGAGGCAGAGATAAAGAGAATGAAGAAAAAGGAGAAAAGGGAAAGATCAATATTAGACAGAGGCGTAGGGGAGGAATTGAAGAGACAGGAGAGAGATGAAACAGAAAATGAACAGAAGACCCTGTAAAGGAGTCAGGAGACCAAGAAGACAAAAGCAGTATAAAGAGATTAGAAAAATAAAAGACCAGACAGCCAGAATGGAAAAAAGCATTTTATAATCAGTTTAGTGAATGGACTATGTCAACTCTGGGAATGTGCAGCTCATGATATTTTTCATTTTGCATAATTTAGGAAGTAATGTGTTTCTATTTCTTTGCTGTTGCATAGCATGCAGAGTCTGGCTTCTAGGGATTTCCAGTTCAGTGTTTGAATGAAGGCTATGTCACCAGAATCTCCATACTGGAAGCCCAGAGGAGGTGGAGGAAACTGCTGGAGTAAAATAAACATGAAAATTAAAGCCCCCTCCATGTAACAGAGTCTCCCAGCTCATGGTGTTGCAAGTTGTGTTCAGGTTGAGGGCGCACCTTTCCACTTGGCCATAGGTGCCAAATGGCCTGGCTACAGCACTGAGCAATAGAGTTCAAATCAAGTTATAGACAGGCCTGAAAATAGATACAATGGATCAGTCAAAAGACAGGAATCACAATAGTACAGACAGTTAAGACTGAATCAAGCACAATGAGTCGCACAAAAGACAGGTATCAGTATAGATCACTAGCATTTAAACACAAGATCCCTCAGGAAGTGTTCAGCAGCTCTGCAGTGGTACAAATTAGGGATGTGAATCGTTTTTGAACGATTAAAATTATCGTCAGATAATTTTAAAATCGTCCAAAATCGTTAGAGTGCACGATACAATACAAATGCCCACGATTTATCATCAGGGGCATTTAATATTGTATCGTTAAATAGGGGGTGGGAAAACCGGCACACCAAAAAAACCCTAACACCCACCCTGAACCTTTAAAACAAACCCCCACCATCCCGAACCCCCCCAAAATGTTTTAAATGACCTGGGGTCCCGGCGCGATGATCCCGGCGCGATGTCCCGCTCTCTGCCCACGGCTGCTGTGAAGAGAAATGGCGCCGGTGGCCCTTTGCCCTTATCATGTGACAGGACAAAGGTAGCGCCGGCGCCATTTTGATTCCTAGCTCCTGACGTCACGCGTCCAGGAGATCGCTCCCGGACCCCCGCTGGACCCCCAGGGACATTTGGCCAGCTTGGGGGGGCCTCCTGACCCCCACAAGACTTGCCAAAAGTCCAGCGGGGGTCCGGGAACGACCTCCTAAACTCGAATCATTTTGCCGTACAGCAAAATGGCGCCGACCGTACGGCAAAACGTACGACCGTACGGCAAAACGATTCGAGTTTAGGAGGTCGTTCCTGGACCCCGCTGGACTTTTGGCAAGTCTTGTGGGGGTCAGGAGGCCCCCCCAAGCTGGCCAAAAGTCCCTGGGGGTCCAGCGGGGGTCCGGGAGCGATCTCCTACGCTCCTGACGTCGGGGGACAAAAAAACAAAATGGCACCGGCGCTACCTTTGCCCTGCTGTCATATGACAGGGCAAAGGTAGCGCCGGCGCCATTTCTACAACGCACCGGAGGTCCGAGAGTAAAAGATCACACCGGGACCCTCCCTCTGGACCCCAGGTAATTTAAGGCATTTTGGGGGGGTTCGGGAGGGTGGGGGATTTATTTTAAAGGGTCGGGGTGGGTTTTAGGGATGTTTTAGTGTGCCGGTTTTCCCGCCCTCCCCCGATTTACGATTTACACGATATTTTAAAAAACAAAACCGCGACGATAAGATTCCCTCCCCCCGCCAGCCGAAATCAATCGTTAAGACGATCGATCACACGATTCACATCTCTAGTACAAATGACTAAGGGCTGGATTTACTAATGCCACAAGGCATAGTGAATCCCACGGTAATGGGGGGCGAAACTGGGGGTGGTCCTGCGATAGACGGCAGCGATTGCATTTCCACGGTGCGATCGCTGCCGGCGTCACGCCAAATAACTACACCATAAAAGGTGTAGTTATTCGGCATGAAACTGATAGCGATAAACAAGCGTACCTTTCGCTGTCGGCGAAGTCTTCGCGGCGTCAGCCCCGGTGCTACCCTGACTCCTCCTCTTCCGGAGCTGACGCCGCCCTGACTCTGCCCCCATCTTGGTATCGCACGCGATAAAGGACTTTTCGCGTGTGAAACGTCCCTTATCGCGAGCGATCTGCTTGGTAAATGACCCCCTAAGTGACTACATTTAGGCATTAGTGGAATTTCAGAGTTAGTGATAGTGCCTCAAACAACCAGGTTTTTACCAATTTCTGAAGGCCATGAGGTCAAGAGTAAGCCTGATGTGAGGTGGGAGGGCGTTCCATAGAGTTGGGGCACAGCCTGCAAAAGTTCTTCTTGAGGTGTTCACAAAACAATTCAGGATTTCTGCTATTTCCTTGTTCTCCCTCAGAATCCCTTTTATCTCTAAGTCATCTAGTGCACCATTTGAGTCCTTCAAAGGCTTTTGGTTTGAATGCAATTGAAAACATTTTTATTCTAATTTTTTCTCAATGGTGAGCTTCTTCTCAAATTCTCTATTGACCGTCTAACTACATCTAACTTTCCAGTGCCTTTGTTCTTGCCTATTTTCTTCATTTGGATCTGCTTTCTATATTTTTTAAAGATGCCTTTTTGGCATTAACTGTTTTTTTCACTTTGTCATTTTAAACCATGCCAACAGTCATTGGATCTTTGGAATTTCTTAATGAATGGGATATATTTTAACCGGGCTTCCAGAATGGTGTTTTTAGACAATATGTATTCCTTAGGCAAACTTGTAATCTTTGCAACTGCTTATTTTAGTTTTTTCATAACAAATTTCTTCACTCTTTCATAGTTTCCCTTTTTTAAAATTATATGCTACTGCAGTATTTTTACTTATCATCCTCTCAAGCGATTATGTCAAATTTGATTGCAATATGATCACTTTTACTAAGTGGCCATGCATACCACTGAGATTTAAATCTAAAAGTAGCTATCCTTTTCATCAACTTTAGGATCAGCTACTCAATGAAGCAGTCATTGATAACATCTAAAAACCTAATCTCTCTAGAATGTCCCAATGAGACTTGACCCAATCAATACTGAGGTAATTGAAATCTCACATTAGTAATATGCTGCTGTCAAATTTTTTCCCCTTTCTTAAATTTTGCTAGCATTTCAATCTGTTTCTTCATTTTGGCCAGGTGGGCTGTAGTGTATCATTGCTACACTCTTACCCATCAAAAATGGAATTTCTATCCATAAGAATTCCACAGTGCATTTTGTTTCCTTCAGGATTTTTATTCTCCTTGAATCTCTCATCCTTTACATATAGTGGCACTCCACTAACAACTTGAACTTTACTGTCATGCCAGTCCTGGTATCACACTGTCCAATTGGATAACCTCCTTCCACATATCTCCAAGATGTCTTTATCCTTGCATAAAGCCATTCTAACACTCCAATCTCACTATTCAGATTTCTTGCATTTGCATACAGACATTTTAAAGTATGTTGTTTGTTTGTATTTGTATTCACAAACTGCTTATTATCAGAAGAAATAGGGCGTTTAGATTCTTTCGCATCTATTTAATCTTTATTCAAATCCATCTGGGCCATGTCAGCCTTAAACCCATCCCCTCTACTGGGATATTCAATCTTCTTTGTTTTGCAAGTAACATGGAAGATACCTCCCTCCAAACCAGGTGCTTCTGAAGGACTGTTGGTTTTCTCCTATGGTCTAGTTTTAAAAGCTGTTCTATCTCCTTTTTAAATGTTAGCACAGCAATTGGTTTCCACCTTGGCTAGCCTATTGGAATAGGTTCCCCTTTCCCTGAAATGTTCCCCAGTTCCTAATAAATCTAAAGCCCTCTTCTCTGCACTGTCATCTCATTCATACACTGAGACTCTTGAGCTCAGCCTGACTATGGGATCTTGCGTGTGTAATGGGGAGCATTTCTGAAAATGCAACCTTGGAGGTTTTGGATTTTAATTCCTACCTAAAATCCTAAATTTAGACTCCAGTACTTTCCTCCTGCATCTTCCTATGTCATTGGTACTCACATATCACTACAGTCGGCTCCTTCCCAGCACTCTCTAAAATCTTATCTAAGTGATTTGTAAGATCCTCTACCTTTGTATCAAGCAGGCATGTTACCAAGTGATCCTCATGCCTACCAACTACTCAGTTTTCTACACTTCCTAATGATATAGTCATCAATGGGAACAGGAGCTCTATTCCTGTCCTCCTGGGCACATTCCATGGCAACATCCTCAATGCAAGATAACAAAGTATCACTAGGAAGGCAGATCCTAACTACAGAATCATCTCCTGTCATACTAAAATGGTGGTCTCCTTCCAAGTGACTTTGTTCCTCCAAAACAGTGCAAGAGCTGCTAGACTGGAGTTGGGACTACTGTACGATTTTCCTGGTCTTCTATATTTATCTCTCTGCCTGCTTCACCTCTTCCAGGTCTGCAGCAGTCTCTGATCATATTTGTTCTCTGAGAGCCAGAAACTCTTTGTAATTGGTGCACACGTACAATCTGTCACCAACAGGTAGATAGTCATATATGCAGCAATCAGTGCAAAAGACTGGATAGCCCCCTATCTAGCTGTAGGACTCGTGTCTGTATCTTGTTTTTTTTTTTTAAGTTGTTAAAAGATTTTAAAGCTATTTTAAGAATGGGTATGTTTAATTCTAAGGGTTTTTAAATTTGATTAATATGTGCTTTTTAAATCTAAGTGTTTACATTTTATTTTTATGTGTCTTTTATGTGTTATGTTTGAGGATAGAAGTGAACCCCTGGGTTCAGATGAGCGATGTCTCTGCCCACAGGGAGGAGTCCTGTGAGCCTCACCGTCAGCTGGCACAGTCTCAGTGGCAAACGACACAGCTAAGAATGAAGACTTTATTAAATGGGAAGAAAGTGTTAGTCTCTATAGGAAAGAAACTCAGTTCGTATAATCCTGGGCAAAGGGAATTACCCAGAGAGAGACACAGATGAGAAGTTCCGGTAGTGGCCCTTGGAGTGGGGTACGCTGGAGATCCCCTCAGGAGAGCGTAGGCAGCTTCAGGAGTATAGATACGGTAGTGGTCCGCATAGTGTGGTACGCTGAGGATAACTGTAGCAGACGTATAGAGCTAGAAGCAATACCGAACCTTTGAGTGGTCTCTGTAGATGGTATCGAGGTATTCCGTAGAGCCGGAGGCAAAGACTTGCACTGAAGGATGGTGGTAGTGGTCTGAGGATCGGGGTACGCCACAATGAATCCTTAATGCAGTCACAATGGAAGAAATCAGTAGGTGTACTCAGTTGGTGGTTCCTGGAATGAGATAGAGACCAGCGAAGCAGGTCTAGTAGCAGTAAGGCAGAAGGCCCTCCGAGGAGCGGATAGCCGGGAGCGCAGGGGAGCCCCCGAGAAGTGGGTACTCTGTGCATCCATATGCCAATAGCAAACAGGAAGTCCTTAAAGAGAAGAGTGCAGCAGGACAAAATTCCTTGCTAACTCGAGGAGTACAAGGGCAGTTCTGATTAAGTACGCTGGCAGGTTGACGTCATTAGGCGGGGATGCCCCTGAGGTTGCCACCATGACGTGTTCAAATCTGGCCCTTGTGTGCGCATGCCTTAGGTAACTCCAGGTCCAAGATGGCTGTCGGCATCGCCCACGCTGTACTGGGAACGCCGGAGAGGTTGGCGTGGACTGGTAGAGACTGCCATTCTTCCCAGACTTGCAGGAGCAGGGAGAAAAGAGGTGAACATGAGAGGTTGCAGCCATCTGCAACTGACAGGTATAACATTATGTTAGTTTGTCAATGCCCAGCAATAGAACTAAAATTAGTCAATCACTAAAATCTGGGTTAACTGCATGTTATTTTAAATCACTAATTGACTTATTTTGAAGATATTCCGCCTAACAGGGGTAATGATCTTGTGACTGGGTGGAAGGAAGTTTGAAAGGGAACAAATTCTCATACCTTCTCAGATCATGCAAGTCACCTTTGGAAACTCACAATATGAAAATGTGATTTTGAAACTAGTTCCATTTTATGCATACTATTCCTCAGTGGTAAAAATAAATAAAAAATACAATAGAATAAATATCATTCTCAGTCCCAAAGGGAAAAAATCAATTCATTAAAAGCCTGTTAAAACAAAAAAGTCTTCCTGTTGATGGAAAAGTCTATGCTTATTATTTTCTGTGCCATGGAAAAATGTTGGATTAACTAATATAAAAGGTGTTAAGAATATTCTGAAATATAGTTATATACTTGAAAGCTTTGCTTTGTAAAACTCATTACATTTTACTACTGCAGGAAAAAACTATGTAGGATAAAATGTGCAAACAAAATTTGTGCAAAAAGCATGTAGAGACAGTTAACTAATCCTTCCTAGGTGGCCCTTAGGTACATATGGAGCAGACAAGAGACAAAGATTTGTCAGGTCACATTTGATATATATATATATATATTTATGGGGAGGTTTTTCAGTTATGGGCATATGCTCTTAAAAGGATATCTAAAATATTAAAAAAAATAATAATTTAAACATATGACCAGTATGCTAATTACAGGTAATGTGGAGGATTATAAATGGGGAAAGTTTGTTCAAGATGGGGATATTTTCTTCAGCAAATGACAATTGATGAAGGCAACTAACACTTGCCTCTGTGACATCACAGTATCCTGGCAGCCAAAACAGGACAAGTTGCCTAGAGATCAGATGAAGGACAAATCACGGTGAAGCATCTTTTTAACTACCCTATAGTTGCCATCTGGATCAAGTGACGCCGACATCCTCCCACTGAAAGGTCTGAGCATGTGCAAGAAACTACTCTCTGGCAGTTTGTAGAGAAGCATCTCTTTTCCAGAAGCTTTCTCAGAGTTTAAAAAAGCTTTACAAAAGTAGACTTTGGCACTGATAAAGGGCTTTTTCTGACCTTCTCTGCTATTTTCATCAGTCAGTGGTCTGGTCTCTCTCTCTCACTCACTATGATAGAAGAAAGAAAGAGGCAGTGGCACAACTTTTACTGTTCACTGGGGACACGGTAGAAGTGGATTGGAGATTGAAGCAATGTCAGTTTCTGACACAGCACAGTGTGATATAGTGAGGTTAGTAGACAAATTAAAGTAAAAAAGAACCTTTCAAGGCTGCCAGCCTTCTTGGTTCTGTTTCTAACAATTTTTTTTGTGTGTAAAAGGAGTCAGTCAGCAATACACACACATATACTGTATTAAAAGTATGTGCGCATGTTAGGATCCAATTTAGGAACGGCCTGGGAGGGAACTTCAATACCCCTAATCTATCCTTCCTATCCCTTCCCCTAACCTTCCCGCTCCTTAGCCCTAACCTAATCCCCCCCCAAAAAAATGTTTTCTCACCTATTGTGTTTGCTCAAAGCAGGAGCAGGTTGTGCGCGCCGGCAGCCTGTGGCACGCGATCCCCCAGCACAGTGGCAAATGGCCACTGTGCTGGGGGCCTCTATCCCCACCCCTTTCCCAAAATCCCGGGACTTACATGCGTCCTGGGGATTTAGGCATGTGGCCGGGCCTTTTAAAAATAGGCCCAGCATGCATAAGGCCACCAACGCGTGTAAATCCATGGGATTTGGCGTAGCCTTCTCTAACTTTCAGTGATATGTGTTGCTGCTTAAGGCTGAGTTCCGTGTCGATTATTACTCCTAGGTTTCGAGCTTTCTCAGTTAGCTCCACTGTTTTGTCATTTTTAAATTTGATGGGATTCTGAATTATTTCAATGTTTTTCCGTTCAAGATGTATAAATTCTGTTTTTTCAATATTAATTACTAGTTCCATTTGGTTTAGTAGTTGTTTTATTATATCTAGGTATAGCATTGCAAAGTTCAGTGTCTTTTCAATTGTGTCTTCTCCCGGTAGAATTAGCTGAATGTTGTCAGCGTATATGTAATGTATGATATCTAGTCCTGCCAGTAAGTGGCAAAGGGGCAGCATGTAAATGTTAGAGCTGTCGAAAGTGCTGAACCCTGGGGGACCCCTGTCTTTAGTTGCTAGAAAAGCTAGTCTTTTTGAAAAATAATCTGCCTTCACTTGGCTTTCCAGAATGTCCATGTGAGCAGCAAGGCAACTGCAAATACCTTGGAGGTCTTGTTGCCACTCTACCTGTCTGACATTGTCTATTTGCCATACCCCATATATACCACCTTAGGGGTCTTGCTGCCCTTATATATACCTGCCATGCTCCAGATAGATCATCTTGGCAGTTTTAGTTCCTTTGTATTGTTTGCTGCTTGGTTCTCAGCCTAGTTCTCCCACCCTACTTCTTTCTTTGTTATACTGAGGTTATTATCCCCAAAATAAAAATAAGGAAAAAAATACCAATTTTTACTCCCACCCTATTTTTTTTTTTTTACTCCTCTGCAATCCCAGCTTAGTTCTCCCAATTTCCTTCCTTCTTTGTTATACTGGGGTGTTTTATCCCCAAAATAAAATGTGAAAAAATTGCAAGTTTCTCCTCTAACTCCATCTATTTTTTTTTTTTTTTTTGTAATACGATTTTTATTGTTTTGTGAAGAAAATATACAACACGGAAGGTGGGTGTACACTTCACCACCATCCCTAAATATTACAAACTCTTTATAACCCACAGAGAAAGGTCCCAGAATATCCACCCACAACCACCCCCCCCCCCCCCTCCCTAGTCTCCCATAAAAGACAACGCAGGAGTAGAAGTCCAAGGTCGAAACCAGTCCTCAGTGTAAAGAATAAGTCCAAACAAGAAGTCGCTGTCAGTCCCCGATGTAAGTATTACATGCCCTCATTGTAGATCGAACTACTTTTTTGTTTTCCTTCTTGCTGTCTAGGCCTTTCTAGGTATTTGTGCTCTGTGCAAAGTTCAGTCCTCTACACCCTGGGGGTTTTTTATACCTTTATGCTTTTGCAATTGACCACACTCTAGGCTACACTGTTATTTTAAAATATGAAGTCCAGAATGATACCAGACAGTGCCTAAGGGGGCCAATATTCAACTGCAGAGCGGCTAGTTAAGTTAGCCAGATATAGCGATCCAGTTAACTTAATGGGGATACTTAGTATCAATCTTGGGTCTGGGCTCTGGCCTAGGGCAAGGTTCAGGCACTGAGAATCAGCCCTTTGGGCCAGGCCCCGATATCAGACCTGGGTCGATGTCAAGGCCTAGGCACTGGGATGCGGCCTGGACACTTCTGTAGATATCCAATGGATCAGGTAAGTGATTGTTCACTGGGGGTTCAGCCAAGGCCCTGGCAATGACCCAGGCCTAGGCTGAGGTACCAGAATTACACTCAGGCATAGGCCGCAATCCCTACTTTGGGCTTTGGCCTTTGCCCTGGGTGAGGCCCTGGCCTCGGTCCTAGGCTTAGGCCCAATGCATTCATTTAAAATGAATGCATCAAATAAAGTTAGTTTCATTTTGGGGGCAGGGGAGATGAAATAAAACAAATTTCCCTTATTTATTGCATTTTATGCATTCATTTTAAATTAATGCACATCCCTACTGTATATCTCTTCTAAGTTTTCTGGATAAATTATATCCAGATAACGTAGATAACTAGATATCTTTGAATATTGGGCCCCTTATTATTATGCAGGCAGCCAATCAAATAGCCTGACACATTTAACATACAAAATGTAGGAGAATAAGGAAGCCAAGACAGAAATGGACTAACTGAGTTAAAGACTCTGAAGCAAGCCATCATTATGTAACTGTGGTGTCTGAGAACTGGCCATTCAAGCCACGTCATGCAGAAGTCTGATGTCAGTAAAAAAAATGTTTTAAAGGAGAGGCACACTATCATAAAGTTAAAATCAAAACAGGATAACAAAATGAGATGCTAGAAAGATTGTAACATGTATCACCAAATAAAGAAAATGACAAATATAATATCAGAGTGGTCATAAAAATTAACAAAATAAAATAAAAAAAAAAACAATTCAGAGTTAAAACTGAAATTCCTAGATGACCAGGATTTCTCAAAATGTGCCTGTTTCAGGGAAAATCTTTAAAATAATACCAGTACATTGTCCTTGATTCCAAATAATGCTGGATCCTGATCAGTATAACAATTCAAATGCTGCCCAGAGATATTCCATGGAATGTCCTAGAGTAATGATGTATTCTATCTCATTTTGGAAGATAGGTCCAAGGACCACACAACCTAAAATGTGCAAAAATTGCATACAGAATGCACGTATAGTCAGTCAGTTTGAGGTCAATATTCAGTGGGTTTGTCCAGCTAATTGGGATTTAGATAGACACACTCAATGTTTTGAATTTCCCACTTCTCACAATAGATAAGTGTGACCCAGTTCCCAAAAGATAGCTCCACTGCTCCCTGAGTTTATACTATACCAGGACAATGAACTGGGACAAGAAACCAAATTGGGTTTTTGCCTTCAGATTTGTTTTACTTATTCTGGGGTCTCTAATTGCCTTAGCAGCATGATAAAGAATTAGGGAACTGTGGCAAAAAAATGAAGGTTGTGCAGCATTGTCCTGGCTGAGAGAACAAAACTGGATCTAAACTAGTTGCTTTTATATCTTTGAGCTGCCATCTACAATTCCCACCCCTAAAAGATTAACAGGCAGAAAGTAACTGGAAGGGAGAGGGTAAGTTGAATAGAGAAACAAGAAGTCAGCTGATCCCCAGGAGCTGAATGGGAGCTTCAGATTTTCAGCACAATGAGAAGTGACAAGAAAAGAAGCATAAGAACATAAGAAATTGCCATGCTGGGTCAGACCAAGGGTCCATCAAGCCCAGCATCCTGTTTCCAACAGAGGCCAAACCAGACCACAAGAACCTGGTAATTACCCAAACACTAAGAAGATGCCATGCTACTGATGCAATTAATAACAGTGGCTATTCCCTAAGTAAACTTGATTAATAGCCGTTAATGGACTTCTCCTCCAAGAACTTATCCAAACCTTTTTTGAACCCAGCTACACTAACTGCACTAACCACATCCTCTGGCAACAAATTCCAGAGCTTTATTATGTGTTGAGTGAAAAAGAATTTTCTCCAATTAGTCTTAAATGTGCTACTTGCTAACTTCATAGAATGCCCCCTAGTCCTTATATTATTCGAAAGTGTACATAACCGATTCACATCTACTCATTCAAGACTTCTCATGATCTTAAAGACCTCTATCATATCCCCCCTCAGCCGTCTCTTCTCCAAGCTGAACAGCCCTAACTTCTTCAGCCTTTCCTCATAGAGGAGCTGTTCCATCCCCTTTAACATTTTGGTTGCCCTTCTCTGTACCTTCTCCATCACAACTATATCTTTTTTGAGATGCGGCGACCAGACTTGTACACGATATTCAAAGTGCGGTCTCATCATGGAGCAATATAGAGGTATTATTACATTTTCCGTTTTATTGACCTTTCCCTTCCTAATAATTCCTAACATTCTGTTTGCTTTTCTGACTGCTGCAGCACACTGAGCCGTCAATTTTAAAATATTATCCACTATGATGCCTAGATCTTTTTCCTGGGTGGTAGCTCCTAATATGGAACCTAACATCGTGTAACTACAGCAAGGGTTATTTTTCCCTATATGCAACACCTTGCGCTTGTCCACATTAAATTTCAGCTGCCATTTGGATGCCCAATCCTCCAGTCTCGCAAGGTCATCCTGCACATTTTGCAGTTTATATCTTCCAGGCAGTTAAGGGCAGAGAGAAAGAGGACCAGGAGAATCAGTTTTTCTTTTCTGCTGATAGGGGTGTAGGAGCCACTCAGCAGCTGTTCCAAATCAATCCAGAGACTGGAGGGAAGTGTCTCCACCTACCCACTCATTTGGTCTGATAAGAGTATCTGAATACTGCACCCTGCCAAGTGTGAAAACAACAGCTGAGTGACTGGAGTTTCAGTAGAGGGGCCTACATGCTACAATGCAGTTTTGAGCCTTTCTCTGGCTGCTTGAGGAGAGGGACAGCTCTAGGAGACAGGAAAATAACCACACCAGCTCTGCCTGGGCTTACAGACAATGCTGACTGCATTGCCTTGCTAAGGCAGGGTGATGTCATCCAAGGAATTGCCCAGAGGAGCTGTCCCCAGAGTGACTGAGAATTGTCTCCAGAGTGATTCAAAGCCAAAGACTATCCCGCTGGGTTAGAAGTATGTATCAAAGACAAAGAGAAATAAAATCTCAGCTTGCCACCAAACCACTTCAGTATGGGCCCCAATGGAGACTGAATGTTATGTGTACATTTATAGACACTGACAATTTTAGGGTACCTAGCATTTTCATATTTATATTAAACATTTACCGGTATAATTGTTGAACAAAGTATTCAGACAGTTGCTAAAAGTGACTGATATTACTGCATATTTGACTGTTTTTGTAGAGTGTGTTTCATTTGTGGATTTGTCTTATTTTGGTTATGAAAATGTTATTGTCACCCACTGAGAACATAGGCTTGTGCGAGATAGAAATCCATTTAAAAAATGAGTAATTTAACTCTATTTTCTCTGGTCCCTGCTTATTGTTACTTGTGGGTATCCACCTCACAGTGCTATTTCAAATGTTTTATTTTGATTTGCTTCCAGTAAAAGTTAGAACTCTTGCACCTGTTGTCAGTGTATTTAGATTTACTGAACCAAGGGGACACGTGACTGCTCAGGAAATCGGTGTGGGGAGACGAAGGTATAGTATTTGGGGGACTCCTGCGAAACGGCCTTGCTTCCTTCCACTTAAACGAACCTGCAAGAATTTATCATAGCATTTCTCCTATGGTTAACTGTCCCTCCCTTGGCCCGGGTAATTGAAACTACCTCAGAGCAGGGGTTACAAACGTTTTAGCCAGGTAAGTCACTGGAATAAAAAAGGTGGCATGGAGGCATTCCAGAAGTGGTGCTTAAACAAAGGGAGATAGCGCTGATACTTAGTACTCTATCCAACTTAAGGCCTTCATAGTCCTCCCCTATTTAATGTCCCTGCTTTTCGCCCAAGTTATACAGACCCAATTCTCTATACTTGCTTCACCCATTTTATGTTTATCCAGGTTATTTCTACCCTGTTCATTGTTTTAATCCAGGTTACTTCTACCCTGTTCATTGTAAAACAAGACTTTGTCTCTGTTATTTTTTGCTGGTTGTAATGTAAACCGAAGTGATAATTAATCTTGTTAATTGAACCTCGGTATATAAAAAGTTATAAATAAATAAATAAATAGTACTACTGGGTGATGCTGGTCATAATGGAGAGCAGGTCTAATGTTATCTGAATAAACTTACCCAGATAACCGGACATAATCAGTAGGACTTGTTCCCCACTGAATATCTCAGCTAAAGTTAGCTAGATAAGTTTACCCGGGTAACTTGCCACACGCTACACAACTGAATGCGGACCTCAATTTAAATTAAAAAAAAAATCTTATGAAAGGGGATAAAAACCACAAAATGCTTTCAATGATTGGTAGTCATATTATACGTATAAAAATAGCATGAACTTTTGCACATATATGATAAATAATAAAATAATTAACTCTGGCATATCCTTAGAAATGGAGAATATTCTGATATAAGCTGTATGACAAAAAAGGGAGTTGTGCACCACAAAACTGTATATAATAATATTTATAACAAAATTAAAGTCAAATATATTCCAAAAATAAATAAGACTATAGTTATTGAACATCTGTGTTATAGTACAATAAAATTTGCATCTTTGATTATGAATAATATAATGCTCTCCATTAAATCTGAAAATCTGGAGAACACTTTTAAGGTATAATAATGTATGTGTTGTGAAGTTTTTCTGTTCCTATGGCTTCTCCTAGAGATAGGTTTAAAAGGTATATGTTGGAGGCTGTCAAAATTCCTGAAAATTCTCTTTCACCTATTGCTAGAATATATTACCTCCATCTAAGAAGGAAGCTGAGAGTAGAAGATTTCAGGAACTTTCTCTAATATCAGATAATTCCTTGGGTATTACTGCTTTATTGGAAACCTCTAACTCAGTAGCAGCAAAGCCTTCTATTTGTTGGTTTCTCTGGTTTTGGACTCCTTAGAATGTCTTTTAGGCACCAAGGTGGAACCTTTCTACATTGTAGGAGTATGACATTCCAGATGTGGAAAAATCAACTAAACAAAAAAGGAACCAATTCCTTTTACTGAGATCTAGGGTGATACAACTGGAGGCTCAGTTCTTTTTAAGATTTCTTTGTAAATGTTGTATTACATTGTATTTCTATATTTATCTCTTTTTTGAACCTAATCAACTTTTCTTTGTTTGGCTGATAAGATTGTACCCTCACAAGCCCCAGTTAGTGCACCAGAGGCTCCTGTGTAGGTGTAATTGAGCAGTTTCCTTTATGAGATAAACCCCTTGGGGGGGGTGCCGGGAAGCTGCTAGCCTGCTATTTCTTTTTTCTCATATTAGTTTGTTTTCTTCAAGATAGAGACCTTGGATTCCTGCAATGGAATTGATCTACAGTGGAACTTGTTTATATTTCTTTTTTCACATTTTTCAATTCTGTTGTATCAGCTTGTGATTTTCTTTTTCAAGATTATCTTGATGTATATATTTGAAAATTGCATAAATAAAAACAAACAGAAGCACATGAAACTATCATACATAGGCAGTCAGTTTTACAAGAATACTGAACTTCATAAAGATATTGAGACCAATATTCAAAGCCCTTTATCCAGATAACTCTCAAGCTATTGTTATGCGTGCCTCCTGCAGCAGCCCCGCAGCGTGGTCCTCTCACCTTCTCAGACGGACTCCAGCTCCTCGCTCCTCTTCGCTGGCAGTGGTGGGCCGCAAGCCCCGACCTCAGATTCCCTCAAGTGCCTCCGGCCCTGCCACGCTACCCAGTGTTGCCAGCAAAAATGTCCCTGTTCCTCGGGCCTCTCCACATGGCCCGCGTTGAGATGCCACCTTCAGCGCCGCGCCCCTTCCTAGGCGCGCATGTTCACATCAGTAGTTCCTTTAAAGGGCCCGCGATGGAAACCTGGCCGTGGACCCATTTTTAAAGATGGCTCAGGCCATCCAGTGCTCCCTCCATGTGACAGGGGCCGGCCAATGGCACGGATACCCTGTCACATGGTAAGGGCAAAGGCCATCGGCGCCATTTTTATTAGTGGCAGCCGACGGCCCGAGAGCGGGAGATCGCTCCCGGGACCCCCACTGGACCACCAGGTACCTGTAAAATGTTTTTTTTTGGGGGGGGGGGAAGCTAAGGGATTAGTTTTAAAGGGTCGGGGTGGGTTTTTTGTTTATTGGCTCGGGCGCAGCTGATAAACAAAACTGTGATCGGGCCGGACGAAAAAAAAAAACACGATGTGAATCGGAACCGGAATCCGAACTGATTCCGGTTCCGATTCACATCTCTAATACGGATAATTTGTAGCCAGATGTGTCATTACCCAGCTAATATTTAGACCAGGGTTGTCAAACCAGTCCTTGGGGGTGCCCCCAGCCAGTCAGATTTTCAATATATCTCCAATGAATCTGCATGAGATTTATCTGCAGTCACTACCTCCTGTGTATGTAAATATTTCTCATACATATTAATTAGGGATATCCTGAAAACCTGACTGGCTGGGGGGACCCAAGGACCAGTTTGAGCACCCCTGATTTAACCAATTACGTAAAGGGTGTGTTGGAGGAGTTCCAGAATGGAGACAAGTTAAGCCAAATAACTTCTCCAGCTAATTCCATTATTTGGCTAACACCAGCCATGGAGCCTCATATGGCCAGATAACTGTAGTCTTAACTGGCTAGAGACAAAAGATTAAGAATATAGCTGGTTAAATGGTGCTGCTGTTAAAAAAAAAATAAAATAAAGTGCGCTTGCAGGCCTAGTGGCCCAAACATTGCTTCCCATCCAAGCTGCAAATAAAAATGAACTTATCTAAATGAGTGCAAACTTGAAGAGTTCCACAAAATAAACCCAGACATGGGTCCACCTTTCGTTTTCTGTGGTGGAGCAGCAGTTCCTCAAGTACAATGTATCCTTCCTCATCATTGTACAATGGCAGGTTTCCAGATTGCTTGTGCCAGCGTCTTGAATGCTCAAGCATTTTGGAAACCTGCTCCTGCAGAATAATAATGAAGTATAATTTGTACTTGAGGAATTGCTGCCGCAGTTTGAAGAACCTGGATATTTAGCTCCTTGAAGTGCTGTTGCTCCATCAATAGACCCCCCCTCCGACACAGAAAACGAAAGGTGGACCCAAGTCAGGATTTTTTTTTTTTTTGTGAATTGTGGACTCAGTAAGATAAGTTCATTTTTATTTGCATCATAAAACTTTTCTAAAAAAAAAAAATCCTTTCAGTCCAGTTTTATGACCAATGATTATGTATAAGGCAAGGAAGGTTAAGTCAGCCAGTAGTGCTTAGCATGCCTGATTTCTCACTGTAATTACACTTTGTGAAATTGCCATATATGCTTTTCTTTGGACACAGTTTTTTATTCACATATTTAAACACAACCTATTTAATTGGATGTAAAATGCTCTATTTGCTCCTCACTAAGATGTAGCAAAGGAACCATAGTAGCAGATTTACTTGTCGATAGGCCCTGCATTAATCTGGCTATTAGTGTCTTCTAGGGTGGCCAACTTGGAGTACCTGAAAAAGAGGAGGCATGTAGGAAGAAAGGAAAGATGCCAGCTCTGCTCTTCTTGCAGCTTGGTTCAGGTCATGGGGAGGAAGAGGGAGACAAGAGATTGGGAATTAGGAAGGGGAAGAGATGTACCAAGGGTTTGGGTTGGGGGAACATGGGAACTGGAAGATTGGGTGGGAGGAACATTTTGGCGACTGGAAGATTGGGGGTGAGAGATTAGCAACTGGAAGGTCAGTGGTTATGGCTGAGGAGTTGGGTGAGTGGAGACTGGTGTGAGCTGAGGTTGGTGGAACTGAGGCAGGAGCCTAGACAGTGTGAGACTAAGAATGGGAACATTTTGAGTAAGGGATATGATTTGCAAGCAAGGGGATGTTGTAAAGGTGTTATGTTCAGGGAGAAGTTGCACTACTTCATACTGCCATAGGTGTTGAATTGCTTGGCTACAGCTCTGGAGCAAACTGATAAACTAAAGAGCAAATCACCAAGACTGGATGCTATAAATACCAGTTTTCTGAAAGAACTAAAAAATAAAATTGTAATCTCTAATTTTTCATTCAAATCAGCTATGGTATTATATTTATAAATGATCTGGAAAAGGGAGTAAAGAGTGAGATGATCAAATTTGCAGATGACACAAAATTATTCAAAGTAGTTAAATCACAGACGGATTGTGAGGAATTGCATCTAAATGGCAGATAAAATTTAATGTGAACAAGTGAAAATTGGTGCATGTAAGAAAGAATAATCAAAATTAGATACACAATGCTGGGTTTCACTTAGGTGTCATAACCTAAGAAAAGGAGTCACTGTGAACAAAAAGTAAATAGAATGTTAGGTATTATTGGGAAAGAAATGGAAAATAAATGAAAGATATCATAATACCTCTGCATCAATCCATGGTATGATCACACTTTGAATATTGTATGAAGTCCTAGTTATCCCATCTCAAAAGATATAGCAGAATTAAAAAAGGTATAGAGAAAGATAAGGAGGAAAGATTAAACAAGTTAGGACTCTTCCGCCTAGAGAAGAGACAGCTGAAAGGAGATATGGCAAGGTCTATAAAATCAGGAATGGGGTGGAAAGGGTTAATAGGGAATGGTTATTTACCCAATCCAATAGTACTAGGACTAGGGGATACGCCATTAAGCTAATAGGTAGCACCTTCAAAACAAATTGGAGAGTGTTTTTTCACCCAGTGCACAATTAAACTGTGGAATTTATGGCAAATTTGTGGTGACAGCAGTTAGTATGGATGGATTTTTAAAGGGTTTAGATAATTACCTGGAGGAAAAGTCTGTAAAAAACCATGTAGAGTTGGGAATGTTGCACTGGAGGTGGACCCTTGGCCTGGTGCAGGATTAGTACGGCCCTCATGGAGGTCCCAGAGGGCACCTGCCACCAGGAGGCGAAGCACACAAGGAGACAGAGGTAAGCTGGAGCTTCACCAATAACAGTCCAGGGTTTCTGTAGGTTGAGCCCTTGGGTACCCAGACAGCCTGGGCTTAGGGTCTCCCGGAGAGGGTCTCCTGGAGAGGTAGCGGAGCGTGTGTCCACCAAGAGCAAGGGTGCGCGGCTAGTGGAGAACAGATGAGCTAGACCAGAACAGAGTGTACTGGAGACCACTGGAAGGGAACAGGAACTGTAGGTCCTCCAAGCTGGATAGGCAGCGCCTAGTGGTCTAACTTGTAGAAGGCCACGGGCAGCGTCAGAGCAGGCAGATCTGGTGGTCACAGTAGAAGCAAAGAGAGAGTCTGAGTGAAGCGCAAGGGTCCAGGGTATCCGTCCGAGGGTGGTCAGCCAAAGCAAGGGTCAGTTCCAGGTATCAGTCCGAGTGTGGTCAGTGGCAAGCAGAGGTCAGTTCCAGGCAGTGGTCCAAATATGGTCAGTGGCGAGCAGAGGTCAATACCAGGTATCAATCCAAACGTGGTCAGAGGCAAGCAGAGGTCAGTACCGTGAATCAGTTCGAGAAGGTACAACATGGGCAGCGGAACAGGAATCAAGAACAGATGCTGGCACACAGGAAGGACCACGGGAACACAGATGCAGGGAGCACTGGAACAAGCACAGGAACGCAGGAGCACTGGAACAAGCACAGGATCAAGGAAGCAGGAACACAGGACGGCAACTAGCTTCACATAAATGTGACGAACCGTCTGCCAAGGCGAGGAACTGAGGGAAGGGCCTCAGTTCCTCGCCTAGGGGTGGGGCCGAGACACCGAGGACACAGAGCCCCTGCGGGAGCTCCGTTGTGAAGCCTGCGGAGCTGGAGGCCTTCGGGACAGGCTGCTGCAGTTAGGGAGGACGGAACACAGCCCACGGAGGAAGGCCCGAGGTGAAATAGGCTTGTGTATAATTTGTTGTCTGTGGATCTGAGTATTATCGATGTGCTACCATACATCTTTATGTGTCTGTAAATTTACATTACTAAGAAAGATCGTTTCCAGTAAGGAAAAGAAAAAAAGAGGAAATGGTTTACGAACAGCACAGAAACCTTCTAGGGGCCTTCCAAACGAAGCTGTACCTATTTCATTTTATCTTGTTAACAGGAGAAATAAAAAGAAATAAACTGCAAAGAGAAGAACTGTATGTGAAGATAAAGATTGCCCAAATTTGGTAATAATTTTAAGTGACATGAGAAAGGTAGGGTTTTTGCAGGATAACTGTAAGAAAGTCACTTTATTGGTACAGTGAATCAATAAGCATATGAAATGGAATTAATGTAAAAAACAAACCAAAGTGAATATAATGTTTACAAGAATTTTATAAAACATGGCTCTCATGGCCAGCCTGGAGGCTCAGTTGTGGTGCTATAGGCTGCCATTTGGAAGGGAAGATTCTGTCAGATAAACTTGACTGAATTCTTTAATAAGGTGACAAAAATATTGGATCAGAGTGGTAAAGTAGATGTTTTGACACTGTCCTGAACAAAAAAGACTGGTAAATGAACTGGAAAATGTAGAAAGACACAGATAAGAACAACTTGCCCGATGAATGGAGGAAGTGTGTAAGGAAAGAAGAGATCATAGATAATGTGGAGCTGTAGTGTAAATGCATTTATAGGCAAGCATAGGGGCAGATTGAGGGAAAATATCAGCCCAAGGGAATGTTTTTCAAAATAGGCCTACAGGTAGTATGCCCGGCACCCTTGTGTGCTGTCTATGCAGCACATGTTTCAGCAGCTCCCAAAAGCATGCAAGTTAACCCATGAGAGGTCCATCATGTGACCTGGAGCCAAAATATCTCTAACGCATAATTCACATTTTTCCTAAATAACTAAGAAGTAGAGTACACCAGGGATGAGCAAACTGAACTACAGTCCCCCTTCCATCCATTCAACTGGTTGGCCATGTGCCCCTCACAAGCCTAGTTAATAGAGTAAATGACAGGAGTTTCATATCATGACCCTAGTTCTACAGATTCCTTTCCATTGGATAAGGTTTTATTCCTGTGTATCATTAATGCCTTTCAGGAATTTAAAGGTCTGCATCATATCTCCCCTAATTCTCCTCTCCTCTAAGGGATACATATTCAGGTCCTTCAGCCTTATTTCATATGGCTTTTGATGCAGATCCCTCACTATTTTTGGTTGCCTTTCTCTAGTCTGCTTCCATTCTGTTTCTATCTCTTTTGAGATACGGTCTTCTCATATATATATAACAAAGTGAAAAGATATTGAACACTTATGATATACCATAAAAAATCTTTTTTTACATATACATTTATCTTTTCACTTTGTTATATTGTATTAGTGAGCACTTTAGCATTTTAAGTGGATGCCCTATGTTTGTGTGTATATATCCTGGATTCCTGACCTGGTGTTAAAGTCTTTTGTTAACCAATCAGTTCTTGAACAAGTTGCCAAGTGATGAGGGAACCAGTGGCTCAGACACAAACACATATTCTGCTGTTGTGCTGCTGCTCATGTGCTCACTTAAAGGACACACTGATTTTATAAATGTGCGCATCACCAAGCACATGTTATAAAATTCTATACCCATGTGCACATGCGTGCTTGATTTTATATCAGCAAGCGAGGGTGCCCACTCATGCGCCCAAGGGGGGATTTTATTTAAAAACACATG
The DNA here is from genome assembly GCF_901001135.1 of Rhinatrema bivittatum. Lineage (NCBI taxonomy): Eukaryota > Metazoa > Chordata > Amphibia > Gymnophiona > Rhinatrematidae > Rhinatrema > Rhinatrema bivittatum. The sequence continues at coordinate 72,763,367 of NC_042616.1, read as the reverse complement.
GCGACATGATCAGGCCTTCCCCAGTTCCCTCCCAGTCTGCTCCAATAAAGGAACCCGGCACCTCTGCGCATACCGGGAGATACGCACGTGGCTAGGCTGCTTGGAAAATGTGTGTGGCATGCGCATGGCCTGGGTACATATGTATCTCCAGGTATTTGCGTGTGCCAGGGATTTAAAATCAACCCATTTGGAGGTAATTTTCAAAGGAGTTACACGTGTAAATGTAACATAGTAATGCAGCAATTTTCAAAAATACATTTATGCACTTACAGCGTACTTAAGCATCTAAGACCTATTAATTATTCTTCCTCCCTATTCTGACTCCACCCAGACCTCTAGAACTCCTAGTTAAGGCTAAAGCACAGAACATAAGAACATAAGAACATGCCATACTGGGTCAGACCAAGGGTTCATCAAGCCCAGCATCCTGTTTCCAACAGTGGCCAATCCAGGCCATAAGAACCTGGCAAGTACCCAAAAACTAAGTCTATTCCATGTTACCGTTGCTAGTAATAGCAGTGGCTATTTTCTAAGTCAACTTAATTAATAACAGGTAATGGATTTCTCCTCCAAGAACTTATCCAATCCTTTTTTAAACACAGCTACACTAACTGAACTAACCACATCCTCTGGCAACAAATTCCAGAGTTTAATTGTGCGTTGAGTAAAAAAGAACTTTCTCCGATTAGTTTTAAATGTGCCACATGCTAACTTCATGGAGTGCGCCCTAGTCTTTCTATTATCCGAAAGAGTAAATAACTGATTCATATCTACCTGTTCTAGACCTATTTTAAATACCTCTATCATATCCCCCCTCAGCCGTCTCTTCTCCAAGCTGAAAAGTCCTAACCTCTTTAGTCTTTCCTCATAGGGGAGCTGTTCCATTCCCCTTATCATTTTGGTAGCCCTTCTCTGTACCTTCTACATTGCAATTATATCTTTTTTGAGATGCGGCAACCAGAATTGTACACAGTATTCAAGGTGCGGTCTCACCATGGAGCGATACAGATGCATTATGACATTTTCCGTTTTATTCACCATTCCCTTTCTAATAATTCCCAACATTCTGTTTGCTTTTTTGACTGCTGCAGCACACTGAACTGACGATTTCAATGTGTTATTCACTATGACACCTAGATCTCTTTCTTGGGTTATAGCACCTAATATGGAACCTAACATTGTGTAACTAAAGCATGGGTTATTTTTCCCTATATGATTATGCATCACCTTGCACTTATCCACATTAAATTTCATCTGCCATTTTGATGCCCAATTTTCCAGTCTCACAAGGTCTTCCTGGAATTTATCACAATCTGCTTGTGATTTAACTACTCTGAACAATTTTGTATCATCTGAAAATTTGATTACCTCACTCGTCGTATTTCTTTCCAGATCATTTATAAATATATTGAAAAGTAAGGGTCCCAATACAGATCTCTGAGGCACTCCACTGCCTACTCCCTACCACTGAGAAAATTGTCCATTTAATCCTACTCTATGTTTCCAGAGAATGGGGAACCCACAACACATATTTCAAGCAGCTGAGAAATAGAATATCCATTAAAATGTTTTACAAATTTCCAAAAAAAACCCAATAAAATAAACAGCAGATACAACACCCAACAATTAAAACCAATAAAGATTAAAAAAAAATCCCCTATTCTTAAATAAAATAAATAAATAAAATGTCTCAGAATATTTTTTTTATTCCAAAAGCCCTGAGATTGTCAGGAGTGAGGGATGTGCACATACTTTCTCCTCTTGCTCTCATATATACACATTTAAAACATATACACTCTCTGATGCACTCACTGGCACACACATGTTACATGGTTGAAAAGAAAATTATTATTAAATGAAGAACTGATTGAATAACAAGACACAGAGGGTGGTGGTCAATGAAGTCTACTGTAGACCTGAGTGAGGAAGAGAGGCCTAGTGGTTAGACCAGGAGATAGTGCATGCAAATAAATCTCAAGAATATTCATTAGAGAATAGATATCCTGAAAACCTGGCTGGTTGAGGGGCCAGTAGGACAGGTTTGAGCACCCCTGGATTAGAGCACTGATCTGAGAACCAGGTTTGGCCCTACTGGCCACTAGATAGTGCACTAGTAATAGAAAATAATGGATCCTATTTTTCAACCATAAGAGTCTTACTGCAGTAAGAGGTCAATGAGAATGTAAATGGGTGTGCTATTCTTTATAATGGAGTCTTTTTTAGCTAAGGAAGTTGACTCAAAGGGCAAGGGATGTGATGGCCATTAAGGTGAATGACAATGACAATATGGTCCAGCCCAACAAGAAGTAGTTCTAAAAGGTGGTATAAAATATGCTTTCAGTGAGGATTTGGGCATTCTGGAGATAGGAAAAGACCGAGAGAGATGGGAGAAACATAGCAGGTAACACCCACTATGGTCCCACTTATGCTGAGGAGCTGAGGTGCTTCCACAAGCTGTCAAGAAGTCTGAGAAAAAGAAGTCTTGAGGAATAAGAGCCTGAAATAAGTAAAGAAGCTAAAGTTTTTATACAAAGAAAAGGAACTGTGTTGGAGGCCTACAGGAGCAAAGGAAGCGTGGTGCCTGTCTGGAGCTTTGGTGCAGGGCTGAGGAAGCTGCATCTGCCTAAGGGACAGGGGATGAGTTGTCCTGGAACAGTCCTGCAGTTTGTGAATAACTGAAATTTAGAAAAAGACTGGGGTATATTGAAGAGAGACTTTGAGCTACTCTTCAATCCACAGAGGATCTGGGAAGATGGAGAAGAGTTGGGAAAGTATTCCTGGGAGAGTAAGGATTGTGATTTTGAGGTTTTGAATTGCTTTCTTATTTTTTCTCTGCTGTACTGGATTGAGAACTATGATTTTGTGAGTTTTGAGTTGTATTTCCTGCATTTTTTCTGGTATACTGAACAGTGGACTGTGGATGTGTTTTTACTTTGCTGATCTAGTTATTTTCCAAAATAAACTGTTTCTCTTTTCAAACACAACTTTGGTGTGGACATTATGGTTTGTTTTTGGTTTTTGGGTTTTTTTTGTTTTTTCTGGGGGGGGGGATTGTGGTGTGTCCTCTGCCCAGTTTTGGCTTTGCAGGTCAACTTGCCTCCTAACCAAAAGTACCCAAATAGACTGAGCTTTTCCCCACCATGGGTGAACAAAATCAGTATTCCCTAGAGCTGAGAAGGTGATCCTTGGCTGAGGAGGGGATTGCAAAATCATGTCCAACATAAAGGGGCTGTGGCTGGGTGAAGATATTTGTGCTTAATCTATTTTGACCAGTTTCAATGAAATCTAAACTGTTTTTGTCCAAAAAACAGCTAAAATGTTCAGTTTAAAGATTTGCCTTTTTTTTTCAAAATGGCTGCTGTTCATGCTAGTGGGATGCAAGAATAACTGTGGATATTAGCAAGTGCATATGTCCCCTGTTATCTAATGTCATCCCCTAGATGATGCTCAGTAGCCAATCAGGAGGTAAACTGTGACACGCAGAGAAGGGACTCATACCCAGGGCTGGAGCCATCTTGGAGGAGGGCCGAGAACATGAGCCAAGTGGTAATAGGAAAGCCAGATGACACTTGCTATGGGAGCTTGAACAATTGAAAGAACATAGAAATTATTCACCATTTGAAGGGACTTGTATAGCTTGCCATCGAGGGAGGAGTACTAATGGGATGGGCTGAGTACCCACGGGTGCCACTGGGTACAGAAAGCCATTGGTGGTGGTCCAATGCACTTATTGCAGGGAATCATTGTATGAGCAAGAAGCCTGTTCAGTAAGGGGCCTGTCGGTGGACCTGGGAGAAGTGGCTGAGATGAGGTAGGGTTTCCAACTGGCTCCAGATTTTCAGGATGGGTTGATCTAGTCCTGGTTTTACTCCTCTGCATGCAAGTACTTACGGCCTGATTTTAAATGCCTGGCACACGTAAAAAACGGAGGTTACGTGCATGGCTGGGTCTTGTGCGCATCGCGCGCATTTTAAAAGGGGCCTAGCCACACACGTAACCCTCGTTACATGCACAAAAGCCAGGCTGAAGAAAAGGGACAGTCCAGGGGGCAGGGAGGGGTGATCCAGGAGGGCGAGGTAGGGCAGAGCTGTAGCTGGAGGTGGCCGGCACGCACAACTTTCATAAGTTCTAAAACAAGAAAAAAAAATGGTAGGGCCTTCTAAGGGGTCGGGGAGGAGAGGGGAAGGGGGGGGGGTAGGTACGGGGGTAGTGCATCAAGCTAGATGAAGAGAAAACATGGTACAAATCTGCTCTTCTTTCACATTTCATCCCGCCAAATCACATTACATCTTCATTGAGGGTAACTGTGCTGGTCGTACGTATGACTGTGCATGTAAAATTGCCTCCCAGAACCCACCCCACCCCACAAACCTCACCCCAATTTACTAGTGCCCCCTCTTACGGTGGTATAAAAAGTTAACTTTTTTGTGAACTTCTATAGAGGTGCCCTCTCTCTCTCTTTCAGCTTGCAATGTGAAAATAACAGTATGCAAACCAGTACCAGGAAAATTAGCCTAACCACACCCCTTTTTTATTACAGGCACTATTTATCACAAAATGATGAATCTGGGCCTTATATTGTAATCTCTTCATGAAAGGGACTTACCATATATGAATACTTATCACCATTGTACAGCACTGCATGTGTCCAATAATACTGTAAAAATGATAAGTAGCATTATTACTTTCATGAAGGCCAGTGGTTTTGTGTTCAGATGGTTCTTTTCTTTTTTTTTTTTTTTTGTTTAAATAGTTTTTTATTGAGAGATACAGCAAGTACTTATACAATATATGCATGACATTATCCAACCAAGTGTAGTATTTACATAACACATGTATAGTAACCAAGTAGGCACCTCTCATTTAGTGGACGAGAGTCCTAAACTAGGGAGAGAAAAGCAGACAAAAAGAAAGAAAGAAAGGAAAAGAAAAAGAAAGAAGGATAAAAGGAAAGAAGAGAGAAATAGAGAAACAATAAGCACCCATTTTGATAAATTAAGAGACATTAATAGTAATGACACTTACAGAATTTGAATTGTATGGAGAAACTACCCAGATGGTTCTTTTCAATATCTTTAGTAGTAACAATGCAAAGGGGCTTGAGGATAAAATATGCACGTTTGCAGATAATACAAAAATGCCTTAATAATAGACATGCTTGAAGAGGTGACAAAATTAAAGAGGGCTTGAAAAAAAACAAAAGAACGGTGAAGGATTTGGGCAATGAACTTCCTTGCTGGAAGATATAAAATCATGCATTTGGTGTTCAAAATTCCACCAACTATGTTTAGAAAGACAAAAACTGGACAATGTTAAACAAGAAAGAAATCTCTGTGTAACCCTCTCAGATGACCTGAAGGCAGCCAGTCATATGAATTAAGCGAAAGCTAATGATCTGCTTGAATATATAAGCAGAGATATCATCAGCAGGCCGTAAACGAAAATGGCGCCATAATCAAAGTTGGCTAATGCCATTTTCAAGCAGGATGCCAGCAGAGCAGGAGCATCTGGAGGTCATTCTGCCCCTTTGTACATTGAAAACACCTGCAGAAGGAGTAGGTGTAGGGGGACGGGAGAGTGGGGAAAATTAGGAGAAGGCTGGGGTGAAGGGTAGATTTTGCTTCTCAGTTTGATTTTGTTTTTTCATTGACTTTCTCAAACAAAAGTGATTTTTCATTTCATTTAAAAACAAATGTGCGCCCCCTAATTCAAAATGTTCTCACTGGAGGATAAAAGGGAAAATTGGGATATCTGAAAGGCTTCAATATACCTCCAGGAAGATGAAAAGGAATTTCCAGGACAGGAGATTATGATATGAAATTGAAGGAGGATTGTTAGAAGAAAATGTGAAAAAAAATGCTTCTTTATTAAAAGGTCGGCCTGGGGAAAGCGTGCTGGGGAGGGAGAGATCGTGCTGGGCCTTGATTGGGGAAAGGGCTGGAGAGAACGCTGGGTCAGGTTGGAAAAGTGTTGGGGATCTGGAAAGGGAGGAGAGGGAGAGTGCTGGGGTCAGTGAGAGCAGGAGGGGAAGACTGCTGAAGTCTAGGAGGGAAAGGGAGGGGAGAGAGAAGAATCGTAGGATCAGGGAGGGAGATCTTCAGAGGTCCTTCCCTGCCCCCTGATAAGGGGAATGACCCCCCCTCCCCTGTTCTGGGTTCCCTCTGAAAACTTTTGCATGGGGACTGATAGGGATGTGCAGAGCAAAATTTTATGTTCATATTTTTTATGTCCGATAGGGGGTCCCACTTGCGGCCAATATGGACATAAAAAAAATCCAATGAGTTGGGTATATGTACATATGTGCAAAAAAAAAAGTTTAAAACCCCCTCACCCTCCTTAATCCCCCCCCCCCCCCCGACTTACCACAACTCCCTGGTGATGGAGCGAGGAGTGAGGACGCCATTTCTGCAATCCTTGGCGAGAAGCATGTGACGTCGGTGGCACGTCGAGTGACGCGGCGCCACGTGATTCCCGGCTCGTTCGCGCCGGACGGCTCGTTCGGCCCAAAAAGAACTTTTGGCCAGCTTGGGGGGGTCAGGAGGCCCCCCCAAGCTGGCCAAAAGTTCTTTTTGGGCCGAACGAGCCGTCCGGCGCGAACGAGCCGGGAATCACGTGACGCCGGCGTCACTCGACGTGCCGCCGACGTCACATGCTTCTCGCCAAGGATTGCAGAAATGGCGTCCTCACTCCTCGCTCCATCACCAGGGAGTTGTGGTAAGTCGGGGGGGGGGGGGATTAAGGAGGGTGAGGGGGTTTATATTTTTATTTTGGCTCAACAATCGCGATTTCCCACATATCGAACATATCTATGTTCGATATGTGGGAAATCCGATCGTTTATGTCGAATCAATTTTTTAAGTAAAAAAAAAATATGAGTTGCGTTTTACTAATGCGGTCAATCCGAATGCACACCCCTAGGGACTGAGTCAGGTGCTATAGGAGTGAGAGGGGAGAGGAGAGCTGTGAGTGCAGCAGTGCTTAATGCTGTGGGGGCCGCCCTAGTGCTGCAAACGGAACCAGTGGCTATGTTTCTTTTTTGGACTCAGGGGTTCATTAACGAAGTTACCCCATAGCTCACATAGGAAACATCATCAGCAGTCCTTTACAGCAGCCACATTTTTTTGTAGTCCTAGAAAGTAAAAAGACTGCAGATTTATAAAATGTTCAGTAACTTTGCCCCTGTTAGAAAATGAAGTGAGGGATCGTTTTAAAGTGCTCACTGAAAACTTTCTGGTAATGCCCTTGAGAAAGTGATTTAAATTATCTCATTTTTGTCAAGTTTCCTGATGTGGGGGAGTACCAGAGACAGCCAATGGATTTACCAAGTCCTGTCACCCACCTTTTTTAAACATATTTTAATCATTTAATATTTGGTTTAATGGATTCTGAACATTCTGTGTAGGTGACATATTCTGATGCTCATTTTCCTCTGGAACATCCTGTGATTTGAATTTATAGTCGTTCACAGGCTTTAATGCATTCTTATGAGGATGGAAAAAAAATGACAATCTGAGAAACATCCATCAGCATTTTCTTAATTACTGTAATGTCAATATTCTCTTAATTACTGTAATGTTATATTAATCTAGAGACGTCTTCTATCAAACTTGTCAGAAAAAAAGAGTTCTTTGCAATTATAGTGAACATTTGATGAAAATGCATTTAGGAGCATAGTAAGAAATAAAAAATTGAATTAACCAGTGCATTTTCTGACATACAGTATAGACTGGAAAATTTGGGAATCAGAAGGCATTTGAATAAACATAGAAACATATTAATGTGAATGGAGATGTTGACAGGGGAGCTGCAAAGGCTGAAATACTGTAATTTTATTGATCAAATGTATTGACATGTTAGTGACACCAGGATGTCACATGCAGCATTAACTTTCTTTGACCAGTCCATACATGGAGAACCCCTTGGGATCTCTACCAGAATGGTCCTAGTCTAAGACATGGGGTTAGGAGTTTGGAGAGGGGCAAACCATTTTCTTACAGCACCTCCATGAGGACTGCTGATGTGGCGAGCTTTGATCAAATGCAGGCGGAGCAGGGGTTTCAGTGTGGTAATTTTGTTAGACTTAGACAAGGAGCATTACGGCACTTTAAATTGGAGTTCTAAGGATATTAATGGTCATAACAGTCAGCTCGTTAAAGTGGTTAGGGTTTGGGGGTTTTTTTTATATTTCTTTAGTATTTTTCATAAGACTAGATAGTTTAGAAACCAGAATTTAAAAGTTAAAATGAGCATTTTTTTTCCTCCCTTCTTGTTACATTTTGTTATTTTTCTCTCTGAGACATAGTAGGTGTTTCTTGCTGTTGTAAAGTTACAAGCTACAGAAATACCAGTGGAAAAGGGGTGAAATTAGTAGTAAAATAGGCTTAGGGTTGGCAGCTTTAGATTTCATGCCAATATTAAAACAGGATCTCAATCATTAGGAGGAGACACTGACAAAGCTCAGCATAGGAAAATGTTTGTACAATTTATTTCATTACACAACTATAGAAAGTACTGTAGATTTTTCTAAACAGCCATCATGGCCAAATAAATCCTGATATTGAACTGTTTTTGCAATCCAATAAGAATTGAAGACATGCTAGCCAGTTGACAATGGACTACTGATACTGCATGGAGTCTCCCTGATTTGCAGACCCAATAATAATATGACAGCAACTATGTCATATCCAGAGAGATATCTGGAAGGCCTGGCCACATGATGCCAATCAATTCAATCTCTATGAACTGGTTAACCAATGAAAGCTGCCTTCATCATCCACTCATGAACCAGATATCTACAATGACAAGCTAAGTTCTGCCTATGGTTAGCCCTAGATTTGCCAATAGGCACCCATTATGTTTGTGCCTAAGGCTGCAAACATTTAGGGGTAGCAGGCTGGCTAAGATTTGCTATCTTCCAACTCTGCTGAATCTCATTCAGCAGAGAACAGCCTTCTGCTAACCTGTAACAGTTCCTTGTAGGAGGTGGGGAGTGTTGAGAGCACAAGACATTGCTAAGACTTCAATTTGATCAATGACTTCTGAAGTAACTAAACTTCAGGTGATATAAATCTTAGATGGGGTGAAAACAGTTCCTTGTAGGAGGTGGGAAGTGAAAGCATCAAAAGTGCCTAGGGGCAGCAAAGTCTTAAATCTATCCCTGCTATGATGACTGCATATAGGCCACCAGCACAGAAGCTTAAACAAGGAAGATCAGAACATACAACAGAAGTGTTGAGAGCACAAGACACTGCTAAGACTTCAATTTGACCAATGACTTCTGAAATAACTAAACTTCAGGTGATAAAAATCTTAGATGGGGTGAAAACTTATATTAAGTAGTAGCACGGAGCCAGTGGAAAGGGTGGGGGCCATATAGTTTATAATTTGTTTGTATTTGGTTACAGAGTCCGGGAGGTACAGGGGTCCATTAAGGAATAAGCTGTGAAGCTAAGAGTTGGCCCATTCGTACATTACAATTATAGCTAATTAGCCAGGAGTTTAATTCAGGATAAAAAGAATCCAAGATATTGGGATTAGGCTTCTGATTTGCATTTTTTGTGTTTATTCGTCTTAAGCTTAGACTGGCATGTTCTCAAATGTCACCTAGGAAAGAAGGGAAAACTAACGAGCAACAACTGAAGAGACTAATGATAAAAAGCTCCTTCCAATAAACAATTGAGCAAGGAGATAATTTTTGTACCCATACAGTAAGGGAAGAAATACACAATGTATTCATCTCAAAGAATAATGTCTTATGTTGTGCGGCTTTTGTTCAATGAAAGAGGGGAAGTGCACCTTGTACTGTATTCAAGGATGCTGCCAGCTTTACTTGCTCTGGCTGGAATAATTAAACAGGAAAATGGTGGAGGTCACATGATGCGGCTTCTTAGCTCCGGGCATCACACCTCATGAATTTTACAAACGTTTTCCCTTGATAGCCTTCTAATTTATCCAGCATAGCCTTAAACACTGCTGACGTAAGATATGCTCTCTGCCAAACCGAACTGCTGCAGGAATGATCACAAAAAGAGTGAGAAAAGACAAAGATAAGATGCAGCTGCCTGAAAACAAAATGGCGGATGGAAAAGCAGAGGAAGCACTAGCCAGAGATATAAATGAAATCTTGATTCAGAAGGTAACCACTTTTATAGTGTCTGTGCTGAAAACTGATTTTGATAAAATTTACGCAGTTTGGCATACTTAACTTTTCACTAGTGGAGACTGATAAATGGATGCATGCAACTGAGCAATGAGTATTAACAGAGGAAGAAGAGATTAGTGATCAAAAGCTCAAGTAGATGCCCTGAAAAAGCATGCTGTGGAAAGGGAGGATAAAATGGATGGTCTTGGAAATAGATCAAGGCGCAATAATCTCCGATTTGTGGGTATTGATGAGAACATTAGAATATAAGAACATGCCACACTGGGTCAGACCAAGGGTCCATCAAGCCCAGCATCCTGTTTCTAACAGAGGCCAATCCAGGCTACAAGTACCTGGCAAGTACCCAAAAACTAAGTATATCCCATGCTACAGATGCTCGTAATAGCAGTGGCTATTTTCTAAGTCAACTTAATAGCAGGTAATAAACTTCTCCTCCAAGAACTTATCCAAACCTTTTTTAAACCCAACTACACTAACTGCACTAACCACATCCCCTGACAACAAATTCCAGAGTTTAATTGTGCGTTGAGTGAAAAAGGACTTTCAACAATTAGTTTTAAAAGTGCTACATGCTAACTTCATGGAGTGCCCCCTAGTCCTTCTATAATCCAAAAGAGTAAATAACCGATTCACATTTACCTGTTCTAGACCTCTCACGATTGTAAATATTTCTATTATATCCCGCCTCAGTCATCTCTTCTCCAAGCTGAACACTCCTAACCTTTTTAGTCTTTTCTCATAGGGGAGCTGTTCCATCCCCTTTTTCACTTTGGTCACCCTTCTCTGTACCTTCTCCACCGCAACTATATCTTTTTTGAGATGCAGCAACCAGAATTGTACACAGTATTCAAGGTGTAGTCTCAACATGGAGCAATACAAAGGCATTATGACACTTTCCATTTAATTTCACCATTCCCTTCCTAATAATTCCTAACATTCTGTTTGCATTTTTGACTATCGCAGCACACTGAGCCGACAGTGTCAATGAATTATCTACTATGATGCCTAGATCTCTATCCTGGGTGGTAGCTCCTAATATGGGACCTAACATCATGTAACAATAGCATGGGTTATTTTTCGTAAAAATCGATTCGCGGCAGCAGATCGCTCCCGGACCCCCAGGGACTTTTGGCCAGCTTGGGGAGGGGGCTCCTGACCCCACAAGACTTGCCAAAAGTCCAGCGGGGGTCCGGAATGACCTCCTGCAGTCGATCTCCTGCCGGCGCCATTTTCCGTACGGAAAAACGATTTGCGGCAGGTGATCGCTCCCGGACCCCCGCTGGACCCCCAGGGACTTTTGGCCAGCTTGGGGGGGCCTTCTGACCCCCACAAGACTTGCCAAAAGTCCAGCGGGGGTCCGGAACGACCTCCTGCAGTCGAATCGTGTTGGTCTATGGCCGGCGCCATTTTATGCCGCCATTTTGCAAAATGGCGGCGCAAAATGGCGCCGGCTGAAGATGATTCAATTTCAGGAGGCCGTTCTGGACCCCCGCTGGACCCCCAGGTAATTTAAGGCATTTTGGGGGGGTTCGGAAGGGTGGGGGATTTAATTTAAAGGGTCGGGGTGGGTTTTACGGTGTTTTAGTGTGCCGGTTTTCCCGCCCTCCCCCTTCCCCTCCCCCTTCCCCGATTTATGATTTTTTGACGATAAATCGGGGGAATTGTTATTGTATCGTGGCCCTAACGATTTTTGACGATTTAAAATATATCGGACGATATTTTAAATCGTCAAAAAACGATTCACATCCCTAGAGAATGATGGAGAGCTGGTTTTCCTTTTGTACTCTCTGGACTCGTATATCTAACCTAAGGGTTCAGTCAAATACACTTTAAGAACTATGATCATAAAATCTTTGGTGCAATGTGGAACTGCAGGATTCATTTTCTTCCCATCCTCTAGGTTTGCGGATGGCACTCAAGCTCACATTAAGCCGTCCTATGCTCCAGTTTGGAAGACTTCAGTTTTGTTTTGTTGTCATCTGGTTCTCCAGGTGTCAGAAATGTTCTCTCTGTGTTGATAATTCTTAGAAGAGGTGGAGAGGGGAGGGGGATAAATGGGATCCTAAGAGTGTTAACATTTGAATAACACCCACAATGTTGGTCACATGCCTTATTTTCTATTCTTTTTTTTCTGTCACTGAGATTCTTGCTGCCCTGTCTGGGAGGCAGCTGGCAGAATATAAATGTTGTTGTTTCATCATTATTGCTCTGGTTAGTGAGGTATGTGACCCACCTTAACTACATAACTTGGAATGTGGCTGGCCACTCCAATTATGAGAGGAAAAAGTACTGTCTCATTTGACAAGATTAAAAGTGCAAATTGAATTTCTTCAAAAAAAAAAAAAAAGCAAGCACATTAATGATTTAGAATATGCAAAGTTAAACTGGAAATGGGTTTCTCAAGTGTTTTTCATTTTGGGGACTACTGAAAGTAGTGGGGTTGTAATTTTATTACATAAGAATGTTGCATTTCATTTAGAGAAATCTGCCTCTGATCTGAAGACAGATCTATATTCCTCTCTGGGAAATGATGAGGTATATCTATTATTTTGACTTCTGCTTATGCTCCTAATAATTATTCTCAGTCTTTTATTGTTTACTTCATTTCTGCAATTTCATCATTAGGTCAATCTCCTATTATTGGTGGAGATGTGAATCTGGAACTGGATACATCTCCTAGCTCTATACAAAAACCTATGGGATTAGATAAAGGTAAAAATGTCTGTTGCAAAAATACTTAGTTGATCTGTTGTCAAGGAAAGTCACATAATAATATATATTGATAAAACCTCTCATGTTGAAAATGAGTGTTTTCTAACATTGTTCTTGCCTACACAATAGGAGAATGGAAGCCACTCTTGTGGAAAAATGTCATTCTGATATTGAATGTGTTTCTTTGCCCTGGATGTCATGCTCCCTTTCCCTCATGGCAGTGAGTTTTCTAAGCATCTCATCCGTCGTGAACAACAGTGGATTTATGAGATGCATGCACTCATTCTACACATGGCCTCAACAAGGAAATTGAGTAGTCTGTCTTTGTGTAACTCAACTACTGCAATTTATCTTTTTTGATGATGTCACTCCTTTTTATTCTGCCCCTTTCTAGTCATTGGTTAATTTTTTTGGCTCACATTTTTTGTTTGCTTTAAAAATGCCTAGCCATTCCATGGTTCTTGCTTTTAGAAGTCATTTTCAGCATATGAAGGTTCATCTTATTGAATGATATGTCATCTCTTGTTATTTCATATTGTTATTGTAATTCATACAGTATCCTCTCCCTTGCCAGTCTTTTAGATCTGTTGTTTTTTCACCTCTACCGATCTGGTACATTTTAGCCATTTGTTTGTTTACTTCGTAGATTGGAAAACCTGGTCTGGTTGAAAGCTGCTCATCCCAATGCAGCCTTAGTGAAAAACAGTTCTGTGACAGAGGACAAAGTTATAGTTAAACCAGCACTTGATTAAAATTTCCATTAGATATTGTGAATAAAGTGTTCTGCTGAAAAAAGAAGGCCATCTGGACTTCTGTTTAAATTATTACGTGACTTTCCTTAATAACTGATTGACTATTTTTGCAATACACTGCTCTCCATTTGATCTGTGGTATTAGATAAAGGTATACATTTGTGTGCAAACAACTAGAGGTTCTTGATGTTTGGAGACTTTTAAATCCCCTTAATAGAGACTATACTCATCTTTCAAGGGCACATGGAACACAGTCTAGGATAGATTTCATTTTGGATTCCAAAAGCTTATTCTCCAGGATTTGTGAAGCAAAGCTTGAAGCACTGCTTATCTCAGAACATGCTCCAGTCAAATAAGTTATAGAAACAGGCCTTTCAGTGGAAGGAGATAAATTATGAAGAATGCCTTTGTGGTTAGGCAAACATTCATGAAGTTTATTAAAGAAAAATGGCATGTATATGCTAGTCAGAATTTTGTACTTGCAAATGATCCTATTTTATATTAGCATGCTGTTACGCGTGCCGGCCGCGGTAGACCCACGGCCTGGCCCCCTCACCTCTCTCTGGCGAATCCAGTCCCTGTTTCCTCTTCCCTGGTGGCTGTAGGCCGCCGACTCCGTCCTCAGGCTGCCCCCAGTGCCTCAGCTTCAGCTACAGATTCCTGTGCTCCGCGGAGAGACACCACCATCCAGCTCTGCGCCCCTCCCTAGGCGCGCGTGCACATCACTGATTCTTATGAAGGGCCCGCATCAGGAACTTGGCCGCAGTCCCGGATGATGACGACGCCAGAGCTCCAGTACTTAAGGCCAGGCTCGGCTTCCAATGATTGACTTTGCAACAGGTCTCCACGCTGGTCGTGTATTCGATGCCTCCTGGTAATCCTCCTGCGTTCCTGGTTCCTGATTCTCGCAGATTCCTGTTCCTGATCTCCATGTTCCTGCGCTCCTGATTCCTAACCTTTCATCAGATTGCTCTCTCAGACACGACCTCTGCATTGCCTGACTATGCCATTGACTCTCTCCAAGCCCAGACCTCTGCATTGTCTGACTACGCCATTGACTCGCTCCACGCCCGGACCTCTGCATTGTCTGACTACGCTATTGACTCTCTCCAAGCCCGGACCTCTGCATTGCCTAACTACGCTACCAACTCTCTCCTCATCCAGACCTCAGCCTTGTCTTGCCACCGCTTCTTGATTGCCGCCGGCACTGACTCCAGATTGCTCTATGATGCCTCTTCAGTCTATGTCCTGGACTTGGATTATTCAGGCTTTGGCCTGTACTTGCTCGGGCGCCCCCTGTCTGACTTAGGTTCTATTGGCTCCCGGGTCTCCAGGACTCCGCTTCGTCCTGTACAGACATCTCTATTCCACTGTTGCTGTCTCTGGGCTGAACTCTCAGTTCTTCCATCAACGACGACATACGGAGGCCCACCTAAGTCCAGCTGGCCCTGGTACCCAAAGGCTCAACCCGTGGGGAACGAGGGCTGGTATTGGTGAAGCGCCAGCCAGCCTCCGTCCTTCAGCCCACTCCGCCTGCCAATGGTGGGGTCCTGTAGGATCCCTCCTTCGGGTTGCATCAACCCTACCTTGACCGAAAGGTCTACCTCCAGCGCAACACATACTGCTAAAGCTGGGGAAAAATTATTGGTTTTTTTGTATTGCAAGGAAGAGAACAATTAGCTAAGGACATCATAGATTTAGAAACAAAATTAAAATTAACAAATCAAAAAATTCTTCAGCTGGTGTCATATAAGGTGAATAACTAGGCTATATATTTATTTATTTATTTATTTGTTTATTTATTTATTTATTTGTTTGACAGCTTTTCTATACCGACATTAAAGTACACATCATATCGGTTTACATAATAACAAAAGGTGGAAAGTACAAATAACAGGGGATGGGGGGGTGGACAACCAATAGGAGGCTTGATAACAGTGAACCTGATAAACTAAAAATATAGGAGAGAAACGGGATAGATGGTAACATGGTTAACTAATATACGAATATACAAATATTACAAGATTACTCATTTTACAGGTTTACATGTGGTTTTAAAATGATTACTTGATTTAAAGGAGTGTTTTATAAAGATTACATAGGGTTTTACAGGATTAATAGTTTTACAAGATTAAACAAGGTTAACTGCTAGCTGCTAGCAGTGGGGGGCAGGACGACAGGGGTCATAGATATTAATCCAGGAAGGCCTGGTGAAAAAGCCAGGTCTTTAGCAATTTTCTGAATTTAAAAGGGCAAGGCTCCAGGGAGAGATTGGGATGTAGAGCATTCCAATGAGTAGGGCCAGCAATTGAGAGGGCACAGTCCCTTGTGGCTGAGAGTCGTGCTTTCTTAAGTGGGGGGACTTGTATTGTACATTTGAGGTTCATTCTGGTGGGGCGGGAGGATTGTGTGAGTTGAAGAGGTTCATTGAGCCATGAGGAATTATGATTGTAGATAGCTTTGTGTATGATGGTAAGGGTTTTGAACAGGATGCGGAAGGAGATGGGGAGCCAGTGTAGGTCTTTGAGCATGGGGGTTATATGGTCAGATTTGCGTGCGTTACCGATTATCTTTGCTGTCGCATTTTGGAGTATCTGGAGAGGTCTAATGGTGGAGAAGGGGAGGCCAAGGTACAAGGAATTACAATAATCCAACTTAGATGATAAGGTAGCTTGGATAACAGTTTTGAGATCATGAGTAAGGAGTAGGGGCTTGAGCTTTTTTATGACCATGAGCTTATAAAAACCTCCTTTTATGACGGAGGTGATGTGGTTCTTAAGGCTCAGATGCGGGTCAATTAGGATGCCTAAGTTTCGTACAGAGGGTTGTGAGATGAAAGAGGTGGTCAAAGGGTCATTAGGAGGGGTCATCTTAAAGATTTGGTGGTTATGGATGAGGAGGAGCTCAGTTTTAGCAGAATTGAGGGCGAGTTGAAGGGAGGTGAGTAAGGTGTTAATAGAGTAAAGGCATTTCTCCCAGAAGCTTAGAGTGGCAGTTAGTGATTCACAGATAGGGATGATGATTTGGACATCATCTGCATAGATGTAGAATTTCAGACCAAGATCAGATAGATGATGACAGAGGGGGAGGAGGTATATGTTAAATAGAGTGGAGGAGAGGGAGGAGCCTTGAGGCATTCCTTGTAATAGGGTGAAACAAGAGGATTCTGAGGTACCAAGTTTTACAGAGAAACGTCTGTTAGTTAGGTAGGATCTGAGCCACAGGAGGGCAGTGCCAGAGATGCTGATGTCAGCTAGGCGAGAGATGAGAAGATCATGGCTTATCATGTCGAAATCCACAGAGATGTCAAGGAAAGCGATGAGAAAGTTATGACCTTGGTCAAGGCCGGTGAGGAGGAAGTCCATGAGAGATAGTATGAGGGTTTCAATGCTTAAATTTTTGCAAAAGCCAAACTGTGAAGAGTGAAGTACGTTATTGTCGTCAAGGTATTCCATGAGCTGGGTGTTTACTACCTTCTCCATGATTTTTGAAATAAGAGGGAGATTGGAGATAGGATGATACTTGGTTGGGTCTTTGGGGTCAAGAGAGGGCATCTTGAGGAGGGGTTTGACTACAGCATGTTTAAGGGGATCGGGGATTGAGCCAGTGGACAGGGAGCAATTAATAATATCTGCTAGAGGTTGAACAATGGTATTAGGGATGGAGAGAAGTGTTTTCGTGGGTATAGTATCGGAGGGGTGGGATGCAGGCTTAGATGTTTTGAGGATTGCCTCAATTTCCTTAGATGAGGTAAGGTCAATGGAGTCGAGAGAAATTTTCAGGGAGGGGGAGTTATGGTTGGGCTTGGGAGGGCGGGGCATACGAGTAGTTGTAGGGGGGAACCTGAGGAGTATGTTAGCTATTTTGTTGTGGAAGAAACAAGCGAGTTCTTCACATTTCGTGCTAGCTTCTTCTTCAGCGATGATGGGGGTGGAGAGATTGGTAAGGGCTGCGACATAGGAGAAGAGGGCTTTGGGTATACCACCAATCTATTACAGCAGTGGTAACCTGCCAACAATATCAGCTGAATTAAGCTCCATCACCGATCTTAATCATCTTCCTGCTTCATGTCTCTTCAAAAATATACAACTTCAAAAGAACAGTCTGAAATTTTTTAAGTCTTTTTTTCTTGCTTTAAAAAAGTGAAACATACTTATTTTTAAATAAAGAAGGATGGCTTCCCTTAGTATCCTCAGTTGTTTTAATTGCAAACCACTACAATCTATGGAGTAGGCAGGATACAAGCAATTTTAAAATAAATACCTTTTCTTGAAACTATTCTTTCATTTCTAGAGCTCTCATTTTACAGTTCTCTGTGGTAGAACACAACTTCTGCATTCTCTAAAATTGTCTTGCAGGTAAATTTAGCCACACTTTCAGAGGATGTCCGCTAGAAAAATGCAGCAGCATGTTGTGGTCTGTGGGTTTCCATTAAGTCGGGGACTTGTTGGGTATCTGCAAAAAAATAAAACTGTAAATTTGCATCCCATGAGTTAAACCATTAACGAAAACTGTGGTAACAGTTCCGACTTGCCTACCCACAGCATAATATCGTTACAATAATGTCTCCATAATTTGATGTAACTGCTGAATCAGCACAACAACCACTGTGCCTCAAATGTTCCAATGTATAAGTTTGCCACATCGTGGGTCATTGAGTCCCCTATTGCCATTCATTTGATATGCTGAAAATATTGGTTATCAAAAGAAAAGAAATCTTCTTTCACGGCAATGGTGACTAGATCACATAGGAAGCCTGTAGAAACACAAATAGGACCAGTCTGTAGGATCATGAATAGCTCTAGTTTCTAAGAATTGCTTCACATTCCCAATTACCCTGTCCTGTGGTATATTAGTGTATAAAGGCTGTGATTCTAACAACAAATGTGGGAAAGGCTCAGTGAGCTCTTCTAGAATGGTAATACTGTGTACTTTATGTCTAATATATGATGGTAACTGAAAAACAAAATCTCTTAAAAATTTATCTACAAAGATGGAAGAAGGCTCCACTAAAGAGGCCTATGAAGAAACTATAGGTCTCCCGGGGAGATCGGCTAACGATTTATATATTTTGGGCAAGATGTAAAAGGACACACTGGAAATTTGACTCGCAAAAAAAGCTTCTTATTTCACAGTGAGCCAATTCTATATAAATGCCATCTTGCACAACTCATCATATCTGGCTAAGTTATTTCATTGGGCAACTTTGAATTTTGGGCCCCCAACATTCAGCTTAGTTAGCTGGATAACTCAACCTGTCCTCAGAATTCCCACAGATCGTCCACTTTTTATCTGGATAATGTTGTACTGGAGGTGGACACTTGGCCTGATGCAGGATTGGTATGGCCCTCTGGTCAAACCCAGAGAGTGCCTGCCACCAGGAGACGGAGCACAAGAGGAGACAGAGGCTAGCTGGAGCTTCGCCAATAGCAGCCCAGGATTTCTGCAGGTTGAGCCCTTGGGTACCCGGGCCGCCTGGTCTTAGGTGGGCCTCGCAGGGTCTCCGAGAGAGGAAGCGCAGGGAGTGCCCACCACAAACAAGGGTGCGTGGTCGATGTCCAAGCAAGAATTTCCAGAGGTCACAGGAGGCCAAAATAGAGTGTCCAAGTGGATAGTGAGGATCAAGGCCAGAGTATCAGTCCAGAATGGTCAGCCGAAGCAGGGGTCAATACCTTTAATCAATCCGGGAGTAGTCAGATCAGGCAGAGATCAAGTTTCAGGCAGTGGTCAGATGAAGTCAGTGGACAGGCAGAGGTCAAGTTCCAGGCAGCGATCAGACGTGGTCAGTGAACAGGCAGAGGTCAAAATCCAGGCAGCAGACAGACGAGGTCAGGAACAAGCAAAGGTCAGTACCATGAGATCAGTCTGAAGGGTACTACCAGGAATGGAGAGACGAAGGAGCAGGAGATGCTGGAACAGGAGACACTGGAACAGGAGACACTGGAACAGGCAAACTAGATAACACCGGAGAGTACGACCCAATTGCCAAGGCAGGAATCATGGGTTTGAGCCCTGCCTTACACATGGAGTCTGTGTGAGGTCATCAGCGTGCGCCTCTCGGTATTTTCCCATGCTTGGCCCTTTAAAGAGCTGCAGGTCGGCCGCGCGCACACTTAGGGATGGGGCCGAGGATGCGGATCCCCGACGGGAGCTCCGTTGTGATGCCTACATTGGAGACTGAAAGCAGGGGAGCCAGGGACACTGCGAACTGGATGCAGCTGCGGAGGAGGAGAGCCCGGAGCTCGTGGACGGGAGAGCAAGGTGAGCAGGGCCAGCCGCGGAGCGGACGCGGCTGGGATGAGCAATAGATAAATTATAGCTGGATTATTACTTATGCAGCTATAATTTAGCTAAAAATGCCAAATTTGATATTTAGATGGATAACTTTTGAGTTATCAATCACAGCCCTTTACCCAAATACCACTGTATTCCAGTTTACCTTAGTGTGTATCCACAAATCCAAATCAATGGTGCAACTGGTCAATCTTAACTGGTATAATTCTTTAGCCAAATATATATGAAGGCCCCTTACTCTAAGGGTCTATATTTCAACACAGACTCTGATGTGGTATAGGGTCACCTTACTTTTATTACAACACCTTTTTTTGTTTAGTTTTTTGTTCATATGTTAAAATTATTATCTATGTCTCTACAGTCTCAATAGAGCATATAATTGTTACTTCTCGCCTCTGGCGCAATGTTAAGAGACACAAGAGGAAAAGTGATACTCATCCAATCCAATCTTGGTTACCATCCCGACACGATCGTGTTTCGGACAGAGTCCTGCCTCAGGGGGTTTCCTTCAGTATCTACATTCAAGAACAACATCCATTGTTAAATGTTGCAACGTCTTGACCTTCTTCTATTCTTGGCTTTCGTGTTCTTCTTACTCATGCGCAAGCCCGTCTGAGCCGCGTCCGCTCTTAAAATGGCATACCGCACAGAGCGATCCTTTTGTACCACAAAACCGGAAGTTACGTCATCAGGAGCAGAAGTCTCCTTTTATGTCGGATTGTCTCTCTTTGTACACAGTAGAGCCGCATCTTTCTCCTTCAAATCAGCCATATCGCATCGTTTTCCAGACCTATCTCGTTTGATATCACACTCCAATCGTTTCTAATCGAAAGGTTCTCATTCTGTGGCCTCCCATCATCGTCAACAGTCTCCCTTCACGTCAGCTTATCTTAATGACTTATCCACGTCATCGATCACATGGGCCTCTATCGCATCCTTGACCCTATGAATCGCCATCACGTCGTCTTTTACAATTACACAGGATCTCTATCACGCCCTCATTTTTCAAGAGTTTATTATATATCATGTCCTCCATCACATCATCACTTATAATTTCGGACACATCTATCCTATATCTAAAAACGTATTTAATGACTTGTCCACGTCATAGATCACATGGACCTCTACCGCATCGTTACTACACAATTATTTAGAACACTGATAGAGCACCAATTTTCAATTTGATAGGTCACAGTCAACCAATTACTTTACTATGATAATGGTGTGAAGCACTAAGAAGTACAAATCATTATGGGTATGCACTAGTGTACTTCTCTGGATATGTCAATAGGCACATTAAGCCTGTGCCTAGAGCAGCAAATTTCCGAGGGCACAGGCTGGCTAAAGAATTGCTGCCTTCCGGCTGTGCTGAACGTCACTCTGCAGAGAACAGTCCTCTGCTTCATGATCCTGCTGCAGGGAGCAGGAAGGAAGGCTGTGAGCCTGGAGCAGATGGAGCAAAGGGGATCATTTTTGGGGAAGCTAGAAGGGGCTAAGAGGGGGATTCATTCGGGACATGGGGGGTGCTGGGAGCTGAGAGGGGGTTGACCAGGGACCATGTGTCTGATTGTGACAGAGATAGAAATGGAGGCAGTGCTTGAGAGAGGAGGGATTGGGCATATGTATATGTGAGAGAGGGTGGGAAGAAAGAGGGGATGCAAGAAAATGCAGGACCGGAGCATGGTAGAGACACCTCCCCCTACCCACCCCACTGTAATCAACAACCTTGGACAACTCCTTAATGTATTTTTCTTTTTCTAATTTGGCAGGTTTTATTACCTGGGCTATTTCTTTTTTAGCTCATTGTTAATTTCTCTTTCACCTTCTCTTCAATCCAAGTTGCATTATGTCCCTGTTTTATTGTAACTGCTATTTTCCTATTCTATCACATGTTAATGTTAAGTGTTTTAAGTATTTATCCTTCTGTCACACCCTGTTTATTGTAAACCGGCATGATGCGACTCCCATCGCGAATGCCGGTATATAAGAAATGCAAATAAATAAATAAAAATAAATATCCTCCCTTCATTGATCTTGTATACCTACCTCCAGATCCTGGAACATCCCTTACTTCCTATCTGTCCCTTCTCCTAGATCTGGGAATCCCCCTTCTGATTCCTTACTCCCACTTCCCTATCCCAGATTCCCAGTCATCCCCCTCTTCCTTGATCTTCCCCAGTTACCCTCCCCCTCCTCTTCTCTTCCCAATCCCCAGTCCTCCCTCTCCTCTCCCCATCCCTGGTCCTTTCACCCTCTACCTCTCTCCCCCCCCTGTGCTCATACTTGAAAAAATCCCTTTTTCTCATGCAATATAAACAAAATAAATTATACAGAAGCAAGCAAGATTGGTATTTTTATAATGTGATATAAAAGTTGGAAATATTTTTTCCAAGGTGCTTTAGAATTTTCTTATTCCTGCTTTAGATCTTTTATTCCCTGTTATCTGCCTTTCTGGTTTGGGGAGGGGGGTCGACAGCATCAACAGTGCCTAGAGGGTGGCAAAAGCCTAAAGCTGTCACTGCTAGTGTGTATCCTCTTTAGTCATGCAGGTCAGCAAAGACGTATATTCAATGCACTGCTCCTCGGTCATATTTTACATGTGGAGGGAAGGTTAGTGCTACACTGGTAAGTAGTACCTCGCATCCAGTAGGCCCCGAGCCGAGCCACGAGCCTTCACCCCGAACCGCCCACGAAAAACGTCGCGGCGGTGACGTCAGAGGCGCGACCGGCGGGCTATTTAAATCGCTGCTCTCTTCAACCTCCTCCTCTTACCTCCACGGGGCTCCAGCGGTGAACTAGGCCTGCGCGATCGGCGCTGAAGCCCGTCGGGGTAAGGCCTCCTGTTCCGCTCTCCCCGACCGGGCTCCCTCGCCGATCGCCGGCCTGTCTTTCCAGCACTCGCCCACCTGAAAGGCCGCGATTCTCCACCTCCAGCCGGCCGCGATCGGAGCCACGATTCGGCGCGTCTACCCGGCCTCGACCCGGACCACGAGCCCTCGCATCCAGTAGGCCCCGAGCCGAGCCGCGAGCCTTCGCCCCGAACCGCCCACGAAAAACGTCGCGGTGGTGACGTCAGAGGCGCGACCGGTGGGCTATTTAAACCACCACTCTCCTTGGCGTCGCGCGCCGGGCGTCGCGCGCACGGGGGAGCGCGACAAAGGGGCCTGCCCCTTTGTTTTGCCCCTTCGTGTTGACCCTCGCCTCCCTGAGCTACACCACACCTATACCGCACTAGAACTCATTCAGCATCCATCCAGATAACGACCTTCCAGCCCGCATCCACCAATCCACCATCCAGTGCCCATCCAACACCCTCTCAGCAAACATTCAGCAAGCAACCATCCTGCATCCAACTCAGTGGGAGGTATTGATGAACTGGAAGGGAACTCAGGTTGAACAAACAAGAGGGTCTTCATGACCTAGAGAAGAACTGGGCAAACTGATGAAGTAATTGCTTATGTCCCACTGAAATGTGCAGCTGTGAGGCTGGCAACTATAGCCACCAACCATTTCCTGAATGAAGGAGCTGCCAAGCTGGTCCTGAGCAAACACTCACCTAATCTTCATCCAGCAGCCACTCATCCACCCTTCATCCAGCAGCCACTCATCCACCCTTCATCCAGCAGCCACTCATCCATCCGTCATCCAGCAGACACACTTCCGGATTTCAAACAAGGATCACAACCCCGACTCCCAATAAGGACACAACCCATCACACAAGCACCTCATCATGCACCCTATCCCTATACCTACAATACCTTACACTCCCAAACTCACATCTAACAAACCCAGGATTCTAGGTCTCCGACAACAGAGATTGATTCCAATTATGATCTCCCCCATATCTCAAATGCTAGGATTAACACTATTCACGCTCACTCTATTTAACGCCCAATCTATCACCAAAAAACTCCACCTCCTCAACGACCACCTGACAGACAACAGCCCGGATATCTGCGCCATTACGGAAACATGGCTCAAACCCACAGACACAGTTCTTTTAAACCAACTCCCCAATCACCTCTACGACTTTCATTCAATCCCCAGAATCAAAAAAAGGGGTGGAGGGATCCTGCTAGCCACAAAAAAGGGCCTCGGACTCGCACTTCAACTATCTACTACTATAAACAACACTGAAATTGCCTTTTTCAAATCGGACCATCTACAAATAGCCCTAGTCTACTCACCACCAGGAACCTTAGCCACAGACCCCTCACCTTTAATAGAATTCACAACAAAACATTTCAAGCAGGACAAACCAGCTATATTGATGGGAGATTTTAACATACAAGTAAACAGCGCTCGTCCAACCAATAACTGCGACATACTTATCACAGCACTCAATCACCTTGGCTTCAATCAAATTGTCAAAGACCCCACGCACAAAGCGGGACACACCCTAGACTTAATATTTCTCAACAACGGCATAACTTTCAATAATAACCCTAAATGCGTCCCTGTCCCATGGTCTGACCACCACCTCATCTCTGCCGAACTTCATATCAAAGATCAGCCTCGTCCCATCTACCCAACTACCACTATACGATACAGGAAACCCTGCTCCATAGACAGTCTCAATAATCTGCTCTCTAAAGAACTTGACAGACTGGAACTCACAGACGCATCCTCAGCAATCAATTCCTGGCTCAAGATTACAAACGAGGTCGCAGACCTATCCTGCCCCTCCATCTCCAAATCCTTGAAATCACCCCAAACCAACAGACATCCATGGTACACTCCAACACTCAAAATCCTTAAACAAGAACTTCGGAAAAAAGAAAACAGTTGGCGCAAGTCCCCTTCCATCATCACAACCCTAAACTACAAATCCCACCTCAACTCATACAGACTAGCCATCCTCAAGGCCAAAAAAGACTTCTTTGCAAAAAAAATCCACAATTTCGCATTTGACTCCAAAGCCTTATTCTCATTTGTATCATCTCTAACTAAACCCTCTCCACCTATCATCCCAGACGAACAAGCAGCCAACAAAGCTTTGGAACTAGCAATCTACTTTGATAAAAAGATCACCAATCTCCTTAAGCCAATCTCTACCCAACAGCCAACACCAACACCCCTCAGCACCACACAACATAATAAAGGATACAGCCTATCATCGTTCGAGACCCCATCATCACTGGAAATTGAAACCATCCTCAACAAGCTTAAACCCTCATCGCATCCACTGGATACCATACCCTCCAACCTTCTACTATCAACTCCTAACACTATATCCAAAGCACTAGCAGATATCATCAACTGCTCTTTAACTCAAGGAAAGGTCCCAGATCAACTCAAAATAGCCATTCTGAAACCCTTATTAAAAAAACCTAACCTTTCCACGGCTGACCCCGCAAACTTCCGCCCCATCGCCAACCTTCCCCTTATCTCAAGAGTGATGGAAAGATTCGTCAACAAGCAACTGTCTGAATACCTAGAGGAGAACAATATACTCTCCCCTTTCCAGTTCGGCTTTAGGAAATCGCAAAACACAGAAGCCCTACTGGCATCGTTATCTGACACCGTACTCCTCAATCTTGAAAAAAACCAACCATACCTTCTCGCTCTTCTTGACCTATCTGCCGCATTCGACACAGTCAATCATGCCATCCTCCTCGAGCGGCTATCCGATATAGGAATTCAAGGAGAGGCTCATAGCTGGTTTCAATCGTTTCTGGAGAATAGATTCTATAAAGTCAAGATCAACAACGAAGAATCACCTCCCATTAAATCAATCCGAGGAGTACCACAAGGATCATCTCTCTCCCCTACCCTTTTTAATATCTACCTGCTCCCACTCTGCCACCTACTCTCCAACCTTAAGCTAAAGCATTATATTTTCGCTGATGACATTCAGATACTCCTCCCCATCACAGAATCACTACAAAAAACATGGGCACATTGGAACAATTGCTTACAATCCATCAACACTCTGTTATCCAGCCTGAACCTCATACTCAACTCAAATAAAACAGAAATCCTCATCATCTCACCTGACGAAAAAAACCATACTCTCATCAACTCCCAAAGCGCATCTCAATTCGCAAAATCATCCATTAACCACTCCCCTTCCGTCAGAGACTTAGGGGTGCGTCTCGACAATCAATTCAACCTTAAATCCTTTGTCTCCAATACAACAAAAGAATGTTATTTTAAACTTCAAGTACTCAAAAATCTGAAACCTCTCCTCCACTTCAGTGACTTCCGTCTAGTAGTGCAGTCTATAATTCTATCCAAATTAGACTACTGCAACTCGCTCCTGTTAGGTCTACCGATCACAGCTACAAGACCCTTACAGATGGTGCAGAACGCTGCCGCGAGGTTACTCACCAACACAAATAAAAGAGCCCACATAACACCTATTCTCTACAGTCTGCACTGGCTACCCATAAAAGCCAGAATCACATTCAAGACATTATCAATGATCCACAAGGATATTACGGGCACCGCACACCTAAACCTAAACTTGCAACTCCGACCTCATACATCACAAAGACCTATCAGATTCAACTACAAAGGTTCCTTATACGCTCCCCCGATCAAAACTTCACGATCTAAACGAGCACTTTCCTCAGCTGGGCCCACCCTCTGGAACTCATTACCACCGGATCTACACCAAGAAACCTGTCATATAACTTTTAAGAAAAATTTTAAAACGTGGCTCTTCCGGCAAGCATTTCCAGAATCGCAGGAACACTCTGACACGGGCCAAAGAGCAAAAGAGTAAAATTAGTTCACTACAAGTTCCATGACCACACCTCAAGTTCCACGACCGCCCACACCTCTTCAAGGCCCGATTACACCTCATCTGGACAACCCACTTACAACCCACTTGTAGTGAAAGCCACCTCATCTGGACAACCCACTTACAACACACCTGTAAGGAAAGCCTCCCGCATGGATGCACTAATTCTTTAGTTCATGCATTACTGATATCTAAACTCATAAACATTGGTCACTGTTCAGCTCATCATTTATTTTTAGTTATCTCCACATGAATCCATGTTATTTGACAGCCCACCTGTTTGATTGTTCCACTTGTGGATGCATTAATTCTTTAGCCCATGCATTACTCATAACCAGGCACATAAACATTGGTCCCTGATACCTGTATATCCCAAATTAACACATCATTTATTCTTAGTTATTCTCTACATGTTTCACGTATCATAACGAGTTACTGTTGTCTTTACATATATATTTTATACTATTCTATTTATTATTTATTTTATTTCAAGTTAGTTATTTACACCACTATCTATTTTATTACATGTTATTTACTATATAGATTCTCGTCATTTGATGAGTCACTGTTGTTTATTTAATATTTATTCTCATGTTCTGAAACTCCGTTTATTGTAACGCCTCACCGCGATTGTTTTGTTTTATGTAAACCGACCTGATTTGATATTTGTATCGAGAACGTCGGTATATAAAAAAATGCTAAATAAATAAATAAATAAATAGTAAACTAAATGTTTGCATTCTGATGTACAAAAAAAATGTCTACGTCAGGCTTGTCAGCTGGTTGCAAATTTGTCAAGCAGAAATAAAAAAAAATAAAAAATTAGGCAGTAGGGGCCTTTCCCTGCCTTTGGGGCAGAGAAAAGGCCTTCGGCCCCTAAATGTAACTCGCCTTGAAGTCAGGGTCAGAGAGGCGAGCAATTACCGTAATCTAAAATTTAAATCATAAAAAGGAAACATCCTTCAAACTAAAAGGAGAGAAACCTGGCAAAGTGACTATTGGCCCCTATTTCCTGTTCAAGCTTGGAACAACTTAGGACTTATTAAGAAAAAGCAGAGTCTGAGACAGAACAACAACGACGTTTAGATAGATTGGTGGGCAGCAGGGCAGTTTCTACCATGGCTTACGTGTGTGGAGGTAACTGAAATACAACAGAAACAAAAGAGCAGTTTTTACTAAGTAACCTGGGTTACTTTAGGCAGAAAAGCCGGTAATTTGAAACTCAGCCTCCCTTCCCACTCTTTTTTCCTCTTTATCAAGTTACCATAAAAGCACGTTTGCATTTAACATATTGTTGGTTTATCAATTACCTGTGCTTTATGTTACAGTGAAAGTCCACTGCTCAAAGCACCTGCAAGCAGCACTAGCTGGCCTCGGTCATATGGGCAGCACTCAGCCTGAGAAAGTCAAAAGTCCTGTCAAAACCACAGTAATAGCAAAGATAAGAAAAAGCTAAAGGGAGAAGTAAACTGAAAAGTAAAGCCAAAAAGTACAGCTTTCTGATAGGCAGAGGCGATCAACATTTGGCTGGGCTTTGCTGTGGGTTGTGTGGTATTTTCCTAACCTTTCAAACTTGAAGAAGGTGATTTTAAAACCCATTTTCATGGGTAAAATAGTGCTTTCCCCATACAAATGGGCTTTGTGAAAATTGCCTGCCCTATATGTAGGATTTTAGGGAGAAAGTTGAAATCCAGAACCTCCGGGGTAGCACTCACAGAAATGTTCCCTGTTCCATCTGCATGACACCAGAGGCAGGCAGAGCTCCAGGTGTGGATGAGATGACGGTGAAGGGAAGAGGGTTTTAGATTTGTTTGGAACTGGGCATCATTTTGGGGAAGGGGAGGCCTTTTCCAGAAGGATGAGCTCCACCTTAACCAGAGTGGAACCGGGCTGCTGGCACTAACCTTTAAAAAATGAGGTAAAGCAGCTTTTAAACTAGATGATGGGGGAAAGCCAACAGTGGCCCAGAAATGCATGCAGGCCCGGAGCGACCAGGTGTGCATGCCATGCATTTGCACAGGGTGGCACACCTGAGGGGGCAATGGCAGCAGGAGAGGACATGGGGGCCGCCGGCGGAGCTCAATCCACCAGTGGCTGACAATGAGAAAAGGCCGTGAAGAAGAGAGATGGGTCGCCAGCGGGTTGAGGAAAGGCCGCAGCATTTTTCTCTATTAGCCGCGCTCATAGCTATGTAGTCCTCACCCGCCCTCGCCCCCCCCCCCCCAAATCGCAAGAAGGCCAGCAGGACCAAAGGAAAGACAAGCCCGTGGGGCCATGATGGAATTCATCCCACCAAGGCCCAAAGCAAAGAAGAGGATAAAAGGGGCCGTGCGAAGAGCCTGGAGAAAGAAGGCCTGTGTGTGTGTGTGTGTGTGTGTGTGTGTGTGTGTGTCTGTCTTAAATGTGTTGTCTGTGTCAAAGCTTGTGTTCATGTGTATGTGTGTGTGTGTGTATGAGCTTGACTGCGTGTCTGTGTCTGAGCTTATGTTCATGTTTTTGTGTCAGAGCTTGAATGTGTGTTTATGTTAGAGCTTGTGTTCATATGTATGTGTCTGGAGAGCCTGAGTGTGTGTGTCAGAGCTTGTGTTCATGTGTGTGTTTGTGTAAGAGCTTGTGTCCATGTGTATGTTTGTGACAGAGCTTGAATGTGTGTCTTTGTTAGAACTTGTGTTCAAGTGTATGAGTCTGAGAGCTTGAATGTGTGTCTGTGTCAGAGATTATGTTTATGTGTATGTGTATGTGTGAGAGTCTATATATGAGTGCCTGTGTGCAAGTGTGTGTGTGTACCTGTGAGAGCCTATGTGTCACATATAGGATCTCAAAGGCATATGCACACACACACAATGTGTCTGTGAGGGAGAGAGAGTGTGTGTGTGAGGGCCTAGGCATGTATATGAGAGATGAAATGTGTGAGAGAATGAATATGTTTGCATGTTTATGTGTGTGAAGCCCTACCTCCCCCAATGCAACAATGTCAGGTGACTGGAAATCAAAAGATCCCAGGTATGGAAAGCAGGAGATGTTTTAATCATTATTTGTTTTAATTGTTGGGTATAATTTGAAGTTTATGCTGTTTTGAATATTTTATTGGTTTTTTGGGGGGAAATAATAGAACATTTTAATTATGGGATTTTTTTTATTAATCAAATGTTTTGAAATATTTTATCAGTGATGGGAAATTTTGGATATTCAACTTGTTAACTGGTTTGGAATATTTATTCTTTTTATGACTATGATTTTACTATGACGATTGGTGATATCTTGATTTTATTATTTACGGTAATATTTTATGAAGAATGGTAATGTTTCTGTTTTTCCAATGTTGTTCTGCTTATTGAGGCTGGCTTGTTGTGGGTTTCAGTTCAGTTCTTCTCTGCATGCTTCTATTTATGCTTTCTGGTCTATTTAGTCTGTATTTGGTCAGGGTGTGTGACCGAGGTGAGGTATTCTAATACCATATAATTTATCTATATCGATCAATAGCTGACTGTTTTTTTTCTGTTTTTATAATAGAAGGTGTATTGGTGTTATAGGTCTTGGGGTAATATGTGTAGTGATGACTTTTCATAGATAAGGTTGTTACTGTTTGAGTGCTGGCAGTTAGAGTTGTTTTGGTATGGGAGATTTGCTATATTGTTATGGTAATTCAATTTATTCATGACTTTCTGAAGGCCAAGCCCACATGTAGCACATATTACAAAAAGTCTAATTCCATAGGAGTTCAAAGTGTCTTTTTTGCAATGTTTTCTAGTTCACACCACAGCAGTGCACCAGGGTCTTACCCACTCTTCAGCCTTCTTCTCCTACCCCACATTTCATGCCTCTCAGTCCATCTTACATGCCCCCA
Source organism: Rhinatrema bivittatum (assembly GCF_901001135.1). Lineage (NCBI taxonomy): Eukaryota > Metazoa > Chordata > Amphibia > Gymnophiona > Rhinatrematidae > Rhinatrema > Rhinatrema bivittatum. Next base: position 72,732,855 of record NC_042616.1, on the reverse strand, counting down.
CGCATAGCCCCACTCAATTGCTGAGTCCTTTTTTCTCCACTTATCTCCTTTCCCCTATATCCAATCTCAGTCCTTGCACCCTCAAATCCCAAAGTCTCTACTTTCTTCCTCACGCCAAACCTCCCCCCCCCCCCCCCCCCCCCCCCCCCATTTCCTCCCAATCTGTGGGATCCCATTTTCTCTTCTTTCAAACCACCCAGCCACCAAATCTGGGAGTGCCCCCTGTTGGGAACATCAACTCTTAACAATGTAAAAGGGAGGGAAGGTTCTTATGTATGTTAGTGTATATTGAACTAATGCACATGTAAAATGATAATAATGTAAAATGTTTACCTCTTTTTCTGTTTAGTGCTTATCGCTTGTAATTGGGCAAGGGGGTTGAATTGATATCATAAACCACTTCTTATTTCTCTCTTTTCCTGTTTGTGATTTCGCAGGTTTCTTTTCTGATATGCCCTGCATCTGTAATGCAGCTTCTAATGCAGGGCTTCCTGTAAGCAAGTTTAGGGATGCAGGGACCTGCCTGCTACAGGACACTTCCAATTATCCTCCCACCTTACTTCATGATCATAAGTCAGGAAAAGACCATGTATTCTCTTCAGAAACAGACTTTTATTTATCAGATTTGGCAGGATATAGCACTAAGAAAATAGCAATTCCTGTCTCTAACATCCTGGCCACTAAGCAGCAATTTTCCCTAAAGAAAGTTCTGTATCATGGGTGGTTTCACACAAGCCATAAACCTTAGCCTGCTTAATATATTAACAGTTATAACTAACTTACTTACCCCTGATCCCAGCTTCAGGCAATAAGAACATAAGAACATTAGATATCACTCTTTTTTTTTTTTTTATCTCTGAAGCAGATGGTGGCTGGAGGTCTGGAGAATGTGGGCAGGGGGGAGGCTTGCTTCCTGGGCCTTGGTTCTGGCAGATCAGGCAGGTGGTCCCAGAAGGAGACTTGCCAGGATACCTGGGCTTGCTCTCGCACCTCACTGCCTCAGACTCCATGTCACTCTCCACATGTGAGCAGGGTGTCTCCTCTCTCTAGTCTCCTGTCCCAAACTCTTGGCCATATCTAGTCTTCTCCCTCCTCATTAGCAGGGATGCTGGTCTACTTCAGGTTCCCCTTTCTTTTTTTTCAGGATTCCCTTCTCTGGTTTCAGGGTTTTTCTCTGGATTTGCTCCCTTCTTCTTCTTTGCCCCCTGTCTTATACTTTCCAGCTGATAAATATGCATAAGCTCATGCATAATCACATGGTGGGTGGAGAGTCTTTGCCACATTGTTGCTTTTCTTCCTCCTTCCCATTACTTTGGGGGGGGGGAGAACTTCCACATCTATATGCCAAGCTGTATGCCAGTGTTTTTCTCCATCTCCGACTGCCCCCCCCCCCCCCCTCCCACCAATGGTGGGGGTCTTTCTGACCTGTGGACTCACATTGGCTCATCCCTGACTTCTGGCTTATGAGCTTAGGTCATATTGTCCTTCTGTCTGCTTTTTTTTTTAAACAGGCACAACCTTTAGTGTATCAGGGAAAAAGTTCTTTTTCCACTGAGCTGTGACAGTGCTTTTGGGGCCTGTCAGCACACTGACCTATACGTTTCTTGGCTATTATGATTCATATTTGGTGATTCAGTGGTAAAACATAAGATATCTCCCTACATTCCCAAACCTGTCCTGGGGAAGCCAAGGCCAGTTAGGTTTTCAGGACATGCTCAATGAATATGTATGAAAAGTTTCCATATACCAAATCTCCATGATATGCAAACTTCTCATGAATATTCATTGTCCCCACTCCCTCCCTCCTTAATCTGAGAAATCTAGGATTCCCCAACCATGAAATATGGGAATCCTAACTCCCCCCCCCCCCCCCCCCCCCCATCTATTCCTCCCTGTGACTATAATAATATGAAAATTTGCCATACTGGGTTAGACTGAGGGTCCACAAAGCCCAGCATCCTGTCTCCAACAGTGGCCAATCTAGGATTTAAGTAACTGCCAAATACCCAAACTGTAATTAAATTCCATGCTACTAATGCCAGTAGTAATCATGGACTATGCATTAAGAGGCCGATGCAATACTGGCGCACGTAAAATGGGGACTCATGACTGAGTGCCTGCTCTCCTAGTGTGTGCCAATCCACCTCTCCCGGGCTGCCCGATTTAATATTTAAATTAGCTGCTGCAGTAAAAAGAAGGCATTAGGGGACATTGTGCATCTCTAGAGCCTCCTCGGCATCAGGTGCCCAGGAAAGGTGGCTGTCAGTGCATCCGTTTTCTTCCACTACCAGCACAATATACACCCACAATATATGTGGCTTGGACTGTGTATATTGTGGATGTATATTGGGTGCCCAGAAATGTTTTTTTGCAATATTTTTCTTTTAACTGATTCCACTTTCTATGTGGTCCCTCCTAAGTAGGAGGGATCACAGAAAGCAGGAATTTGGGGTTTTTACAATGAGCCCTTGAGGGAGTAAAATTTGCTGCATTGCAAGGGCGCGTTGGCCGTGTGGGAAATTTTTTGTGACATGGAGATTAGCTAATAGCCTCATATACATGTACTTTACAAGTGATGAGTGCTATTAGCTACATGCTTGATTGGACGCGCTAATCCTTGTTTTGCATCGGGGGATATGGACACATGTCCAATCGCATGTTGAGCCGTTCGCTGGCCTCAGAGCACAGTATTGCATCAGCCTGTAAGTCAATTTGATTAATAGCAGTTTATGGCTTCTCTTCCAGGAACTTATCTAAACCTTTTTAAAACTAAGCTAAGCTAACTACTTTAACCATATCCTCTGGCATTGAATTCCAGAGCTTAATTGTGCGTTAAGAGGGAAGACATTTTCTCCAGTTTGATTTAAATGTGCTACTGGCTAATTTCATGGAGTGCCCCCTATTCCTTGTATTATCTGAAAGAGTAAATAACCGATTCACATTTACCCAATCTATTCTAGTCCTCTCATGATTTTAAAGATCTCTATCATATTCCTCCTAAGCTGTCTTTTTTTCCAAGATGAACAGCCCCACCCTTTTTAGGTTTTCTTCATTAGGGGGCTGTTCCATCCCCTTTATCATTTTGGTTGCCATTTTCTCCCAAGTTCCTGATCTATTGCCATCCCACCTCCCCAGGACCTGTAGGGTTTTTTTTTTTGTTGTTTTTTTTTCTGAGCTTGCCCCCTGCTTGCCTTTTTCTCCCCCTCACTTCCTTCCTCCATTCCCAGTCTGTTTACAATCCAGCTATTCCTCCTTCCATGGCACTGATGTCTCTTCTGTGCCTGCAAGATTCAATAAGCCACTCTGCAAACTGTACGGCTCTGTATAATCTACTGAGCCCCGTGCAATTCAGATGGTGAATCTTTGAACCGTGTGTCCACAGTGGGAGATGCCAGCACCATGAAAGGAGGCATGGCTGGTTTACAAGCAGGCGGAGTATGGAGGAGAGTGGAAGAAAAAGGCAGACAGGAGCAGCCACAGAAACAAACTTAGTCCAGAAAGGAAGGGAGAGAAGCACTTGGACTCAGGGCACTGATGTTTTTGTGCAGAAAGGAGCTCACCATGCCAGCTGTCCCACCATGAAATGGTACGCTCCTCTCCTACTCCCAACCCAACATCCTAGGCTAGAGCCATCCAGTGTAGAGCCCGAGGGATCACCACATTCGTATTAAAGAAAAATAGAATGGAGGCAGCACAGTAACTGCCCCCACAGAGAAGCAAAAAGCTAGCTCCAGCCCTGGTTAGTCCACTCAGTCAATTTTGAAAGGCTTTGATTTAGCTGGTGAAGTGCTTACTTACCTGGCTGGATACATTTTGAATATTGACGGTAAAAAAGATGATCTGCCCTTTTATGAAACCTACTCCAGCAAACCCTCTACTCAGCGCTCATCCCACAACGAGGTTTGTCATGGGGGTCTCTCTTTCCCACATTTTTTTTTGTCTCCTGCACCATGCAGTTGGCCCCTTAATGTTGCTGAGCTGGTAAACAGTGATTGGAGCAGAAGTGGGGTGGCAGCTTTTCTGACGCCGGACACTGTTGTACCTGTTCCTGTATATGAGCCCCAGGACATATATTTTCTCTTTTAAGTGTTTGGGTTTTTTTAATGTGGTCAAAGGTAATCGCTGACCACCTGTTCGTGCTGCGACCCCCGCACATTTCAGTTTTGCTGCCGCTACCAAAAATACTCCAGCTCACCTCCTTGGCAAGCTGGCATCCCGATGCTCCCCCTCTTCAGCACTCTTCACCAAAACAGCTGATCAGCAGGAGCTGTCATCTCCACTGCAGCCTGGTAATTCCTCAGTCCGCTCTTACAATCTAACAGTTGATCAAGGTGGGAAGTAAAAAAAATAAAATAAAACCCCATTCTTGGCTCCAGCATGGCCTAGATAGCCTGGTGCAGGCCTCTTAAAGGGGCAAGCACCTCCACTGCTCCCAAAGAAAAATTAATGTGAATAATCATGACAACATGAAAAGGCAATTTATGAAATGTAAAGCATGGGCTGGTAATAAACACCAAAAAGCTCAGGACACCATGCCATCCAAACCTATCAACAGGAGCTGTAGTAAGAGAGGGACGTATTTGTATTCCTCAGGACAAGCCTTCCCAAATCTATCCTGGGGGAACCCACAAGCAGTCGAGCTTTCAGGATTTCCACAATGAATATGCAACGGAATGTATGCAAATTCATCACATGAATATTCATTGCAGATATCCTGAAAACCCAGTTGACTGTGGGGTCCCCAGGACAGGTTTGGGAAACACTGTCTTAAAATCATTTTCTCTGCCACGTATTAATAAGTTCCACCATCCACACTACTAAAACCGACACCCATTCTCACAAGCTGAACAGTACTGTTCAGCAATAGTAGATTAATAAACAGAGAGTGCACATTCCTTAATCCCAGTACATCCTTTTTCTTAAAGTTCTGCCAAACAACCAACAGTTGCCCGTGAGTCTGACCCATCCACAAGAATAAAACTAATTAAAGAAATGGCTTCATTAGATTGTTGCATATTGATAGCAATCTTAGCTAAATCCAGCTAGGACTGGATATTATTTGTACAATTTCTTTGCTTAAAGCAACTAGAAGAGAATACAGTAGCTACTTCTTCTGCTCCAATCCATCATTTTCTGTGATACTACTAGACTTACTCAGTGCTGTATGGATATATGAGCTGATGCTTTTTCCCTGACATCCTTCTGACCCCCTTAATCTTCAGAGGTGCTTTACAGATAGCAGCAGCTGCACCAGGTCTCAGTTTCAAACTGCAAATGGTTATCTGTCAGACGGACACCTGCCCCTGAAATACACCTGAGAATTCTATGAGAGTGTAACCTATTCATATAGAGCTGCAAGGCTTTCCTTCATTTCTCTTTAGCCCTACAGGCTTGCTGCAGATTAGTTCTTGAATGTGTTCTCAAACATGTTGATTTTATTCTGTCTGGAACAAAAGGTGCCTACCAGGGATGTGCAGCCAGAAAATTTTCATTTTCTTCTGCAGTTCATTTCACTTTTTTTTTTTTCCATTCGTTTTGTGTGATTTTTTTTGTTTTGTTTTTGTTAAATTTTTGTTTTTATTTCGTGTAGACGAAATAAAAATACGCATACTAAATTAAAATACAAAACAGGAAATGTCAGCAGAAAAAGACCCAGGTGGTCCATCCAGTTATCCAGCAACTTCTTGTTGTATATATATATATATATATATATATATATATATATATATATATATATATATATATATATTATTATGATAATTGTTGCTCTGTTCAAGCTACCCCAGTCACCATGGGGCGTCCCTTTCTTTGTTTCTATCATTCAGCCATCAGGAACCCTCGGGGTTTATGCCATGCCCTTTTCAATCGCATTACCGTAGTTGTCCTCGCTTCCTCTACTAGGAAGGCATTCCATGCATCCACCGCTCTTTCCATAAAGAAATACTTCCTGTCTTTGGTTCTGACTTTGATCCCTTAGAGCCAGAGCCAGTGCATGGGTATTAGGCACCCTAGGTGAACCTTCTGCCTTGCGCCCAGCCCCAACCTCATTCACTCACGCACTTAGGGGTAGATTTTCAAAGGGTTATGTGCGTAGGTTACAAGCGTAACCCCCGAAAACCTACCCCAAATGCCCCCTGCGCACGCCGAGCCTATCTTGCATAGGCTGCCAGCACGCGTAAAGCCCCGGGATGCGCATAAGTCCCGGGGCTTTCCTGGGGGGGTGTCGGAGGCGTGTCACGGCCGGCGCATCATCGGGGGCATGTCAGGGGTGTGTCAGGGGTGTGTCGGGGCGTGTTGGGGGCGTGTCACGGCCGGCACATCTTCGGGGGCATTCCAGTGGCATGGCCACGGCCTCCAGACCAGCCCCCGGACCGGACCATGGCGCGCCGGCAGTGGGCCCGGCACGCGCAACTTACGCTACTTGCGCAAAAAAGGTAGGGGGGTTTAGATAGGGCTGGGGGGTGGTGGAAGGAAAGTTCCCTCCGAGGCCGCTCCGATTTCGGAGCGGCCTCGGAGGGAATGGAGGCAGGCTGCGCGGCTCGGTATTAAAGTCTGTATCATTTCACCCGTTTCTCATCTCCTTGAGTATATACATATTTAGGTCCTGCAATCTCATTTCATAACTTTTTTAGTTCAGATTCCACATCATTTTGGTCTCCTTTCTCTGGGCTGTTTCCATCCTGTCTCTGTCCTTTTTGAGATATGGTCTCCAGAACTGAACATAGTACTCCAGATGAGGCCTCATCAATGACCTAAACGGGCAGAATGATATCTTTTTTCCTGCTGGATATGCCTACTTTCAGGCCAATGCAATATCAGTGCAAGTAAAATGGGCACTCATGATTGAGCGCCCGCTCTCCTAATGTGCGCTGATCCACCTCTGCCAGGCACCCGATTTAATATTTAAATGTTCTTCTGTGATAAAAAGGAGATACTAGAGGAAATTGTGCATTCCTAGCCCCTCCTCAGCATCGGGCACCCAGAATAGGTGGCTGTCAGTGCGGGTTAGGAAAACAGGCACTCGGTTATATAAGCATAAGAACATAAGAACATAAGAAATTGCCATGCTGGGTCAGACCAAGGGTCCATCAAGCCCAGCATCCTGTTTCCAACAGAGGCCAAACCAGGCCACAAGAACCTGGCAATTACCCAAACACCTAGAAGATCCCATGCTACTGATGCAATTAATAGCAGTGACTATTCCCTAAGTAAACTTGATTAATAGCAGTTAATGGACTTCTCTTCCAAGAACTTATCCAAACCTTTTTTGAACCCAGCTACACTAACTGCACTAACCACATCCTCTGGCAACAAATTCCAGAGATTTATTGTGCGTTGAGTGAAAAAGAATTTTCTCCGATTAGTCTTAAATGTGCTACTTGCTAACTTCATGGAATGCCCCCTAGTCCTTCTATTATTCGAAAGTGTAAATAACCGAGTCACATCTACTCGTTCAAGACCTCTCATGATCTTAAAGACCTCTATGATATCCCCCCTCAGCCGTCTCTTCTCCAAGCTGAACAGCCCTAACCTCTTCAGCCTTTCCTCATAGGGGAGCTGTTCCATCCCCTTTATCATTTTGGTTGCCCTTCTCTGTACCTTCTCCATTGCAACTATATCTTTTTTGAGATACGGCGACCAGAATTGTACACAGTATTCAAGGTGTGGTCTCACCATGGAGCGATATAGAGGCATTATGACATTTTCCGTTTTATTAACCATTCCCTTCCATTTTCCTATCCTGACCACTGGTGACATTTTACATTTATTTATTTAATTATTCCCTTACTCCTTTTTTCGGTTCCTCTGACTTAATATCACCGCACTATTAAGTCAGAGGAACTACAGAAAAGCAATATTTTCTGCTTTTCTGTTAACTTTAGGGGCTCCTCAAGAATTAATGCCTGCTCCAGGTCAGGGCTTCAGGTGCACTTTTGTTTTTGGCATAAATGGGTAATAGCTAATATCCTCATCCTCGTGAATTTACATGTCATGAGCACTATTAGCTATGCGCTGGTTTGGACACGCATTTTGGATGTGCTAATCCCCTTATTGCATAAAGGGTTTTGGACGCATGTCCCAGCGTGTGTAAAGCCATGCACTTGGCTGAGTGCATTATACTGTATCAGCCTGTTTATGTAGCCCAGCATCCCTCACACACAGGGGCAGAAGCCAAGCATCATAAAGGGATGACAGGCCATGGGGTCCGGGGAAAGTCTGCATCTTCCAGTCTCATATTTCTGGAAGAACATACATTACATGAATCCCTGCAAAAAGCAAGAGTCCCTGCAGACTTCTACAATAGTGGGAAAAAATACTGAACTGGGACATACCACCCCCAGGAATGGAAACCGGATGATACACCTGAGAGCAAAGACATGAGCTGGAATGAACAGACTCACAGGATACTATTACTAACATAAATAAAAAAAAGAGCCAGCTCCAAGAACATGTTAAGATGAAAGTTGTCCATTGTGATTCACTCAATCACACCGGTAATATTTTCAGTCATTCAAGCTAACAGATTTCAAAACAGTGGGGGAATGCAAAGTCATGCAGGTTTGTAAATTTCATCAGCCGCATCTGACATGGTCAAGGCAGCTACAAGTTCTAGCCAGATAGACTTGGGAAAGTCAGTGCTTAGATAATATTATGTGGGATCTACTACACTACTGCTGCACTGTTTTGGTATTTTTAGACATAGATCCCCAGACCACAGGACAGATATATTGGGCCAGATTTTAAAAGGGTTACGTGCATAAGTTATGCGCGTAACCCTTTTAAAAACCCCTTGCACGTGACGAGCCTATTTTGCATAGGTTCGGCAGCGCGCGCAAGCCCCGGGACACACATAAGTCCCAGGGCTTCACTAGGGGGGCGTGTTGGGGTGTGTGTCAGGGGGTGTTCCGGGGGGGCGTGTCGGGGGTGTGGTGCCGGCCCGGGGGCATTTTGGGGGCATGGCTGAGGCCTCCGAAATGGGTCCCGGGCTGGGGAATCGCGCGCCAGCAGCCCGCTGGCGCAGGCATAACTTTTAAAACACAGGTAGGGGGTTTAGATAGGGCTGGGGGGTGGGTTAGGTAGGGGAAGGGAGGGGAAGGTGCGGGGGGGGGGGGGATGGAAGGAAAGTTCCCTCCGAGGGCCGCTCCGCTATTAGAGTCCATTACATTCAAGTACTGTAGGTATTTCACCCAGACTCCTGCTCCTGATACTGCATCAACACTTGGTATGTTTTTTATTTTTTTTAAAAAAGTCATGCCTGATGATCACTCTTTAAACGTGATGATTTTGCCACATTTGTCACTCCTTTTTTGCATATTTTATTTTAGTGAATACAGCAAATATTTTGCTGATTTAGGATGTGGTCATTTTCTCCAGTCTGGCATGATACTGGGCTAAACTTTTCGCCTTTTAGTGATTAGTCACTGCAATGTCTTTAAGTGAATATTTAGGTCTGAAGTGCAGTACTTTCTGTTCAATGTCTGCTGCACTGTCCTTTCTTAGGACTTGTCATCTTGGTGATCTCATCAGATGTGACCCTGTTTTCCTCTAGATGAGGCCAGAGCTAGTGCCAAGGCTGATGAAATTCACTGAGACACTAAGTCCTGGGAAAGGAAAGAAGATAATGATTTTTGTGTGTAACATCTACAGACAAAAAATACCCCTCGACACAGACGGATGCTGCTCTGTCAAAGCTTGTGCAAGGCAGGATTCATTTAAATGAGATTTTGGACGGACTATGGATGTCTTGTATTTTAAAGAGATAGAGAAACAAAAAAATCAGGCAATATGTGCCACTAACTAGTGCTTATTATATACAGCAAAAATGCACTCTAAAAACAATAGGACAAAAACACTCATGGGATAAAGTACCTTCAGTGCAAATTAAAAGTGAATCTGTTATGTTAAATCTTTATTCATGTACATATACACAATTAAAATATTGTTACTCTCTCATAGTAAAGAATAATGTAAAACGAATACAAATCTGCACTAATGACCCCTAAGGCTACATATACAAACAACAACTAAATTAAATAGGAATGATAGTTGAACAATATTGTGTCTCTCCAAGCAAGGTTGCAGTGTCAGCTAGTTTATGCACAATTGTTACTCTTCTAAAGAACATGATAACCATGTCTCACAGTCTTAGCATTATGAGTAGTATTACATTGTGACAATACAGTAACTAATTTAACCACATGAAACCATTTGCTTTTGATACAGTATACAGAGTTTTGTGATCCAATGTTACATGTTATAGTAGTATATAAACAGCAAAACTCAGAAATAATATTTCTTTTGAAAATAATGTTGCAAACACCCTCTGTCTACAAGAAAACGCATGAGACTAGATGTCTATTGATGAATCACAGAGTTAACAAACAGCTTGTTGCTGCACGCAATACTATTTATTAATGGAGTACTAACAAAGAATCCCTTTAAAGGAGGTGTTCCTGTAGGGTATGATGTTATAAGGTCCTGATAAGGTCCTTGTTTCGACAAACTGGTTTCCTCAGGGGAGAATCCTGAGGAATTGGACACCCATGAATGCTTTTCAAGCTCCACCCATGCCACAGCTGGAGGAGCTGCAGTTAGAACTAGCAGGCCGATACAGAAAGAAATGCGGAAGAGCGTGTGTCCTGGGCGTGCAATCCAGTAATTAAAAATATGCTAATTAGGACCCGCAGTAAAAGGAGGCGCTAGGGACACTAGCACGTCCCTAGCACCTCCTTTTTGACAGGAGCGGTGGCTGTCAGCGGGTTTGACAGCCGACACTCAATTTTGCTGGCATCGGTTCTCGAGCCCGCTGACAGCCACAGGTTCGGAAACCGGATGCCGGCAAAATTAAGCATCCAGTTTTCAACCCATGAGCCGCGGGCTGATTTTAAATTTTTTTTTAATTTTAAATTATTTTTTTACTTTTCGGACCTCAGACTTAATATCGCCATGATATTAACTCAGAAGGTGTACAGAAAAGCAGTTTTTACAGCTTTTCTGTACACTTTTCCGGTGCTGGCAGAAATTAACGCCTACCTTTGGGTAGGCGCTAATTTCTGAAAGTAAAATGTGCGGCTTGGCTGCACATTTTACTTGCTGTATCGCGCAGGAATGACTAATAGGGCCATCAACATGCATTTGCATGTTGCGGGTGCTATTATTTTCAGGGGGGTTGGACGCGCATTTTCGATGCACTATTACTCCTTACTGAATAAGGGGTAAAGCTAGCGTGTTGAAAACGCACGGCCAAACGCGGGTTGTACTTCTGAAAACGCCACATATGCTTGATAAACCACATATGCTTGATAAACCAGTTAAAGTTAAATATAGCGTTTAACAGGGGGGAATTCCTCAAACTATAAATGGCTTTGTCAGGGAGAACTTGTGCCAACAACTCTGGTACAGAATTTCAAAAGCAAGAGAAATAGCACAGTAGCTTCTTGCGCTGTTTCAATCCCGCGCTTAATGGGTCAATCTTCATTAATGATTTGAATGTGTGTATGCAGATGCCTTCCTCCCGCAACTGCCTGGCCCCCCAGGAACTAAACGTATAGTCACAATGTAATACTACTCATAATGCTAAGACTGTGAGACATGGTTTTCATGTTCTTTGGAGGAGTAACAATTGTGCATAAACTAGCTGACGCTGCAACCTTGCTTTGAGAGACACAATATTGTTCAACTATCATTCCTATTTAATTTAGGTTTTGTTTGTATATGTAGCCTTAGGGCTCATTAGTGCAGATTTGTATTAGTTTTATATTATTCTTTACTGTCGGGCTGATTCAGTAAAGTCCACGGGAGAGCGGGCGATTCAGTATTTAAATGAGGCCCAGCGGTAGAAACAGGCAAAAGGAGGCGCTAAGGACACTGTCGAGCCCGCTGACAGCCACGGGCTCAGAATCCGTACGCCGGCAAAATTGAGCATCCGGTTTTCGACCCGACAGCCGCCTGCCCATTTAAAAATTTTTTTTTTACTTTTTTTACCCTTCAGGACCTCCGACAATATCGCCATGATATTAAGTCGGAGGTCCCTTATTAAGTTTTCGGCCCCTTACTGAATAAGGGGTAAGGGAAAACGCGCGTCCAATGGCGGGTTAATAGTGCACTCTGTCGGAGCGCACTGTACTGTATCGGCCCAACACGGGAGAGAGTACCAATATTTTAATTGTATATATGTACATGGATAAAGATTTAATATAACAGATTCACTGTTAATTTGCACTGAAGATACTTTATCCCATAAGTGCTTTTGTCCCACTCTTTTTAGAGTGCATTTTTACACTCTATTCAGCAAAAAAAAAAATAATGGGGTAGATTTTAAAGGGAGCGCGTGGCCTACATGTGCACGCGCTATCTGGCGTGCACACATGTATACCCAATTTTAAGTTATAAAATCAGGGGTCGGCATGCTCCCTTCCCCCGTTCCCTACCCACTAACCTGACCTTCCCAACCTTTCCCCTAACCTTTCCCCACCAGCCCTACTCTAACCCCCCCCCCCCCCCAAAAAATGTTTATCTTACTTTTTTGCCTGCCTCTGGGCAGGCGCAAATTGTGCGCACCAGCAGCCTGCCAGCACACGATCCTCCGACCCTGCCCCCGGACCACCCCGCCCCTTTTTGCAAACCCCGGGACTTACATGCGTCCCGGGGCTTTACGCGCATCGCCAGGCCTTTTTAAAAGTTATATAAAAGTTACAATCAGTGTTTTTGAGGGACTGATCATTATAAAACCATTGATATCTAACTGAGCATGCACATACATTATGGAAGAGATCTGATTTGCAATTTTCACTCCATTTATGTAGTTATATTTTTTTTTTTCACAAATTGTGGTGATATGATATTTCAAGGGGGAGTTTCAGGTCTGTATTCCAAATTCATGTCCTGATGCTCACCCTGAGGTGCAAAGGATTTGATTTCACCGAATCCCATATCTTAGAGAATTTTGTAGTGAAAGGTTTGTTAGGTTGAAAATATTTTATTCATGATTTTTTTTTTTAAATGCAGCTCAGAAACTCAATGTATCTCTTACAAATTATATTCACACCCTTTTCATATCTTTGTTGATCAGCCTCATTCGCCATTTCTCAGTCCCTCTTCTAAGTTTTATTACAATTTTTTGTTATAATCTCCATAGCCACCGTGAATTTGGAAGCATTTGTAAAACAAAAAAAAACAAAAAATTCAGCCTCCTCATATTCATTGGGCCTGATATTCAAAGCATGTCCAGCACTATTTAACCAGATTTGCAGGACTTATGTGGCTAAGTATGCGCCTGCATTCAGTGGCCATTGCTTAGCCATATAAGTCCCTTTATACACCTAAAAATTACATGCACAAAAAGTGGGCGCGAACTGGGAAGATCAGGGGCAGAGCAAGTTATCCATATAATATCATGATCAATATTCAAAGTTAGCCAGATAAGTTTACATCTATGTTTAGATGCCCCATAGAGAAGGTCTAAACTTAACCAGGTAGACTTAAAGGTAGATTTTTTTAAAAAACGTGCGCATGTCCAGGTTGCCGGCACCCGCACATAGATGCAGCTATTTTATAACATGCGCGCGTCGGCACACACATGTTATAAAATATGGGTCCCCCGCGCACATGTGCGCCGGATTTTCATGTCCGTGCACGCGTGTACAGGTGGGTGGGCCTGCTCCGCGTGTGGAGGCAACACAATCGGGCCTCTCCCAGTTCCCTCCCAGTCCGCTCTAATTAAGGAGCAGACTGAGAGGGAATCTTCCCATCCCTAACCCTACTCATCCTCCTTCTTCACCTCTCCTCCCGGACCCCTGAACTAACCCTAACCTTCCCCATTTTTTTTATTTTTATACTTACTTCTGCTCCCGAGAAATAGCATATACTCTGCGCGCCGGCCGGCCGGCTGCTGGGGCGTGCTTCCCCGGGACAGCAGCTAATGGCAGTGTCCTGACCCACTCCAGGGTCCACCCCTTTTGTAGGGCCCCGGCACTTCTATGCGTAACAGGGGATACACGCGTGGCCGGGCCCGTTCTAAAATGTGCACTGTGTGTGCCACACGCATAGCCCCTGGTTTTTTATGTGCTCGGCCCTTTTAAAATTGGCCCTCAAGCCAGCAAAGTGTTCACAAATAAATGTATATTCAGCGGCTTTACCATGCCGCTGAATATACATCATAATTTAGCCAGATTAGCTCAGACTGGCCCAAGTTACTTACATGGACAGCTTTGAATATCTACCCCCTTTGAAGTTTGAATTTTTAATCACATTTCTTTCATGCAGGTCACGTCAACTTCTTGGAAACTGTTGTATCACTGCTTGCTTTATAGGGTTGTAATTGTCACTCTATGTCTATGAGGTCAACCCAGTGCTTTATCAGAGGGTTAATTATACCACTGCTCTTTAGGATTGCTTTCTAAGTTTCTTTTTTTGCATGTTTTAATTAGATGTTACTTTATGACAAGGAAATGACAAGCTCTTTTCAGCTGCTTTTAGTCATTTCTCAACAATTTTAGCAGTTCATACACACGCACACACACACACACACAGTTCTTGTTCAATATGTCATACATGACCTTCAAGGATTACAGTAGTACGGTAGCAACAGAAAATCTATTCTAAGATGCAAAAATGTAATTATTTAACTTAACTAAGCTGTGTGCTAATCATCTATGTCTCTCTCTCTCCACCTACTGGCATTTAAGGAAACCCTGTAAGTGGTGTGTTTAAACACGAATTGCTATTTAGGAATTATTCTACAAAGTAATAATACCTTACGGGTACGTTGTGCCCATTCATCTGGCTCTCTGTAATGCAGGATCCCCGTCAAAACCACGGTACCTACAGTGCTCTGGTTTGAAGCACACAAAGTATTAAGTTTAGACGCACACATCCTGAAGTTTCAGAATGGTGGGGGCCAACAAGTCAGGTGCAGAAAACTTATAAAGTTAGTTACCAGTGTGGTACATATGGATTTGCAGACCAACAACCGGTTCTAGGACTCCACAAGAGCCTAAAAGCCACATGGTCATTGTTACAGTGGCAGGGATACCACAGCATGGGATGAGACGTTGCATGCTAGTGGGGAAGCACCACTGAAACTGGGCTGCAGGAAAATATGCTCTGAAGACAAATACAATAGCATTGGGAGTCGTGAGGGAAACAGACAATAAATAGTAGAAAAATGCCACCCTTTGACACTTACGCAGTCAGTTTTCCTATACTTTCTGTTCTTGTCAGATTGCTTTAAGAATCCTTTCAGCATTTGTGAGATGCTGAGCAAGAACAGCAAAGTACTGTGTGTGCAGTGGGTCAGTAAGTCAGGGTGCTTAGGTAGTGTGGTTTAAAGAAAACCACAGAATGGATTCTTATGGTGCTTCAATTTTCCCCAAATATGCATATTTATTATTGACTTTGCAAAACAGATTCCTGTGTAACCTTCTGTCTGGGTGATTAGTCACGTGTGGCTGGCCTGTGTACCTGCTGACTTATTCAATAAAGTCAGCACGTTCCCTTCCTTGGGGTTGCCATATAGCTCCAACTCTAGAGGTCAATGCTGAGCCAGTCCTGGTTTTTCAGTTCTTGCCTGCATGTTCAAGCGCTGATTTCTTAAGATTTTGGAACTGCAAATCTATGCCTGAAATGAAAGTGGAGTGGGGGTACAATCACAAATCAACTCTAAAATTATCATAGCCATGCCCCCTTTCTTTACATAGGCAAAATTTATGTGCACTTGAGGTAACTGAGGAGCACTTTAGTATGCATGATGCATGTCTAATTAGTTTTGTGTTTTTACCTGGTCAAGATACTTGTTCATATTGTTGCTAGTTTAAAAATATTTGAGCTATTCTTTGAACTGCAACATTGTATCTCTTTGTGTGTACTTGAGTTCATTGCCCTAACTATTGTATCCAATGTATTGAACTTGTATCATAATTGACATAAAAATTTCTGTTGTTTTAGTGAGTAAAACAAAAACATTTTTTTTGTTTAGTCACATGTGTTCCTCCAAATTTGTTTGTACAAGTCTTATCTTACAAATGTATGCACATTATGGTATGTATTATCTGAAGTCTGTTGGTTTTAATTAATTCTAATTAAGATTTTTCTAATAATTGTTTTTATTCATAATTAGTGCTTTTCTCCCCCTTTAGCTGGTTTTTTATACGTGTGTGTGTGTGTGTGTGTGTGTGTGTGTGTATATAGAGAGAGAGAGAGAGAAGCCTTTTTTTGAACAGGTCTCCAATTTTTCATTATCATGTATACCTTCAAGGCAGGGGCTAGAATTTAGACCTCCAGTCGGTTTTTATGAATTGTTGATCTATTCTTATCAGCTTGCTCTCATTTTTTTTTATCTGTTTCACTCTCGTTTACACATTTCACACTGTTCTCTGGGCCAGGGGTTCCTCCTGAGGAAGCCTTAATTGGTGAAACAAGGGCCTTGTTAGGGATTTTACATAAAACCCAGGAAACCACATATTGGTTTCATACTGTGTGAATGTGAGTATGTATGGGAAGGTGGACACTTTGATAAGGGTTTTCAATGATTCTGGTTTGAGATACTGAGTGTCATTCACCATTAATGTTAGCTCTTCTGTGATTACTGAGGAGTTCAAAATAGCCATTACACATTTGTGTTACTTTTGATACATTGTGCAAAATTCATGTGTACATATTTTCTGAAGATTACATAAGAATATAAGATATGCCATACTGGGTCAGACCAATGGTCCATCAAGCCCAGTATCCTGTTTCTAACAGTGGCCAATTCAAGTCACAAGTACCTGGCAAGTACCTAAACATTAGATAGATCACAAACTACTATTGCTTATTAATTACCGTAATAGCAGTTTATGGATTTTTCCTCTAGGAATTTATCCAAACCTTTTTTAACCCAGTAACACTAACTGCAGTAACCACATCCTCTAACAATGAATTCCAGAGTTTAAGTATGTGCTGAGTGAAAAATAATTTTCTTTGATTTGTTTTAAATGAGCTACTTGCTAACTTCATGGAGTGCCCCCTGGTCCTTCTATTATTTGAGAGAGTAAATAACCGATTTACATTAACTTGTTCAAGTCCTTTCTGTTGCACTGGAAGGTGGACCCTTGGCCTGGTGCAGGATTGATAGGCTCCCTGGTCGGACCCAGAGAGCGCCAGCCCCCAGGAGGCGGAGCACAGGAAGAGACAGAGACTAGCTGGAGCTTCACCAATAGCAACCCGGGGTTTCCTCAGGTTGAGCCCCCTGGTCTTAGGTGGGCCTTGCAGGATCTCTGAGAGACTGCTTTTCTGTGCACCTTCTGACTTAATATCATGGCGATATTAAGTCGGAGGTCCCGAAGAGTAAAAAAAGTAAAAAAAAAAAATTAAAATGGGCTGGCGGTTGTCGGGCCGAAAACCCGATGCTCAATTTTGCCGGCGTCCGGTTTCCGAGCCCGTGGCTGTCAACGGGCTCGAGAACCGACGCCGGCAAAATTGAGCGTCAGCTGTCAAACCCACTGACAGCCGCCGCTCCGGGCTTAAAGGAGGCGCTATGGACGCGCTAGTGTCCTTTGTGCTTCCTTTTGCCTGTTTCTACCGCACCACCTAATTTAAATACTGAATCACGTGCACCGGTGAGTGGCCGGTGCGTGCACCAGGATAGCAGGCATTCATCCGCTCTCCCACGGACTTTACTGAATCGGCCTGTATGTTATTTTGAAAACAATAAATTTGGTCATATGTTTTCATGATGCCTGAAACAGAAATAAGGGATATAATTATTAAGCTATTCAGTCCACACCAAGCCCCAGTTAATAATGAGCAAGTTCTTGACCAATTTGTTTCATTTTATTTGAAATTGTATTCCTCTGAAGCTAATGGTAGTATCTAAGATATTGTTGCTTTTCTGGCTCCTTTGATAGGTCCTTCTCTAAACAAGGAGCAGTGGGGTTTGAAGCAACTATACTAGCAGATGAAATTCTTCACACTTTTAGTTTTCTGAGTAGTCTTAAATCATCAGGGGAAGAAAGATAGCCTTGATTTTATTGTAAACCACTTTGATTGATTGTGTATTTTAAAGGGTGTTAAACACATCTAATGAACTAAACTCAGAGGCAATGTTTTCCACTCTCATGTGGAAGAACTCCAGTTCAACTCCTGAGTTGCATCTGGCACGATCTGGATTTGCTAAGTCTGGGAATACTGCAGAGACAGCATTTACAGTCCCCACCCCGACTCTCCAGGGAATTATGGTCATTTTTAAGGGTGACACCTAGTGGCCGGATTCAAGGCCCACGATTGCAGGGTTCCAGGTGGAGCCCTGGTATACGGACCCTGGTCCAGGACCATCATTACAATGACCAGACTAGGAATGGTGTTATAAAATAGGGCAAAATAAATCCCTGTCTAATTGCAAATGAAGGCTCATGGCATCGGATCCCAGCCCTGATTCTGACTGAGCTGGAAGCCAAAATGAGCAAGAGAAAACTGTTGAGTCAAACAGAAAAAAAAAACCAGTGGCTGAAAAATGTTCAGTAGAGTTTTACCAAGCTACTAGTTCCCAATTTATTCCTGAATTTAAATTTATATTAAGTTTTTACTTAATGGTAAAAGAAGAAGGGACATTTTCAGAAGCTTTGATTGTGGTTTTAAAGAAATGGCGTAGGGACTCATTATTTACACAAAATTCTAGACCTGTTTCATTGATTATGGTTGATTGTAAAATATATGCTAATGTTATGCAACTTAGTCTAAATAAAGTATTGAGAAATTGATTTACAAGAATCAAAATAATTGTATTAAAGGTCAATTCTCTTCTAACACATGACTATTTTATAATTTATTTACTCTTTCTAAATCAATGGACATTTTTGTGTTTGCTACTTTTCGAAGACTTCATTTGATTGAATGGAGGTATTTATTTACTATTTTGGAATGGCTTGTTTTTTTGGGGGGGGATTATTTGAATATGATTCAGATTCTATATAGCACTAAATAATACAAAAGGCAATAAAATAAAGAGTGAAATCTACAAAAATCAAATAGCAAACCCAATCACTCTAAAAGTTAAAGCATAAAGATATCTGTACTTAAATAAGCAAAGTGATGATGTGTATACCCATCATATCTCTAGCCTCTGGCTACACATCAGTTTCATCTTACATCTAACTTAGGGCAAGTAATTATAATCATAGGTCATATTTATATGAATGTATTTTTTTTCAATGTTTATATGTCTATATAAATAAAACCCACTTATGTAGAGGACTAAAAGAAAGGGAGCAGTAAGCTATGAGTGTGAAGGTCCCACAATGGTCATGAACTCAAAGAAGCAGCCAAACGTGGATATAAAGTGTCTCAACACTGGTTCAGCATTTCAAAATAAATATTTTTACATCAGGGGCATAACTATTCAAACAATCACGGTTTTTGGTGCTGCCACTGAATTTCAGAGATAGTGAAATCTTAGTATAAAAGTGCAATCATTCATAGATAGAGTTCTTGTCACACTGTCAATAAGGGGTGTCCTCAATTTTCCTGCAGATAAACATTTAATCTTAAAAAAATAACTAGGTGCTTAAACATTTAAGAAAACACAGTGTTGCAATATATGCAGCTTAATTTCAGTGTGTAACAATGTGTTCTCTAAATGCTAGACATTGTTCTCTTAGCATGCTGCCTTGAATAGCATGGATGTTTATAAGGGGACATCAAGATGCAGAGATATTCAGTAACTAATTAAAAGATACCAGACCTGTAGTTATTCTCTGCTCAGGCACATAAAAAGAGAGTTCCTGACTGCTAGAAAAGTGCGACTCAATATGCTCTCATTCTTGTGCTAGCAACTGTGGGTTAATCATGCCACCATTTTTAAATGGACAGTAGCTGGCGGCTTAGCTGTCAAGCAAGGGCACGATTCCCATGTTTGTGAAAAGCAAATAATATAGTCAGAGCAATAAAGGAAAAACGTGCCTATAGTGTGACTTTTCAAATGGTGCCATGCTGTTTAAATAAATAAAAAATATTCCGTTCTCTTAAGCATTGTATCAGAATCAGCTCCCCGTGGTGGTGGCAAGATCTGCTGCAAAAGCTCCATTTAATTTGTACAAACGTACAGCCATTCAATAAAACATTTTGTAGCATGGGTGCCTGGCAGCTTTTGAGTGTCGAAACAACTATGATGTTCAATTCATCTCACCCGTATGGGACAACTTGTGTGGCCTATGTAAGTCAAGGAACAGGGGCATTGCATTACATAGTTGACTGATTTTGAGATACAATAAGTATGATCCGTCAGCCTTATCCTTACTCCTGTGATAGAACGACTCCAGATCCTGTACAGCCTTTCCACAGCTTAGTTGATAATTAATAATTAGTTATCATAATCTTTTCAACAGAAAGAAGGCATATGGTAGGGTTTTCTTTTAACACCCCCTCCTTTTATATCCACCTTTTAAACCCTTAGTGATCACAATGCATCAAACTAATCTAATTTAGGGGGAAATTATCTAAATAATGCAGGTAGTTGCAAAGTTCCCTTTCACCCCTTCTTCCAGGAACAGGGTACCCAGACAACAGCAAACAACCAACGGTTTTATGATTTACTGATATCTTTATGACTTTTAGAAAAAATTAACTGGGTAGGAACAATGATATTAAATCTGTAAAGAAAAGGCAGAAAGTATTGGAAGGCAAACAATAACAAAAGACATTTATACTTCTTATTATCCGTAGACTCTGCACCCCAGCCCTTAAAGGGGAAGTAGGAATTTTTCTTTCCCTCTGAAAACTGCCTGGGGGGAAAAATGCCAGCACAAATTGCCAACTGCTTTTTTTTTTCTGTGGATAGATTTTCCTGAAAATAATATGTGCACTTTTGAAAATGCAAAACCATGTACATAATTGCGCCCTCCCCCACCCTAAATTCACCTCTGAGGCCATCTACTTTTCCCATGGGTTACAGGATGCATATTGTCAATCACTGCATGCACTTCTAACCACAAGCCGGTTAGGCCAATTTTCAGATGGCCCAATTTACCCAAGAGATAAGAAAGAAGAGGAAAGAGAAGAGCCTTGGGGAAGCTGTTTAACAGAGTGTGGCAGAGAGCTGGGCTGGAAACAGGAGATGGCCTGCAGTAAGGATTCTCCCCTCTCCCCTCCAGCCACCAGGAGATAGCCTGCACAAGAAAACAGAGATCCGCAGGAGCCGTGGATACAGGAGCTGGATGTTTGCTCATAACCATCACCAGACACAGCTAAGCTAAAAAGCTATAACTGCTCTCTGAGGCAGCAGAGAGAAAAAAAAGACAAAGTTTCTTCTACCCTTCTTCTCTGCCTTTTTATTGCAGCATCCATTCAGTACCAGTAACTGCTACATTATCTCCTTATGTGTGCTGTCGTTTAAACATGGTTGAGTGTTTCTGAATGATTAGAAGGCCTCCCTTGGTGCCCCAAATCCTGCTACTTGGTGGGGAGTCCAATCCATCTCCCCTAGCTGAGCAAATATAATTCTGGTGTTTTTCTCTGAGAGTTCAACACTAATCAACTTATAGC